>NC_065446.1:95939233-96626733 GCF_917563875.1 Diabrotica virgifera virgifera | reverse complement strand
TATTAAAACATATTTTCGTATCTCTGATGCTAATCTTTATAGTCTGAAGAAAATGGCATTTTTTAAAAATTCGTTATTCGCTATTAACTCCTGTTTTTTAAAATGAATAAGGCCAATGACTAAAAACACCGCTAGCTTACATTATTATGCTTCCAATTGGATTTCTCCTTTTTTTTTTTTTCAAAAAAATATATTGATTTTTTAACCCTAACATTTTAAATTTTGATCCTAGAAGTTTATTAAAAAAGAATTTTGTAGGTTTTTATAAGGTCTATAAGGCTATTAATATTAATTATTGTTAAAATCCTCAGTCGCAAAAAGAGGTGACTTTAAAAGGGTTGGTAAAGGTGGTTTTTGCATGTCATTACAAGTTTTAATTGTCGATAGCTCACTCAATTTTTGCCATAGAAAAAATTTTTACCATCCAGGTTTTTGGAAATTAAATCGGCTACAATTTCATATTTGAACATTTTTTCGTATCTCTGATGCTAATCTTGCTATTCTGAAGAAAACACAATTTTTTCCAAACTTTAAAAATTCGTTATTTGCTTTTAACTCCATTTTTTTAAAACTGTTCATTCTAAGCCGGTCAAACTTCTAGAACCTATTAATAATACATAAATAAAAAAGACCAAATAATGTCAATTACCAAATTTAAATTAGGGTGGTGATTAGGGGGTTGCTTCCAATCACTTTTTCGCTGAAAAAAATAGGGGCTGACATTCTTTTCATTATAAGTTACTTAATTTTTAAGCTAGAGACTTTTTTTTTATTTCTGGAGATAGATATTTTTAATACTTTAAATTAGTTTGAACAAGTTGTCCTCTAAAAATGCATAGTTTTCTCGTCTTTTGACTTTGAAACTACAATATTTAGCATTTGACGAAGAAGAGCCAACATACAATAAAGTATAGCTCGATTACTATTGGTCTTAAAGAAAATCTAAAAACACGTTTTTGTTTATTTTTTCAAAAGGTACATTTTTGTTAGGTAAAGTTGTTTTGATAAAACGGAAACTTTTGGAGTTATTAGCAGAAAACTTATTAAAAACATTGATTTTTTCGATATAAAACCAACACATTCGATAGCGAATAAATCAAAAACTATCAATTTTATTAAAAAAATGTATAGAACGTTTTTTGCTAAGAATGAACGTGTTTACCAACTTTTGTGATTAAAACATAATAAAAAATTTCCACCCCTGACATGGGGTGGAAACCACCCCCATGGTAAAAGCGCCTTTCAGAATGATATAGATTTTAATCCTTGGACTATCCACTACTTATTCTCAATTTTTCAAGCAAATCGATTTATTCTGTAAAAATTGCGAAGTTTTGTCCTATTTTAAGCTTTATTACTTGGACTAAATATGGTTAGATTTAAGAACGATGAGCCTATACACTGACCCAACTATCATGAATGATTGTTCGAGATGGAAGCTACACTGGGGTGCAAAATTAACCGCACACCTTAAAAATGGGTCACTTTGATGTCTCGAATTTCCTAAACCTGCTGGCCGATTTAAGTGATTTTTTTAATATATTATAGCCTTATTTGTTAGCAATATCGCTGTAAGAGCATTGTTGCTAAACAGTTAAATTTTCATTGTATACTGGGTGTATCAATCAAACAGTGTTTTTTTCTCAAAATTCGCATCACCCTGTGGAATATTTTAGCATTTATAAAATACTGAAATTAAAATCCAACTATAGCCTCATGTTTTCTCAACATTTTGTTTTTTGATTCATTCGCTTATGTTGGATAATAAAAAAGTAAGGTACTTTAACAACTAGCCATGTTTTTCATCAATACAGCGTGTTTTTAAATAATAATTGGCAAACTTTAAGGGGTAATTGTGCATGAAAAAATAATGACCATTTGCTTTATCAATGATATGTCTGCAAATGCTTTGTTTCTGAGATAGGGGGTGTTGAAAGTTTTCTTACAAACTGACGATTTATTTATTGCTTTAAAACCGGTTGAGGTATGCACATGAAATTTGGTGGGTTTCAAGAAGTAGTTATTGCACATTTTTTTACATAAAATTAAGAATTTAATATTCACCATTGGCACGCATACAGGTAATATGAGGGCTTATATTACCTGTATGCGCGCCAATGGTGAATATTAAATTCTTACTTGTATGTCAAAAATGTACAATAACTACATCTTAACACCCACCAAATTTCATTTGCATATCTCAACTGGTTTTTAAGCAATAAATAAATCGTCAGTTTGTAAGAAAAATTTCAAGTGAATGAATCCAAAAACAGAATGTTGAGAAAACATAAGGCTATAGTTGGGTTTTAATTTGAGTATTTTATAAATGATAGAATATTCCACAGGGTGATGTGAAGTTTAAGAAAAAAACACAGTTTCATTGGTACACCCAGTATGCAATGAAAATTTACCTGTTTAGCCACAATATTATTACAGCGATATTGATAAAGAATAAGTAACATATTTTAAAAAATCACTTAAATCAGACAACAGGTTTAGGAAATTCGAGACATCAAAAATGACCCATTTTTAAGGTGTCCAGTTAATTTTGCACCCCAGTGTAGTTGTACAGTCAGCCAAGCACCACTCTGGGTTGTAGTGCTATGAGAAGAAGAAAATAGATACTGCCTGGTCCAATGAGCAGCATGAACATAATCAACTCAAATTCTATTATCTTTGAAACTCTAGACTCTAGAGAAAGAAGGCAATGATTAAAGTAGGTATAGTTTTTATAACCCACTTATGAATCATCATAGTGATTTTTAATGATGAAAGAAAATACTTACAATGATGTAATAGTTACACCTATCGCCCTTACAACACTCTGAACATTTCCAATCCTGGTACCAAATGTGGGTACAGGTACCCATATTACTGCTTCTAAATTTCGCGCACTTATCTCTAGAAGAACATCGTTTCGATATGTAATATTGCTTTAACGCACCCTGCTGCCAATAGGGAGTACTCCCCCAACTGATTTCCGTTAAACAGACGTCTTCCCCATAATTACACGTTTGAATTGTAGTCACACATTTCTCCTTGTTGTTTTCTTGATTATCGCAAACATAACATTCAAGGGATACGCCTAAAATGATTCATAAGATTTGGTTATACTTTAAACCTGTGTAAAACTTGGAAATTATTACCTAGTTTCAACTGGGAGATTAGTAAGAATGTAGCTAACACCACACTGATAGTACTCATTGCCATAAAGATATTAAAACAAATTTAAAAAATGAAAACTTTCAACACAAATTGTTTACTATTTACTCATCCACATCCTTGACTTGACATGACATGACAACGTTATGATATGTCATGTGTCATGTCTAATGTCTAATCAAACCGTTGTGAAGTTAGGAAAGTTGACATTCCCATAGACGGAGAATGTTGGTAATTTCCGGGTCAGAAAAAAATGGATATAAAAATACGCTCTCTGAAAAATAGATCAAACTAAAACCTAGCATATTTATACTTTAAAAAAGAAAGGACGAAATTATTATTGCTGTATATGCGTATCTAAAACTTGCTTTTTGAAGTTATACTTCTTTAGGCGCATTGGGAGTAAATTTATATGTGCGCGAATTCTTCAAAAGTCTTGGTCCTGAGCGCAGCCCAAACGTTATACGGGCTCTGATTGGGTAATCACAATAACCTGTCAACAATAATTGTTCAATATGTCGGTTTACGGTTCTTAGACATTACTACGGTGGCCTAAATCGACTAACCAATGAACATTAAGGGTGAGATTACGTCACGAGAGTTTACTGTCATTTGAATCGTAATATGATTTTTTTCGAATCCTGAGAAAACCAAGTATTTTAGAAAAATTTAAACGCAGGATGCAAGATTACATTATTACCGAGGGCAGAAAGCTCCTTAGAATAAACAAGCAGATTCTATTGAATGAAATATTTGAAATTAAATATCACACTTCTCTTTTATTTTCAGTAAAACTGAACTGTAACTTTTTTTTTTTTTTTCCCATAATCATCACTACGATGATGATTATTACAATTACAATCTGGTCATACTTGACCAATGAGCAATTTTAATCTAACCTAAATTATTACTGTTCCTTAAAATTAAGAGCTTGCCCCATAGCGTCTCTTATCTAACCTAACAAAATAGTGCACTATTCTAGCATACACACTAACGCGCACAAGCACTATGCTCTGCTTTTCACTATCACCTATCACTTAAACTAGTTCATAAGGTTTTGTCCTCTTCAGTCTTCTAACTTGCCCAGTAGTATCGAGGAGCTGGATTGCCTCAATATTCTCGTGCATGTGAAGTCGTTGCTCGTGACTTCCTGCCATCTTCTTGATGATTATTTCCACAGTTTCCATTCCTAGGTCCTTATGGAGATCACTGTTTGTAACATACCAAGGAGCATCTACAATATTTCTTAGTATTTTGTTCTGGAATCTTTGTATTACTGTTATATTACTTGGTCTAGTACACCCCCATAGTGGACATCCATAAGTCCATACAGGTCTCAATATTTGTTTGTAAATTAGTAACTTATTATGCATCGACAGTGTGGAGTTTCTTCCAATTAGCCAATACATTTTTTTATATCTTATATTTAGTTCTTCCCTTTTTTTCTTAACGTGCACCTTCCAGCGTAGTTTTGCATCTAATGTTATACCCAAATACTTAGCAGTATCTGCATATGGTACTTGGATATTGCTGATTATAACTGGTATATATTGTATTTTTTTGTTGGTGAAATTAACATGGACAGATTTAGCTTCATTTAGCCTGATTCTCCATTTTTGTGTCCACTTATAGATTTGGTTAACTGCTATTTGGACCTTGTTGGTCGCCTCTTCACTTGTCGTCCCTACTGCTTGAATAGCTGTATCATCAGCAAAGGTGGCAACTGTGTTGTTTTCCATTACAGGTATATCACACGTGTATAGTAGGTATAGGACCGGACCCAACACACTGCCTTGTGGAACACCTGCTCTAATTTCTTTTAAGTCTGAAAAACAGTCTTCTTGCTTAATTCTAAAATGTCGTCCTTTTATGTATGACTGTAAAAGTTTTGAGTACTGTATAGGTAAAAAACATTTTAGTTTGTATGTTAAACCTTCATGCCAGACTTTATCAAAAGCCTGTGCAGCATCAAGAAATACAGTTGAACAGACTTTCTTTTCTTCTAGGGATCTTTCGATAACATTTGTGATTCTGTGCACCTGGTCAATTGTTGAATGCTTATTTCTAAATCCGAATTGATGTGTCGGTATCAAATTCCTTGCTTCAATAATTGGTTTTATTCGCTTAAGGAGCAGTTTCTCAAACAGCTTCGTTATTACAGGAAGCAGAGATATCGGTCTGTATGACGAAACCTCATGTGCTGGTTTTCCTGGTTTAGGAATCATAATGACTTCCGCCATCTTCCATATCATTGGTACATATTTTAATCTGAATGCACCGTTAAAGAGGTTTGTTAATTTTACGATAGCTCTTCGGGGAAGATTTTTCAACAGCTCACCCGTAATTAGATCATAGCCCGGAGCTTTCTTCGGATTAATATTTTCCCTTATTTCTTCAAGTACTTCTTTTGGTGTAGTTAGCCTAATTTCTTCCTCTAATTGAACAGGTTCCTCCCATCTTTCTTCATCCCCTTGAGGTTCATTTGGTTTGAATGTATTTTCAAGATGTATGGCAAATAGCTCTGCTTTTTGTGCACTACTTCTGGCCCAGTTACCATTTTCTAGTTTAATAGGAGGAGAGTGCATAATAGGTCTTTTCAGTCTTTTAGTAGCTTTCCATAAGGAATAATCTGTACTACCGTCATCTGTTAGCTCCTGTAAGTAAGAATTAATCGAGTCATTCTTTAATTGTAGGATAGTTCTTTTGAGTTGTTGACTTGCACGATTTAGTTTAGTCTTATCTTGAGGAGACCTTGTTTGTTGCCAGATTCTTCTCAGTTTTCTTTTTTCAATTATCATGTTCCTTATTTCCTTTGGATAATTATTTCCTTTTAGCCTAGGTTTCAGCGTAGGAGTGTTTTCCCATGCTGCTTGCTGGATATTGTTCACCAACAATTCTGCTTCTTTATCTAATTGCTCTGCGTTTTGTATTGGTACACTTAGATTTATTCTCTCTTCAAGGCTTAGCTTAAAACTATCCCAATCCGTCCATTTATTTGTTAATGTGGGGTTACTTTGTTTTTTAATAATCCTGTCACTCATGGTTAGTACTATAGGGGAATGATCAGAATTTAAGTCCCAACAGTCATCAATGTCTATGAAATTAGTTGAAATATTCTTAATAATAAAGAAGTCTATTAAATCAGGGGTCTTGTTTCTATCCGTAGGCCAGTAGGTTGGTCTACCAGTTGATAGTGCTTCACACCTCTGTTCTTTAATGGCTAACAAAAGCTCCTTTCCCTTAGTAGTAG
This sequence comes from Diabrotica virgifera virgifera, assembly GCF_917563875.1. Classification (NCBI taxonomy): domain Eukaryota; kingdom Metazoa; phylum Arthropoda; class Insecta; order Coleoptera; family Chrysomelidae; genus Diabrotica; species Diabrotica virgifera. Next base: position 96,620,321 of record NC_065446.1, on the reverse strand, counting down.
TGATTCTAGAGCCCCAGTGTGTGTTCTTTGCATTGAAATCCCTCCAATAATGAACCTTTCCCCTAAGCTTTTCAAGAATTCATTATACTGCTCTTTTTTAATGGAATGTTTAGGTGGGCAGTATATTGAACTTATATTTATTTTAAAAGTTTTAGTTTTTATGTGTACTGTAGTGGCTTGAATATGTTCAGTTTTATATTCCAACTCTTCATGATGACATATATTATCCTTTATGATGATTGCACTGCCTCCTTTGGCCGCATTGTCAGGGTGTATTGTATGATATACCTTATATCCTTTAAATTTGATGTAGGATTGATTTGTGAAATGCGTTTCAGAGACAAGAAACAAATCAATTTTTTCGATGTCAAGGATTGCTTGTAGTTCTTGTTGATGATTAAGCAACCCGTTGGCATTCCATGCGACAATTATAAGATCATTAGCCATTTCTTACCTTTGGAATAGCACCTTGAGCTCTATATTCCAGGGAAGTGACCCTTTCATTTAATTTTTTCAACTCCTGTAATATCATTTGTAGGGTTTGTTCTGTTTCTTTTTCAATCTCTGTTGTTTTTTGGTATTTATCATTCTGATAATTTTCATTGTGACCTTTTGTTACCGCACTATATGTCTTATTACTAGTAACTTTCTGTGCTTGTTTTCTTTCACCAGCATTTGACTTGGTTTCAGTTGACCTTCTGTCTGGAGGGTGTGGCAAATTCGTCTTTTTCAGACCTCTGTTTTTTATTTCCTGCATTTCCTTTGCGACGATACATCCTCGGTAGTTGGCAGGATGGTTTTCGCCACAATGGACACATTTTGGTTTAACATTTTCAGGTTTGTCGCAATCTTTAGTAAGATGTTTCTTTGTGCATTTAACACACCTTGGCCCTCTAGCACAGAACTTCCATGTGTGACCATATGCTTGACATCGTTTGCATTGCGGTATTAGTTTGGAATTTTTAAAAGGCTGAATTTCAACTTTTGTTCCTAGGATGTCCGTTATCCCATATATTTTGTTGATATCTTCGTCTGGTCTGAAGGTTAACATAAACATGTCTAATGGCTGTTTGGTTTGCCACTTTAGCTTTTTAACTGCGTCTATGGCTTTATAGCCTCTTTTTTGCAGATCTTCAACAATTTTTTGGGACGAGCAAGTGTGATGTAATCTCTTTACTATAACTTTTATCGGCCTTTCTTGTTTGTTTTCGTATGAGTGATATTGGATATTTTCCTCTCTTAAAGCTTTTATTAATTTTCTGTACTCTTCACCGTCTTGTACATTAACTTTTATCACTTCACTATTCACCAGTTTAGTAGTAAAGTTTGTTATCTTCGTTATATAGGACTTCATATTCTTTGAAGCCTTCCACTACCACAGGTGGAGGCATTTTGGCTTTCCTAACTGCAGTTTCTTTGGAGCTATGTTTTTGTGGTGAGATGTATGGTGAAGTATCCATCTTACGTTTCTTACTGGCTCTTGATTGAACCCTAATCCACTCTGTCTCCTTAGCGAGCTCTTCTTCATCTGTTAAATATTCTATTTCATTTTCTTTTTCAGTTAAATTAACTTTTGTTGCCAACTCTGTATATTGAGATTTTAACTGTGCTTATTAAAATAAACATTATAGAAGTTTTCAGGGACTTTCAGCCCTCGGTAATAATGTAGTCTTTCATTCTGAGTTTAAATTTTTCAAAAATATTTATTAGTTTTCTCAGGATTCGAAAAAAATGAATACAATTAAAAAACATTGAAAATTTTGACATGCGTCAAAGTTTTGCATTAACTCAATGTAAAATTCTGAACTATTGAATTCCAGCTTCCCTAATAATTATTTTACATCAAAAGACATTAGAAATTATTTGAAGAGGATTGAAATCTGTATTGGAAATAACTGTTAAAATTGGTCTAAATACGTAATTAAACATATTCCAAAATTTTGTAAAAATGTAATACATTTTAGTTTTCAGCCCAAACTTAGGCCACACACAATGCAATAATGTTTACATTTTTGAACTGTCAATATTTTTATTTTATCATCTACTGTTTAAAAACAATACAGTTGATAAGATACCCTCAGTTGCGGAGAAAGGATTAATAATAAAGATTTTTTTATTCAGTCAATGGTGTGAGCACTGTCAGTTAAATAGTAACGTGTGGCCTTACTTTTACACGCATACCTATTGTGGCAAATGTATCATATTTTTCAAAATTTTGGAATGCATTTAAATCGTAGAAAATTTTTAACTTTTGATTTTAATACAGATTTTAATTCTCTACAAATATTCTCTCATGATTTTTTTACTTTACATTGAGTTTCCTATGGCCCTTTTTACGATTCGCCACCCGGTATAAGATAAAATGTGTACTATTTTTCTTATTATTTCATAATAACACAAATAATACACATATATACACAATAACACACATTCAATGATCGAAAATAATTTAAAAATATGGGAATGTAAACTCTTGTGACGTAAAGTCAAAAATATAGGTCTCCCCACCACCGTCGGACAAGACAACCGTAATAAAGTGTAATAACCGTGATGTCGGTTATGGGTAAACAGATGTTGTGTATATTAGTTTTTATTGTTGTCAAGACAGAGAAAAAGGCAATTTATTGTAGTGACTTTTTAAATAGGTTTTAAAAGCAACAGGTATGTAATTATTGTAAATGTTGCAGTATTGTAATAAAAAATTACATAGGTATCATACTTACCTATTTGGAAAATGTATGTACAGCTGGTTCCTAAAAAACTGATACGACTCTTAAAGCGTATTTTGTAGAAAATTGAGCAGTGTATTTTGAGGGATAAATATTTATTATTTACCTACTGTCAATGTCACTGCCAAATCTTAAAATTTGTCAGATAACTTATTCTGTTCAACCTCAAAAAATAATAACAACAGCCCTATTTTATGTAAAAACCATCATTTATATGAACGTATTTTATAAAATACAGGAATTCAAAATAATATCAAAATTTAGACCTTAATATTTATTACAATTTTTGAATTAACATATGTAATCAGTTGTTTGTTGTTTGTTTGTTTATTTTAGTATTTGTCTGTCATAATAAATATTAGGTTTGTTCTAGCATCAGTTTCAAACGGTTTGAAACCATCAGCGCGAGTAGAGGGGATAGCACTGGTGACTGTATTATGTTCTCTCACTGACCAACTCCCAGGCAACCAAGTGACGTCATATAACGTTGAGAAAACGTCAGTTTTTGGTTGAATATAACACGTGTTTGAACATTACGTCATATAGACGTCTTTTGTAGGTGATTTTAAATACGTAAGATTAATGACGTTAAAATTACGTTTAAAAAACCTTTTAATTTCAGACAGCCTAAGTCTGACATCACAAAATTGGGAGGAGCTTGCTTGTTTGTATTGACTCCAAACAATTTCGTTTAGATATAGATAACGCTAAATGTTCATAAGAAATTTCTCATTTATTGTTTACGTGGTTTGTGTCTTGTGTGATAAAATAAGACTTTTCATTTAGATATTTAGTTGAAGAAACGTGTAAATTAAGAGATTTTTATGTGTTTTTGCTCAGTGAGTTAGTTTAATGCAGTAATTCTTCTTGACAACTATTTGAGGTTATGTTTATTTGTTTTTAATTAAGCGTTAAATGAAGATATTAAGACAGCGGCAAATTAAGATATTAGTATACTGGTTAATTTGTTAATAAAGTATTTATTAGTTTCATATAATATATGCTTGTTTCAGTTTTGACACAGTAAGTAGGTTTATATAACTAGTGAAAATTCTATATTGTGAGGGCTGGTACAATCATGCAGAATCAATGATGCTTCTAACCTAGCGCACAAGCGATCTTAAACAAGTGGTAGTATTACCTACTTATATCTTCGACACATGGGACGTATCCCAGGCAACCAACTGACGTCATATAACGTCGAGGAAACGTCAGTTTTGGTTGAATATATACACGTATTTGAAAATTACGTCATATAGACGTCTTTTGTAGGTGACTTTAAATACGTAAGATTAATGACGTTAAAGTAACGTTTAAAAAACGTTTTCTTTTCAGACAGTTTAAGTCTGACGTCACAAAATTGGGAGGAGCTTGTTTGTATTACTCCAAACAATTTCGTTAAATAATTTTCATAATAAATTTCTCATTTATTGTTTACGTGGTTTGTGTCTTGTGTGATAAAATAAGACTTTTCGTTTAGATATTTAGTTGAAGAAACGTGTTAATTAAGAGATTTGTATTCGTTTTTGCTCAGTGAGTTAGTTTAATGCAGTATTCTTCTTGACAACTGTTTGAGGTTATGTTTATTTTGTGTTAATGAACTAATTATGTGTTATCGACTTTTATCGAGTAATTTGTTAATAAATTATTTATTAGTTTGTATGTTTTTTCAGTTTTGACACAGTAAGTAGGTATACTTATATAAATAGTGAAAATTCTATAATGCGAGGGCTGCTACAATCATGCAGAATCAATGTTAGATTACTTCTAATGCACAAGCGATCTTAAACAAATAGTAGTATATCTTCATCGACACATGAGACGTAGACCTATAGGTTTCATGTTACCTATTTTTTATATACTACCTATTTTGAAACATCTGAAAGAGGTCACTTTTTGAAAGTATTAAAGACGTGAATATTACCGACGTATAAAAGACGTCACCTTTTAGACGTTTTAAAATCGTCACAATTATGACGTCAAATCGATGAGACAAATTCACGTGATTTTCAACGTCGATACTACGTCATAGAAACACGTCAATTGGTCATTTTTATGACGTGTTATCTACGTTATAAAAACGTCGTTTGGTTGCCTGGGCTGTTTGCTGATGGTTTCTGACTAGTTTGACCGCTTGCTAGAACAAACCTATTATAATAGTTATAATGTCAGAGCAATCAAATACACTGCTCAAAATGATCAAATCTTACTAAATAGTCGTATCAGTTTTTTTAGGAAGCAGCTGTACCTATCTAGTAGGTAATGCTTTGATTTACATAATTGATTACCAACAAAATTTCTAGCAATCTTCATCTAATATATTGTTTTCTTACTCTATGTTTTGATGTATTTTAATATTTTAATTCCACAAAAATCAAACTAATTTGATTAAATTTAGAACTGTCAAACAGTAAAACGTTCAATTGGCCTATTTTCGCACATGACAGGTACGTGTAAGTGGCTAAATGAGTAGAGGCTTCGACTACAAATCCTAAGCACCCGAATAAACGCGGGTTCGAATCCAAATGCAAGTTTTTATTTTTTTATTTTTTTTATTGTAAGATTTTATGATATTATGATTGGAAGAATATTTGTTATATATTCTTTTTTTCAGAAAATGCGTATTTAGTTAAAATTTTTTCCAGCAATTATTGTTCAGAAATCATTTCTATGTGGAATTTTCCAATGTGTTTGTGTGTGTTTTATTCTTTTATTTTTTTAATTTTTGGTATTGTTTTAATCAAAATTTTTGGAAAGTAGTAAGTATTAAAATTAGTTTAATTTTTAAATAAAATATAAATAAACTTAAAAGTACATATTAATTTTGTTGGGATCATATAATAGAAGTATAGCTTCTTACGTGCGTACAAAGTACACACGCATTCTTTTTTGTCCTTAAAATTAGAAAAAAGTTTAATTTCCCTTGTCAAATAAAGGAAAACCAAAAACAATAATGTTAAATGTGCTAACTGTGGTGAAAATCACCCCGCAAATTATAGAGGGTGTGAAGTTCACAAACAATTACAAAAACTTAAATTCCCTAACTTGAGACGACATAACGCGAGGACAAACCAAGATAGAACTACAACAGTCAACTATGTGCAACCTGGAATAACATATGCACAAGCAACGCAAGCAGTTAACTAGCAAGCCTCCAACCAAACTACTACACAACATATTATACCAAATCAAACTAATAACCACACAGACATGTCAGAACTGAAAGACATGTTAAAAAAACTAACGGAACAAATGAGCACTATGCTCAACCTCCTAACCATGATTCTCAACCAGAAATGACTCAGATACTAAAGCTAGTATTATGGAACGCCAATGGCTTAAGTCAACATGTAGAAGAATTAAAACTATTTATTAACACGCAAAAAATTGACATAATGCTGATTACAGAAACTCATTTTACATCCAAAAACCACATTAATATTCCACGATTTACAACTTATCATACGCAACATCCAAACGAAAAAGTACATGGAGGATGGAGGCACTGCAATAATAGTTAGTAATAAACTAAAGCACTACGAAATACAAAAACATGAATGCGACTATCTACAGGCCACCAGCATTGTTGTGGAAGATCAACTAGGCCCACTAACAGTATCAGCTATATACTGTCCGCCAAAGCACAATAACAAAACGGAACAGTTTGAAAATTTCTTTAAAACATTAGGAAATAGATTTATAGCAGGAGGAGATTTTAATTCTAAGCATACTACCTGGAGATCCAGAATTATTACCACAAAAGGCAGAGAACCTCTTAAAGCTATAAACGCGACCAATGCAAATTATCTCACCACAAGGGAACCAACTTACTGGCCTACCGACAATGCAAAAATACCTGATCTACTCGACTTCTATATTGTTAAAGGAATTAATGTTAAATTGGCAAAAGTAGAATCTTGTTACGATCTACTAAACAACCAACAGTACTAAACAACCATCACTATACAGTAACAAAACAGACTGGAGCATTTTCAAGACTAAACTGGATGAACTAATTGACATAAACATCCCATTGAAAACAGAAAGTGACATCTACGCAGCAGTAGAAAATCTTCAGAAATCTATACAAGAAGCTGCTTGGTATGCTACCCCTGACTGCTACCAAACAGAATTTAAAGAGAATTGCCCAACTGTAATAAAGGAAATGATTGCTAGAAAGAGAAAAATAAAGGAGGAGTGGCGAAGAAAAATAACACCTGAGAACAAGACAAAATTAAATAAAATCACCAAGGAAATTAAACTGCAATTGCATAATATCAAAAATAATAAAATACAAGAATATCTTACAGGTTTATCAGCAAACGCAGATAGTGAATATTCTCTTTGGAAGGCCACGAGAAAAATCAAACACCCGAAACAACAAATACCACCAATACGGAACCAATAGGGAAACTGGTGTAGAAATAATAAAGAAAAAGCCGAAGCATTTGCAAATCACCTCACAAATGTATTCCAGCCACATCCCATGGAAGATGGTGACACAGAGGAAGAAATAAATGACTTCCTGGAATCGCCTTACCATATAGACTTACCTATACAAAAAATCACCGCTAAAGAAGTTAGAAATATTATCCAGCATGAAATCAGTCCAAAAAAGCTCCAGGGTATGACCTGATCAACGGGAAAGTACTGCAGCAATTGACATGCAAAGGTCTGAAAATGATAACGCAAGTATTTAATGCAATATTTAGGCTAGGATACTACCCAGAACAATGGAAAGTTGCTCAAATTATTCTCATACCTAAGCCAGGGAAAAATAAAACTCAGGTGACTTCATACAGACCAATAAGCCTGCTACCTGTTCTATCAAAAATCTTAGAAAAACTTCTCCTTAAACAATTATCCCCAGTTATAGAAGAAAGGAAACTAATTCCCCAACACCAATTTGGGTTCAGAACACAACACGGAACGATAGAACAGGTACATAGACTGGTAAAACACATCAGAAGTGATTTAGAAAATAAAAGGTATTGTTCTGCTGCATTCCTGGACATTGGTCAGGCCTTCGACAAGGTATGGCATGCTGGTATGCTCTTTAAACTAAAGAAAAACCTTCCCCATCCTTTTTATCAAATCCTAAAAAGTTATATTTCCAACCGACATTTCCTAGTCAAGCAGGATAATGAATACACAAGCCTAAGACCAATAAAACCCGGAGTACCACAAGGAAGTGTCTTGGGACCGATATTGTACTTGCTCTACACTGCTGACCTACCCACAAGTAACAGATCAACGTGTGCAACTTTTGTTGATGACACACTGCTGTACTAGCCTCTCACCATGATCCAAATACAGCATCCGGAATCCTTCAGAAAGACCTTTATATTATACAAAGATGGCTTAAAAAATGGAAGATAAAGGCAAATGAGAGTAAATCCATCCATGTAACCTTCACCATGAAAAGACAAACATGTCCATCTGTAACACTAAATGAAACGCAACTCCCACAAACCGATACTGTCAAGTATCTAGGAATCCATCTTGATAGGAGATTAACTTGGCAATAGCACATTTTTACAAAAAGAAAACAACTAGGAATAAAATTCCGAGAAATGTACTGGATCATCGGTCGTAAATCTCAACTATCTCTTGAAAACAAACTGCTGATATATAAATCTATATTAAAACCAGTGTGGACCTATGGTATCCAACTTTGGGGGACAGCCAGTCAAACTAACCTAGAAATACTGCAAAGATTCCAGAACAAAGTCCTTAGAACAATGCTGAATGCTCCTTGGTACGTGCCAAACTATGTGATAGAACAAGACCTCAATGTGCCATCCATAAAAACAGTAATAACAGAATATTACAAAAAATATTCCAAGAGACTAGAATCTCATCCAAACGAGTTAGCCAGCAACCTCACTGATGACCACAATGATGTACGACGCCTGAAGAGATTCAAAGTAGTGGACCTAGCAAGAAGATTCGAATAATCTGTGATAACTAAACTTTTAACTTGTTTTAATTTAATTTATGTAAAGAGGGTGATCACTGGATCTCCCTCTACAGGTCAAATTTTCAATTTTTGTCAAAGATTTTACCTATTGTTCTTAGTTAAGGACAGATTGTAAATATTACAACAATAAAAAAAAATTTCCCTTGCTTAATATTTATCGTCCAATTATTTTAACTGTACTAATATGCAAGTGTTTTATTATGCCTGGTTGCACCAGCCAATCTTAAGCTACAACTTAGCTCAGCTCAGCTTATAGAGCCGCTTTAAGTCTCACTTACGTTGCACCATTATTTTCTATTCTTATCATTCTCATCATTCTGGCAATGAATCGTGGCAAGCTGAAAATTGATCTTAGACTCAATGGTGCAACGCGTATATTTCGTAAGCTGAGCTTAAGGCACGTCTTAACCTTAAGATCTGTTGGTGCAACCAGGCAGACCAGGGCATTTAGGAATAAATAAAATGATTTTTAAATAGGTACAGGATCTAGCGACATGCAACTTTTTGTAATGTGTTTAGGATGGCGCCAGGAAAATAGTCTACAATATAAAAATGGGTGGAAATGTGTATAATTGCATTTTAAAGTGCACAAAATGCATTAAAAACTGCGTAAACATGTAATGTTTTTGGACTTACTGAACACGAATACGCTATCAGAACCGACGTCCGAAAACCGAAAACCCTCAAAATTCCTAAAGATGATGTGTATTTTAGTTCTAAAATTTTCTGGTCTATTTACTGTAAGTTCTAAAATGACTAATTTACAACGATTAATGGGATGTGAAAATACCTGCAAGTGCTTATTTTTAAAGCGACTACTCAAACTTCTTAAACATTTATACCAAACGTTGATTCCGCCACTTTTTTGCGCATTCTGACCGAATTCCATTTCTACCATACTGAAACAACAACATATCGACGAAAATAGGGCGAACATTCCAGAGAATGCAACAATGGCAAATGGCATCTTATTAATACAATTGCGTAATAAGTATGCAATATTTCGGGCAGAAATGATATATTTTTTAGTACTGAATAAGTTTTAGTTTGTTATTTTACGGCTATATTCATTTTCCATTGCTTTTAGGCGAGTTTTTAACGTTACGTTACATTATTCACAGAATATACGTTTTGAGTTTGCCGTCCAATGTTTTACTTCCAGGTTCGGTCGCGTGAGGCGCTAGAAAATCTCTCTCCTTCGTAATATTGGGACCGTGCCAACGTTCATAAATAGACAGGTTGCATGGTAACTTTCCACCAATCAGCGTCGAGAATCTAATGGCGGGAGTGACGTCACCCAGAATGCTGCATTCAAATTCATTCACTTCACTCATTGAAATGAACTCGGAAAGTAGGAATGTATTGAAAATGTGTATATTTAAAAAAAATACGTTTGGATTTTTAATGACTATTTATTTCATATATTCTTTAAAAAATGTGGTAGATACCTGTAGAGTTACAAAAATCATAGAATATAATTGCAATTAAATATATGCAGTAGAATAGCATTACTACTTAATTAAAGCAGAAGGAGATTCTTTCTTGTGTATATATGGGACTAAATCTTTCAAATATCCTAGGTATATTAATAATGAGTTGAATACAATTTACTTTTTTAAATGATTTTGAGTAGGTATATAATAATTTTGAATTGGGGATAATGCATGTAGTATATTATTATAAATTCCTCCTAACATGTAAACCATGGTGAAAAAGAGATTCAACTAAAGATTTATCTATCAAAATTAGTAGTTTTTCCCTTAAGTTTAACATAAGAGCATCTGATTACGTTAGGTACTGGATTATAATACCTAAAACTATTAAAACATTATGATTCCATTCAATAGGTACCTGTGAAGTTTTACATTAACAGTAAAAAATACAATTTCAGTGCAATAAAGGGAATTTTCCCCGTTTTATATATTCATTTAGTTTATAATTGTTTATTCAAACGATCTTCAGATGGCTGCAATATTGGTTATAATTTTATATGAAACAATTACATATAATAGATCTATTATCTATAGACTTAATTAGATATATTGTTCAATAAGTCTAAGCAGATTGTAACATACACAGATGATGTAAACTTAATGTGAAGAACCGCAAGAGACATTACAGAACTGTAATGTCTCTATACAAGAATGTCTTTTACTATACAATACAGCAGAAAGAAAATCCAGTAAGTAAGTAGGTACTTAATACAACCACATTAAAATGTATCTTAACACTTGTAAAAGAGTTTTGGGTGTAAGTTATTATACTAAAAACACTTAATGATATTTATAGATACATTATATCTCAAGATATAAACACAAATTAAAACACTAACGATATTTAATAACAAAATATAGCCTCCAAACCACGTATCCTACTATGTTTACAAACAATTCGTAAAATTGATCGTCTGGGTGACGTCACGATGACAATATTTCATTTGTCAATGTCAAAGTTACCATACAACCTATGGTATAGGGACCTTGGGACCGTGCAAGTTCGGAAGAGCGACACCAAGTGTCATAGCTCAGCAACATTTGTAGCGCTAATTATATTGGCCGCAATTATATTAGTCCTAGTTACTGGATTATTGTCAAGGCCAGAGCCGAAAAAGAATAAGAAGAAAAAGTAAGATTGAGGTTATGTTATTAAAAGGTAAACATTGTATGTAGTAAATATGGAGACCTGTAAGAAGGAGTGGAAACGCAATGCATCGTTTGTGGGCTAACTTTTCAACCTCTAATTCAACTTTCAGCAATCGCCGCTAGAGGCGCAAGTGTTCGAATAGGTGCTACAAATACATTAGCTCTTATTGACTTTTTTATTATTTAACTCATTTTATTATTGTTTTTAGCGTAATTAGACATTAATTTATTGGTGGATTGTAGCTGAATATGTTTTATGCCAAAAATAAATTATTTTAACCTTATAACATATCGACGTGTGGTAAAAAGTTCATTCTTTTTATACCATTGTAGATGGAGATGTGACATCAAATTTAAATTTGCCATTACTTTAATATGTAGGACAGCTTATTTTGAAGCGGAAATATTTTGTCACATTATATAACTGCCACATTTATATACCAATGGTATTCAACTGCAAATTAATTTGTTAATATCTTTGTAACTGATATCAAAAAGTTTGTTAGTTGAAAAAATTGAACTTAACTGTACGTAATTGTTTTTAAAAAGTTTAAAAAGTTATTTAAATAATTTGAAGTTTATTGATAAATTTTTTTTTTGAATTATTCTTTTTATCAAAATTTAAAATGCTTTTTCTTTTGAACACTTTCAGTGGCGTAACAAACTCCGTCGGGGCCTTCCCGCAGAATTGGAAATGGGGCCCCCTTTAAAAAATTTAAAAAATTACAATAAATGCAACATGTGTAACAGATACCTATATGTTTTACAGCCCAGTAAATCAACGTAAAATATGGCGATACCGTGTAATTTTCAGTGTCACCACCGAATTGGTCAACTAAAGACTTTTCGAGTTATTTATGAGTAAAAATGTTTATTGTTCAACAAAAAAAAACACGTTTTTAGGCGATTTTTCGCACATACTTCAAAGAGTAAGTATTCGATCGAAAAGAATATTGTTAGCAAAAATGAATCTAGCTTAAAAAAATGAAACAAAAATGAAGTCTATCGACTTAGTAAAAGAAAAGTTGTAGCTCATGAAAAGTTTTTCTTATTCGTCAAATTCAAAATCGAATATTTCAACGTGAAATAATCGAAAAGTAGAAATAATCAAAAGAAATACTTTTCGGGGAAACTCATTAGAACTTTTTTAAAGTGTTTAAAAGAAGCTTTATTTTTTACAAAAGTTTATAGCATCAAAACCAAGCCATCTAAGCTCAAAACACAGTTAATCCCATTTTTCATTTTTTAGTAAAAAAATTGTGAATATCTCCCCCTATTTAGCACCCCAAATGAAACTAATCATTATCGCTTTACAAATTACTTAACTTTTTTATATGACCTGTAAGTTTCACGGATTCAAATTGCTTATTTTTAAAAGGGATCTAGTTGAAAGGACTTGAACGAGTCACTAATCACGAGTATATGCAAATTTTAAACAGCCTAATCTTAACCAATTTTTGTCTTACAGAAAAACAAAATACAGTCAAACCCGCTTATTGGAATAGCCTTTGTGCCAAGTAAAAGTATGCCTATAACCGGGATATTCTAATAACCGATCATTGGTTGCTACTATACATGTTTCGGGACCTCAAATTTCTATTCCTTAAACCGGGATATTCCTTTAAGAGGTATTCTAATAAGCTGGTTCGACTGTAATGCCGAAATATTTATAAAAGCAATACCTACATTTCTTTACTCTTTGAGATTTTTCGTATCACTAATACTTTTTAAGTTATTTTGAAAACAAGTCATTTTTCCAAAATAAAAAAACTTTTTTTACTATAAAACCAATTTTTTTCAAAAACAAGAACTTCGAACCGGTCAAACTCACAGATCGTAATATATTATAAACTATATTATAAATAATAAATATTTAAAATAAATGGTAAAGCGCTAATGATAAATTTTATTTAGAGTGCGAAATAGGGGAAGATTTTCACGATTTTTTTACCAAAAAGGGGGCCAACTTTATTTTGAACGTAACTCGTATAGTTTTGGTGATAGAAACTTTTATAAAAAAAAAATAAAGCTTTTTTTGAAACATTTAAAAAAGTTTTAATGAGTTTTTCCCGAAAGTTGCTTAATTTTTTAGTTATTTCAGGTTGAAATATTCGATTTGGAATTGGACGAATAAGAATAATTTTTTAAGAGCTTCAACTGTGCTTTTACTGTGTCGATAGACTTCATGAATAAGTACATCATTTTTGTGTGTCTTATAGGCTACATTATTGCTACAAATATTTTGTCGATATTTAATATTAAATTCAATAAATACTTATTTTTGAGTTATTTGCGAAAAACCCGTCTGAAAACGTTGTTTATTTTTTTGTTAAAAAATAAACATTTTCACTCGCAAATGATTTGAAAAGTATTAACATAGATAAAGAAACTCTATAGAACAAAATTTGCTTATAATTAGTCAATTTATACATTTTAAACGCATGTTTTTCACTCTAAGGAGGGGTGTCACCCCCCGAAGTAAAAGCAACCAACGGCATAAATCAAACTTTGAAGTGGAGTGTAACTAGAACCTAAATCAAAATTGTCAAGCAAATAATTTCACTCCAAAACTGCCATTTACTGAGCTATTGGTGTATTCATGCATTGTTTATGACGACTTACATTTTTCATCTTTATTGGTATAGAATAAAATAGAGCAAAAATTACTAAATGATTACATTAGTATTATTCTAAGAGATGAACAACTTTCTTTGTGCACTAGCTACTATCTGCGAATATATCTACAAGTTTATTAATTCGGATGGACAACTTTTTTTTCCATACTGCACTGCTTAAAAAACGTATGTATCCAAATAATATAACAACACATTTTTACATATATTAGGCAACAAGATGGGGCCCTTGACATATGGGGAGCTTCATGCTGCGGGGTCCTCTGTACGCCTCTGGATAATTGTATCAAAATACTAAACGTACGTAAAGATTAAAGAGAAAACCCATTTCTAGATTTAGAAATATTGTTCTAAAATTCGGCAAATTGTAATTCTCAAATCTTTCAATAGTCACGTATAAAGCATTATAGTTTATTGCCGTCACCCATAAAAGTTTGTGAGACCGGAAAGGATTAAGTTTCTAGATATGAGATGATTCACTTGCCAAATACGCCCATTTAGAAATTTACGTTCTTAAATTTAAACGCACAAAGTAAAATCATATACCTATAACAGATTTTTACATAATATCAGTCGACAAGATGGAGCCCTTGCTCGATTGGGGCCCCCCGCAAGCTTCACGCTGCGGGGGCCTTTGTCACGCCCCTGAACACTTCATTTATCTATATTCTGAAAGCTTACCTATCAGATGTTTAAATTTAGTTAATAAAAATATATGTAAATTAACTACAGACGACAGTCTGACTTTTATAAAATTAATGTTAATTTTTGTGAAATATTTTGTCTCAAAATATGCATTGTTTTGACAGAAAAACTTTGAAGATCCTCTATCCTATTATCATTATAATTTTCAGGTTAAAATAAAAACCAATAATAGGTAATACACAAATTTTATTTACACCGAAGGAAATAACATACAAACGAATAGGTATAATCCATGAAGGTTATAAATAACATAAAGACACATCTTTATAAAAAGTCTTTATTAACTTCGTTAAGTTCCCTTTTGAATTTTTTATCGGAACGATAACTCGATATAAATCCCGGTACGAAGCAAGTTATTTTAGTGTAAGCTTTCTTGGCACTCATATTTAAATAATATTAACCACCAAAACTAGTAATCTTAAATTAACTACGAATAATTAATTATTTTCGAAATTTTCACATTCACTCCAATGCAAAACTAGCATCTATCTCTACGCCACCGCCGCCCTAGCGAGAGACCAAGCAAACAGGCAAAATCGTGTACACAAATTTCAAGATCGTCCTATCTCGATTCCTCTCCTCTGTGTAGGTCTCCATATAAATAACTATTTATGTTACTTACTTTTGCTTTATTGTGATGGAAATCCACTTTTCTGTTTGTATTAAGAGGAACGGAGCAAAATGCAAAATTTTGACGCATGTCAAAATTTTCAATGTGTTTTAAATGTATTCATTTTTTTCGAATCCTGAGAAAACTAATAAGTATTTTTGAAAAATTTAAGCGCAGAATGAAAGACTACTTTATTACCGAGGGCCTTAGAATAAATAAAAAGCTTCTTTTGAATGAAATATTTGCAGTTAAAAATCACACTAGATTTTCTCTTTTATTTTCACTCCTCTAACTTATTAAAATAAATATTATAGAAGTTTTCAGGGACTTTCGGCCCTCGGTAATAATGTAATCCTTCATTCTGCGTTTAAATTTTTCAAAAATATTTATTAGTTTTCTCAGGATTCGAAAAAATGAATACATTTAAAACACATTGAAAATATTGACATGCGTCTAAATTTTGCATTTTGCTCCGTTCCTCTTAATTTGTGCTTAGAAGTTGGAAACGAATAGAACTTAAATTTACAATTTTTTGTTGTATTTTTACAATAATTTGTAATACACCATTTGCGAAATCCCATTTTCTTCAATGACACTAGGTATGAAATATGATAATATGACAATTTCAATTGACAATATGAATTTAAGAAATATGCGAAGAAAGTTACCAGATTTTTCCGTTACTCGCGCACGATCGTTTCTCGTATCCCCTCCAAGTATTTGCACACATCGATTATAAAACTTGCTGAGAGGTATGTATGAGCTTTTCTAGCACTATTTATTAAATGTTCATTGTTGTACCTTAATTTTTTGTCAAATCATTTTAGGTGATCCATAAGTACCTATAAAAATAATATAGTAAAGATGCCGTATTTTAAAGTTGAGACTAATATACCCAATGACAAAATACCTGATGATCTACCTGCAAAATTATGCATTATAATTTCAAAAACATTAGGAAAACCTATAAATGTAAGTAAATTAAATTTATCTCTGGTAACACAACTCAATTATCTATATCCAATCGATTAATTAATACGTGACTAACTAATTATCTAGGATTCTTTGGAATTCTAATTTCTTTTTTAAATATTTATGAACAGTACTTATCGGATTTAGTTACAAAAATGGGGATGAGAGTGGTAATTATAACATATAGGTAAATAAGCCTTTAATAAGCAGTTCCAAATTTGGCTTTAGTTCTATTTCATCAACCTTTTAAATATTGTAATTTGTTAATTGGTCATTGATTAAGTAGTCATTTGAGACTTGTTATAATATATACCCAAAAAAGTACTTTATGTTATCGTCCAAAATAAAACATTTGAATTATCTCTAAAAATGAAATAGCAATCATATTTTTGAAGATAAGAGTTCATGCTGATATTAAATGTGATAAAAATTAAAAATAAAATATTGTAGGTATAAGTTCTTACGATGTCAGTTGGACCAGTATAAAAACAAAATTCGACACCGATTGTCGGCGCCGTTTGTAAAACATAGGCGGCGCAATAGAAATTAATGAGTAAACTTTTATTTTTAAATTATGGTTCAATATTTGTTAAACAGTAATAATGTTGTTAATTGTTCACATTTCTTTATGAAATTAACACCAAAGATAATTAAAAATACATAATACAAATGCAATTTAACGTGCTTAATAATTTGAGAACTAAAGAAATAAGACAACACTTTGAATATACACATAAAATACTTACATGAAAACGAACAATTCGTCTTCCAGTCGAATTGTCTTAATTCATGACTAATGGAGAGATCACTTTTACTACTGTACATGGGACATATTTTTGACAAGTTGAAATATATCACTATCCGTGTGTTCAGAACTTGATTCGACACTTGTTGTGTTTATAACTACCACACCAATATTGGAAAAGAAGTGAAAGGCGCAATTTACACAACAGTTATCAGACCAATAATGACATAAATACGCGGCAGAAGCACGACTTGATACAGAAAGGACAGAAAGAATGCTAGAAACAGCAGAGATGAAAATACTTTGAAAAATCGATGGGATATGGGAAGAGCTATAAGTGCAGATATACGACAGATATGCAAGGTGGACAACATTAATAACTGGGTAAAAAGCAGGAGAGTATAACGGAACAACTACGTGAGCCATATGACAAAAAACAAAGTATTAAGGACGGCGAGAGACGGTTCCCCAATAGGAAGACGATCAGTTAGGTCTGTATCCCGCGTATGAAAAAAAAGTTGATTAATAGTAAGCTGAAAATTTGTTAATAGCTTAAACGGTGTCTAGTCGGATAAACTGTGATATATGAGAACACTGTAACAAGGGCAGTTTTAATTGTGGAACAGGTTAAAAATTTGGAACGGTCAGACTTAAACTCTTCGAACAGAGATTAAACTCTCATGCAAAAATCAGACTGCTATTTATCACCTGTCATAATTCCTGTCATTTGACATATTCTACATGTTCCACTCATTAAAACGCCCATTTGGTGATAAATAGTAGGCTGATTTTTGCATGAGAGTTTAATCTCTGTTCGGAGAGTTTAAGTCTGTTCTGTCGGACAAAATACATGTGCCGTTTTCGTGGTCTGGCCGTTCCAAATTTTTAACCTGTTCCACAATTAAAACTTCCCCTGTTCCAGTGTTCCCATATATCAAAGTTTCTCCAACTAGACACCCTTAAGCTATTAAAAATTTTTCAGCTTGCTATTAATCAACTTTTTTTTCATACGCGGGATCCAAACCTAAGTGGGAAGACCACGAAAACGATGGAATGACAACTTACTGGAGGCACATTGAAAAACAGACAGAGTCATGTCTACACAAGAAGAAGAAGAAGAAGAAGAAGAAGACATTAATATTGGTGACAAAGCAAGATAATATTTTTATTTTACTTGAACATGAGCTACACAATTTTTCCAAATGTCATTTTTGACTTGTAAGTATATATATTGTATTAAAACAGAAAATAGTGAAGAATTACAAAGAATGATGGAAGCACTAGATAGTGAATCGACAAAGATGGGACTGAACATCGCTTACAGTAAAACAAAAGCCATGACCAATCAACAAGGAGAACCAATAATTACAGTGGCACAAACAAGAATAAAGCAAGTAATAGAGATATTCTAGGACAAATCACTAAATTAAATAAAAAAAATCAGACCGAAGAAATAAAAAAAAAATAATAAGATTGGCCTGGGCATCACTCGGAAAACTGTCTTTTATTCTAAAGAAAATAAAATACCCCCAATACCTAAAATCAAGAGTCTTCAATCAATGTACACTCCCTCTCCTCATATATGGTTCTTAGACATGGACACATACAAAGGAAAATATGGAAAAAATAAAAATATGAAACATGAAAAATTCCATTAATTACATTATCCAATCAGCGGACTGAGCAAATTGACGTCATTAAATCTCGCATAATATATGGGACATCCTGTATAAACAATACAGTTATTAAAATTTAAAATTCATCATTAAAAGTATATAATACTTACAAATGCAATTTAATGTGCTTATTCATTTTTTAAGTAGGTACTAAAGAAATGAGACAAAAAATGTATTATAAAAATAAAATAATTGTAAGTTATGACGACGACACTGTTTATATAGTGTTTATATTGCTTGCCGCCTTTGAAACATGAGAAGGTATTTTGACCAGATAACGATATGATTTGAGTCTAAGCACTTCCGAACAATTTGACCAATTAATCTTCAGTATTGCCCAATAAGATACGTTAGAAAGTAATAAGCCACACCCGCGTCCATGTGGACTAATACAAGGAGTGATCAATTTTGAAGCAAGCAAATGTTTATATGGTTTATCTTTATTTCTATGCCCTTCGTAGAATTACTGACCGGACCTCAAAAATGCTTCTGGTCCAACTGACATCGTAAGAACACAATCGTTAGTATTTCCGAAGGATTGATAAACGTGTAACGTGTGTTTTAAAAGTCCTTGATTAATTGACAGTTGGCAAAGCAACAATAAACCATGCACTAGCTGAAAAACCTGAGAAAAATTCAGGAAAATTTTAGAATAAAGAATCATTGTCACATAAACAAAATATTCAAGCTTTTAACGTGAATATCTCAAAAAGTATCATATTAGGAAAATAAATGATAGGAGTAAAATGATTCAGAGATAAACTGACTTGAACAATTCTGCGGGAACAAATCATATCACATCCAGTGGCCTTGTCATTTTTTTGCAGTTTGATTGTTTCAATCTTTTCTATCATTGGCACTTTTGTTGTCTTATTTTCTTCAATTTATGTTCCACTAGTTCATGTTGTGTGTGTTGTACATGTACATCATCGTTGTGGGAGTTTTCGATCAGCAGTTTTTCAAAATATGTTTTATCTACTCTATGTCATATTATCTATGTATTAGTTTTTAGTTTGTGAAAACTGTCAGTATAGATAGCAGTGCGCGAAGTGTTTAAGGTGTGCGTGAAGTAACAATGTATTTTAAATGTGGCTTACTTTTTCGCACTGTTTTTGACACACTTTCCTATAATCAAATATCCTTAACTTTCGCGTTGCCATGGTGATGACATAATGAGCAATAAATTAGGACAAAAGTTTTGACAGTTTTGTGGTTTGAAAAAAGTTAGAATTTTTAAATGTCAAAGTTCTAAAAATTGTAGAATAGAAATGAATTCCAGTGACGAAGAGTTACAGCTTTTTTATTTGTTTATGGTAGAGTAGATAAAATATTGTATGAAACTGTGCGTGAAGTACTTTTGCGAACTTACGCGATGTATAGCACTCGCTCCGTTGTCGCTCGTGCTCTAAATATCGCGTGCGTTCGCAAAAAGCATACTTCACGAACTGTTTCATAAATAACTATTATTTCACCGTTTTTATTCCTGTACAGATTAGTTTTTGGTTTATGTCCTGGTTTCATTATTGTTTGATAAAGTATGAAATTCGTGTTTTATCTTGTCTAAAGTTTATTTCCATCTCCAATAATTGTTTGTGTTTTCTCTTCTCTTTTTTTTCAATACACAGTTTATCAGCTATTCGTCAATTTGTTTTCAAGTACAATTTTTCCTTCGCTAGTTCGTCTAGGCAAATATAATATATGTGTTTCATTTCGTTCTTCAATTGCCCCCTTACAATCATCATCAAACCATTGGTCATCTTTCCTGTCTTCTTAGTTCCTAGCATTGATTTTACTGCAGTTAATGTAGTTCTAGTTAATGAGTTCCACTGGTCTTCTTGTTTTCTGTTTATTTTCTTCATATTCAATCAGCTTTCCCTTAATTTCTTCTTCAATTTTTTGTTGAGTTTGTTTGAAAAAAAGAAAATTTTATGTAGGTCCGTATCTACTTCTATAAAAAGAGAAAATTAATTAGAAAAAAATTAATCAATAAATTATCTTCCACAAAGAGATGACATCAAACTTTTTCTTCAATGTAATACACTTTATAGAATCTCATAGTCGAACCCGCTTATTGGAATGGCCTTTGTGCCGTGTGCCAACCAAAAGTATTCCTATAACCGGGATATTCCAATAACCGATCAATGGTGACTAGTAAAAACGTTTCGGGACCTCAAATTTCTATTCCTTAAACCGGGATATTCCTATAACCGGTATTCTAATAAGCGGGTTCGACTGTAGGTAACTTTCTTAATATTTGCAGTATTGCTGTGCTACAGTTGTGGGAGGTGTGAATATGTCATGGGGTGGTGACAATGAACCTGCTGCCCAAGCGGTTTTGACGGGCTTGGCTGTTGATGACAACAAAAAACACGCGAAAGTCTTGTTCGACTGTATTTATAAATCTCTTGGAGTTCCTGTGGATAGGTATGAGTTTGTATATATTTTTTAAGAATTACTAATTTTAAACGAAATATGGATCTCCAAAAGATCCGATTGTGTTATAATTTTAGCTTATAGAATTTCTTAGGATGTACTTACCGTTTTTTGTTTATCCTTTTTTTTTCTGTACTATTACAGATAAATTAAAACCTTTTATTCATAAACTGTTATAGACACGGGATTTTCCTAGCCTGTAGGCGAATAATAGTTTTCACTTTTATGAATCCCATGTAATGCTACGATTCTGAGATATCAATATCTGTGTTACTTGCTATAGTTGTAACATAACTCTAGCTTCTCCTGAGTCGTCTGTTATGAGAACAATGTCATCAAGATGATTTAATATCTTTTCATGAATTCTAATACCGTTTGATCTAATCTAATATAGTTTAAATGAGTACTCCATGACGTACTCTATCCGTTATAAATAGTTTTGGCATCTTTTGGTATCTCCCTACTGCCGCACGGCCGCACCCTTCAGCCAGTTTTTATCTTATCTGTCATGCAATGACGGTTATCTATCTTTGGCTTACTAAATCGCTATCGACACTGAGTTTATATTTTATTCTTTCAGGATGTATATCCATTTCACGGATGCAAAAACCAGCGAAGTCGGATATAAGGGAACAACATTCCAAGAATTAATTGGATGATAAATAACCAACGAGATTACTCTGTTATACGATGCACTGCGCTTTAGTTATAATATGAAGTATGCACAAAATGTAAAAAAATATTTCAAACAATAATTATTTAAAAATGTTATTGTATTATCTATTGATTCTGCTATGTATAAAGTGTATTAAAAAAATACCTCAAAATCTTACAAATTGTGTTTGTTAAAATATGTCTACTGCTCCGTCCCTTCACACTTATTTTTTTTTTGTATTTGTTATTAAGTATTTTATTAATTTAAAACACATTTAAACTCAGTCATGAATACAATTAAATTATATCAATATCATTTCTCTTAATTTTGTTTTTATTAATTTTATTTTATTGGTTACACCTGTTTCAACGTTAATTTAATGTTATTTTTTGTATCAACTGGGCTCACCTCTAATCTTACAATCTTTATTTTTAATTTTACATACCCACCACATTGCCACAAGAATTTTTCTCAATTGAAGGGGTTAGAAGCAAAAGGGTACAAGTGCATTTTTTCCATAAAATTAGTTATGTGCAGATTTGGGTAGTTAAAATACCAAATTATATAGTATTAGCATAAGGATCCAAATGAATTTAGTACATATGGTGCCATCTATTGACTAGTGAAAATTACATAAAAATAAAAATGTAGAAAACGTTGGTGGCAAACGGATACAAACACATTTGTACCGTTTTGCCTCCAAACGTTTGCGGCAAACTCTTTGGCGCTAAATTTTATGTTTTAGGTTATATTTTTTGGTTTTAGTTTTATATTGCTAATACAGGTTCTCGTCTAATTTCAATTGTATCAACTTTAAAATGAGTGAAAATCATAGCAGTGATAAACGCAAATGTGCTAAAAGTAAGTCAGTACCAATTTGATATATATTTACGTATTACAATCATTTATTAAAATAAATTTTGTTGATTTTCAAACATAACCCCTACAATGTTTTTATATTTTGTAGGATCACAAGTCTATAAACCTGATAAACATGATTCTGCTGGTGATTCGGATCCATATGCCACTGATGAGGACAGTGAATATTATGAACCAACTTCAGACTCTTTATCCGAGGACGAAGGTGACGATAATCTCAATCCTAACATATTGGTATCAAATAGTGGCTTTGAGGCGACGTCGTCAGTTCCGGTTCATGGTAAAGTTTTTATATTATTTAATTCACGGTGCACAAAATAACACACAAATTTTTAGTTACGCCCAAGAGAACACGAAAAAGACAAGTAAAGAAAGACGAATGGAAACGAATAAAGGCAAAGAAAGCAAGAATAAGTGGAACCGAATAAACTAAAAAAGGTAAAACCATCAAAAAAAGGGAAATGTAGTTATGGAAGCATGATTGCAGGTACGACTGTATGAAAATATCAGAAAATGATGCAATAAGTATTTTTACAAAGTTTTATTAACTTCAGACATATGACTTACAAACCAATTACATTGGTTCCTGCATTAAGAAGGTCCTTCCCAAGAGGGTAAAAGCTGAGGCACGCTATAACAAAGAATTTGTCACCCATATTATCCTGATGGGCTTTAGAGTCTGCAAAACATTCTTTCTAAAACTGCTGGGAATAACTAATCGCAGATTTAATACTGTGTGTAATAAACTGTCTAGGAAGGATTTCTGCAAGCCGATCAACGTGGCAAACATCCACCATCTAACAAAATAAGTAAAGAGAGACGTGATGACGTCATATCACACACCAAAATGTTTCCAAGATATAAGAGCCATTATTCTCGATTACAAAATTCTGCCTCCAGATATCTAGCAACTGATCTAAATATCAAAAAGATGTACACCCTCTATCTTGAATGGTGTTCAGAATTGAATAAATCACCAGTAAAGGAAACATACTATAGGCATATTTTTTGTACTGAGTTTAATTTGAAATTTCATAAGCCCCATTCAGATACATGCGATCGGTTGAACAATTTAATAAGACATGGCTCCAGTGACGAAGTAATCACACAAAGTAAAACAGAGTTGGAGCTACACCATAGAGTTGTAGAAAGTGTCGTAGTTGCCAAGCAAAAAGACATTGAATATTGCACAAAACATTCTCTCTCAACTCGCTTAATATGCTTCGACCTAGAAAAAACGCTAGCCACACCCTTGCTCACTACTAATAAGGTATATTACCTCAGACAGCTGTGGACATATAATTTTTGCATACATGAAGTAATTTCTGGTAAATCTTACATGTATACTTGGAATGAAACAACTGCTGCACGAAGGTCTCAAGAAGTTGGCTCTTGTCTGGTAAAGATAAATTTTATTACTCCTATACTTGTTTGAAAATTTAATACTAACTTTTTAATTCAATTTTTAGTATATTAAGCAGCTGCCCCCAGAAGTTAAGCATCTAGTTGCCTATTCTGATTCCTGTGGGGGTCAAAATAAGAATAAAAACATAGCTAAGTTATTCATGTATCCCGTTCAATGTACTAGTTTGGAAAGAATAGACCATCAATTTTATGAAAGTGGGCATTCATACATGGAATGCGATAGATCGTTTGGCCAAATTGAAAAAAGGAAGAAGAAATACCCTCAAGTATTTATACCTGATGATATTGGGTTGACATTATTAAAAAGACAAGTAAAAATTTCATTGTCACATGCATGAGTGATACGGATTTTCTGTCATTCCAATATCTTCATGACAACATAAAGGATCCAAAGAAAGATGAGAAAAACCGGATATTCAGATGGCGTGAAAATGTATGGTTTATTTATACAAATAATGACTTTTTAAAGTTTTCTTTTAGGATGTCCAGAAATGAATGCTGGACTCCAATTTATACCGAAAGTTGCTCTAAACTATCAAGGGGAAGACCAACCTTCACATTGGAAAATCTCAATAAAAGACTCTACAACGAAGCATTAAAAATTTCATATGAAAAGTATGAAAATTTAAGGACATTATTGTATTATATACCGCCTTGCCATATTCAATTTTATATTGATTTGCCTCATCAAGGTAAAAAAGACAAGAAAGTAAGAAAAACAGCTAAACCAACCCAGTTAGATATACCGACAACTCCCGAGGTAGATGTGAATATACTGCCAACTCAGGCATCAGAAACAGAAGCTGATATTGACAATGATGTTGAGGACCTGTTGGACTCCGATTATGATGATTAATTAATTAATTTTCATGTTATTATGTTTATTATCTAAGGTGTAAAAATAAGTTTGCTATTTTCACTAATAAAACATTGCGAAAACCAAGTTTTATAAATTTATTTGGGGGCAAAACGGTACAAGTGCACAAATAAACAAAAACGGGCCATTTTTGAAAAAGTGTCTTATGCTAATAAAATTTATGAGATTGCAACATAAAAGTTGCTGAAGAAACGAAAAATGCAATACCTCTCTGGATTTTACAATAAAACAAAAACTTGAAAAACTCCATTTCTCATTTTTGTTACTTGTACCCTTTTGCTTCTAACCCCCTTAAATTGTTAAAATTTTTATAATAATTGCAATCCTTTCAATCATACACATTTCCTACTATAAGATTGACTATATCTTCACTCCAATTTACTTTATTAACAATTTTTATTCACATTTACATAAAATTTCCCTTCAATATATACAACCAACAACACAATGTTCACATAAGGTTTGCCTTCATTTTCAAAAATTCAAACAATTCAAATAACACCAAAGTTTAAAATATATTTATTTCGTTGAACTCATAATAATAGAAGTATAACTTCTAACGTGCGTACAAAGTACACATTTTTTTTTAATTCAATTTAGAATTTTTGTTTCCAACTATCCGCTGTGAGCTCGTAGGAAGAGGAAATACATAAAAGTTCGTGAGCGCCAGTAGTGACAACGTGACAACTCAGTGAAATTCTGATGGAAATTTGACATAAATGTCGAAGTGGATAATTTAAAACATTGAAATTAAAAACATTAATAGGAAAAAATATTAGTTAGTCAAAGCTGTGGCATATATATTTTTACCTTAAATATACACGTTTTGAATACTGAAATTTGATTTTTTGTACATTCTATAATATAATTAATCTATTCATTTAGCGTCATCTACACGATAATTATGAAAGTATCATAAGTAGGAAATAAGGAAACTAGTCAAAATGATAAAAAAATAATCATAATGAATCATAAATTCTGTACTTACTGATATTAACCATTGATTACAATCTAATTACTTGTTGCGTTGTAAATATTACATTTTTATGATTAATTATTTATATGGGAAATAAGCCACAATTAAAATGAAAAAAATAATTTTATTAACGTTTCGACGCCCAAATCGGGTGCCGTTGTCAAAATACAAAATATTACTAATAAACTAAAGTGTTGTTGCTAAGCAAAAAAAAATCTTCTAATAATTTATTTAATCTCACTCATTTATATTGGCAATTCAGACATATATTTTACATTTTAAAGTAGAAGACTTTAAAATGATATTGCCAATATTTATGAGTTGCGTTCCTGGGACGACTTACTGAAAGATAGTTCATTCGATTACATGAAATTAACCCCAACTCAAGAATATCCGTCATAAAAAATTATAGCATGTGATATGTCTTTAAAAAGACAACCAAATCCCAGGCAACCAAGTGACGTCATATAACGTTGAGGAAACGTCAGTTTTTGGTTGAAAATAACACGTGTTTGAACAGTACGTCAAATAGATGTCTTTTGTAGGTGATTTTAAATACGTAAGATTAATGACGTTAAAATTACGTTTAAAAAACGTTTTAACTTTAGACAGCCTAAGTCTGACGTCACAAAATTGGGAGGAGCTTGCTTGTTTGTATTGACTCCAAACAATTTCGTTTAGGTATAGGTAACGCTAAATGTTTATAAGAAATTTCTCATTTATTGTTTACGCGGTTTGTGTCCTGTGTGATAAAATAATACTTTTCATTTATATATTTAGTTAAAGAAAGGTATAAATTAAGAGATTTTTATGCGTTTTTGCTCAGTGAGTTAGTTTAATGCAGTAATTCTTCTTGACAACTATCTGAGGTTATGTTAGTTTGTTTTTAATTAAGCGTTAAATGAAGATATTAAGACAGCGTTAAATTAAGATATTAAGTATGCTGGATAATTTGTTAATAAATTATGTATTAGTTTCATATTTTTTGTTTTTTTTTTTATATTTATGTTTCATATTTTTATTTGTTTCAGATTTGACACAGTAAGTAGGTATATATATTGGATAGATGGAAGTAGGTATATATAACTAGTGAAAATTCTATAATGTGAGGGGTGGTACAATCAATGTTGCTTCTAGCCTAGCGCACAAGCGATCTTAAACAAGTGGTAGCACTTATACCTTCGACACATGGGACGTAGGCCTATAGGTTTCATGTTATGTATATATTATACTATTTTGAAACATTTGAAAGAGGTCACTTTTTGAAAGTATTAGTTAAAGACGTGATTTTACCGACGTGAAAAAAACGTAGATACGATTACGTTTTAAAATCCTCACAATTATGACGTCAAATCGATGAGACAAATACACGTGATTTTCAACGTCAGTACTACGTCATAGAAACACGTCAATTGGTCATTTTTATGACGTGTTATCTACGTTATAAAAACGTCGTTTGGTTGCCTGGGATGCAACGACAGTAAAATTCTCGCGTTAGAGACTTCATAGTATCACAGGGTTTTTCCTGGTTTTCCCTTGTGATTTACTATGAAGTCTCTAACGCGAGAATTTTACTGTCGTTGCATTTGGTTGTCTTTTTAAAGACATATCACATGCTATAATTTTTTATGACGGATATTCTTGAGTTGGGGTTAATTTCATGTAATCGAATGAACTATCTTTCAGTAAGTCGTCCCAGGAACGCAACTCATAAATATTGGCAATATCATTTTAAAGTCTTCTACTTTAAAATGTAAAATATATGTCTGAATTGCCAATATAAATGAGTGAGATTAAATAAATTATTAGAAGAATTTTTTTTGCTTAGCAACAACACTTTAGTTTATTATTGTTTGTTTTTTAACCAAGAGGAGTGATTCAAATTTACCGCTCCGTAATGCTTGTTTCTAATTGGTCCAACCGCAGGCAAGTTTACTCCACTGTTATTAAATTTTGACACTAATGACATTTATAAAATTTTGGCACTTCTGTCATTTTATAGGTTAATTAAGTATATCGGCGATTTTTTGTGTTTTCTGCATTATTTCTTTAATTTTTAGATTTTTAGTCTACTTTTATATAAAAACAGTTGATTTTAGAACTCTTTAGCGATGTGTTAGTATAATATAATATGTATGGATTATCATCAAAAGGTGATATGATCAACGAAAAAAGAAGATGAGTTAGGTGACTTTTCTATTAACTTTCTTGGGTGTGAATCTGTCTTCTTAGTTTACTCCTCTTGGTTAAAAAATCAACTATAGTAATATTTTGTATTTTGACAACGGCACCCGATTTGGGCGTCGAAACGTTAATAAAATTATTTTTTTCATTTTAATTGTGGCTTATTTCCCATATAAATAATTAATCGTAAATATTACACTTTAAGAATTGAATAAATTTCCAGCGAAGTTGCACAAATAATCCGCTAGTTGGCGATACCAGCAAAGCTCATAGCGGATTTTTTTTTATCGGAATTTTATAGTACAAAATAATATTGGAATTCATGTAGATGAAAGTTAATTTACTTCGTTCACACTCCGCCCATGGAAAATGCCAAACCTATGGTTTATATATACTTCAAAAAGAAGAAGTGTTTGAAATGTGACACTTTGCCATCATCATTGAGGTTATTTTATTGTAGTTTTGATTTTGAATTTAAATTTTCTTTCCAATTATTTTTGGTGATCCATAATAAATAATAGTAAAAATGCCACATTTTAGAGTTGAAACTAATGTACCTAATGACAAAATACCTGATGATCTACCTGCAAAATTATGCAGTATACTTTCAAAATCATTAGGAAAACCTATAAATGTAAGTGAATTATAATTTATCTTTGATAACTCCACTCAATTTTAGCCATATCCAATCGATTAATTAATACTTGACTCTTGACTAACCAATTATCTAGAATAATAAAGAATTTTTCCTTGAAATTTGTTTAAAAAAATTTAAATGCAAGCTTTTATTACAAAAATTGGAAGAGTGGGATAATTATATAACATAAAACTTATAATAATAGTCTCCCGTTTTATACCGCTCACGTGGCTTTGGGAGTATAGCAGGGTAGTCTGCTATATCTAGGGCATACGGTATACAAGGAAGGTAACAGGGCCAGTGCTACGCTTCAACCGCCTATTATTACCCCTGGTTTTACCCAAGGTACTCATTTTATTCAGGCTGAGTCGACCTGGGGCCTATAAACATTTTTAAAAATGTCTAGTTGTTCTTGCTGGCGGTAGGATTTGAACTCCGGACCACTGGCACTCTAGCCTAGCACACTACCACTCGGCTACGCCGGCCCCCCTATGACATAAATCTTACCTTTGATAAATTTCACCAACCTTCTAGACTCTAGAGACATTGTAATTTGCACATGAATTTGTCCTCCAAAGTAAAATAATTCAGGGTTGGAAAAAAACCAGGTTTTTTTAAAAAGCCCAACCAGACGTTTTTTTTGGGTTTTTTAGGGTTTTTTCGGGTTTTTTTTTTGGGATTTTCAGTTTTTTATTTAGATTTGATATATAGTTTCTGGCCTATCAAAAGTTTTACAAAAATTATGAATTTTATTGCAAAAATAATAAAATAACAAAATATGCTTACAAAATAAAGCAACTTGATAATGTCAGCAATTTATAAGCAAATATCACATATATGTTGAAATTAGGACAGAGAAGGAGCAAGAATTTGATAAAAATATCTTCAAAATATTAGATAATGTCGCCATATATAGAGAGGCTCTGTATTTGCAAAAACAACTTGCCGTTATTGTGAAAGCTCTAGACAGATTCCAAAGCGATTCTGTAAACATTTCTGATGCAGTAGAAATATGGAAAGATGCCCTCGACCATGATTTGTTACAGTCATACAGACAAGAAATAAAAAAGAGATATGCCTTTGCCGTTCAACCATTTTACCTTTTTGCAAATACTATGGATCACAAATACATGGGAAGAAGAGGAAACAGTCGAACAATGGGTTGCATCGAATCTTTCTGATGAGTTTTTGGCAGTGATGTTATCATTCAAGATTAAGGATAAAGATATGTTCCCCGCAACACTTTTCAAAGAAGAACTTGTCAAAAAATTCTCAACAAAGAAATGGTGGAAGCTGATATCAATAAAAAATAAAAAAACAAATAAAATACCATATGAAGTTTGTATTTATATGTTATCTTTGTTCTCATGTCCAGCTTCATCTGCATCTATTGAGCAGATTTTTTCTTCATATGGACTAAGCTTCGCAACAGATTAGGTGCCGATAGAGCTGCAAACTTGGTAAAAATATATAATCATTTAAGAACCGAGTCCTCGTCCTCGACCGAGTCTAACGAATAACGAATGGGAATTGGGAATGTGACAAAAATACAGATTCTGATTTTCCTGATAACTAATATGCTTTGCTGATGCTTTGTTTAACAAGAAACTTGTTTATTTTTTATTTGTCTATATACCATGTTTAAAATAAGTGTTTTATTAGTTTAGTTTCAGTTTCTCTCGTTTTGTATTCACCTACTACTTACTTCATGGTATTTATGCTAGTTTTTGTTTTTATTCAGAAATAAATATGACGTTCATTCAACTGAAAATTTGCTATTTTTGAAAAAACCCCAAAAAACCCAATAATAGTGGGTTTTATCAATTGAAAAAACCCGAAAAAACCCGCTGGGTTTTATAAGATGGGGAAATTCTATGCCAACCCTGAAATAATTATCTAGTCAGAAAATAACAATTATGTATTTAACAAATTGTTAGGAAACACTAGAAACATTAGGAAGGAAAATTTTAGAATAAAAGATCTTTAAAAATGGGTAATTTTTGATGTCTTGAATTTCCTAAACCTGTGTCTGATTTAAGTAATTTTTTAATATGTTATAGCCTTATTGTGACAACCTTACTGTGAGTATTGTACTATACACATTAATGTTTTTATACTGAATTCTGTAGTGACGTATCCTATACATTTTTAATATCTTAAAGGATCAATTAAGTATGACTATGACTATTCTTGAACCTGGTGTACCAATCAAACTGTTTTTTTCTCAAAGTTCGCATCACCCTGTGGAATATTCTAGCATTTATAAAATACTCAAATTAAAACCCAGCTATCCGCTCTGAGTCGTAGGTAGAGGGGATAATTAAAAATTCACGAGCGCCAGTAGTGACAAGTCAGTGAACTTTTACTGGAAATTTGACGTTCTGCATTAAGAGTTGCATATAATTTTTACTAAATGTCTTATTTAAAAGACGGAAAGTTCCTTAGAATAAACAAAAAGTTTCTTTTGAACAAGATATTTAAAATTAAAAATCACACTAAATTTTCTCTTTTTTTTCACCCCTGTAACTGATTAAAATAAACAGAAATTTTCAGGGACTTTTGACCCTTGATAATAATGTAGTCTTTCATTCTGTGTTTAAATGTTTCAAATATACTTATTGGTTCTCTCTGGATTCGAAAAAAAGTAATGCATTTAAGAAGAGTTGGCCCGAAATTTTACGTTTACGCTCTTAATTAATTATTTAAGTGCAATAAATGCATAATTTAATATTTAAGAAGTATTATACTATAATTATATTAAATTATTATACTTTTTTGCAGAATAAATTTTATCTAATATTATCTGTCAACATAAACTTCAAAATGATAAGCAAAATCTTAAAAAATAATCATAATGAATAATAAATTCTGTACTTACTGATATTAATTATCGATTACAATCTAATTACTTCTTTATGTTGTAAATATTACACGATAAAAATTAAATAATAAGTTTGAAACAATTATTATTTGCTTTTCTCCTTTCATCCGCTAGATGGCGATACCAGCTTTCACCCGCTAGATGGCGATACCAGCCATACCAGAGAAAATCACAGAGGATAGGCAACTCTTTTCTCTGTCCAGCGAAATTTGCAACGAAAGTTGTACTAGTAATTCGCTAGGTAGGTGGCGATACCAGCGAAGCTCAGGGCGTATAGCCACATGTTTTCTCTATATTCTGTTTTTTGATTTATTCACTTATGTTGACCATAAAAAAGCTAGGCACTTTAACAACTAGCCACGTTTTTCATCAATACAGGGTGTTTTTAAATAAGTGTGGCAAACTTTAAGGGGTAATTATGCATGAAAAAATAATGACAGTTTGCTTTATAAACATATGTCTGCAAATGCTTCGTTTCCGAGATAGGGGGTGTTAAAAGTTGTCTTACAAACTGATGATTTATTTATTGCTTTAAAATCTGTTGAGATATTCAAATGAAATTTGGTTGGTTTTAAGACGTCGTTATTACGCATTATTTACATACAATTAAGAATTTTATATTCACCAATTGAGTGCATACAGGTCATATCGTCGGTTCCCTGCGAAAAGTCACTAACTGACACTTTACTGTTTTCGAGATACATTAATTTGAAGTAATAATTTAAATTTATAAATTAACCATTGACAAAATATTTTCCATATTTATTGTTTCTAGTGACGCTGCAATAAGTGAATAATGAGTACTATGTATAATCCGAGAGTAGTTAGTAATACGTCTGATTTTTGGCAAAAAAAGCAGTTAGTGATTTTTTCCAAATACTAAACAGAGCTCATATGCTAGTAATGATTTATTAAAAATAAAGACAATATTATTATTATATTTATTATAGTTATAACAAGTTAAAATGAGTTGTTATTCTGAGAAGGCTTCTTCATCATCGTTTTCTTCATAAACGGCTGGTTCCTGTGTTAAATCCGGTACATTCGCTGTTGCTAAGGAAGCATACCAGGCATGAAGTTCCTGAGGTATTACTTCTTTCTTGCAAAGTTGTAACAAATCCTTTTTTTTTAATGAACTGGTCGGAATAGGGTGCTGATATGCTTTCTTAATTTCGGTAACATAGGGTTGACGACCTTTTCCACTTACATTGAGTTTGACGTAAGGTCCAATGTACCCATATCTAAACTTTACAACTGCATAAATTGTAAATACACAGTTTACGGCTGTAATACAATAAAGATACATTTCCTGAGGGTATATGAAGAACAGCTTGCATATCAAATGTTGCTGACATAAATGTAGCATATTCTTGTGACCTAATTTTGTCATTGGCTTTTGCCTCATAGG
Source organism: Diabrotica virgifera virgifera (assembly GCF_917563875.1). Classification (NCBI taxonomy): domain Eukaryota; kingdom Metazoa; phylum Arthropoda; class Insecta; order Coleoptera; family Chrysomelidae; genus Diabrotica; species Diabrotica virgifera. The sequence continues at coordinate 96,587,274 of NC_065446.1, read as the reverse complement.
CAAAAGCTTTTCGTTGAGTATGCTTATTAAAGCGCTGTTCCAGCTCTTCTGTTAGTTCTCCTGCTAATTTTGCCTCAGAAACTTTATTACACAAAGCACACTGGTCTTTCTTTGGTACAAAAAATGACAAATTGGACAATTCACAAAAAACTTTTCAGTATACTGAATGACCCACTGGAACTTTATTTTTTTCTTCACATAATGTAGTATAGAGGTAGTACATTTTGCGAATAGATAACTTAGAGTCCAAGTAGTGTCTCTTTGTACTTTTCCTGCAGTAGTGCGACTCCATTGAAGGAAACATATTAATATGTTCTTTGACAAAGTCAATAATGCGACTTTGGTTTTATCGTTTTGTAGAGAACACTATTGTGGCAAAAGTCACTTACTGCCATTAGTGATTTTTTAACATACAATATTCCCTATAATATATTATATTATAACACATTGATCTTATTGGAAAAAGTCGTTAACTCCGTTAGTGAATTTTACCAGTTTTATATTTTTGTTACATGTTATTTATAATGATACCAATTTTAAATTACTATGTTCCGTTCAGTTTTGCAGTTAGTGACTTCTACAGATGAACAAACTGCCCACAGTAGACCACTAGATGTAGTTAACTAAATTTCACACAAAATGTCAGTTAGTGACTTTTCGCAGGGATATGACGATATTACCATCACTATCTTTACTCTATCTACTGCTGTTCTGAATAATTCTATTGAAAAGCATTTAAGCCAGTTCCTTAAAATTTTCAACCATGACACTCTCCTTCCTATACTCCTTCATCCACTTATCTTTCCCTGTATTATCAATCTTAACATTTCATATCGCTGGCCCCTCATTATGTGTCCCAGATATTGTAACTTTCTTATTTTTATTGTGTTTATTATTTTGTATTCTTTGCTCATTTCTCTCGATTCTTCTGTGTCCATGGTGTTTTAGGCATCCTTCTGTAAAACCACATTTCAAATGACTGTAGCTTATTTATTTGCTCTTGCCTCAATGTCCAGCTTTCATTTTACTGCTATAAAAAGAGAAAATCAGTTCAAAGTTTAAATAAAATATGACTATAGAGAATATTTTATTGAATGTAAAGTTATATTTCATCAAATCTCACACAACTTTTTTAATAATTTTTAGTATTGCTGTGCTACAGTCATAGGAGGTGTGAAGATGTCATGGGGAGGTGACAATGAACCTGCTGCCCAAGCAGTTTTAATGAGCATTGGAGCTTTGGGTGTTGATGAAAACAAAAAACATTCGAAAGTATTGTACGATTGCATTTCTAAATCACTTGGAATTCCAGTGGATAGGTATGAGTTTATGTATATTATTTTAGTATAACTAATTTTAACCGAACTATGGATCTCCAAAAGATCTCATTATTTTATTCCTTAAGTATATATATTTTCTTAGTACTTACCATTTATGTTAATTCTTTTCCCTTTCTCTATCCGACCTGTTATGAGGCTATATAGAAAAATGGCTGATACAGCCCCATATGATTTGAATACCTATATGCAAACAGTAGTTTTCCACTTACTTACTAATCCCTTGCTACAATTCTCCAGTTTTGGATTAATTGAATTATTTCTTTCCAGTTCTTCCCTTTTTTGTATTACCATTCTACTTTCATAGTCTGTTTACATACTTTTTTTCACTCGAACTTTACAAGTACCCTAGCCGTCTTATATATCTATTTTTGGCTACCTGTATAACAGTTGGATTTAGTTCGTCATTCACACCATTTTTCTTTAATTTGCTCTTCCTAATACCCATTTAAAAGGGGGCTCGTTCCTTTTATATTTTTACTTATACGCAATTCTGAGTTCTATTCTGGGTCATCTCTTTTTGTCTCTAGAGAATGTATAAAATGTTACAGGAGGTTGTAAAAACTACTAAAATTAAAAAACTTAACATAAAAGTAAATAGTGAGAACGAAATATGTAGTGGTTAGCTTAGAAGTTATCCAAAAAGAATTGGAACCTATCAAAAAGAATCCTAAGTTTTTTTTATTTTGATGTAGTTATGAGTTATATGTTATTCTTGCAGGATGTACATCCACTTCATGGATGCACCAACGAGCGAAGTCGGATTTAACGGAACAACATTCCATGAGTTATTTGGAAGATAAATAAACAGCATTATTATTCTGTTATAATATGATGTATTGTCTTTTATCTTTAATTTGGAGTATGTACAAAATGTATAAAATATTTTAAACAATAATTAAGTTAAAATGTATACCTAAGTATTATTTTAAAATTCATTCTGGTATGTATAAGTTAATAAGCACCTTACACCGTTAGGTAGAAAGGTTTAGGTTATAAATTAATAAAATACATGAAGAAAATGCCTAAGGATGTTATAAATTGTAATTGTTAAATATACCTAATAGACAAATTCTTTAAAAAAATGTGAAATAAAGGTGTCATTAACAAAAAATTGACTTAAATGATTTTCATCTTGACCAAAACACAACAAAATGGTTTCATCACACAAGGAATGCAGAGTCTATAAACTTTTCAAACAAGCTGATGTTACGTAAAGCCAATAAAACATAGTTTATTCAATTTTTGTTCTTAAATTAGATATAAATAATATAACCAGCATTGATTTTTGAACCCATTGAATCATTTATCAAAAAGTATGTCGCCAATGATGTCTTTTTCAAAGGGATACAAATACATAAGGTTATAAACTAAAAGAAAAGATTGTTCAGATTTGATTAAAGTACAGAGCCTCTACTATGTGCTTATACATATTTCGGAATAACCGTTTCCTCATCGGAGCACCTAGGTAGAGGCACTGAACTGAAATCAAATCCTTTCGGGGTAATTATCAAAATAATTACCAACGATGCTACTAGCATCATCTATGAATCAAAGATGCTAGTAGCACCATCTATGAATCAAAAATCAAATAAGTCAGGAAATAAAATTCGAAATTGAAGAGCTTGGGACCAGAAGGGGACATGCCACCAAACAATCTTTTGGAGAAAACATCATTTTAACACATTTTCACATCGTGAAATCCAATTTTTACATTTGTCTTGAGAGTAAGCTCCACAATCGTTTGGAAATATGTAATTACATTTATAGTAAAGTAACACAAATGTTTATTAAACGTTTTTTGAGTTTTTGAAAAAATCTGAGGCTTATCCTTTTTTATTAAAAAAATATATATTCTAAAAAATGAACATAAAATGCAATAATAAAATAATTCAGTTGTCAATATCTGAAAAATCATTCAAATATTGAATGTCTTCCAGTGATTCATTATCAGTATCTGGTAGAATCTGTTGGCAAGCACCAATTTCTTCACAAAATTTTAGGAAAGCTGGCAGAATGTACTGTATGAGCTGGGAAGTATTTTTAATTTTTTTGTGTTTAATAGAATAGGTTCAGTATATTTTGATTTGAAATCTCTGAAAAACAAAAATTGATTTCCTCAAACCGTTCTTCCAAATACCAACTGTTTTATAGTCTTCATTTATAAGATGTTTGATATACATTATGTTAGGTTGATGACAACTTGAGGCTTGATATTTGGAAAAGTTCACTTTTTCTTGGTCATGTGTACAGCTTCTTTAAGTAATTTCGCTTTGTAGCTCTTTAAAATAAAAAAAAATCAGATTGTTTCAATACAACCATCTCAAAGTAGTTTTTTCTTTTACATCTTGTTTTTCTTTCTTTCTTGTTTTTTTTTTGTACTTGTTATTTTTGACTTCAACACTGTGATCTTGTGGTATGTTCTACTTGTTGTCATGCCTACCTCTTTCATCTGACTGTGGAGTAGACGCACCTCTTTTATTTTGTTCAACCAGTATTTCAATAAGTTTTTTGAAATGCTTTGTAGAGCAAGAAATAGTTTTTTACAAATTTTAACTTTATCTTTATTTACTTTGACTCTATATTTAACCGATACATTTTTGGATGAATGAACTCGTTTGGTTTTCTTTGGGTAACTTCGCTTCTTTGGAATTACTTTTATACTTGAAAATACAGTATTACCCCAGGCTGTGGGTGAAAAATAGGTCGATTTCAGGATATAATTCAGGAATTTTTGAAACCTATCAGGTGTTGTAAAGGACGAAGCCAGGAATAACTTCTACTAAAATGTAACCAAAAATATTGTGCGCTTTTTTTTAATTGCGATTTTCATTTGTTAAGTTTGCAATTTTTATTGATTTTTAATTTTGTAGCTTAGGATATTGATTTTAGAGAAAAACTTTTTAATAGAAAGTTGTAGTAAATTAAAAAACCTACAATTTGAGCTATGGTAAGTTTAATTTCGTTAATTGGTTATTGCAAAACAGCCTGCGAAAGGTCCAAAATGGCCGTTTTTTACAATTGCATTATTTATTGTACAAATAATTTTTTTTATTTTTTTTAGCTTTAAAATGAAGGTCTTTCAATTCCAAACATAAAAAAAATTGAAAAGCCAGATTAACGAATTTGTTGCTTAGATATTATAAATTGTTTATCACAAGAGGTCAAATGTCGAAGGCTATAACTTTTTGAAAAAAAATCGTAGAAAGTTAGTGAAACATCCAATCTCCTTCGAAAGATTTATATTTTCATATTCTGATGTAAATAAATGCGTAAAATATTTTTAAACCTCTAATTTTTGGGTTTGAAAATAAGGGGGCAAATTTCGTTATAAACATTTAGAGCTGAAGCGGCCCTGTACATCCTATGAGTTTTTAACTTACAGATTATTGTTGCTAAAGATGAAACAAAGATTTATAAAAAAAATAAAAAATTTCTACGACCAACTGAAGCCGAGATAATTTTTGGGTTTGCAAATAAGGGGGCAAATTTCGTTATAAACATTTAGAGCTGTAGCGGCCCTGTACATCCTAGGAGTTTCTAACTTACAGATTATTGTTGCTGAAGACAAAACGAAGATTTATAAAAAGATAAAAATTTTCTACAACCAACTGAAGCCGAGATAATTGTTTTTATTTCTTAAGTCGTAGTGCCTTTATTTATAACAATTAAGAAATTATTTTACAGTCATTGACTAAAGAAAGACTTATATTATCTTAAAATAAAAATTATTATAAAATATAATTACATTTAATTATTAAAAACTATTTTTAAAATCGGTGCTTTTGCGAGCGGCCGAATTTTGCAAATCGCCCGGCTCGCTTCAAATCCGCGCGGTCGGAAAATTTTCACGTAACTTGTATTAAATTTTGACAGAAAACAATTTAATAATATCACCGTTATAATATACAATCTATTTATTCTCCTTTTCATGAACATTTTTCAGTGCGTCACAAATTATAGAAAAAAAGGTAAGTCCGTGATAATACACATTTATGACATTTATTCTAACGTGACATTTTAGTTAAATCTGACAGTTGTCAAATTTTATTTTCAATTTGGAATAAAACCAAATCAATTGTGTCTATTGCATTTATAAAATGGTATTTTCTTTCATTTGTATAGTCTTATAAATTGTACAGATTATATTGATAATATTATTATTTTATTTAATAAATAATTCTTTTTTGATTATGGCGCCATCTATCGACAACTAGAATAATCACCGAACTAGAATAATTACCGAAGTATTCCCAGACGTGCCTTTTTTTCTGTCACATACAATTTAATGCGTTAGAGAGAAATCGAAAAACTGTGACGCACTGAAAGATGATCATGAGAAAAAGAATACCACTGTATTTGTTTTTCTTGATAAACTTTTATATGTGAAATTTCATTTCTGAAGAAATAATATTACAAAAATGATACATATATATGAAATATATAACTATATTTTTAATTTTTTCATTGTTATATAAATATAATAATAATAATCTTACTTCTTACTATAATATACATAAAACTTTTTCTTCTTGTAGTGACTATTCTTTTTGGATTTCACATATAAAAGTTTATAAAGAAAAACAAATACAGTGGTAAATAGACTGTATATTATAATGGTAATATTATTAAATTGTTTTCTGTCATTTAATACAAGTTACGTAAAAATTTTCCGAGCGCGCGGATTTGAAGCAAGCCGGGCGATTTGCAAAATTCGGCCGCTTGCAAAAGCACCGATTTAAAAAATTATTTCTAATAATTAAATATAATTATATTTTATAATAATTTTTATTTTAAGATAATATAAGTCTTTCTTTAGTCAATGACTGTGAAATAATTTCTTAATTGTTATAAATAAAGGCACTATGATTTAAGAAAAAAAAAAAACAATTATCTCGGCTTCAGTTGGTTGTAGAAAATTTTAATTTTTTTAAAAATCTTCGTTTCGTCTTTAGCAACAATAATCTGTAAGTTAGAAACTCATAGGATATACAGGGCCGCTTCAGCTCTAAATGTTTATAACGAAATTTGCCCCCTTATTTGCAAACCCAAAAATTATCTCGGCTTCAGTTGGTCGTAGAAATTTTTTATTTTTTTATAAACCTTAGTTTCATCTTCAGCAACAATAATATGTAAGTTAAAAACTCATAGGATGTACAGGGCCGCTTCAGCTCTAAATGTTTATAACGAAATTTGCCCCCTTATTTTCAAATCCAAAAATTAGAGGTTTAAAAATGTTTTACGCATTCAGTTACATCAGAATATGAAAACATAACTCTTTCGAAGGAGATTGGATATTTCACCAACTTTCTACGATTTTTTTTTAAAAAGTTATAGCCTTCGAGATTTTACCTCTTGGGATAAACAATTTATAATATCTAAGCAACTGAAGCCGAGATAATTGTTTTTTTTTCTTAAATCATAGTGCCTTTATTTATAACAATTAAGAAATTATTTCACAGTCATTGACTAAAGAAAGACTTATATTATCTTAAAATAAAAATTATTATAAAATATAATTATATTTAATTATTAGAAATTATTTTTTAAATCGGTGCTTTTGCAAGCGGCCGAATTTTGCAAATCGCCCGGCTCGCTTCAAATCCGCGCGCTCGGAAAATTTTTACGTAACTTGTATTAAATGACAGAAAACAATTTAATAATATTACCATTATAATATACAGTCTATTTACCACTGTATTTGTTTTTCTTTATAAACTTTTATATGTGAAATCCAAAAAGAATAGTCACTACAAGAAGAAAAAGTTTTATGTATATTATAGTAAGAAGTAAGATTATTATTATTATATTTATATAACAATGAAAAAATTAAAAATATAGTTATATATTTCATATATATGTATCATTTTTGTAATATTATTTCTTCAGAAATGAAATTTCACATATAAAAGTTTATCAAGAAAAACAAATACAGTGGTAAATAGATTGTATATTATAACGGTGATATTATTAAATTGTTTTCTGTCAAAATTTAATACAAGTTACGTGAAAATTTTCCGACCGCGCGGATTTGAAGCGAGCCGGGCGATTTGCAAAATTCGGCCGCTCGCAAAAGCACCGATTTTAAAAATAATTTTTAATAATTAAATGTAATTATATTTTATAATAATTTTTATTTTAAGATAATATAAGTCTTTCTTTAGTCAATGACTGTAAAATAATTTCTTAATTGTTATAAATAAAGGCACTACGACTTAAGAAATAAAAACAATTATCTCGGCTTCAGTTGGTTGTAGAAAATATTTTTATAAATCTTCGTTTTGTCTTCAGCAACAATAATCTGTAAGTTAGAAACTCCTAGGATGTACAGGGCCGCTACAGCTCTAAATGTTTATAACGAAATTTGCCCCCTTATTTTCAAACCCAAAAATTAGAGGTTTAAAAATATTTTACGCATTTATTTACATCAGAATATGAAAATATAAATCTTTCGAAGGAGATTGGATGTTTCACTAACTTTCTACGATTTTTTTTCAAAAAGTTATAGCCTTCGATATTTGACCTCTTGTGATAAACAATTTATAATATCTAAGCAACAAATTCGTTAATCTGGCTTTACAATTTTTTTTATGTTTGGAATTGAAAGACCTTCATTTTAAAGCTTTAAAAAATAAAAAAAGTTATTTGTACAATAAATAATGCAATTGTAAAAAACGGCCATTTTGGACCTTTCGCAGGCTGTTTTGCAATAACCAATTAACGAAATTAAACTTACCATAGCTCAAATTGCAGGTTTTTTAATTTACTACAACTTTCTATTTAAAAGTTTTTTTCTAAAATCAATATCGTAAGCTACAAAATTAAAAATCAATCAAAATTGCAAATTTAACAAATGAAAATCGCAATTAAAAATAAAGCGCACAATATTTTTGGTTACATTTTAGTAGAAGTTATTCCTGGCATCGTCCTTTACAACACCTGATAGGTTTCAAAAATTCCTGAATTATATCACGTTTTTTCACCCACAGCCTGGGGTATATGCGGCAAAATAAACAGTACTGAAATGAATATTGAAATGTTTTTAATGATTTATATATCTTTAATGCATGATATAGCCTTGCAAACTTCATTCACGACAAAGCACGTTCCCGATAAAACAGATGTTAAAGATGCCCTCTGGCCAGTGGTGGATCTACGGGGAGGGAAAATCAGGAAATTTCCACCCTAACAAGGTCCAAAATTAAAGAAAAAAAATTGTTCAAACATAAAAATATATTAGTTCACATGAAACGGAAAGCACAAAAAGACAAATTAAACCCAATAAACACGCTTGTTAGAAAAATTAAGGGAACTTAATGCCTATAAGTTATTTTTATGTAAAAAATCATACAGAAGTAAAAAACTTCGTTTGTACAATGGTATAAAAAAGTTTATTAAAAACCATTAATGGTTTTTAATAAACTTTTTATATCATTGTACAAACGAAGTTTTTTACTTCTGTCTGATTTTTTAATTATGGTATACAGCCAGCTACTGGGATTTTCCCATTGATTTTATTTTTGAAGATATTCTTCTTTAGCGGCGAATCGATTGAGGGTAAAATTGTACATCAACCACGCGCCTGCGCACACTGACAGTATGTAGTTCTGACAGTATGTAGTTCATTGCTAATCTTTCAAGATAGGTATGTATGTATCTGTAACCGTGCAAATAAGTCATTAAAAGAATATATTAGTGGTTTTAGGAAATGTATTATTCATTATAATTCTTGTGTTTTTGGATTTGTGTTTCCCTGTAGTAAAATAATAAAATATGTAGGCATAATATTTTTACAGTTTGTCGCCGTGTTGTGTAATTAATGGTTTTTAATAAACTTTTTTATACCATTGTACAAACGAAGTTTTTTACTTCTGTCTGATTTTTTAATTATGGTATACAGCCAGCTACTGGGATTTTCCCATTGATTTTATTTTTGAAGATATTCTTCTTTAGCGGCGAATCGATTGAGGGTAAAATTGTACATCAACCACGCGCCTGCGCACACTGACAGTATGTAGTTCTGACAGTATGTAGTTCATTGCTAATCTTTCAAGATAGGTATGTATGTATCTGTAACCGTGCAAATAAGTCATTAAAAGAATATATTAGTGGTTTTAGGAAATGTATTATTCATTATAATTCTTGTGTTTTTGGATTTGTGTTTCCCTGTAGTAAAATAATAAAATATGTAGGCATAATATTTTTACAGTTTGTCGCCGTGTTGTGTAATTAATGGTTTTTAATAAACTTTTTTATACCATTGTACAAACGAAGTTTTTTACTTCTGTCTGATTTTTTAATTATGGTATACAGCCAGCTACTGGGATTTTCCCATTGATTTTATTTTTGAAGATATTCTTCTTTAGCGGCGAATCGATTGAGGGTAAAATTGTACATCAACCACGCGCCTGCGCACACTGACAGTATGTAGTTCTGACAGTATGTAGTTCATTGCTAATCTTTCAAGATAGGTATGTATGTATCTGTAACCGTGCAAATAAGTCATTAAAAGAATATATTAGTGGTTTTAGGAAATGTATTATTCATTATAATTCTTGTGTTTTTGGATTTGTGTTTCCCTGTAGTAAAATAATAAAATATGTAGGCATATTTTTACAGTTTGTCGCCGTGTTGTGTAATTATATCCGAAACTTACGTGTCAATTCAAGTGGCTCGATGGCGTAGTTGGCAGAGCGGTGGGACAGAGAACGGAAGCACACGGAAGGTCGCGGGTTCTAATCCTGGATGCTTCATACTTTTTTTTATTTTTCGTTATTTTAATAAAAATTTTTTGAAAGTGGTAGATGAGAAAGTTAGTTTAATTTTTAAATAAAATACAAATAACTTGTTAAGTATATTTACTTCGTTTAAATTACCTATATAATAGAAGAATATCTTCTTACGTGCGTACAAAGTACACACATATTCTTTTTTAAGTCTTTTACGTAATATGAGTTTATCTTTTTTATGTATTTTGGTCGGTTTTTCATTGGAAGTTCCCCCCTAAGGAAAATTTCCCCACCCAAGATAAATTTCTGGATCCGCCACTTCCTCTGGCATGAAAAAATCTTTAATTCTAGTCCTCTATTCCGAAATGGCAGACGGTGACCCCTTCAGCATTTCCCATATGTACGCATCTGGTGGCGTTAGTTCTGGTGAGTGGCAGCTCCAAAAATGATCGCACAGTATTCGAAGAGACTCCCTGGCAGTGTGACAGGTTATCCCGTCCTGCTGAAACCATTGTTGATTTTAAGTTTGAACCGTTTTCGTGACCTTTTCCATATGGCCGAAAATAGTACTCTACTATAAAAAAATTTTCTGTAAAACTGAGAACTATCGTGAAGTATCTAACATTAACATAATATTGACAAACGTTATAATAACGTTCAGAAACCACTCAATACGATTAGGCACATGACATACAAATTTGAGGCATACTAATTTCAGTAGATACTGTTTATTTTGCCGCATACCGGCAGATTTCATTTTCCTACAATAAAATAGGTATTTTACTTTCAGAACAAACTTAATAGTTTGCGTTCGAAAAATATAACATACGGGGACAAGTCACACATTTAATAAACTTATTGTTTTTAAGTTTATATTTTCTGAATTTTTAATATTTCTGGACACTGTATAGTCTCTCTCATCTTCTATTTTGTTTAAAAACGGATCTTGGTCACTGTTTTCAGAATCAAACTGAGAAAAGTCTGTTTTCTGTTCACATGCAAGGAAATGTTCCACTGCCATGTTGATTAATACTGTGGCTTATCTCCTTTTGTTACAATATAAAGTAATGGTGACACAACGGGACTTCTTATAGCGGCGTCATCTATGAGAGAATAGCTGAACTTTTCTGTTTGGGTGATTAATATGGTCTTATAATGTGCGATTTCAACTATAAATCATTTTTGACGAAATTGTGGCTTGTTCCCTTCTGGTCCCAAGGTCTTCAATTATTATTTAACCTCTGAGCTTTTTAAGTTGGAAAAATAAAGCATAACAGAGTGGCGAAATACTCGACAAGGGAAATCTAAAATTGAATTTCACGCCTATCATTCACCGTGATAATAATTTTAGCGAATTATTTCCTTTAATATCCACAAAAGTAAATAAAGTAAACTAAAAGAAGATATTGTTCAGATTTTATTACAGTATAGATACTAAGAGCGTTTACTATTTTACTAAGAGCCTTTACTATTTTATTTCCTGATTTATTAGACTTTTGATTCATAGATGGTGCTAGTAGTATATTTGGTAATTATTTTGATTATTTCATTCATAGGAGATTCTGACCAATAGAAAGCTACATAAATCTGAATTAAATTGATAATTTTTGATAATTGCCCGTCGTTAAGTATATTACGTCAGATGCCCTTCGTTGCTACGAAAAAATACATTCAGTGACATTGATGACAATTAATGTTTTAAAAATTATAAAAGTGATGACTTTCAATCGTCAAATATTTATAAAAACTTTGTGTTTAATTGTACTAATTTGTACTTACATAAATAAATTACAATAAAATTTTGGTTTTGAACAGTTTTATTCATGAAATAATCGCAACAAATTGCACTCGAACTCTAAAATTAATATAGAATTTTAGAGCACTTGTGCAATTACTACTGATAATTGCCCCGAAAGGATGAAAGGATATTATTTCAGTTCAGTGCTCCCCGGTGCTCCGATGAGGAAACGGTTATTCCGAACTACCTATACGCTGTGAGCTCGTAGGTAGAGGGGATAATGAAAAATTCGCGAGCGCCAGTAGTGACAAGTTTGTAAACCTTTACTGGAAATTTGCTTTTTGACGTTCTGTATTAAGAGTTGCATAATATTATAGCTTTGAAATGTCTCACGAAAGTTGTTGTATTAAAGAGTGTCGAAATACTGGTTACAATAATAGTAACTGTGTATTCTACAACTTTCCTGTCGCTAAGCATAAGGTGATTTAACGACAAAAATGGATTGATGCAATTAGAAAAAAGTAAGTAAACACAATTTTAATTTTAAAAAAGTAGAAAAATTTGAGCTAAAGGATCAGTTAGCACACTCTCGAATTTTGACGGTTTTAATTTTACAATCCAATCCTGAAACAAAATTTGAATGCGTGAAGATAACTACCAATCACAGCAAACGTAGGATGCCGTTAACTATCATTCATAAGTTAATATTTAAGAAGTATTATACTATAATTATATTAAATTATTATACCTTTTTGTAGAATAAATTTTTTCTAATATTGGTTGTCAACATAAACGTCAAAACGATAAGCAAAATCTATGACTAATAAATTCTGTACTTACTGCTATTAATTATCGATTACAATCCAATTATTTCTTTACGTTGTAAATATTACACGATAAGAATTAAATAATAAGTTTGAAACAACTATTATTTGCTTTTCTACTGTCCTCTTTAAAATTCCGGCCGAAATAGGAACACTAGTCAACCGTTAGATGGCGATAGCAGCCATACCAGCGAAACTCGCGAGTATAGGCAACACTTTTTTCTTTCCAGAAAAATTCCGGTAAAAGTTATACGAGTAATCCTGTAGGTAGGTGGCGATACCAGCGAAGCTCGAAGCGGATAAGCACATAGTAGAGGCTCTGTACTGTAATCAAATCTGAACAATCTTTTCTTTTAGTTTATACTTTATTCACTTTTGTGTCGCCAAAATTATTATCACGGTGAATGACAGGACGTGAAATGCAATTTTAGAGATTTCCCTTGTCGAGTATTTCGCCACTCTGTTATGCTTTATTTTTCCAAATTAAAAAGCTGAGGAAAAATGATTTCGAATTTTATTTCCTGACTTATTTGACTTTTGACATCAGATTATGTTATGAGTTTTAATAAATACCAACATGAGAAAAATCTAAAAATTCGTAATCACGGAGGTCAAAAACTTTGCAGTACCTATTTGTGTCCAAATAATCTAGAATACAGAAATTTGGTCCGTCATATTGGATCAGTCGTTCTGAATTTTTCAATTTTAACATCAAATTCGTAATCAGCAAGGTTGTGAAACCTTATAGTGCACACACATTCCATATTTTTTTATTCATTCCACATACATTCATATCCACAGACATCCATATCCAAATTGATATACATTTAGACTTTTGGCCACGCTTTGAGCAAGTCAAAATGTGGGAGTGTACAGGCGTTTCTGCCCTCTCGTTCTTTGTTTGTGCATCACTAAGACAAAATGAAAAATATTATTATTATTAGGTAATTAACCCTAGAAGGACCAAGGGGGGTTAAAAAGTATCCAAAACATTGTGTATTCCTAAAAATCTCAAATAATTATAGTCTGGGCAGATTATCGGAGAATAGGCCATTTTTGGGAAAAGTTATTTACCAGCAATTTTATTGCTGGAATCGAATCTCATGATCGTATGTATTAATAATATAGGTATGCAAAATCCGCAGATACTGTTCAACTTTTTTATAAACAAAATGGAGCCCGAAAATCGTGTTTTTCTCAATTTTTGCTCTATAACTCCAAAGATTTTAACTTTACATCAAAAACACCCAAATAAAAATTCACCGTATTTAAATTCTGCATAGAGACGTGTTTTTCCCGATTTACTTGGACGAAAAGTTTCCCCGGAAAATGCGGGTCCTTCCAACAAAATCTTTAATTTTCAACTAAAATTCTAGATAAGTAATTGTTTATCAATAATTAAATAACTTGGTAGTATAAATGCTCTTTTCGTATAAATTATAATTCCAGAAGCCTATTGAAATTAAATGAACATTTTAGCAAAAATTGCATTGTTAATTAAAAATTTACGGTCGCTATAATAACCACAATAATTATGATACATAAGAATAACTATGATTTTTGTATAAAAAGACACTGTACCTATCTAATGTACTTTACAGAATTGAAATTGGACCTTGAAATTGGATTTAGCGGCCTCAGAAATATTTTAAAATTATAAACAATTTTTTGGCTTAAAAACAAATAGAATATCTTTAGAAATATTAAATTAAATCATGAAAACGGTATTGGAAAAAAGCGCCAGGACGCTTTTTTTTAAATAAAAAATGTTTAATTGTGATGAGTGGTTCCTGAGATACAATTGGTCAAAGTTGACCGGCATTTACGGCAAAGATATAAAAAATAGGATCATAATTTTCGAACCATCACCTTTTTATTTTGGTGCTCTTTCTCCACACCAATTGTCATATCTTTAAAATACTCATAACATATATTATTATAATAAAAACTATCGATATTACGAGTGAAAATTGTCAAAAATAGCAAAATTCCAATAAAAAATTAGGTTGGAAAAAATGTAATCTCAAAGTTCAAAATCGGTATACGTTAAAAAAATGCATTTTCTGGGCTTCCCATGGAGCAATTTTCTTCATTCTTTTTTTGTTCCCAAGTAGAGCCATCTAACTAACGCATTATTAAATGTCAAAGTTGCTTTTGTTTTGTTATAAGTTAATTTATTTATTATAACAAAAATTTTTAATTTGTTTAAATAATTATACAGCTTTCAAATGAGAGTATTTGTGTTTTTAACGTTAAAAGGTACACTTGTAGTAAGTTTATCTAAAAAAGTCTACAACTGGAAAAAATATGTAGTTTTCTTTTCTTACAAATAAATCAATCTATTATAACAAAACAAAAGCAAGTTTGACATTTAATAATGCGTTAGTTAGATGGCTCTACTCGAGTTACTTGGGAACAAAAAAGAATGAAGAAAATTGCTCCATGGGAAGTCGAGAAAATGCATTTTTTTAACGTATTCCGATTTTGAACTTTGAGATTACATTTTCTCCAACCTAATTTTTGATTGGAATTTTCCTATTTTTGGCAATTTTCACTCGTAATATAGATAGTTTTTATTATGATAATATATGTTATGAGTATTTTAAAGATATGAAAATTGGTGTGGAGAAAGAGCACCGAAATAAAAATATGATGGTTCGAAAATTCTGATCCTATTTTTTATATTTTTGCCGTAAATGCCGGTCAACTTTGACCAATTGTATCTCAGGAAACCCTCATCACAATTAAACATTTTTTATTTTAAAAGAATCGTTCTGCCGCTTTTTCCCAATACCGTTTTCATGATTTAATTTAATTTAATATTTCCCGAGATATTCTATTTGTTTATAAGCGAAAAAATTGTTTATAATTTTTAAATATTCCTGAGGCCGCTTAAATAGTTCAATTTCAATTCTGTAAAGTTCATTAAATAGGTGCAGTGACTTTTAATACAAAAATCATAGTTATTCTTATGTATCATAATTATTGTGGATATTATAGCGACCGTAAATTTTTAATTAACAATTCAATTGTTGCTAAACTGTTCATTCAATTTCAATAGGCTTCTGGAATTATAATCTATACAAAAATAGCTTTTATATTACCAAGTTATATAATTATTATTGATAAACAATTACTTATCTAGAATTTTAGTTAAAAATTAAAGATTTTGTTGGAAAAACCCGCATTTTCCTGGGAAAATTTTCGTCCAAGTAAATCGGGGAAAACACGTCTCTATGTAGAATTTAATTACGGTGAATTTTTATTTGGGTGTTTTTGGAGTAAAGTTAAAATATTTCGAGTTATAGAGCAAACATTGAGAAAAACACACAATAGAGTTGTCGGCGTACTACTGCCCTATTAGATGCCATAATTTGCATTTCTATAATTTATTTCCTCATACTTTTATAAAAACTTGACAGTGGACTATAAATAATCCTCCTTGAATATCTTCAACACCATCCCAAAATGGAAAGGGGCTATACAATTCATGTTCCAAAGTAGCATAATATAAAATAAAAAAGACCAATAAGTGGGCAAAAACAACCATAGTTTGTTCAAAATGCCAGAAGTATGTATGCGGTAAGCACAGCAAGAAGTCAAATGTTTCGGTATCCTACGATGATGACAATTCCACTGAAGCTGAAGACTCCAGCTAAATTTTAAATTCTTATTTTTTAACTGTTCCATTAACGTCTAGGAATATTTGTTTGTTTGTAAAAGTATCATTTTTAAATTAGTCTGTCAGGCCGTGGAGTTGGGATGTCTACATTGTAAAATGGAGTGCATCCTATCATCCATGCTATGGCATGCTGGACGAGCCATACAGCCTGCAGTCAACACCCCGAAGTATGAGCGGGAATACAAGGTGTAGCAATACTCATACGCTTATGAAACGCACCTGGCGGATCGTAAGGGCCTTCACATTTTACTTATTTTCAATTAGTCTTGAGTGAAATGTCTTTAATCTTTACTATCAGCCTCTCTTGGCTAACTCTTGTTTCTTCCGACCCCGAATGGCTATTAGGTTTCCGAGGGCAGACGGGTCACTATATTTCTTTCTACTACATACTCTTCACCGAATGATTGCCGGTATAAGCAATCCCCCACTTACTGACCAACGGCTTCGGGCGGATGAGTTGGTAAGTGTTAGGGCACTCTTTTGTCCTAGGGTCAAGAAATTGGCCCTAAAGGCGGATGAACCAATGAAGTGGTCAACGGCATAAGGATACGGAAGGGAACGGAAAACCACTGTATTAAAGGTCTAAAAGGCATTCCTAGACAACCATAATGGCATTAGAAAAAGCCCAAAAACACCTTACTGATCATGGAAGTCGGAAACCAAGATCCGGCTGGAGAGGTACACTTGAAGAATATGAGGCCTCTCAGGTCGTTAGCAAACGAAACCCTCATAATCAGAACGAAACCAAGAAAACCATTGGTTTAGAAAAAATAGAAAAAGGAAGAACCCTAAGACTGGCCACATGGAACGTGAAGAGTTTATATCAACCAGGTAAGCTCGATAACCTAACAGCTGAAATGGATCGCCTTAACATAAATATATTCGGTATCAGCGATGTTCAATGGCCGGATTCAGGAAAACTAACCACAAACAACGGCATGATGTATTATGTTGGTAACAATGATCCAAGACACCGATATGGAGTTGCCATACTTGTAGACAAAGAGACAAACAAATCTGTCATTGGTTTTACCCCCTACTCAGAGAGATTGATGATGATTCAGTTGCAAACATTCTCTAAGAAGATAAACGTTGTCCAAATATATGCACCTACTGCAGACAAAGATGAGGCCGAGATAAGGTTCTACATGCAATTGAACGAAATCATAAGATCCACAAAAAAAGATGACATATTGTTGGTGATGGGAGATTTCAACGCCAAGATTGGAAAAGGAAAAGTGGATGGATGTGTGGGAGAATTTGGCTTGAGAGAAAGAAATGAAAGGGGGGACAGACTTGTCGAATTCTGCCAAAGCGAGGAGCTGGTAGTAATGAATACATTATTTAAACTACCTAAAAGAAGACTTTATACCTGGAAATCACCGGCGGATTCGGAAGATCACATTGTAAGAAACCAGATAGATTACATTTTAATAAAATCCAGATATAAAAACACTATAAAGTCTGTGAGAACATACCCCGGAGCTGACATAAATTCAGACCATAATCCACTAGTAGGCGTAATGAAGATAAAATTAAAAAAGATCCAAAAACAAACAAATATACCACATATCTGGGAACCTGGGTTGATGACAAAAATGACCAAAGCAAAGAAATTAAAGTCCGAATTGAAACTGCAAGGCAAAAATTTATAAAAATGAAGACACTGCTTACAAACAAAGACCTTCAGTTGCCTCTCAGATTGAGGGCTCTAAGATGCTACATACTTTCTATATTACTATACGGAATGGAAGCTTGGACATTGAAAAGGCAACATACAGTATAAATTAAAGAAATATGGAACATAGCTTTTTAAGACACAGTGTTTGAACTGCATTTGAGATAGTGGACCAATATAAAAGTTCCAGACATTAAAACCAGAAATCATAGCAACATTAACATTGGCATGTAGAAAATATCTTTGAACTAGAACCTCCTACTTCTATCTCTCTTTTTGGGAGTTTACTAAAATAGCGAGCCCAGCCGAATGAGCCGAAAGTACATAATCGGACTTAAGGGTCCGCACCGCGCCAAGGAATAGAACCGAACCGAACCCACTACCTACATGCACAGACAAGGCGATTGCAGATACGCGGTACGAATGGGTTATTATTTTTATAAGTTTTTGGATATGTATTTAAAACATATAATTTAACCTAAAATATTTATTTTAATATTTATAGTGCTAAATGTTTCATGTGTATCTATTTACGGATAGTGATGATTGGCATTATACATAATATTATGTATATTGTTCTAAAGCTATTTTTTGTGGCGTTTGTGTAATTTATTTTTATAAATGGGAAATAAGCCACAATTTAACTTAAAAAATGATTTTGTTAACGTTTCGACCTCCACTTCGGACGTCGTTGTCAAAATACACAGTATTAATAAATTAAACAAAAATGTTGTTGCTTAGTAAAAAAAATTTCTTCTAATAATATAATTTATTCTAACTCATTCATATCGGCAATTATTAGAAGATTTTTTTTTACTAAGCTACAACATTTTTGTTTAAATTATTAATATTTTGTATCTTGACAACGACGTTGGAAATAAAAGTTAACGAAATAATTTTTTTAAGTTAAATTGTGGCTTATTTCGTATTTAGAATAATAAATTACATAAATGCCACAAAGAAATAGCTTCAGACAATATTTTAGGTGAAAAAATATGTTTTAAATAGGTACGTATCCATAAACTTAAACTTATAAAAATAAAATAATCTATTCGTACCGCGTATGCACAAAAAGCTAGAAGGATCTGCAAATTCTGCAATCGCCTTCTGCATGTAGTCAGGTCGCCGGTCGGTTCGGTTCTATTCCTTGGCGCGATCGGCGATCGCGAGGCGGACCCATAGGAACCGGTCGTATAATAATAATTCTTATACCTGATTCTGACCTAGAGGTGGGCTAGAAGTATTTGCAATCATGTAACCGTAACCCATCGTAATTTTTATCTGTGATTGTGATTTAACAGAGCAACAAAATAGTTATTATTTTGTCTAGAGTCTAGGTCATGATTATAAAATTAGGTCTGTTAGAATGAGAAACAATTTTATTCAAAAAGTAGTTTTTGTAATGAAAATAATATTGCATTAATAAATAATTTCATGTTTTTTTCATTGTCTTAATTGTTATTAGAAAATCTAACAAGAGCATAGGCGCCAAATTTCGGGCCAATGCTTTCTCAATGCATTCATTTTTTTCGAATTTTAAGAAAATAATAAGTATTTTTGAAAAATATAAACGCGGAATGAAAGATTACATTATTATCTAGGGCCGAAAGTCCATTAGAATAAAAAAACTGTCATTTGAATGAGATATTTGAAATTAAAAATCACACTCAATTTTCTCTTCTTTTTACCGCTGTAACTTATATTAGAAGTTATAGAACACATTATAGAAGTTTTCAGGGACTTTTAGCACTCGGTAATTATGTAATTTTTTATTCTGCTTTTAAATTTTTCAAAAATACTTACTAGTTTTCTTAGGATTCGAAAGAAATAAATGCATTTAAATAGCATTGTCCCGAAATTTTGCGCCTACCCTCTTAAAAACGAAATACAAAGTAAACTTTAAATACCAGTATTTGCTACAAATACTTATTAGTTACTATTTGGTACTTTTAAATTAAAATTTCAGAATAGCAGCCTTTTAACCTTTTTATAATTAACTCGAGTTCTTCAATCAGAAATAATTAGACCAGCTTTGGAAATAACCGTTCGCAAGGCACTGATGTTCCAATGACACTAATTCGTTCTTGAGCTACTTGTGCATGATAAGGAAAAATATATTTATTTTCTCTCCGCCATTTTAACGAATCTTCATTTCGCGGCAACCGATCGCATTCCCTAAATCTTTGCATTTCTATTATTGCCCTGCTTGTCGTAGTGCCTCGTGGCTGATCCTGCGATCCCATAATATCATCCGGATCTGCAGATGTTTTCTCATGTTCTAATAAAATTTGAGTCGTAAATCCTTTATCTTTTTGTTCCATTCCAAGTTTTTCTGCAATAAGAGCGATTCTATTTTCTCTGCTATTTCCGCATTTGTTGGATCCTTAAAAAGAATTAGTCGAAACCTTATTCTGCCAAGAAAAGTTGAAACAGTTTATCGACAGTTTAATAAAATACTCATAAATTGTTGAACTAGTGTTTACGTACATATTTGTTATGCTTATAATAGCCTTAACAATTTCTTCTAGCTGAATAAATCTTTCCAACATATAAAATGTCGAATTACAACATGTGGAAACATCTTGCAGTAATTTGAGAGGATTCCCGTTTCCTGGATTTTTCAAAATCTATAAGTTTAGCAGTTGCTTGTAGAACTCTTTTTAAAGTGGCTAATGGTATTTTTTATTTTGGTTAAATTTTTAATGATTTTCTTATATCACTTTTGATAACAACATCTGAGGTAGAAGTTGAAACGTCAATAAAATCATTTTTTTAAGTTAAATTGTGGCTGATTTCCTCATCCTTTAAGCCATCGTTCACAATGAAGTTTATTTATTGTGTGTGCAAAGCATCCAAAATGTTTCATTTTCACATCATTTTGTACTACCTTTAATATTTTGTGCATTATAGGAAGCAATAATGTATTAAAATTTTGTTTTCTAAGTTCTCTAAGTTTGATAAGACAGCTTTATCTTACAAATATTGCATGATGCATAATTATCATCCACTTATATAAAAACGTTCCATAAACTACTAAATTTTTCTATTTTTGTGTGGCACTAATGGCATGGTATGCGTTCTAATAGCAAACCCAATTTTGTAATAGTGACCTAAACAAAATAATAACACGTGTAGAATTTTACGATGGTCCACAGTGGTAACACTTTTTATTAGGAGTTTAATATACGAATATTTCGTTGCTCTGTTAAATCACAATTGAATCGGTCATTGCGAAAACAATCTAAGACCGTTGACTGATAAATATACTGGAAGATACGAAACTAAATGAGCGTTTATGTACGACACCAGTGGTTTTAGAAATAGATGGCGTTAGCAGCTTTCTAGGTGCGAGATTGAATTTACCCGAGACAACGATGAGACGTATTCAGGTAGCTTTGGTTATCGGAATTTGGGGTCGGTCGGGTCGATCGGATTAAAATGAAAATTATTTAATTCTTTTGATGCATTTAAATTTGAGTTCTCATTCAACGATAACAATGGCAATCTTTAAAATAATTATTGGAGTGTACCTATGTATTACTTTCTAAACTCGTTTTTAAATTAGCAAGAATAATTTTGTAGTTGTAATTTGTCTTCTAATTTGAATTCTTGAAACAAATCATTAAATATTCTAAAGTTTATTTAATAATTTTATATAATATATATGTATATAATATAATTTATTTAATAAAAAATTTATTTAACGAGAAAAATACTCACTCGGTGATTTTAGATATTGTACATTTCTTATTTGCCTCATAATCTCGATAAAAAAAATAGGTAGTTATTTTCGTTAATTACAGTCTCTTCTGATAATTGTATATTTTGTTTGGAGATATTGCAAACGTATTTACTTAAATGAAATTAACTTAGTAACCCGCTCGGCCACTTTAAACTCTTCGAGAGAAAAATGGTAAGGACTCATGAATGGTTGCAATCGCGATTTCCAACAATTTCTTCCAAGTTTTTTCGTGCCGTTGATAGTGACTAAGTATAATTATTGAATTATTTATTATTAACTTTACTTCTTAAAGGTGCCGTGTATTTCTGCGTAGACGTCCACCGTGCATTGTATTGTCAGGTGAGATATTAGATAGTCACGATTACATTATTCTATTAAGAGTAATTTCATTAATATCATTTGGCGAATATTAACCAGCCATGACATCTTTTTCTAGACCTCTCTTACCCTCTATATTTCCTTCGAGTTCCAGTTGCCGACAAGTATATCGTTCTCCTCGCAATATGTCCCTAAATATGTCCATGATATTTTAAGCATTCGGTGCAGGCACCTCATTTCAAAGACTTCAAGTTTGTTAGTGGAGCTGGCCTTTATTATCCATGCTTTCATTACATACAAGAGAACAAGCCAAACGTAATACTTTAGCGTATTGTACAGTAGAAAAAATGAAAGAATACCCATGAACGAACATAAAAAACACGCTGTATTTTCCTGTCACCGTGTCACACAAAAAATTGGCCAGCACAGGTACATGTAATAATTATTACTACATGTACTTGCGCTGGGCAATTTTCTTTGCGACATGATGACAGGAAAGTACAGCGTGTTTTATATGTTCGTTCATGGGTATTCTTTCATTTTTCCGACTGTATCTCAGGTTGAAACCCAAATTTCAGTGAACAGTCATAAGAGTTTGGACGTCGACATCCCATTGTTTATGAGAGATATTTTTCATTAAGTTGAGCGGAGTGAGTGTATATTGTCTTACCAAGATAGACGATTATCCAGTTTTATTCCCAAGAAGTTAATCAATTATGAATAATTTATTGTAAACTCTTTAGGAACTACTTATTAACTTTTGCTCTCAGAACGAATTTCGAATAAACAATACGTTCTTCAGACACAAAGATCAAGAAAAATATACATTCAAAAATACAAGAGCACACAGATCCGATATTGATTATATATTGACAAACAGAAACATCCATCATTCTCAAGTACTAGACATAAGATGTTTAAGTGCAGCTAATATCGGAAGTGATCACAACCTAGTACTTGGAAAAATCAGAATACATCTACAAAAAAAACAGGAAAAAAGACCCTATTGAATGTGAGACAAGAATAAAGGTAAAACAGCTACAAGACTTGTCAACACGAGATTTATACCAGAGAAGACTACAAAAAGTACTGAACGAAAACTACATAACACCAGATGAAGACATAGAAGAAATTTGGAGGAAGATTAGAGATAATATCAAAATGGCAGCAACGGACGCATTTGGAGATCGTAAGATAAGTAAACATATACGAAAGAAAAGGAGAACACCCCATGGATCTGTGAAGAAATAAAAATAAAATGCCAAAAAAAAAAAGAAAATCTAGCTAGAATACAAATTCAAAAGAACGAGACATATAACGAGATATGTGTAAGAACGAGATATGTGAAGAATATAAAAGAGTTTGAAATGAGTTAAACTCAATAGTAAGAAGGAAGAAAACAGAACATTGGTAAGCATTTTCAAAAGAGATGGAGCACGACTTATACGGGATGCAAAAGGAAATGTGGAAAATGATAAGAGGTCAAACAGCAGAGATGAAGGAATTGATAGTAGAAGTAAAACATATTGATACAAATACATGGACAACTTACCTAGAAAACCTGTATCAAACAGCTAATCATGAAGAACTGGAAAACCAGGATTAGAATCGGATGAGCAAACAGAAATTAAAGAGGAAGATAACGAACGCCTTAAAACAGATGAAAAATCGAAAAGCACCAGGGAAAGATGGAATAGCTAATGAACTTTTAAAATACGGAGGAGAGAGACTTCACAAAGAACTGAATATCCTGATAAGTAAAATAATAAATACAGGAAGAATTCCAGAAGAATGGAGTACCACTTAGATGATAGCGTTATTTAAGAAAAGTGATAGGGCAGACCCCAGTAATTATAGAGGGATTAATTTACGGAGCACTATACTGAAACTCCCAACAAAAATACTGATGAAGAAAATAATGGCGTGCATAAATATATCGGTTGAACAACAAGGATTTAGAAGGGGAAGATCATAACGATGCAGTTTTTGTGATAAAACAAATAGCGGAGAAATCATTAGAGTATAACAAGCGAGGGTTTTTCTGTTTTATATACCTAGAGAAAGCGTTTGATAGAATACAATTAAAAGACGTGATACACCTACTATATGACAAAAATTTACCACTGGATATTATAAAACTGATAGAAAACCTTTATGTACGAAATAAAATAGAAATGAAGTCAATGGAATAACAGAATCCATATAGAAGCAAACACAGGAATCAAGCAAAGAGATTCACTAAGCCCTCTACTGTTAAACATAACGCTGGATGCAATGATAAAACAAGTGAAGAAAAAAGAGGGTAAAAAATGGGCGATAAAGAGATAAAAATACTCTGTTACGCTGATGACACCGTGTTAGTAGCAGAGTGCGAAGACGACCTACAAAGATTAGGTACTGCACGAATTCAACATTAGCGCAAAAGAAATGAATATGAAAATATCAGCCCAAAAACAAAAAGCTTAGTAATATCCAAAGAACCAATAAGATGCCAATTGGACTTAGACAATAAAAGTAAATACCTGGGAATTAATCTATCAGCCGACAATAATATCGAAGAAGAGGTTAAAGACTAATAATTAAAGCCAGTAGAACGGCCGGATGCATAAACGACACAATTTGGAAAAACAAATACCTTAGAGTGGAATCAAAGGACCGAATATATAAGTCATTTGACTGAAGTTATTAGACCAGTTATGACTTACACTGCCGAAACAAGACCAGATGCAAGCAAAATACAAAGATGTCTGGATACCAACAAAATGAAGATTTTAAGAAGGATTGCTGGAAAAGGACTACGGGACAGGGTAAGAAGTGAGGAAATCAGATGCATATGTGGGGTAGACAATATAAATATCTGGGTAAAGAATAGAAAAGAAGAGTGGAATCAACACATAAGCAGGATGTCTGAATCAAGGATAATAAGAATAGCCAGGGACAAGTCACCGTTAGGCCGAAGAAGTATAGGATGCCCAAGGAAAAGATGGAATGACAATTTAGGGACAGAATGAAAGGCAGCGTTGAAGAAAAACAGGCAGTACTGCCTATATAAAAGAAACAGTAGAAGAAGAAATTCTTTAGGTAGATATTTGGTAGTATAATGTGCTTCTTTGGAGTTTTACTGAAGATTATTGTTTTCGTTTTAGTGGGAGAAAATTCTAGGCCAGTAGTGTTTGACCAATTCTCTAATTTCTAAATGACTAGTGGGTTAAGTGATTTAGCGATGTCATTGATTGCAATAAGGAAAAGTGCAACGAGTAGACCATTGAGGAATGTCGTTTAATTGGATTTTTGAGTCTAAAAGGACGTTATCTATTCGAATAAGTTTCGTCTATATAGGAAATTACTAATAAATTTTATGTTTCCTGGAATTGACCAACTTAATAGAATTCTTATATCTAATCCCCAAATGGCACGCGTTATACAATATAATAAAAGATAGCCATAAGCCAAACATACTTTATCACATCCAAATTACCCATGAATTACAGATTCAATATCCACTAGGTTGTCTAATGTAGATGTGGACTTTCTAAATCCACTTTGTATAAGGCTAGGTAGCTATAATATCAATAAGTCTAATACTATCTAGTATCTATCAAGTGGATAAACTGATTAATTGTAGCAAGTTTTATTCCATTCAGTTTTTTGACTAAGCTAATAGTTTTCGAGTTATTTGAGAGTGAATATGTTCGTTTTTTAACAAAAAAATACACGTTTTTAGACGGTTTTACGCAAATAACACAATAAGTAAGTATTTTATCGAAAAAGGTATTCAATAAAAATATACTTTATAAAAAATTTAAAAAAAAAATGTCTGTATAAAATCTTTATACTCAGTAGAAGCAGAGTTGTAGCTAAAAAAGTAAGTTCTTATTCGTCAAATTCCAAATCGAATATTTCAACGTGAAATAACCAAAAAATAAAGCACATTTCTTTAAAAAAGCTTTGTTTTTGTTTTTAAAAAAGTTTCTAGCATTAAAGTAAGCACGTTACCCTGAAAATAAAGTTGGTCCTTTTTTGTAAAAGATAGTTTTAAAAAAGCGTGAAAATCACCCTCTAAAAGGGAACTT
Organism: Diabrotica virgifera virgifera; assembly: GCF_917563875.1. Lineage (NCBI taxonomy): Eukaryota > Metazoa > Arthropoda > Insecta > Coleoptera > Chrysomelidae > Diabrotica > Diabrotica virgifera. Next base: position 96,561,153 of record NC_065446.1, on the reverse strand, counting down.
TTAAAAGGTAAATTTAGTTTTACTATATTTTTTTTATTTTGAAAAAATGCCTTTTTTTAAATAACTTGTGATACGAAATATCCCAAAGTTTAAAGGTTTTGGTTTTCTGAATATTTTGTTTTTCTGTAATACAAAAATTGGTTAAGATATGGCTGTTCCGAATTTGCATATACTCGTGATTAGTGACTCATTGAAGCCCTTTTAACTACAGCCTTTCAAAAATAAGCACTATCAACCGATGAAACTTACAGATCCTCTATAATAAGCATACATACGTAAAGTAACTTATGAAGCGCTACTGATTAATTTCATTTGAGATGCTAATTAGGAGGTGATTTTTAGATATTTTTTACAAAAAAAAAAGGATCAACTTTATTTTGTGCGCAACTTGTTTACTTCTGATACTAGAAACTCAAAAAAATAAAGCTTATTTTAAACTTTTTAAAAAAGTTATGATGAGTTTTCCCCGAAAAGTTCTTAATTTTTTGGTTATTTCATATAGAAATATTCAATTTTGAATTTGACAAATAATAAGAACCTACTTTTCATTAGCTATAACTCTGCTTTTACTGGGTCTACGACTTCATAATATGTCATATTTATATAAAACATTTTTTTCACTTTTTGATAAGCTGTATTTTTGCTATGAATGTTTTTTTGGTGAAATACTTCCTTTTTTAGTTATTTGCGAAAATCCGTCTAAAAACGTACTATTTTTTGAGAAATGAATATATTCACTCGCAAATAACTCGAAAAGTATTTACTTGTGAGGTCAAGAGTAGTGAAAAAAACTCTATAGTCAATTTATATTTTCAACATTTTTGCAGAAACAAAAACAAAAAAAAATTAATACAGATTAATATGATAGTGACTGCTGCGTTAAAATTTTGAATACGGGCCACGTGAAATAACCGCGTGTTCTTGGCTAGTTCCTTGAGTAGGGAGAATTTTACACTTGCCTCTAAAGGCTGATTCACATTATAGCTCAGGTCACGGTCCGCTCACGCTCAGCTCAAGGTTCGGTCAACTATTCTTACACGCATCTTAATGATGCTATCCGCACTAAACACGACGGTCAAGTTCCGTCCCTTTTTTTTTTGATTGCGTGGTTTCTCCGAGAGAATATTTTGATCGTGGCTTGAGCTGACCGTGAGCGGAGCGTGACCTGAGCTATTATGTGAATCAGCCTTAAGGCTAGTTCCAACAAATTTAAGCTAGGCGCGCCACTATACGGGCAGGTTTTAAAGACAACAAAATAATGCATAGGGTTTCGTATCTTTCCGTATTTATCAATCAACGCTAAGACCATATTTTGGGTAAAATGACGACGCTTTTCAACGCCATTAAATTTACAATTACATTATACATAAACATTTAAACTTGTTTTGCCTTTCAGAAAGATTCATTTATAACCCATAATACTTATACAGAGAGCATGTAAAGGTTGGAATAAATTAATTTTCTCGAGAATGGGCAATTTTGGAAAAAAATCCCGAAAGAGGTCAATTTTTATTTTTAAATTATGACTTTTTGTCATATATATATCATACCAGTGACGTCACCCATCTGGGCGTGATGACGTCATCGATTATTTTTTTAAATGGGAATAGGGGTCGTGTGATAACTCATTTGAAAGGTAATTTAATTCTCTATGCAGTAATATAAACATTTACATAATTATTTATATAAGGTGTCCAAAAGAAATTGTTTTGAATTAAATTTATTGACATAAAAAGAAGGATGAATGTAATTTATTTAGTTCAAAATACATTTTACTGTTCTCAGAAAACAGAAAAAATGTTTATTTGGAAAATAATCATTCCTTTTCGCTTAAATCAAATGTTCAAACTGTTAAGTGGAAGGTGGGTGGCGGCTTTAATATTGAGTTTATGCAAAAAACAATATTTATTTGTCAAATAAACATTATTTCCTGTTTTTTCTGACAGCAGTAAAATGTATTTTAAGTTAAATATATTACACAAATTCTTCTTTTTGTCAATAAATTTAATTCAAAAAAAAATTTTTTTTGGACACCCTGTATAAATAATTAGTTAATGTTTATATTACTGAATAGAGAATTGAATTACCTTGCAAATAAGCTATAACACGACCCCTATTCTCATTTAAAAAAATTATAGATGACGTCATCACGTACAGATGGGTGACGTCACTAGTATGATACGTATACCAAAAAGTCGCAATTTGAAAATAAAAATGTTTTGGGATTTTTTACCAAAATCGTCCATTCTCGAGAAAATGAATTTATTCCAACCTTTACGTGCTCACTGTATAAAATATTGTATTATCTCGGAATATCCAACTATTAATGAAAATATTTTTACGTTTCCTTAAAAGTTTACACATTGTAACATGAATTGTTTTCACAATGACTGATTCAGTTACAGACAAAAATCACAATGAATAAAATATCACTATCGTAAATTAGCCCACCTCTAGACTCGTTCGGTTGATTTAAAACAGAATGAAATGGTAAATGTAGGCGGGCTTTTGCATTTACGTAGCTTAGTTCAGAATCCAGTAGTCGACTGAGGTATTGTACTTGTATAATATAATAATTATTGGAAAATATTTTGTTGGCCAACCGCCTAGAGCCGAAATACATGTATTGGATATGATCCGTTTAAATATCGCTGGACATGTATAAGAAAAATAGTAGCGTTCGAAATGTGGTGTTACAGAAGAATGTTGAAAATTCAGTGGGTTCAAAGGATTACCAATGTTGAAGTGCTACGAGGTTTAAATAAGGAGTTAGAAATTATGAACAGTATAAAAACAAGAAAACTAGAATATTTGGGTCACATTACCAGAGGAGAGAAATATGAGCTGCTGAGAGTTATTATTGCAAGGAAGGATCCAAGGAAAAAGACGCATCTCCTGGCTGAGGAACCTTAGAGAATGGTTTAACTGTAGTTCATTACAACTGTTCAGAGCAGCAGCCAACAAAGTGACCATAGCCATTATGATATCCAACCTCCGCTAGGAGATGGAACTTTAAGAAGAAGAAAAGTATCATTTTTAAATTAGTTTAAATAAAGAAGCACGTTTTTGATTAAGTTATGCGTGGACATCTGTTGACTCCCCTTGGTCCTCGCTGTTTCTAATAAATAGTTGGTCCTGCAAAAAATCGGGAGATATTAGCAGAACTTCAACCACGATTTTCTAAGTCCTGCCCTTTGCAATACTGGAAGGTTAGGAAAGGTACTTACAATTTATGAAAAAATCCACGGGTTTCCTGTGACATTTTCCTGTGAAAATTAGATTTTTCATGAGGAAAAAAATGGGGAGTTGCGATGAATTTCTGAGTCCTGCCATATCCATAGAATGACAGGATACTATCAATTTTATGAAGAAATTTTTTTGGGCAGGAGGATTGCAAAAGGACTAAGAGTGTATGTATATGGATATACGAACATGTAATGAAAATAATGAAATTTTCATAATTTTCTGAGTCCTGCCAACTTAATAAATTAAACATAATTATTTAAAAATGATCGAAAAAAATGTTGGCATGACGTCTCCTAATGTTTAACTTCACTTGTCCCTTGGAAAATTCTGTAGAAAATTTTCACCGTTTCCGTGATTTTCTGAGTCATAAAATAAATTGTATTATAAAATAAATAATTTAAGTAGACATTATTCAAAATGGCAGGATGTTTAGTTACACCTTTTTTGTATCTAAGTAAACGTAATAAAAGTAATAGGAAGAAAATCAATAATTTTACAATTAATTGGTTATAGTAGGGAATGTACCTATTATACAGGGTGTCCAGAAACTCTTCTAACAATCGAAGCTTGGAGATTCCTCAGATAATTTTAAGAAAATTTAACTCAATTCACATCGTCTGAAAATGCTTCCCAGGAAGCTAGAGCTCTTTAAAGATGGCGTATTCTAATTAGTTTTTTTTAAATAGCTCCAGAACACTTCTATTTAGAAAAATGAAAACTGGTACACCTATTTATCTTCCAGATATAAATCGATTCCATCATTTATCAATTTTTAGTACCGGTCATAGGCACCCGTTTAGGGTAGGGAAACGGATATTTTATCGCATAACTTTTCTGTGTTTAACTTTTAAGCATTTTTGACACTGGATTATTAAACTATGGGGTATTCTTGTACTAAAAGGTACTCTTGCTTTAAGTCGGTAGGATACGCCGTGTTCTAGAAAAATCGATTTGAAAAATGTTTCGGTTTTTGAATTTGAAAAAAAAAATAAAAAAAAAACTATTTAGAAAAACGAAAACTGGTACATTTATTTCTCTTCCAGAGATGAATATTTTATCAATTGTCAATTTCTAGTATCGGTATCTAGTATCGGTTCTAGGTGTCCGTCTTGGGTAGATCAACGAAATCTCATAACTTGCTTTAATTATTAAGCATTTTTGACAGTAGAGTATTAAATTATAAGGTATTCTAGTACCAAAAGTTACTCTTGCTTTAAGTCGGTAAATACACCGTTTTTTTTCAAATATTTCTTAAATTCAAAATACGAAAAATTTTGAAATTGATTTTTCTAGAAAACGGTGCATCCTACCGACTTAAAGCAAGAGTATCGTTTAGTACTAGAATACCTCACAATTTAATAATATAGTGTCAAAAATTCTTAAACGTTAAAGACAAAAAAGTTATGCGATAATATAACCGTTGCCCTACCCAAAACGGACTCCTATGACCGGTACTAGAGATTCGCAATTGATGGAATCGATTTATCTCTGGAAGATAAAAAGGCGGACCAGTTTTTGTCTATCGAAATGGAAGCGTTCTGGAGATAAAAAAAAATCTAATTACAAGGCGCCATCTTCAAAGAGCTCTAGCTCCCTTAGGAAACATTTTTGGATTATGTGAATTGTGTTAATTGTCTTAAAATTATCTTAGGAATCTTTAAATTATATACAGGGTGTTCCACTTAAAAAAAATAGGTTTGTGTCACCCTGTCAATACGGGTAGCCCTGTATATTAGAAAATATTTTTAAATTATGATCCTCTCCTTGGCCCACGTTTTACCTAAATAACTTTTTTTCGTATCTCTTACGACAAACGAGTAATGGAGTTTGTCACACTAATGCCCCACCCTGTATACGAAATAACTATAAAACCATCCTGCCTCTTTGTAAATAGACTTATATTAAGATCCTTGAAACATATGCAAAATGGCATGACTCAGAACATCGTAGAATTTTTCACGAATTTTCTTACAAATGTAGGACTGCTGCCGTCTTACAAGAACAGTTTAACCTTCCTGTCGAGTACCGAAAAAGTATTGATTGCATTTGAGTATTATAACGTTTTAAAGGCAGGAATCAGAAAGTCACGGAATCAGGGTAAAAATTTTGCGCACAATTTTCCAAAGTACAAGTATACTTAAACACTAGGAGACGTCATGCCAACATTTTTTTTTGGTCATTTTGCAATAAATATGTTTAATTTATTTAGTTGGCAGGTCCCAGAAAATCATGAAAATTTAATTATTTTCCTTACATGTTTGTATACATATATACTCCGTTAGCCCGTTTGCAACCCTCCTGCCCAAAAAATTTTCTTCATAAAATCCATAGTATCCTGTCATTCTACGGATATGGCAGGACTCAGAAATTCATCGCAAAACCCTATTTTTATTTTTTGGGAAAATCTAATTTTTACAGGAAAATGTCACAGGAAATTTGTGGATATTTCCACAAATTGTAAGTACCTCGTCTACCCTTCCACTATTGCAAAAGGCAGGACTTAGAAAATCGTGGCTGAACTTCTGTATAATATCTCCCGGTCTACAAGGGTTAAATGATACTCCAAAGATTTAAAAACTCTTTGCAACTTTTATTACTCTCTAAGTTGTAAAAAATGTAAAAACTGTTCTAAAATTTCATAATAAAACAAAAATATGTACATATAACCTAAAAATATTATCCGCTTAAATTAGCCAGAAAATATTATAGTAGAAATATACAGTACGCACAAATGTTTCAATACGATCACTGATACACAAAAATCAATTTAAGCGCTGCTGTACGCGAAAACGGAGAGTAAAAATAAATAATGACTTAACACGTTAACAGACGTGTTTTTTGAAACATTCATAACCTCTTCTTTGAAACCATTTTATTAAATATATGAACGAAGTTTTGTTAATTTAAACATTTAGACTGCAGTCTGAGTCTTCACTGAAGTGGATATCGCTAGTCGTTGAGAATAAGGTGTATCGGGGGGGTTTCTTCCATATTGCGCTGGAAGTTCTCTTCAATTTCTTGGGGTCTATTGTTTCAAAAATGTCTATCAGATCAGGACTGTGTGTTTGACAGCAGAACAGTGTATTTTTTATTTTCTCTCCTGCTTTTAACTGAACGTATAACTGTCTCTTCAATACGTCGTCTGAAAAGAATAATTTGTTGCATTAAAAGAACAAAACTACAATACGTTCTAAGTAAAATTTTTATATTGAATTCACTTAAAAATGGTTGAAAAGTAGAGGTCCGTAATGTCAAGTAAATTTCACCCCATACTCTAAAAGAATTATACTCTTCGAATAAACCATAACAAACACAAATTATATAAGTTTATCCTCAAACTGCGGGCAATCTAGATTTCTAGATAGGTCAGTAAATGAACGGCGGTACCCTTTAATTTTCTGTGACACCACCGAATAGCATGAAAATTTGGATTTAGACTCTTACCCTCCACTGCACTTTTGGACTTGTGGCATTGGTCATTGGTTGCTTTAACTTGAGGGGTAAATACTACCCCTTCTCGAGGGAGAAAAAACATGTTCAAAATAAGTCCTGAAATGGATAAATTGACTAACTTTAAGCAACTTTTGTTCTATAGAGTTTTAAGTAAGTACTTTTTGAGTTATTTGCAAAAAACCATCTAAAAAAGTGGTATTTTCTTTGGTGAAAAATTAACATTTTAAACATTTGACAAATGAAAAATTAGTCCAAATTCTAGGCAAAACACATAGACAAAAGGGACTTACGAATAATAACAAACCTTTACTGGAATCACAGAGCACAAATTGTAATAGATAACGAACCCAGTCCAGAAATTGAAATCAGTAGAGGAGTTAGGCAGGGATGTCTCCATTACTATTTAATGTATATTTTTTTATATATTTTTTAATGACACTATTATATGTCTTATGTGTACTATATCATGTAACATAAGATATGCAGATGACACAGTGATTTTGGCAAGCTCTGCTGAACAACTCCAATTACTACTAAACAAAAACAGTTTCTGTGAAAAATATGGACTAAAAATGAATATAAAAAAGACTAAATACACGATAATAACTAAGAAAACAAATATAAATCTAAAAGAATAATCTATGCCAAATATGAACACTCTAGAACATATGGAAGGCAGTGCTCAACAACATTTAGTTTTCATAAATTTCCGTAAAACACTCAAGTTTAGAAAATGTTTGTTTGTTTGTTTTTCAGGATTCAGGAGTTAACAAAGCTGTTGATCTCTTTATTACAGTTGATATTAAACATTTTCAGCAGTTTCAACATGAGGGTACTGGAGTGGAAAGGGGTTATAAAACATCAAATATTTGTTACTTTCGGGTATTTAACGCCTTTTTTTGTTTCGGGTTTGAAATATATTTAAATCAAAATGACTGCACTTAAGACGCGTCAGGTAGACAGTGTTTACTTAATCGGTGTTAAGGACTTAAAACCTTTAACAAAGAAGAACCAACTTCCTACAACAAAAGACGTTTTGTTAGATTTCACTTTTTTTAAGTGAAAAAAATCTGTCAGGAACGCTAGTCACAGCACAATTGAAGAATTGAATGAAGTTTTGAGCAAAGTCCTAATCCCGACTAAATATACCAAGCACTCAATTGAAAAACTGGAACGTGTGAATTCACAGTGGTTACTTTTAAAGAAAAATAAAGGAAAAAACACGGAAAAACAAAGAAAAAACGAGCAATCATATGTAGACAATATCGAAAAGCTTTTCGACATTGCCCATGCGGATGCTCTAATTCTTATGACAATACAACAAGACAAAGATTTTTTAGTTGACCAAAGAACTGAGAGAAACATGATCATTTCATCTCAAGACAAAGAGTATGTTCAAAAGCAAGAAAGAGCACTAGAAAGATTTGAAAAAGCAAAGTATTTGCATTATGTTTGGGACCTTCAAGCTCTGCTGAAATTCCCATATTTTAAAGGTTGAAGGAATCATGGAATGCAGTTGATCGATCAAATTACACACCATTAATTTTTCCCCTGGAGAAGCTGAGTTAAAAAACAGTGCCATCAAGTCCTTGCTACATCATCTTAGTAAGAAAGACCAGCCTCGAGATAACTACCTCAAACTTATTGAACTGACGCTGTTGGTGTTGGGACAACCAATAGAAAAAATTCACTGGAGAGCACCTGGGCCTATACACCACGCTTGGTGGATGGCTAAGCTTATTTATGCATATAAGTTGTACCTTTTCCTAGGTCAAGGAGTTTAGTATCTCACAAACAAGGAGAAAGAAAACTTAGACAGATTTATCCATTTCGGTGCACTTTTGTATGTGAAAAACTGGGTTGAGGATCCATTCAGCGCCAATGCAGCTTCCAACGACCTAATTTTTTGGAAAGAGGCTGGGAAATACTGCGTCATTGATGAAGATATAGCTAAAACTATCAAGAAAGCCTTGCAGCCACATTTTTGGTACTTATCTGACGAAATGGTCGGGTTATCACTTTTCTCCAATAAAGTGAGCCTTGACAACAAAGTGAGCATAGTGAATAAGATGTCTGTTCCGGCACCGCCAAGGATGATTAGAGGAAATGCCGATTTCCTAAGTGATGAATGTGAATTGGCAAATTTTGCTAATAGTAAAACAATGTTGTTGTTTACTAAGCTAAACATTATGCAAAGCTTTTTAAACAAGCACCCAAGTGAATGGGAACAGGACCCAGAGTTTAAAGAGGCAAAAAATACAGTAAATAAAATAAAGTGGTCAATGATATCGCAGAAAGAGGTGTAGAACTATTTCAGGATTTTAACAAACTCGTAACAAATGATAAGGACGAAAAACAGCTGTTACTGCAGATTGTAGAGGCTAATCGAAAACAAGTCCCGACTGAGCCAACAAAGAAAGCCGTTCTAGAAAGCCTACAGAAACCATCCATTTCCAAAGACAAAATTTAAAGAGTTCATTTTTATTATTGTCTTCACTATAAAATGTACTTATTTTAAATATGGGTTCCAATGTAAAATAAACAAATAAATTAAGTTTTTGTATCCTAACATGTCTTGTAATTTTTTCAAAAATCGATAAAAATATTTTCGTTTCCATTATTTAAACAGTATTGAGCACTGCCTTCCAAGTGACTTATGGCTTTCATATTTTGGCTCCTTCCTTCTTTTATCAATTAGAAAAGAATTGGGGGGGCCCCTTGGCTTTTACATTCAACTTGAGTTTTTCACATAAGATCTTGAACCACCCTACCCCCGATACTGTAATATACTATTTATACTGTAATTTCTCTCATGATTATGAATATTTGAAAAAATACCGTTTTGTTCCTTTTTTGTGAATATGTTTTAACTTTAAGGTGCGTATCCATTAGGTTTGCTGCTCCGCACTCCCTGCAACTGCTCTAATCGATACGGCATGCGCTCCTCTACATATAAACCACCACCGATTGGAGCGCTGAGGCGGAGCGCGCACTGTTGCATAGTCCAGGAGCGCCAACGTATCCACTATGTATAGCAGTTGCAGGAGCGCGGAGCGGCGAACCTCATGGATACGCACCTTTATATGTAAAGGAGCGCATGCCTTATCGATTGGAACAGTTGCAGCGAGCGCGGAGTAGCGAACCTAATGGATACGCACCTTATGAGATAATATTCACAAAAAAAGAACAAAACAATATTTTTTCAAATACAGTAAAACCTGCCATATTCGAATCAATGTGGCGACAGACTGATCCGGATATCAAGCAAGGCCACTTCTTTTATAGTCTCTGAAACGTTTTCTCATTCATATGTGCCAGTAATCAATGACGTCAATAGCTTTTGTCGATAGACACGTTTTATAGATTCTATAATACCTTGATCCATAGGCTGGCAGAAGGATGTCACATTTAGGTGCAAAAAAGACACTTTACTTCGCCATCTTTTAGTTCTTTTGGGTCGGGATGAGAGGGTGCGTTGTCCAACACCAGGACTGTCTTTCTCGGTAGATTACAGTAGACGGCAGAACCGTCCGGATATGGGGATGTCCGGATGTGACAGGTCCGGATATTGCAGGTTGTACTGTATATTCATAATCATGAGAGAAATAACTTCATATAGTAAATTTTTCCTTGCTTGACCTAATAATTTGGCCAGGTACTGTAAGCTACAATTATTTGAAATGTGGTGTTACAGAAGAAAAAGAACACGGAAGGATTGCGAGAAATAAGCAAATAATAGTAGAAAAGTTACAATATCTAGGACATGTAATGAGGGGAGAGCGATATGAAATACTAAGACTGATAATACAGGGAAACATAAGAAGAGGAAGGAGTATAGGAATATGGAGAGTGTCATGGTTGAAGAATTTAAGGGACTGGTTTAAATGCAGTTCTATAGAACTCTTCAAAGCAGCGGTAGAGAGAGTAAAGATAGTGATAATGATATCCAACCTTGAAATGGGAGACGGCACTTTAAGAATAAGAATGTCAAATTTTCGTTTTAAAATTATTTCTGAATTTTTCACAACTTTAGCATATTAGTACTAACCTTCCGGAGATATCCGACTCTCTACAACCAATCCAGATCGCGACTAGGTATATAGATTTTGTAAATTTTGGATTATTCATCTCCGTAAGATTTAGAAAATCATTAAAAAATTTTGTAAACTAGAAACCATTTTAGAATATCACTTACCTCTGCTCCATCTTGGTTTAATATACTTTTTATTTCGATATTCTTCATCATCTGAATCAAAACAGTCATCTGTGGGAAGAAGAGGGGGTCTCGTCGTCATGTAAATAGGTTTGTTATCGTTTTGGTCCCTTTTTGTTTTTCCTTTATCGAGATTTCTTTCGTTTTCTATTGTTTTTTCCTCCCTACGAAAAATATTTAATACATAGGTTACCAAATATAGTAGTCTTTCTTAAACGACAACAGATAAGAAACGGACAATTTACATATAGCAACAAAGTTTGTAGTGCAATAAGCTACTACATCCCACTGACCGTAACGTAATAGGTCATAACCTCTGCCCTAAAGTTGCTCTTATAACCATAACGCATGCGCGGACACGATTTCTGTCACCTGTCAAGCAACAATTAGCGAGCTGTACAAAGTTACTGCTAAGACAAGTAGAAACAGATATTTAATATCGAACGTGAATTTACTGTGTTCCAAAATGCTCCTTGTGAAGTTAAGAGGGGTATGGTTTTAAAAGTTTTGAAATTTTCGATTTTTTTTATTATTTTAAATGAAAGTATATAACCTCAAGAATACTTTCTGAAAATTTCAGATTGCTCGGAGCAAAATTACCGAAAATACAACATGTTGAATATCCCTTCTTTCGACTCGCTTTGCAGCAGCTAGGCGCCAGCGTGCTTGAGCGTATGGGCGCAGCGAGAAACATTCAACTGCTGTTCCCATTCTCTTTTGTAAATTATAGACCAAGAGGCAGCGCTGAAAAATCTCTTAGAATTTACTAAAGCTACATTTTTCACAGTTGATTATTGTGAGTGTGTAGAGATACATACTACGGTCGGTCAAGCGAAACGTAGAACATGGGTTACTGAGAGGGTATCAAAGTTGCTTTCCTACGAAGGTAATTAAATCCATTTACTAAGGCTGAAAATCAGTACACACATTCTAAATTAAATATAAATAAAAGTTATTATCATCGGTCAGCTGTATGACGGGACAAAGCCGGTCGGTCGACCCCAATAGTCGATTGAGGAAATGAAGCATTTTGGCTCGCAATTATTTCGTCCAGCATGGATTTACTTGAAATTTTTACAGAAGGTAGGGAATAGTCCAAGGATAATTTTCTATATCATGCCGCTATCATACGCTAAAACCTTGGGGGTGGTTGCCACCCCATCTCGGGGGTGGGAATTTTTTATTACATTTTAACCATGTAATTCGATGGAAATGGTGATTCTAAGAAAAAAATGTTTTTACATTTTCTTCGTAAAAACTAATATTTTTCGAGTTATTCGCGCTTGAAAATAAGTTTTTCAACGAAAAAATCGACTTTTTTGAGAATTTTTTTGAGTCGAAAAATATTCTATATATTTTTGGCGATAAAAAGTTTCTTCAAAAGTGATTTTGTAGGATTTTTAAAGAGCTATAGGACTGTGTAAATTAAATTCCGTAAGATCCCTTAGTTTTTAATTGGGGCGGGTTTAAGGGGCTCGAATAAGGGCAGTGTTTGCTGGTAAATAGAGGTTTTAAACAGCTATATCTGGCTAACTATTCACTGTAATGAAAATCTATGCACAGGGTCATTTTAGTCATTAAAAAAGCTACAGTTTAGTAGTTTATCATTTTTTTCGTATCTTCAGTATTTTCGGAGATATTTTGAAGTAAAAGGTGAAAAATACCAAATTCTTCCAATTTTTCCAAAATTAGGCATTTTAAATAGGTCAAACTCCTTGAGTGTATTGATAATATACATATAAAAGGAACCACAGAAAGGTGAATTAGGAAGGTAGTTAGAGGGTTGTTTTCACTGATTTTTTCATAGAGAAAAGCAAGTACCGAATTTTTTTTTATTAAAGTCACTTAATTTTCATGCTAGAAACTTTTTATTTTTTTTAAAGGTCTAATTGTATACTTGAAAAAAGATTATTTGTTTTCATCGAAAAATGCAAATTTTTTCCATTATTTTCAAATTATGCATTTGACGAAAAAAGATAACCTTAACTCGGTTTGTATTGGTCTTAAAGATATTATTGAAAAATAATTTGGTTTGTGTTACTTGATATCTACAGTTTTTTTGATTAAATGCATATTTTTCGAGGTATTCTCAAAAAACCCTCTAAAAAGTCGATTTTTTCGTCGAAAAACTGTTATTTTCAAGCGCGAATAACTCAAAAAATATTAGTTTTACGAAGAAAATGTAAAAAACATATTTTTCTTATAATCACTTTTTCCATCGAATTACATGGTTAAAATGTAATAAAAAATTCCCACCCCCGAGATGGGGTGTGAAAAAATTGCGAGACAAAATACTTTATTCCCTCAATCGACTATTGGGGCCGACCGACCGGCTCTGTCCCGTCATGCAGCTGACCGACTATAATAACTTTTATTTATATTTAATTTAGAATGTGTGTACTGATTTTCAGCCTTAGTAAATGGATTTAATTAACTTCGTAGGAAAGCAACTTTGATATCCGATCAGTAACCCCTGTTCTACGTTTCGCTTGACCGACCGCAGTATGTTTCTCTACACACTCACAGTAATCATAGACCAAGAGGCAGCGCTGAAAAATCTATTTGAATTTACTAAAGCTAGATTTTTCACAGTTGGTTACTGTGAGTGTGTAGAGAAACATACTGCGGTCGGTCAAGCGAAACGTAGAACAGGGGTTACTGAGAGGGTATCAAAGTTGCTTTGCTACGAACGTAATTATTTCCATTTGCTAAGGCTGAAAATCAGTACACACATTCTAAATTAAATATAAATAAAAGTTATTATAGTCGCTCAGCTGTATGACGGGACAGAGCCGGTCGGTCGGCCCCAATAGCCGATTGAGGAAATCAAGCATTTTGGCTCGCAATTATTTCGTTCAGCATGGATTTACTTGAAATTTTCACAGAAGGTAGGGAATAGCCCAAGGATCATTTTCTATATCATGTCGCTATCATACGCTAAAACCTTGGGGTGGTTCCCACCTCATCTCGGGGGTGGGAATTTTTTATTACATTTTAACCATGTAATTCGATGGAAAAAGTGATTCTAAGAAAAAAATGTTTTTTACATTTTCTTCGTAAAACTAATATTTTTCGAGTTATTCGCGCTGGAAAATAACAGTTTTTCGACGAAAAAATCGACATCTTTATAGGGTTTTTTGAGAATACCTCGAAAAATATGCATTTAATCAAAAAAACTGTAGATATCGAAATTGTATCTTTTAGAAACACAAACCAAATTCTTCTCCCATATCTTTAAGACCAATACAAACCGAGATACGGCATGTTAAAGGTTAGCTTTTTTCGTCAAATGCATAATTTGAAATATTCAAAGCCAAATAATGGGAAAAATTTGCATTTTTCGAGGAAAACTTAAATAATATTTTTTTAAGTATACAATTAGACCTTTCAAAAAATATAACAAAAAGTATCTAGCATGAAAATTAAGCGACTTATAATAAAAAAAATGTCGGTACCTGCTTTTCTCTACGAAAAAATCAGTGAAAACAACCCCCTAACTACCTTCCTGATTCAAAATTGGTCTTCACCTTTTTGTAGTTTCTTTTATATTTATATTATCAATACACCCAAGGAGTTTGACCTATTTAAAATGACTAATTTTGGAAAAATTGGAGTTTAAAGAAAAATTGATTTTTTGCAATTTGGTATTTTTCACATTTTACTTCAAAATATCTCCGAAAATACTGAAGATACGAAAAAAATGATAAACTACTAAACTGTAGCTTTTTTAATGACTAAAATTACCCTGTGCATAGATTTTCATTACAGTGAATAGTTAGCCAGATATAGTAGGCCTTGGGCCCGCATATACAATTATTATTTATGACCACACCGTTGAAACTTTTTGTACTTGTTATTTTTGTGGAGTCGGACAAATTTTGAGCTTGGCGCATTATGGTAGTGGGGCGTTTGTCTGTCAAGCGGTGACGAAGGTGTCAATTTTATGCAAGAAAAAAATTTATTACCACATTGGTCATTCTATTTTAATCAATGGATTTTATCATATAAACAACGAAAACAATTTTGTCGGACAAAAATATTGGGGCATATGACGCGTCGGACACGCTAAATATGTCAAATTTATGAAAATAATAAATTTATTACCACATGGATAATTTTAACGGTATCTACCATAAAACATTTTTACAATAATGTGGTAACCTTGTCGGACAATTTTCACGGGGCATATGCGCAGTCGGACGCGCCGAAGATGTCAATTTCCTGAAATTTTTTTATTTACAACCATTTTTCCGACAACATTAGTAGGTTATAAGTAATTATATTCTTAATCAAAAAATCAAAGTGTCGGACAAAAATATTGGGGCAACTCGACAGTCGGACAAAAAATTTAATTTTTATTAGTAAAGTATACTTTCAAATTATGCTGGGTTCGTGCATCCCTTATCTTTACAACCATTTTTCCGACAAAAGTAGTAGGTTACAAGTCATTATATTCTTAAACAAAAAATGTAATTGTCTGACAAAAATGTTGGGGCAAACGAACAGAAAACTTAATTCTTTTAGGCTATCGACGAGGAGGTATTATCAAAAAAAAATTTTAAAACAGTGTTTCTCGGTTACTTTTGAATCGATTTAGCTGAAAATTGGTACACACACTAAGTAAAGCATTTAAAAGGGTATGACGTAGATCGGAACCCAAAATATTCTTAAAAAATTTTCCGACAAGAGGGAAAATTTTAGAAAAATTTTGATCTGATAATTTGTATATATACTCCTTGAACAACGACAAACGTCGTTCTGTATTTTTTCTTGAATTAAAAAAAATTTTTCAGCACATGTATCAGGTTATAAGTAGTTATATTCCAAATCAAAAAATCTAAGTGCCCGACATAATTAGTGGGGCACATCCAAAGTCGGACAAAAAATTTAATTTTTATTAATTAACTATACTTTTAAACAATTCTGGGTTCGTGCATCCCTTATCTTTACCACCATTTTTCCGACAAAAGTAGTAGGATACAAGTAATTATACTCTTAAACAAAAAATGTAATTGTCTGACAAAAATGTTGGGCCAAACGAACAGGAAACTTAATTCTTTTAGGCTATGGACGAGGAGGTACTATCCAAAAATATTTTAAAACAGATTTTCTCGGTTATTTTTGAATCGATTTAGCTGAATATTGGTACACACACTAAGTAAAACATTTAAAAGGGTATGACGTAGAGCTGTACCCAAAATTTTCCCAAAAAAATTTCGGACAGGAGGGAAAATTTTAGAAAAATTGTGATCTGATATTTGCGTACATACTCCTTGAACAACGACAAACATCGTTCTGTAGTTTTTTTTTCCAATTAAAAAAAATTTCCGACACAAGTATCAGGTTATAAGTAGTTATATTCTAAATCAAAAAATCTAAGTGTCCGACAAAAATATTGGGTCAAATCCAAAGTCGGACAAAAAATTTAATTTTTATTAATAAACTGTCTTTTAAACAATACGGGGTTCGTGCAACCCTTACCTTTAAAACCATTTTTCCGACAACATTAGTAGGTTATAAGTAATTATATTCTTAATCAAAAAATCAAAGTGTCGGACAAAAATATTGGGGCAACTCGACAGTCGGACAAAAAATTTAATTTTTATTAGTAAAGTATACTTTCAAATTATGCTGGGTTCGTGCATCCCTTATCTTTACAACCATTTTTCCGACAAAAGTAGTAGGTTACAAGTAATTATATTCTTAAAGAAAAAATGTAATTGTCTGACAAAAATGTTGGGGCAAACGAACAGAAAACTTAATTCTTTTAGGCTATCGACGAGGAGGTATTATCAAAAAAAAATTTAAAACAGTGTTTCTCGGTTACTTTTGAATCGATTTAGCTGAAAATTGGTACACACGCTAAGTAAAGCATTTAAAAGGGTATGACGTAGATCGGAACCCAAAATTTTCTTGAAAAATTTTCCGACAAGAGAGAAAATTTTAGAAAAATTGTGATCTGATAATTTGTGTACATACTCCTTGAACAACGACAAACATCGTTCTGTATTTTTTTCTCGAAATAAAAAAAGTTTCAGCACATGTATCAGGTTATAAGTAGTTATATTCCAAATCAAAAAATCTAAGTGTCCGACAAAAATATTGGGGCAAATCCAAAGTCAGACAAAAAATTTAATTTTTATTGATAAACTATACTTTTAAAGTATGCTGGGTTCGTGTATCCCTTATCTTTACAACCATTTTTCCGACAAAGGTAGTAAGTTACAAGTAATTATATTCTTAAACAAAAAATGTAATTGTTTGACAAAAATCTTGGGGCAAACGAACAGAAAACTTAATTCTTTTAGGCTATCGACGAGAAAGTAATATCAAAAAATTTTAAAAGAGTTTTCTCGGTTATTTTTGAATCGATTTAGCTCAAAATTGGTACACACACTAAGTAAAATATTTAAAAGGGTATGACGTAGAGCTGTACTCAAAATTTTTTAAAAAAAATTTCCGACAAGAGGGAAAATTTTAGAAAAATTGTGATCTGATATTTGCTTACATACTCCTTGAACAACGACAAACATCGTTCTGTAGTTTTTTTTCCAATTAAAAAAAATTTCCAACACAAGTATCAGGTTATAAGTAGTTATATTCTAAATCAAAAAATCTAAGTGTCCGACAAAAATATTGGGTCAAATCCAAAGTCGGACAAAAAATTTAATTTTTATTAATAAACTGTCTTTTAAACAATACTGGGTTCGTGCAACACTTACCTTTAAAACCATTTTTCCGACAACATTAGTAGGTTATAAGTAATTATATTTTTAATCAAAAAGTCAAAGTGTCGGACAAAAATATTGGGGCAACTCGACAGTCGGACAAAAAATTTAATTTTTATTGATAAACTATACTTTTAAACTATGCTGGGTTCGTGTATCCCTTATCTTTACAACCATTTTTCCGACAAAGGTAGTAAGTTACAATTAATTATATTCTTAAACAAAAAATGTAATTGTCTGACAAAAATGTTGGGGCAAACGAACAGAAAACTGAATTCTTTTATGATATCGACGAGGAGGTATTATCAAAAAAAAAATTTAAAACAGTTTTTCTCGGTTATTTTTAAATCGATATAGCTGAAAATTGGTACACACACTAAGTAAAACATTTAAAAGGGTATGACGTAGAGCTGTACCCACATATTCTAAATAAAAAAATCTAAGTGTCTGACAAAAATATTGGGTCAAATCCAAAGTCGGACAAAAAAATTTAATTTTTATTAATAAATTATACTTTTAAACTCTGTTGGGTTCGTG
Organism: Diabrotica virgifera virgifera; assembly: GCF_917563875.1. NCBI lineage: Eukaryota > Metazoa > Arthropoda > Insecta > Coleoptera > Chrysomelidae > Diabrotica > Diabrotica virgifera. Next base: position 96,542,976 of record NC_065446.1, on the reverse strand, counting down.
CATCCCTGATCTTTAAAACCAATTTTCCGACAAAGGCAGGAAGTTACAAGTAATTATATTCTTGAACAAAAAATCTAATTGTCTGACAAAAATGTTGGGGCAAACGAACAAAAAGCATAAGTCTTTTAGGCTATCGAGGAGGAGGTATTATCAAAAAAAATTTAAAACAGTGTTTCTCGGTTTCTTTTGAATCGATTTAGCTATAAATTGGTACATACGCTATGTACAACACTTAAAAGGGCATGACGGTGAGTTTTACCCAAAATTTTCCAAAAAGATTTTCCGACAAGAGGGAAAATTTCGGAAAATTTTTCTAAAATTTTGGAATGTTCTCTACGTTACGTCCTTATAAACATTATAAGGAGTATTTCTACAAATTTTCAGTTTGATCTATGTAGATCTAACCGAGAAAAATAGTTTATAGTTCGCTTTGGTCTCCTTGATGCTTATTATTTTTTTATATCCCAGAGAACGGCTGTTCCCGTACATGCGACACTATATTATACAAGAAATTTTCGATTTTCTAAATGTGACTGAATTGAAAAAATTGGGCCAAATCCAATCTTAAAATATAGGAAGAGAGACATATGTCAACCATCCATTTTGGTACAAGGGTGTGGATGTTACGGCCATTCCCATTTAGGGTCTGTTTTTCGTTCTCGTCCCCAAATCTCCCAAAAATTTCGAAAATTTAATTCCGATTTTCAACGCATGTTTAATTTTGAAAATTCTTCTCTTCTTCTTCTTCTTTTTATATAGACATTACTCTGTCTGTTTTTCAATGTGCCTCCAGTAAGTTGTCATTCCATCTTTTTCGTGGTCTTCCCCCTGATCGTCTTCCTATTGGGGAACCGTCTCTGTCCGTTCTTACTACTCTATTTGTTGTCATTCGGCTTATGTGGTCGTTCCATTCTACCCTTCTGCTTTTCATCCAGTTATTAATGTTGTCCACCTTGCATCCCCTTCATATATCTACACTTCTAGCTATATCCCACAGCGTCTTACCATTGATTTTTCGCAATGTTTTCATCTCTGCTGTTTCTATAGCTTTTTTTGTCCTTTCTGTATCAGGTTGTGTTTCTGCCGCGTATGTCATTATTGGTTTGATGACTCTTTTGTAAATTCTGCCTTTCACTTCTTTTCTGATGTTTTTATTTCTCCATATTGTTTCATTCAGGCAACCTGCGGCTCTGTTTGCTTTATTCATCTGATCTTCCACTTTTGTTTCGAGCTTTCCGTAGTTGCATAGTTTGATGCCTAGATATTTAAACTCCATGACTTGTTCTATTATTTGACCCTCCAGCTCTAATTTACACCTTATTAGATCTACTGTTGTAACCATGCATTTAGTCTTTTTTGGGGAAATTAAAATGTTAAATTTTCTAGCGGTTATATTAAATTCGTGCAGCATACGTTGTAAATCATCTTCACTTTGAGAGATTAGTATTGCGTCGTCTGCATAGCAGATTATTTTAAGTGGTTTTTCTCCCATTTGGTATCCTTTTTTTGTTATTTTATAATACTTTTAATAATATACTTTTTTAATACTTTTTTTATTATTTCGTCCATGATCAGGTTGAACAACAGAGGACTCAGGGAATCTCTCTGTCTTATCCCAATGCCATTTTGAAAATTGTATATATCATTCAAAAGTTACCGATCTCAGAAATTTTACTCAATTTCTATTTAAAAAGGGGAAAATGTTTTGTATGTTTGTGGAAAAGTTATACCGATCTGAATTTCTTTTCTATGTTTTAAGAGGGGGTCAGGGCCGATTCAGAACCGGTATAGCTTGTGACTTTCGACCACCCATAAGCCAGCTATAGGACTTGGTAGGTACAAAACGGCATATTTTTTGGGGGTATAAATCTTAGGTTCAAGAAGAGACAGGAAAACCAAAAGTACACCAAATTAATAGCGTTGAGTTAAGCTTTCAAATAGTGCTTAAGTGGTTAAGATCAGAGATACACACGGCTCAGTACAGCTGAAAACCCGAAAAACTAAACTTTGAAAATTTTGGTTTTTAGACAATTACTCAAAATTTCAACCTACAAATTGCGCCAACAAATAAGGAGGACTCCAGATGCGTCTATCGGTGTATACCTCTATCTGGAAAAATTCGAATTTTTAAGTTATAGCCTTCATAAGTGTGATCAAATCTATTTCCTATAGGAAAACCGGTTTTTCAAGCTCAATAGTCCTATAATACCTTCGGTTATCCTACTTGACCTTGGATGCATCAGACACTACTTCTCAATACGTTTCAAACTCATATTTAGTGATCAAATTCGGTAATACCGATTAGAAGGTATCTAGTTCCAAAAGTATAATCCATTTGATCATTATCGCCGAAATGGTTTATGTAGTTGTAGTGGTTGCGACGCTAAATTTAGATAGATTTATATAAAAATAGAGCAATACGAGTTCATTTACCGGCCATTAAAATAATTTTTTATTCTATTTCGAATAGAAAAAAAACTCTAGTGTACATTCGATGGACACTAGATCATTTGAGAGATAATCATAGAAGGCGACCATATATATCTTAACGTGGAATCGAGAAACAATACATTCAATTTCATTTAATTTATATACAGGTAAAATTTCGTAAATAATGGGCCATAGCTTAACGTCAGGTTCCTGAGGTAAAAATAGACCGATTTAAGCTTAGTTAGTTAGCTTAGATTTAAACTTATCTTAGTACAAATTTTATAATAACCGAGATACAGGATATCAAAGTTAAAATTTTTTTATATATTATTGAATATTTCCTGACAGGTATGAGATAACAACATGAAATTTGGTATGTGGGGGTTTTTGGATCGAGAAAACTAAATTCCCTACCAAAAATTATGTATTGCCCAGAGGGCGCCACATACGCCTTTCAGCACTCATTTATTACGTTCAATTTTTTTATACCTCACTCTGTATAATTTTGACATTAAAATTTTTATTTTCCTATTATTTTTACTTAAAAAAGGTATACTTCTTTGATCTCCCTAAACTCAACCGTTTTCGAGATAAACGCATTTTAAATCTGCGATACACCATCATTTTTAGCATAATATTAGCATAATATATAGCAGTTCTCAAATTTATGTCATTGCATCGCAAATTCCATTTGAAGAAATTTGCGATACATTTTTGGATAATTTTATGGTTTTAAGTTATTTTTCGGGTGTAACTACAATGATATTATGCTAAAAATGATGGTGTATCGCAGATTTAAAATGCGTTTATCTCGAAAACGGTTGAGTTTAGGGAGATGAAAGAAGTATACCTTTTTTAAGTAAAACTAATAGGACAATAAAAATTTTAATGTCAAAATTATACAGAGTGAGGGATAAAAAAATTGAACGTAATAAATGAGTGCTGAAAGGCGTATGTGGCGCCCTCTGGGCAATGCATAATTTTTGGTAGGGAATTTAGTTTCCTCGACCCAAGAAACCCCCACATACCAAATTTCATGTTGTTATCTCATACCTGTCAGGAAATATTCGATAATAAATAAAAAAAAAGTTTAACTTTGACACCCTGTATCTCCAAAACGCCCCATTATTTTTGTCCGACAAGTGATCCAATATGCATTACACATGTAAAAGAACAGCACAAAATAAAAATGACATCTGTGGTAATATATAAAAAATTTTCAGGAAATTGACATCTTCGGCGCGTCCGACTGTGCATATGCCCCGTGAAAATTGTCCGACAAGGTTACCACATTATTGTAAAAATGTTTTATGGTATATTCTGATAAAATTAGCAATGTGGTAATAAATTTTTTATTTTCATAAATTTGACATATTTAGCGTGTCCGACGCGTCGTATGCCCCAATATTTTTGTCCGACAAAATTATTTTCGCTGTTTATACGATAAAAACCATTGATTAAAATAAAGTGACCAATGTGGTTATAAATTTTTTTCTTGCATAAAATTGACAACTTCGTGACCGCTTGACAGACAAACGCCCCACTGCCATGATGCGCTAAGCTCGAAATTTGTCCGACTCCACCCAAATAACAAGTACAAAAAGTTTCAACGGTGTGGTCATAAATAATAATTTTATATGGGGGCCTAAGAACTATAGCTGTTTAAAACCTCCATTTACCAGCAAACACCCCCTTATTTGAGTCCTTTAAATCCGCCTCAATTAAAAACTAAGGCATCTTACGGAATTTGATTTACACAGTCTTATAGCTCTAAAAATCCTACAAAATCATTTTTGAGTGGTCTCATTTCTGAGAGGGTATCAAAGTTGCTTTCCTACGAAGGTAATTAAATCCATTTACTAAGGCTGAAAATCAGTACACAGTGAGATATAATATTTTTCCAAAACTAGGCATTTTAAATAGGTCAAACTCCTTGACGGTATTGATAATATAAATATAAAAGGAACTACAGAAAGGTGAAGACCAGTTTTGAATTAGGAAGGTAGTTAGGGGTTGTATTCACTGATTTTTTCGTAGAGAAAAGCAGCTACCGACATTTTTTTGATTATAAGTCGCTTAATTTTCATGCTAGAAACTATTTATTATTATTTTTTGAAAGATCTAATTATATACTTGAAAAAAGATTATTTAAGTTTTCCTCGAAGAATGCAAATTTTTCCCATTATTTGGCTTTGAATATTTCAAATTATGCATTTGACGAAAAAAGCTAACCTTTAACACGCCGTATCTCGGTTTGTATTAGTCTTAAAGATATTATTGGAAAATAATTTGGTTTGTGTCACTAAAAGATACAATTTTGATATCTACAATTTTTTGATTAAATGTATATTTTTCGAGGTATTCTCAAAAAACCCTCTAAAAAAGTCGATTTTTTCGTCGAAAAACTGTAATTTTCAAGCGCGAATAACTCGAAAAATATTAGTTCTACGAAGAAAATGTAAAAAACATTTTTTATTAGAATCACTGTTTCCATCGAATTACATTGTTACAATGTAATAAAAAATTCCCACCCCCGAGATGGGGTGGCAACCACCCCCAAGGTTTTTGCGTATGATAACGGCATAATATAGAAAATGATCCTTGGACTATTCCCTACCTTCTGTGAAAATTTCAAGTAAATCCATGCTGGACGAAAAAATTGCGAGCCAAAATGCTTGATTTCCTCAATCGGCTATTGGGGCCGACCGACCGGCTCTGTCCCGACATACAGCTGACCGACTATAATAACTTTTATTTATATTTAATTTAGAATGTGTGTACTGGTTTTCAGCCTTTTTTTCCCTGGAAGCCGTCTGTTGTGAACCGGTTGTACTGCAGCCACTTGGCTTATTGTACATCTTCCATTGTTTATGAAACCCATTCCAGAATTCTGGAACCCTGTACCAGCTTGTACAGGTCTAGTGGGTGGGTGCCATATAATTTTGGAGTCATTTCGCTGTCTCCGAAAAGTGTTTGCCGCCTCCGATCCAATGCCTCACAGTCATGCAAAATATGGTTGACTGTTTCAGGTTCTCTGTTACAGAGTCTGCAGCTCAAGTCTCCATGAAACAGCCCCGGTTTTCAGCCTTAGTAAATGTATTTAATTACCTTCGTAGGAAAGCAACTTTGATACCCTCTCAGTAACCCCTGTTCTACGTTTCGCTTGACCGACCGTAGTATGTATCTCTACACACTCACAGTAATCAACTGTGAAAATCTAGCTTTAGTAAATTCAAAGATATTTTTCAGCGCTGCCTCTCCGTCTATTGCTCCGCGATACAAAAATTTATTTCGGCATGTATCACTTTACGATTTGACAGACAAACAAGAAATTGAAACTAAAAGTTGTCAAAACTTTAAACGCGTGTTTCTCCTGCTTTTGTCAAAGGCGTTGGATATTGCAACTCAAAAACTACATGACCGATCAACCTCGATTTTGCACATATTATTTTGCATATATTTTCTTTATGACATTTCGTGAGGTAACGATGTCGACATATTTTTTGTTTTATGCTTATTTTTTGTTTAACAATAATAATACTATGTTAATTTTCACCATTTTTTTACAAAAAATTTCGTTAAACTCAAAAATTGTTAAAACTAACAAAACTCGACAGCGTTACCTCATAGGCTAATAAAATCTATGTGAATTTTTTGTTTAAAAATCCATTTTTTTATTGGTGTCTGTAAAAATTTGTCACCGTTGGCTTATTTTTCAATATTTTGTTTTGATTTTTTTTTGAATTGTATTGAATATGTTTATTTAATTTAAAAATAAAATCATTCTACCTTAGTATCAAAATAAAATTCACAAAGAGGTTCTTGAAATGTTGATTTCAAACCATATCCCCCCTTAATGTACTTGTGAGAAGAAGAAGTATGAAACAATTTTATTGTATGAAATAAAAGTTTACTTTTATTCTACTTACGCTGACTGTGACTCCTTGGCTACTTTAGCTTTATGTTTAGCCAGCAGACGTTTTTTCTCAGCTTCTTCTTTCATCTTCTGCAACTTTTCTTCTTTTTCCGCAACTGCCTGTTTATATTTTTCTTCTTTTAACTTTTGAATCTCCAATTGCTTTTCTCTTTCCTTTTGAATCATATCGCGTTGTTGCTGAGCCTAAAAATATATTTAAAGAGTGAAATGTACTTAAAAGTAGCAAGATTTCATTAAAAATGTTTACCTTTAACTGTTTTTCCTCTCGTTTTCGTCTTTTCTCTTCGGCTTGAGCCAGAAGCAGCGCTTCCTTCTTCAACTGTGCTTCTTTCTCTTTTTCCTGTCTTCTTTTCTCTAATTCACGATACTCCGCCTGTGAAGCTTTTAGAGCGCTCAAAGATTTCATCGATACACTGGTATCCTTACTCGTAGAATTACATGAAACGAGTCTATTCATCTTCAGAGAAGTACTAGTAGTTTTTGGCATAAATTTGTTTGTGAATGGTGTATACTGTTTACTTTTTACTGGATCAGTGTTTGCATCTTCCCTTATTGGAATTTTTGAAGCACTTTCCCTAAAAATGTATAATGATATAAGATATATACATGTATAGATGTATACATACAACATCGCTCTTTTTAAGATATACTTACAAAATATTTGATGAGCTTCCAAGCTTTTCAAACGCTTCAACTTTCTTTTTAAGAGAAGTTTTATCGTACGGGCTGAAAATTTCCTTTATTTGTCCTTTCTTAGTAGGTGGCGGAGTTCTATAATTTTCTGATTCATGTTTATCTAAAACGTTAAAAGATTTTTAAATAAAATACTTTTAAAATAATATTACACTTGAGTCCAGGATTCTTTACACGTGTGTCATTAATACCTGGCGAGATAAATCACATACTTTTTATCTGGCATCATTGTCTTCCATGGATGAAACTAAAGACAAACCAGCTACCGCCTGTTAAGTAAAGACACATGTTATTTTTATGAACGCTCTATACTCAGTACATCGAAAAGAGATAGGTACAAAAATGGACTCAAAGAGATAATACTAAATACAGCGACAGAAGTATGTGGAACAAGTAAAAAGAGCAATAAAAGAAAGCAAACTGCATGGTGGAATGAAGAAATAAAATAATAAGTTAAAAGAAAGAAACATGCTTGGAAAATATACTTACAAAACAAAACACCAGAAAACTATGAAGAATATAAAAAACACAAGAGACTAGTAAAAGAACTGGTTACAAAGGCAAAGAAGGACAAATGGACAGAATTTGGAGAAAATATAGAAACAAACACTAAAGAGAATCAAAAACTGTTCTATGGAGTATTAAAATCAATGAGAAAAGAAAGAATTCAAGAAATAGAAAACATAAAGAATAAAACTGGCGAAATTACAGAAGAAAATGAAATAATGAACAGATGGAGAGAATATTTCCAAAAGATGCTACGAACTCACTGCTATCAAGAAGAAAACAATGTAGCGAACCAAAGAATAGAAGTAGACATAGACCCTATAACCATAAATGAACTGCAAGAAGCTATTGCAGAAATGAAAAACGGAAAAGCACCAGGCTATGAGAGAATAACCAGTGAAATGTTAAAAAAAAATGGGACAAAGTGCAACAGAGCTATTATTAAAAATATTTAATGCAGTTTGGAGAAAAGAACAGATACCGATGGCCTGGCAGAAGGCACAGATAGTGCCGATTTATAAAAAGGGCGATAGAAGAGATTGCAACAATTACAGAGGAATAACACTGTTAAGCACTACCATGAAAATATACGAAAAAATACTGAACAAAAGAATAATCGGAAAAATTGACAGCACACTCGAGGAATCACAAAGCGGTTTCAGAAAAGGCAGAAGCACCCAGGATCATATATTTACAATCAAGCAAATAATAGAAAAATATCAACAACAGGAGAAAAAAATGTATATGGCTTACATCGATCTTGAAAAGGCTTTTGACACGGTACCAAGGCAAAAATTATGGGAAATATTAGACAAGAGAGGTATAAGTAACAAAATGATAAGGGTAATTAAGAACAGTTACAACAATGTGAATTATATCATCAGCCAAACGAGAACATCAAAACCATTTACTACCACCGAGGGACTAAGAGAAGGAGGAGGATTAAGTCCAACACTGTTTATAATTTACATGGATGAGATAATTAAAGAATGTAAAGTAAAAGTGAAAAAAATGCATGTAGGTTATAGAAATTTAAGAAGAGTAGACATTCCAGAAGGAGCATTCGCCGATGACGTTGTCATATTGGCTGAAAATGAGAAACAACTACAAAGAAATATAGAAATATGGAATGAAACACTAAAAAAATATGGAATGACAATTAATAAAAATAAAACAAAAGTTATGGTCATGGGGGAAAAGGAAGAAGAAGAAAAGATAAACATAAAAAGAGAAGAAGTAAATATAGAACAAGCACGAACATTCCAATATGTACTTAGGAGTAGAATTAGAAGACAACGGAAGACAGGAAACAGAAATTAACAATAGAATTCAAAAAACAATGAACCTATACCATGCAATGAGCAATAAATTCATAAATAAAAAAGAAATAACACGAAAAACAAAAATTAATGTGTTCAAGTCAATATATAGACCTGTATTAACCTTTGGTTGCGAGTCATGGGTACTAACAAAACGACAAAAGAGTAAAATACAGGCAGTAGAAATGAAATATCTTAGACGAGTTCGAAGAGTTACCAAAAGAGATAGACTACGGAACACTCAAATAAGAGAAGATTTGGAAATCGAGTCAACGTTAGAATTTATAGAGAGAAGGCAACTCAGTTGGTGGGGTCATCTGCAGAGAATGGATCAGACAAAACCGGTGAAAGAAATTTGGCAGGCAAAAACGCAAAGAAGAAAGAAGAAAAGTAGACCACGAAAAACATGGGATAGAACACTAGGCAAAATAATCCAGAAAAGGGGAACAACGTGGATAGAAGCAAGGACGCTGGCTAGAAATAAGAAGGAATGGGTCAAATTTGTATATAATATAAATGTATAGCAGTTACTAGTTAAATTTAAGATTAAGTTGTTTTTGAATTGTATTATAATGTACCATAATGTAATATTGTATTGTATGTAATGTATTGTCGCCTTACACCACTATGTGATAAAAAGGTTTTTTGAAAATATATATAGGTATACAAAAAATACTCTTGGGACGTTTTCAGATTTTAAGTACAATTTGTTTGACGTTTCTGGTTTGTTTACTTGTCACTGTCAATTTGTTGGCTTCTTTGCTGTTTTTTGTCCTGTTTTTGCATTTAGAAGTTATTTATATTACACAAACTGTTGTTTTCACAACTAATTTTATATTGGAGTTTGAAATTTTATGGTAAGTGTATTCTATTTTTCCGTTAATTTACATACAAAGTTAACCTCATTCACAGTTAAGGAATGGTTTTGTTTAAGTTTCCGTAAAAGAGAAATAGATAACAAAAAGAAAATATTTTATTGTCAAATTAACATTTATATTATAACAAATATTTAACTGCACTAATGATATTAAAAGAATTTATTAAGACACTTTAAATGTAGCTGTAATTCTGCAACAAAATTTTAAACAAAAGTACTATCTGACAAACGAGTCCTGGCGGCTGACCTTGCCCGAAAATACACAGCGATAAATGCACAATACGACAAGGTCACGCGCCACGTCTCGCTTGTTCGATAGTAACATGTTACTTTCTATTTATATGATAACGTCAAATTTTTTAATATAATCCGTGATCGGAGCAGTATCCACTTTCTGTCACTTGCAGTTGTGTGGAATAGACTTTCGACTTATTTCGTATGCTTTAAATGATGACGCAAGAATACTTTCTGATTATTTCAGATTGATCGGAGTAAAATTACCAGAGATAAAGCGTGTTGAATATTCCTACCTTCGACTCGCTTTGCCGCGGTTTCGCACCAGCACGCTTGAGCGTAGTGAGAAACATTCAACAACTGTTCCCCTTTTCTTTTATAGATTACTCCGCGATTCAAAAATATATTTCGGTATGCATTACTTTACGGTTTGACAGACAAACAAGAAGACGATGTTGTCAAAACTTTAAACGCTTTTTTTCAAAACTGCTTTTCAAAGGCGGTGGACATTGTAACTCAAAAACTACTTGACCAATCCACCTGAAATTTTGCATAGATCTTCTTTAGACATTTATTGAGGTAACGTTGTCGAGAAATATTTGTTTTTATGCTTATTTTTTGTTTAACAGTAATACAATTGTTTATTTTTACCCTTTTGTTACAAAGAATCTCGTTTTTTTTTACTTCCGAGGATAATAACTTCATACCAAAAACTCAAAAATCGTTAAAATTACAAAAACTCAACAGCGTTACCTCGAGAAATTCATAAGCTAATAAAATCTTTTTGAATTTTTTGTTTCACATGATCCGGTGACGAGTTCTGATGTCCACCGCAAAATCCATTTTTTTTGAGGTGTCTGTAAAAATTTGCCACTGTTGGCTTATTTTTCAATATATTTTGTTGAAAATTTTTTTGAATATTCTTTAAATTGTACTTAATAAACTTATTTAATTTAAAAATAAAGTAATTGTACCGAAGTTAAAAAAAATCACAAAAATGTGCTTGATTTCAAACTATACCCTACCCTTAATAAATTAAAGAACACGGTCTAGGCAAAATTTGTAACAACTCAAAATATTAAAATATTACTGGAGATCGAAATCAAAATATTTCCTTTGATTATTTCCTAATGTGTTTTTATTTTAAGTAGTATACATTTAATTTTTGTATCAATATTTTACCTGTTACAACTGGGCTAGAGTAACAGGTAAAATATTTGTTAAAAGAGAATAACAACTACAAACGACATTTTCATTTGAAATAATAGTTTTTCTACGCTTTTGAATAACATGTAGGCAAATTAAGTTCTGAGAAAATTAGCGTTATTTTACATGAGGCAATAAATCCATTGTTTAATAGATGATATTAAACATATTGCCAACGCGAGGAGCAAAGTAGCAATGACTGAAAATAGAGATAATAATGTCTTAAATATAAACGTAATATAAACATAACACAGTACTGAATAAATAACAATAATCTTTGAATTGATCATCTACCCCAACAGTGCAAATCTTTAAGTCTAACGCTCTCTGACATAGGAAACAAGCAGTGGCGGCTCGTGACATCATTAAGCGGGTAGACGACACACCTTAAGATATAATATATAGGTATATATAAAAATTTCAGTTGTACCGGGTGTCCCAATAAGAATGGCTCTCGGCCCTATCTCAGGAACCGTTTATTGTACAGCTTCGAGAAAAAAATGTTTATAACAAAGTTGCCTCGGGAAAAGCCTGGAAATTATTTTCATAATTGTGGGTCCACTGTTAGAGGGCGTAATTGAATATCAAAAATTTAAAAATTTAAATTTTACAAAATTTTCCCAATGACGGGGCACTGGAAATCATCGTATTCTTCATAAAATTCTGCGCATATTTGATTTCACAAGTTTAAGTCTACCTTTGCAAATAAAAGGTGGGGGTGAGTGGGAACCTTGTTATGAAAAAATGGCTGTAAGTCCGGCTAAATCAAATTTTGCAATCTTGGTCTTGTTGAAAACAGATCTTTTTCATCAATGTTAGGGTTATAATTTCGAACCAGCCTAATAAGTAATATGCCAGCTAGGAGGCGTTATTTAATTTTTTTCAGAAATCTAGTTTTCTTTGGAAAATATTAAATACAAGTATGCATTTTTAATCTTGTATTATAAAATTATATTAAATTAGCAATAGAATAGCGAAAACCGCATGTCTATACCTTTTTTCTTTCTCGAGATATCTTCAGAAACGTGTAAATTTTAAATATAACTGTTACTGTCACCGGTAAACTGAGTTAAGGAAAAGTAGTGTGCTATGGAAAAAAACAAATAAACATTTTCCAGATGTCAAAGTATATAAATATAATTATTTAAAACAATAATAAGACAAACAACACTATAAAATATAACAAAGAAATAAAAACAACTATTTAGTGACGACCTAAATGTTTATATTGTACGAAACGTCATTCAAAGGATTTCGAGATCAGAAATTGAGATTGCTGTTCAATCTACTCTTGAAAGAGTAAATGCTTGCATCTAAAATGATAGGCAACAATTTGAACATTTATGTCGTCACTAAATAGTTGTTTTTATTTCTTTGCTATATTTTATAGTGGTGTGTGTCTTATTGTTGTTTTAATTAATAGGGTTTTTCAACGCTTCTCATTTGTTTCGAGCCTCTGTCATGTGTCGTATAATCCGTGTATAATATTAATATACGACATATGACGAAGGCTCGAAACAAATGAGAAGCGTTGAAAACCCCTTTTATAAACGTTGACATCTGGAAAATGTTTATTTGTTTCTTCCATAGCACACTACTTTTCCTTAACTTCGTTTACCGGTAACAGTAACAGATATGTTTTTAAATTTACACGTTTCTGAAGATATCTCGAGATAGAATGCGGTTTTCGCTATTCTATTGCTAATTTAATCTAATTTTATTTAAATAACGCCTCCTAGCTGGCATATTACTTATTAGGCTGGTTCGAAATTATAACTCTTACATTGATGAAAAAGATATGTATTCAACAAGACCAAGTTTGGAAAATTCGATTTAGCAGAACCGGACTTAGCTATTTTTTCATAACAAGGTTCCCACTCACCCCCACCTCTTATTTGCAAAGGTAGACTTAAACTTGTGAAATCAAGTATGCGCAGAATTTTATGAAGAATACGTTGTTCGGATTTCCAGTGCCCCTTCATTAGGAAAATTTTGTAAAATTTAGATTTTTTAATTTTTGATATTCATTTACGCCCTCTAGCGGTGGGCCCATAATTATGAAAATAATTTCCAGGCTTTTCCCGGGACAACTTTTATTATAAAATTTTTTTTCTCAAAGCTGTACTATAAACTGTTCCTGAGATATGGCCGAGAGCCATTCTTATTGGGACACCCGGTACAATAATATGTCTTCTTCTTAAGGTGTCTTCTCCATTACTGAAGGTTGGCTATAACTACAGCAAATTGCTCTCTATCTTGAACGGTTCTTAGTATCGAATCTGTTTTCATCCCTGTCCAGTCTCTTACGTTCTTCAGCCAGGAGCATTTTCTTCTTCCTGGACCTCTTCTTCCTTCCACTTTCCCATTATCAGTCGTAAAAAGTTGTATTTTTCTCCTCTGTAAATTAGTCTGTAAATTTTCTCTGTAAGCTAGGAGTTCCTCCCTCAGTCCCCATTCTTCTCAGCACCTCGTTGCTCGTTGTTGGTCACATGCTCTGTCCAATAGATCTTCAGCATCCTTCGAAAAACCCACATCTCAAAGGCTTTTATACTCCTCATACTTGTAATTCCGAGAGTCCATGTTTCCACTCCGTATACCAATATGGAATAAATGAATGTTTTTACAAATTGGTATCGGATATCCAACTAAGATAAGTTTATTAGGAATTTTTTCATTCTTTGAAAAGCGTATTTCGACCTCGTGGTGAAGATAATATTATAGGCGAGCGGCAGCAACCCCTAAAATTGCGTTATACCGACCACGAAAATCAACTTTAAGGTGAATGACTAATTTGTGGTTCCTTATGTTTTCGAGATCGCTCAATCTGAATATAGGCTATTGATTATGTACTACAGAAAGGAACTACAACGTTAACGGGGTTTTATTATTTCATATGGTCAATGAATCTCTATATATGAAAAAACCACGGAGTGCTACCATTTAAAGGGGTGCGTTTTTGAGAAATGGGTGAATTAGTCCCTGGGCACAGGTTACATTAGGGTTAGTTCTATGCACTTTTGGTACAAACACGTCTACATAAAAATTGTTCCTGGTTAAATTTCCTATCTAAATATAACTTTTTAAAGTCAAAGATACTTTTTTTTACAAAAATATATTCAAAAGAAAAAGCACAAAGAAACCCAAAAAAAAGAAATTTTGTTTTTTGTCCCATAACTTTTGTCCACGGGACAATAGGTATAGACATTGCTTCACAGAAAAAAAACTTACGTATTTTCTCTTTAAAATGATGTTTAGTAAAGGTCATTAGGATTTACAGTTTTCGAAATATGATTTTTCAAAGTTCGCCACTCACAGCAATTTTGGGCAATTTTCCTTGTTATTTCGCAAATATTGTTCTGTAACTTTTTTCTACGTAACTTTAGGCATATGCAATGGTACATGTAAGAGGAATAGAAATCAATTACCTTTAAAATGGTCTACTGTATAATGTTGTACGACTTCTCTTAAAGAGGTTATCTTTTTCAAGATTTTAAACTTTTAACGAGTTTTTATATAATAAAAATAGAGTATATATATATAAGTAATATATATATATATATATATATATATATATATATATATATATATATATATATATGAGTAACGAGTATATATTATATAATAAAAAAGAAAGCTTATTCTGTTAACTTTAAAATGGTGTATTATAAAAAATTCTAGGATTATTTTTCAATAAGATATGCTTTTTCAAAATGTAATAAGTACTTGCAACGATTTTTGATTTTAGGATTATTTTTTAAATTTCTCATTGTAACTTTTTTATGTGATTGTGTGGTATGGTTGAATCTTATTTTTTATAGGTAATACTTTGGGTCCACTTGACTCGGCCGGGCAAATTTCAAAATATGTATTAATTCCAATATTTACTGTCAAAGCTCCTGCACCACAAGCTTTGCTTGAAAAAATAGCATGTAAATGTACCAAAGGATGTACAAAAAACTGCGGTTGTAGGAAGATAAGAATTAGTTGTTCAATATTCTGCAAAGGGTGCATGTGCATGGGTACTAATTGTGGGAACTCTAAGATAACTGGGGTGTCAGAGGAAGATATTGAAGCTAATGCTAACGAAGAGATGGACTTTGATTTTGAAAAATTTTTAAATGTCAACGTTTAAATAATTTTAAATAAAGTGATATTTTCTAAGACTAATGTTTATGTAATTTTTGTAAAAGAAATAATTTTAAATAATACAGGTCAAAAAAATATCAAAGAATCACTCGGTTTCCATTATTTAAATAGAGATGATACACCATTTTAAAGAAGAGAAAGTAAGCCCTATTTATTGAGCAATATATAGTATAAAAAGAAATGTACAAGAAAAAAAAAGTTATAATGACAAATTTAAAAAATAATCCTAAAATCAAAAAGCGTTGCAAGTACTTATTACATTTTGAAAAATAATATCTTATTCAAAAATAATCGTAAAAAATGTAAAAAAATAATATTTTTTATATTAGGTATTATTTAATATATAATATAATATTATATTATATATACTATATATCACATAATATTATATTATAAAAAATCGTTAAGTATTAAACCTTGAAAAACCATAATCTCTTTAAAAAAAGTCGTACAACGTTATACAGTAGACCATTTTAAAGGTAATTGATTTCTATTCATATTACGTGTACCATTGAATATACCTAAGGTTACGTAGAAAAAAGTTACAGAACAATATTTGCGAAATAACAAGGAAAATTGCCCAAAATTGCTGTGAGTGGAGAACTTTAAAAAATCATATTTCGAAAACTATTAATCCTAATTACCTCTACTAAACAGCATTTTAAAGAAGAAATATGTAGGTTTTTTTTCTGTAAAGCAATGTCTATACCTATATCCTCGTGGACAAAAGTTATGGGACAAAAAATAAAATTTCTTTCCTTTGGGTTTCTTTGTGCTTTTTCTTTTGAATACATTTTTGTAAAAAAAGTATCATTGACTTTAAAAAGTGATATTTAGATAGGAAATTTAACCAGGAACAATTCTTATGTAGATATGTTTGTACCAAAAGTGCAGAGAACTCACCCTAATGTAACCTGTGCCCAGGGACTAATTCACCCATTTCTCAAAAACGCACCCCTCTAAATGGTAGCACTCCGCGGTTTTTTGATATATAGATGTCCGTTGACCGCATGAAATAATAAAACCTCGTTAACGTTGTAGTTCCTTTTAGCTATCTTGTTTTGAATATAATCAATAGCCTAATATGAAGTTTCTTTTTATCTAGAGTTGGCGGAACATGTTCAAATAGACAAGGCGAAAATGGCGGGTTCATTAGAACAAATATTCCCATGAGATTTTTTTAAATAATCACATTCGTGAGACATCCCAGAATAAGGTTCAAGAAGTCGCCCACGTGAAAAGTGGTCCAAATTTTTAACAATTTTTTTTTTAATCAAATTGCAAATATCAATATTTTTGAATACAAATTTTTGTTAGGTTTTTTGGACCATTCTGGACAAAAAAGGTCTCTTGTAATTTTTTCTATGATCGTTTTCGAGTTATAAACAATTTAAAATTGAAAAGAAAACGAAAAATGGCGATTTTCAAGGCTTAATAAATTGGTTAAAAGTTATTATTATGAAAGTCAGAGAGTGACTAAATCAAAGTTTAAAGCCGCGGCCGTCTATGGTGAGTGTGAGAGAGATGCCATTCCGGCAGTCCAATGGGGCATCTTACTCGCACTCACATTTACAGCCGCGTCAATACGATCTTACGGCTTATTGTTAATAATTAAAAATAACAGCTTAGTAATAAATTAATGACACTAATTTCTTCAGGATCTTATAGGGATGGGGGGGGGGGGGCTTTAAACTTTGATTTAGTCACTTTCTGACTTTCATAATAATTTTTAACTGAGTTATAAAGTCTTAAAAATGGTCATTTTCGCGTTTTTCAAATTTTAACTTGCTTATAACTCGAAAACCATCAACTTTAGACAAAAATTACAAGAAACCTTTTTTGTCCAGAATGGTCTAAAAATCCTAAAAAAATTTGTCCGGACCAAAAATAATAATTTTTGCAATTTGATTAAAAAAAATGTTAAAAATAATTTGGACCACCAAAAATAATCTCATGGGAATATATTTTCTAGCGAACCCGCCGTTTTTGCCTTGTCTAAAAAGTCGAATTTTATGCAAAAATGCGAAAAATCAATTTTGATGATTTTTCAACTTTACCTCACTGTACCTTTGGACGCTGTAAATATTTCGTCTTGAAAATTTTACCGTGTCATCTTTGAAGTATTTAGATAACAACGAGCTTTGTACAAAATGTTTATAGAAATTAATAGAGGAGTTGTTAATTTTTAAACATTTTGTCGTTAGATTTCGATAGTTTCATGTTTACTTAAAAAAGTTAAGTGACAAACTTTTTAGTTTTAATCAACACAGCAATAAAACATCATTCATGAAGAAGTTTTCTGAAAAATTTTAAGTCAAAATAGGCAATAGAAAAAAAGTTACGTGACTTTATACACGAGCGGCACACCACAAAAAACGCTTATTTCTCAAGACACTGTATGGTATGATGACCACGGTGTGGTGAATGGCTAATTTTGGTCATACTTTATGTTTTTAATGGTGCTGAGAAAGAAAATTAGGTTTATTTTGAATTTTACGTGGGGGAACATTGGCAAAATCGCAATATTACCCTAAAAATAAAAAAAAATCACATTTTTTTGCGTTTAATAACTGTTTTATTTTAACATTTTTTCAGAATTTTTTATAGTATCTATATTTCTTACCTTTCTGAAGACAATGGTATCGGTTTCAATATTTCTGTTTCATTATGATAAAAGTTATGAATTGTTTAAAGTGAAAAGTGCAGATTCCTGAATTGCAAAGTTTAATCGCAAAAGTTGAGTGACAAAATTTGAAATTTAGCTTTTTAATCAAGTTTATGTTAAAATATAAAATATGGTTCAAAGAATAAAATTTTTTATAGAAAAAAAAATATTGCAACTTTTAATTTTAAGAAAAAAGTGATTTAATTTTTTTTTATTTTTAGGGTAAAATAGGGATTTTGACAATGTTCCCCCATCTAAAATTCAAAATAAACCTTATTTTCGTTTTCAGCACCATCAAAAACATAAAGTAAGACCAAAATTAGCCATTCACCATACCGTGGTCAGTATCTCGAGAAATAAGCGTTTTTTTTTTTTTGGGGGAGTGCCACTCGTTTATAAAGTCACATAACTTTTTTCTTATTGCATATTTTGACTTGAAGTTTTCCAGAAAACTTATTCATGATTTATTTTTTATTGCTGTGTTCGTTAAAAATATAAACTAAGAATTTTGTCACTCAACTTTTTTAAGTAAACATGAAACTAACGAAATCTGACGACAAAATGTTTAAGAATTAACCACTCCTCTTTTAATTTTTTCAAGATTTTGGACAAATCTCGTTGTCATCTAAATACTCGAGAGATTATAACAGTAAAATTTTCAAAACGAAATTTTTATAGCAACCAAAGATACAGCGAGGTAAATATGAAAAATCATCAAAATTGATTTTTCGCATTTTTGCATAAAATTTGATTTTTGAACATGTTTCACTAATTTTAGATAAAAATAAACTTCATATTCGGATTCAGCGACCTCGAAAATATAAAGAACATTGTGGGGGAACATTGGCAAAATCGCAATTTTACCCTAAAAATAAAAAAAATCACATTTTTTTGCGTTTAATAACTGTTCCATTTTAACATTTTTTCAGAATTTTTTATAGTATCTATATTTCTTACCTTTCTGAAGACAATGGTATCGGTTTCAATATTTCTGTTTCATTATGATAAAAGTTATGAATTGTTTAAAGTGAAAAGTGCAGATTCCTGAATTGCAAAGTTTAATCGCAAAAGTTGGGTGACAAAATTTGAAATTTAGCTTTTTAATCAAGTTTATGTTAAAATATATGGTTCAAAGAATAAAATTTTTTATAGAAAAAAAAAAATATTGCAACTTTTAATTTTAAGAAAAACGTGATTTAATTTTTTTTATTTTTAGGGTAAAATAGGGATTTTGACAATGTTCCCCCATCTAAAATTCAAAATAAACCTTATTTTCGTTTTCAGCACCATCAAAAACATAAAGTAAGACCAAAATTAGCCATTCACCATACCGTGGTCAGTATCTCGAGAAATAAGCGTTTTTTTTGGGGAGTGCCACTCGTTTATAAAGTCACATAACTTTTTTCTTATTGCATATTTTGACTTGAAGTTTTCCAGAAAACTTATTCATGATTTATTTTTTATTGCTGTGTTCGTTAAAAATATAAACTAAATATTTTGTCACTCAACTTTTTTAAGTAAACATGAAACTAACGAAATCTGACGACAAAATGTTTTAAGAATTAACCACTCCTCTTTTAATTTTTTCAAGATTTTGGTCAAATATCGTTGTCATCTAAATACTCGAGAGATTATAACAGTAAAATTTTCAAAACGAAATTTTTATAGCAACCAAAGATACAGCGAGGTAAATATGAAAAATCACCAAAATTGATTTTTCGCATTTTTGCATAAAATTTGATTTTTGAACATGTTTCACTAATTTTAGATAAAAATAAACTTCATATTCGGATTCAGCGACCTCGAAAATATAAAGAACATTGTGGGGGAACATTGGCAAAATCGCAATTTTACCCTAAAAATAAAAAAAATCACATTTTTTGCGTTTAATAACTGTTCCATTATAACATTTTTTCTGAATTTTTTATCTATATTTCTTACCTTTCTGAAGACAATGGTATCGGTTTCAATATTTATGTTTCATTATGATAAAAGTTATGAATTGTTTAAAGTGAAAAGTGCAGATTCCTGAATTGCAAAGTTTAATCGCAAAAGTTGAGTGACAAAATTTGAAATTTAACTTTTTAATCAAGTTTATGTTAAAATATATGGTTCAAACAATAAAATTTTTTATAGAAAAAAAATATTGCAACTTTTAATTTTAAGAAAAACGTGATTGAATTTTTTTTATTTTTAGGGTAAAATAGGGATTTTGACAATGTTCGCCATTTAAAATTCAAAATAAACCTTATTTTCGTTTTCAGCACCATCAAAAACATAAAGTAAGACCAAAATTAGCCATTCACCATACCGTGGTCAGTATCTCGAGAAATAAGCGTTTTTTTGGGGGAGTGCCACTCGTTTATAAAGTCACACAACTTTTTTCTTATTGCATATTTTGACTTGAAGTTTTCCAGAAAACTTATTCATGATTTATTTTTTATTGCTGTGTTCGTTAAAAATATAAACTAAGAATTTTGTCACTCAACTTTTTTAAGTAAACATGAAACTAACGAAATCTGACGACAAAATGTTTAAGATTTAACCACTCCCCTTTTAATTTTTTCAAGATTTTGGACAAATCTCGTTGTCATCTAAATATTCGAGAGATTATAACAGTAAAATTTTCAAAACGAAATTTTTATAGCAACCAAAGATACAGCGAGGTAAATATGAAAAATCACCAAAATTGATTTTTCGCATTTTTGCATAAAATTTGATTTTTGAACATGTTTCACTAATTTTAGATAAAAATAAACTTCATATTCGGATTCAGCGACCTCGAAAATATAAAGAACATTGTGGGGGAACATTGGCAAAATCGCAATTTTACCCTAAAAATAAAAAAAATCACATTTTTTGCGTTTAATAACTGTTCCATTATAACATTTTTTCTGAATTTTTTATCTATATTTCTTACCTTTCTGAAGACAATGGTATCGGTTTCAATATTTCTGTTTCATTATGATAAAAGTTATGAATTGTTTAAAGTGAAAAGTGCAGATTCCTGAATTGCACAGTTTAATCGCAAAAGTTGAGTGACAAAATTTGAAATTTAACTTTTTAATCAAGTTTATGTTAAAATATATGGTTCAAACAATAAAATTTTTTATAGAAAAAAAATATTGCAACTTTTAATTTTAAGAAAAACGTGATTGAATTTTTTTTATTTTTCTGGTAAAATAGGGATTTTGACAATGTTCGCCATTTAAAATTCAAAATAAACCTTATTTTCGTTTTCAGCACCATCAAAAACATAAAGTAAGACCAAAATTAGCCATTCACCATACCGTGGTCAGTATCTCGAGAAATAAGCGTTTTTTTGGGGGAGTGCCACTCGTTTATAAAGTCACACAACTTTTTTCTTATTGCATATTTTGACTTGAAGTTTTCCAGAAAACTTATTCATGATTTATTTTTTATTGCTGTGTTCGTTAAAAATATAAACTAAGAATTTTGTCACTCAACTTTTTTAAGTAAACATGAAACTAACGAAATCTGACGACAAAATGTTTAAGATTTAACCACTCCCCTTTTAATTTTTTCAAGATTTTGGACAAATCTCGTTGTCATCTAAATACTCGAGAGATTATAACAGTAAAATTTTCAAAACGAAATTTTTATAGCAACCAAAGATACAGCGAGGTAAATATGAAAAATAATCAAAATTTATTTTTCGCCTTTTTGCATAAAATTTTATTTTTGAACATGTTTCACTAATTTTAGATAAAAATAAACTTCATATTCGGATTCAGCGACCTCGAAAATATAAAGAACATCGTGGGGGAACATTGGCAAAATCGCAATTTTACCCTAAAAATAAAAAAAAATCACATTTTTTTGCGTTTAATAACTGTTCCATTTTTACATTTTTTCTGAATTTTTTATAGTATCTATATTTCTTACCTTTCTGAAGACAATGGTATCGGTTTCAATATTTCTGTTTCATTATGATAAAAGTTATGAATTGTTTAAAGTGAAAAGTGCAGATTCCTGAATTGCAAAGTTTAATCGCAAAAGTTGAGTGACAAAATTTGAAATTTAGCTTTTTAATCAAGTTTATGTTAAAATATATGGTTCAAAGAATATAATTTTTTATAGAAAAAAAAATATTGCAACTTTTAATTTTAAGAAAAACGTGATTGAATTTTTTTTATTTTTAGGGTAAAATAGGGATTTTGACAATGTTCGCCATTTAAAATTCAAAATAAACCTTATTTTCGTTTTCAGCACCATCAACAACATAAAGTAAGACCAAAATTAGCCATTCACCATACCGTGGTCAGTATCTCGAGAAATAAGCGTTTTTTTGGGGAGTGCCACTCGTTTATAAAGTCACATAACTTTTTTCTTATTGCATATTTTGACTTGAAGTTTTCCAGAAAACTTATTCATGATTTATTTTTTATTGCTGTGTTCGTTAAAAATATAAACTAAGAATTTTGTCACTCAACTTTTTTAAGTAAACATGAAACTAACGAAATCTGACGACAAAATGTTTAAGATTTAACCACTCCCCTTTTAATTTTTTCAAGATTTTGGACAAATCTCGTTGTCATCTAAATATTCGAGAGATTATAACAGTAAAATTTTCAAAACGAAATTTTTATAGCAACCAAAGATACAGCGAGGTAAATATGAAAAATCATCAAAATTGATTTTTCGCATTTTTGCATAAAATTTGATTTTTGAACATGTTTCACTAATTTTAGATAAAAATAAACTACATATTCGGATTCAGTGACCTCGAAAATATAAAGAACATTGGCAAAATCGCAACTTTACCCTAAAAATAAAAAAAAAATCACATTTTTTTGCATTTAATAACTGTTCCATTTTAACATTTTTTCTGAATTTTTTATAGTATCTATATTTCTTACCTTTCTGAAGACAATGGTATCGGTTTAAATATTTCTGTTTCATTATGATAAAAGTTATGAATTGTTTAAAGTGAAAAGTGCAGATTCCTGAATTGCAAAGTTTAATCGCAAAAGTTGAGTGACAAAATTTGAAATTTAGCTTTTTAATCAAGTTTATGTTAAAATATAAAATATGGTTCAAAGAATAAAATTTTTTATAGAAAAAAAATATTGCAACTTTTAATTTTAAGAAAAACGTGATTTAATTTTTTTTATTTTTAGGGTAAAATAGGGATTTTGACAATGTTCCCCCATCTAAAATTCAAAATAAACCTTATTTTCGTTTTCAGCACCATCAAAAACATAAAGTAAGACCAAAATTAGCCATTCACCATACCGTGGTCAGTATCTCGAAAAATAAGCGTTTTTTTGGGGGAGTGCCACTCGTTTATAAAGTCACATAACTTTTTTCTTATTGCATATTTTTACTTGAAGTTTTCCAGAAAACTTATTCATGATTTATTTTTTATTGCTGTGTTCGTTAAAAATATAAACTAAGAATTTTGTCACTCAACTTTTTTAAGTAAACATGAAACTAACGAAATCTGACGACAAAATGTTTAAGAATTAACCACTCCTCTTTTAATTTTTTCAAGATTTTGGACAAATCTCGTTGTCATCTAAATACTCGAGAGATTATAACAGTAAAATTTTCAAAACGAAATTTTTATAGCAACCAAAGATACAGCGAGGTAAATATGAAAAATCATCAAAATTGATTTTTCGCATTCTTGCATAAAATTTGATTTTTGAACATGTTCCACTAATTTTAGATAAAAATAAACTTCATATTCGGATTCAGCGACCTCGAAAATATAAAGAATGACCAAAATTTTTCATTCGCCTATCATGGTCGCTTTTTCGATTTCTAAGCCTCAAATTAGCTGCTCGCCTATTATGTCAGTTATATTAAATATTTCGTTATAAAGGCAAATAACAAAAGCAAACTCTTTAAAATTTTATAAATTGTATACTCATTTAAAACTGAAATTAACTCATTCCTCTTTAAATTTTCGACTTTGAATCCATCGAGTTTCACAGTTTTTTTGGGATAGTTTGATTTAGAATTGAATTCAGAATAAATAATGTTTTCGCCGAATGATTAAAAGAACCAGAAATTGATCTATCCGTTGCAAAAAATATCCTACAATTTCTAATACATTTTGAGCTGTGTTACACAACTAAATTAATCTATGGGCGCACGATGTGTAAAAAAGCTTTTGGAGCATCTACTTTAATTTTTGATTGCAATCAATTTAAAGAGTCGGCCATTACACTTGGCACCATCGTAACATTGAGCAGTTAATTTATTTTTTTAACCATATGGTTTAAGAACGTTTCTAATTAAACTATACATATTGGGTGTAATGCATAAAACGTAGTGCTAATGCTTTAAGTATGTACTACATTTTTGAAAATTTTACTACTTACAAAGCATTACTACACTTACAAAGCATTTAATGCTGTGTAAGTGTAGTAAAATCTTCAAAAATGTAGTACATACTTGAAGTATTAGCAGGTACTACGTTTTATGCATTCCACCCAGTATCTGCAGATCTATTCTCGCTAATCTCGTATCTAATATCAAAAAACCCCAAAAATCTTTCTGTTACCTGCCTATTTTTGTTAACAAAACGGATTGTTAAAATACACTGTGTTTTTTCGGTTATATCAGCAGTATCGTCCGCTAGTATAGAAATTGAGCTTCATTAATAACTCTTGAAATTTCATTTTTTTTTTATGTGCCTAATCAGCTAGACAATCTATTAAATCGTTTGTATTGTTTTTGACAAATCCCCTTGTAATATTTTAATACGATCCTGGACTTTCTGATCGTGGACTGCAAAATAATTAAAAATTTCTTACAAATTATCCAAATTTGAATAATTGAAGGCACTCATTCGGAGCGCCTAACGAAACTTCACGAAGGCGAGCATAGACATTATATTCTATTATAAGGCATAGATTTCAAGCGCCTGACATACGAGGGGCGCAAAATAATTACAACTATGGAGAGAATATAAAAACTAGCTTCTTTTTTTATTTTAAATAGGTATAATGTCGAAATTTATGAACCACAATTTTAAAATAAATAATTTATTAATACTAATTATAACAAGTATTAATAAATAATTTATTATTTTACATTTGAAGAGGTTAGGCGACGCCTACCTTGCCTACCCTGACGAGCCGCACCTAGAAACAAGTCACCTAGGAGGCTAACCAACTTCATTAGAAGTATTGCCATCCTAGAATTTAAATAGATTAAGGTATGCACAAAAGATCTCTATAAGTTGTACTGCGGACTGCGGAGAGGGTGCATGGTGGCCTTAACGATTTCAGAAAATCTAGTGTTGATTTGACCTTGATTCTTCGCGAATTTGAATTGTCATATGATAAATAAATATATTTTAAAGGGAGCTTCTTTTAACATATCAGTAGTAAGAAAAAACTAACCTTCAATCTGCTTAAGAACTTTAGGCTTTTCAACTACCATAGTTGCATTCATGACAGGAGCTTGTTCAGAGGGATCGAAATTAGAAACGGCATCTTCATAATCGCTCTTATTTTCATCTTTGTCTGATGAAGATGAAGATTTTGATCTTTTTCCTCCGACCTAAAAGCACAAGTCTTTATTACAAAAGTGTTAAAAAATTAGTTTTTGTGATAATTTTATTGTCACTAAGAAAAGCTTATTTTATTTTGTAAGGTCATAAAATCTAGTGTAAGTAAAAAGCAAGATTTTATTATTAGTTTTAATTTTTGATAATATGTAGTATTATGTTTGCTCAATAAGCAGATTTTTTAATTATTTTGTAAAAAACCATCTTTGAGAACATTTTTAAGTTTAAAAATAGAAAATTGTCACACGGAGCTAAGTCTGCCGCTTATGGTGGTTAGCGTCGTTTTGGTGAAAGATAATTGTTTTTCATGACAAATTACAAGAGTTAAGCCAATGCAAATTAGAATGGAATAAAAAACTATTTCAGGAGATTCGGCAGTGGAAATTATCCAACGAATAATTAAAGCTAACAGAACAGGGAGATAAATATATATGTTACCGTTAAAACCCGAATTTACTAGGAAAAACTAGTTTTAACTATGCACTTTAGACAATTGTAGTTTTAACTAGTCAAAACTAGATTTGACTGCTAAATTCAGTTAAAACTAGAAATCCCGAACAAATTTCATTTAGAGTAGTTTATACTGGTTCAAACTAGTTTTTAGGGTAATTACTAGTGAATACCAGTGAATACAGCGAGAAGAGACAAATCGATTTATCTTGTTCTTGGTAGGGTTAGTGACGAAGGCGGTAACAAACTACACTCACCGGCACAAAAAACCGCCACCCCAAAAAATGGGTCATTTTTAATGTCTTGTATTTCCTAAACCTGATGTCCGATTTAAGTAATTTTTTTAATGTGTTATAGCC
Organism: Diabrotica virgifera virgifera; assembly: GCF_917563875.1. NCBI lineage: Eukaryota > Metazoa > Arthropoda > Insecta > Coleoptera > Chrysomelidae > Diabrotica > Diabrotica virgifera. The sequence goes on along the minus strand of NC_065446.1, from coordinate 96,516,610 downwards.
TTATTCTTTAACAATATCGCTGTAATAATATTGTTGCTAGACAGGTACATTATCATTGTATACAGGGTGTACGAATCAAACTGTGTTTTTTTCTCAAACTTTGGAACACCCTGTGGAATGATCTAGCTTTTATAAAATACTGAAAGTAAAACCCAACTATAGCCTCAGGTTTTCTTAACATTATGTTATTTGTTTTATTCGCTTATGTTGGATAATAAAAAAGTTAGGCACTTTAACAACTACCCCTGTTTTTCGTCAATATAGGGTGTTTTTAAATAAGTACGGTAAACTTTAAGGGGTAATTCTGCATAATAAAATAATGACAGTTTGCTTTATAAACATATGCCCGTAAATGCTTCGTTTCCGAGATAGGGGGTGTTGAAATTGTTCTTACAAACTGACGATTTATTTATTGCTCTAAAACGGTTTGTGATATGCAAATGAAATTTGGTAGATTTCAGAATCTGTAGAAGAGGTAGTTCACCATTGGCGTGCATACGGGTATAAATATTTCAGATATATCCCGTATGTACGTCAATGGTGAATATAAAATTCTTAATTGTATGCCAAAAAATGCGCAAGAACTACCTCTTAAAATCTACCAAATTTCATTTGCATATCACAAACCGTTTTAGAGCAATAAATAAATCGTCAGTTTGTAAGAACAATTTCAACACCCCCTATGTCGGAAACAAAGCATTTGCGGGCATACATTTATAAAGCAAACTGTCATTATTTTATCATGCAGAATTACCCCTTAAAGTTTGCCGTACGTATTTAAAAACACCCTATATTGACGAAAAACAGGGGTAGTTGTTAAAGTGCCTAACTTTTTTATTATCCAACATAAGCGAATGAATAAAAAAACAGAATGTTAAGAAAACCTGAAGCTATAGTTGGGATTTAATTTCAGTATTTTATAAAAGCTAGAATATTCCACAGGGTGTTCCAAAGTTTGAGAAAAAACACAGTTTGATTCGTACACCCTGTATACAATGACAATGTACCTGTCTAGCAACGATATTATTACACCGATATTGTTAAAGAATAAAGCTATAACATATTCAAAAAATTACTTAAATCGGACATCAGGTTTAGGAAATACAAGACATTAAAAATGACCCATTTTTTGGGGTGGCGGTTTTTTCTGCCGGTGAGTGTATAATGTGCAACTGTTGATTTTTCTGCATCGCTTTTGTTGGTTGTATTACACTACTATATATATTATTCACCATGTTGATTTTTCTGCATCGCTTTTGTTGGTTGTATTACACTACTATATATATTATTCACCATGAGTGATAATGTCGAAGATCAGGTTGAGAGCAGAGGTATAAGAACATGGAACCATGGAAGCAACGTTTTTTGGAAAAGATTTTACAAAAGGAACAGAGCGAGAAGAAAGAAAGTCACTACAATGTTGTGACCAAAAGCATGTCTGTGAAACTGTCTGCCAAGAAAATACTACAACGATTTAGAATTGTTGAAATTGGCGAATTAAAAAAGTTGGCTTCTAGAATTGAGCCCATCAAATAATATGTAGGTACCTACTGAAAACATTTTTGACATAATTAACCTGGGAGCAGCCGCCATCACTTCTGTTAAGTAAGTAGTCGCGCGTAGGGAAAAAATCTCACAATACGAATTTAAAACAAATTTTGATTTTATAATGTTTTTATTTAATTGTTATGTTAAAAATATCTATTTCTAACATTTCAAAGCTAATTGGTTCTCACCAAAGCCATAAATTCCACAAAAAAATAAAAAAATAAAAAAAAATCCCACGCGTTACCACAATCGTCCTCGAGGCACTTACGAGTGGAAAGTTATGTTGCAAAATTTTTCATCAAGTTGTCACGGAAAAGGATAAATTGTCAGATTTTTTCTAATGGCGCGACTGCTCCCGGGTTAAAGCAGCCCACGTTGCTATTGGTCATGGAGGTTGGAATAGGTTGAAGACTGAAAACACCAAGAAATACGCAAATATACCAATTTATATGTTCAATAATTTTATATCAATGTGTGAAACCTGCCAACGGAAGAAGTAAAAAGCGAAGAGGTGTCTTGTATCGAAATCTATATTGCATTCAGGATTGAATAGTCGCTGTTAGGTAGATTTGATTGATATGAAATCACAAGAGAATCACGGCTACAAGTTTATTATGGTTAATCAAGACCATTTAACAAAATTTGTTTTGTTGAGACCATTACAAAGTAAGAGAGCGAAACAAGTTGCTCATCAATTACCAAGGCACAACCAGAGTCAAGATTAAGTCGAGCGAGCTAGCCGAGACATCGAGAAAATGTTAGCAGCTTGGATGCAAGATAATACAACGCAACAACGTGGTCAAAACGCCGCCGCCTACGAAAAGTATAACTCCGAAAAATGCCGTTAAGAATAGAACTTTCAATGAACGCCGCGAAAAATATTATTTTCGATTATATGATTTTGAAAATTAAAATCGCTAATAAAGTGTTTTTTGTTAGGAAAAAATTTATTTTTTGAGGAGTATCAGCAAAAAACATAATTTCTGTTTGTGGGTCCACGAAAATTATAATTATAGTCGGTTCGCTAAACTCAGGCACAACTGGCTAATGATTTTAATAGGTAATTTTTTTGTTCTTTGCCAATTTTGTCAAAATTGGCAAAATTACTAACTATTTAGTTATTAACTATTTAGTAATTATTTTTTTGGCAATTTTGCCAAATTGGCCAAATTACTTGCTAAAATCACTAGCCAGTTGTGTCTGAGTTTAGAGAACCGACTACACTAAAAAGTTCTCAGAAATAGTTATTTTCGTCGGCAGAAACAGAAACAGAAAGGGGAATAATTGTTTTCATCGGCATCTATTATGAACTAAATCTTTTCGTTATAAATATTTTGGAAGTTATAATCTTCGCGGACACGCATATAAAAACACTTATCAAAAAGTTATTATTTTCACTGGAAATGTATTAGGAATCACATTAATCATAGGTACCAGCGAAAAGGACTTATATTTTTTACGTTTAAGATCTTGTCCAGTATTTTACGTCTTAGAGAAATTATTTGTAACCGGGGTAGCAAATTATTTACCTAGTTTTAGTTGAATTTGGAAATTACTGAAAAGTTTAGTAAAAACTAGTTTTGACTGAAATATGTTTAGTCTCAACTAGAATTAACTGAAAATATTTGATAGTTCCAGTTTTCACTAGTTAAAACTAGAATTGTCTAAAACCCATAGTTAAATCTAGTTTTTCCTAGTAAATTCGGGTTTTAACTGAAATCGGGTTTTTACGGTAACATACAGAGTGAGTTTTATGTATGGAAACACTCAATTATCTCAAAAACGGCTTACACGATTTTTATAGATTTTGGTAGGTATGGGTTTTTAAATGCGGCCGATAATATAGTGCTAATTACATTGTTGTCATATTTTCCGTTTTTCTGTGAATCTAATGAACTTTCTTATTTCAAATGGAACACCCTGTAAATTTTTTGTGTTTTGAAGTCACCAAGAAATCCTGATAATTTTTCATGTTATATTCCCTATACCTAAATACCATAATTTCTGAGTTATTGCTACATTTATTTAAAAAAAAAATTAAACGAATTATAAATATCAATTTTTTGATCCGGGTAAACACTATTTTAGGTTGTTTGGATCACGGGGAACAAAAAAGATCTTTTATAATTTTTCTCTAAAATTAATCGTTTCCGAGTTATAAACAATTTAAAACTGAAAAAAATCGAATAACGACGATATTCAAGGTTCAAGAGCACAAATAAACAATCTTATTTTTGAAACTGCGAAGTACCAAATTCAACATCAAGCCTTATTTTATCAGATACCGATAAGTAATTTAAGATTGTTTCATTTTAAAACATTGTAATTTTAAATGTTAATGCAGCCTGATCGCCCGTCCTCTCATATGCACTTCATTAAAAATTAAAAATCAATGTTTTAGAATAAAAAGAGACAAAAAATCTTATGGCAAGCTATCAGAAGAAGAGTTGGGCTTGAATTTAGGTACTTTATAATTTTAAAAATTATATTTTTTACTTTTGTTTTAGAACCTTAAAAATCGTCATTATTAGATTTTTTTCAGTTTTAAATTGTTGATTACTCGAAAACGATTAACTTTTGATTTTTATAATTGGTTTAAATTAAAAAAAAAAATTTAAAATAAATGTAGCAATAACTCCGAAATTATGGCATTTGGGTATAGGGAATATAACATGAAAAATAATCAGAATTTCTTAAGGACTTCAAAACGCAAAAAATATATAGGGTGTTCCATTTGAAATAAGAAATTTCATTAGATTTGCAGAAAAACAGAAGATCTGACAACAATGTAATTACCACTATAATATCGAACGCATTAGAAAACCCCTACCTACCAAAATCTATAAAAATCGGCCGTTTTCGAGATAATTGAGTGTTTCCATACATAAAACTAACTCTGTATATAATATAAACATAACAACTGAATATAACCACATTAATAGAATGGCCACACAAAAAGGAAGGAATTAATCACAAAATGTCTGAAGTAGTGATAACCTAGACATCAAAATAAGATATCCGAAGATGTCAAGAAAGTATGACATACAATATCATAGCTGAAATTAAAAGTGCTAGATTAACGAGTGTATGTCCGAAACAAGGGGAACAAAAAAGGTTTATTGAATAAAGGGTGATGCGTGTACTGTAAATAAATTAAAAACAAAATATGTAAATAACACAAATTTTGTTCAAAATATAATTTGAATTTACTTATTTTAATTCTGAAAAATAAAACTAAACATATAAAAATCACTAACCTTCTTCTCTGCTTCGCCGTTGTTCCTCTTATTCTTTCTTGTCTTAGGTTGAGGAGCTTCAACTGCAAGTTCCTCGGGTTTCTTTTCTTCTTGTGCTTGTTTCTTCTGTCTTGTTTTCGTCCTCGTACTTCTTGTTTCAGTGGTAGCTTCCACAGTTAAAGAAGCAGTCTCTTTTTTAGTTTGTCTCTTTTCGTTGTCAGATTCCTTGTCTTCTGTTATGTCAATCATTGTAACTGTTGTATTTTGAATCATTACATCTGAAGGTTTACCATTGCAGATCTTAAAATATAAAGACAGAATACTGAGAAAAAGAAGTATAAAGAAATTAATTTTACTTAAATTATCAAATATGAGCCTTTAAATAACCCACAATATAATTTCCATTCAAATTTAGTCAATTGTATTTCATTTATTTATTTATTTACTGGCAAGCCCAATTCAAAAAAAGATTAAGAGGATCGGTACGTATTTTCGGCTGCAATGCTGTTCAAATGGGGATTCATTTTTTTCGAATCCTGAGAAAACTAATAAGTATTTTTGAAAAATTTAAACGCAGAATGAAAGATTACGTTATTAGCGAGGGCCGAAAGTCCCTGAGAACTTCTATAATGTTTATTTTAATAAGTTACAGGGGTGAAAAAACTAAGAGAAAATTTAGTGTGATTTTTAATTTCAAATATCTCATTCAAAATAAACTTTTCATTTATTCTAAGGGACTTTCGGCCCTCGGTAATAATTTAGTCTTTCATTCTGCGTTTAAATTTTTCAAAAATATTTATTGGTTTTTTCAGGATTTGAAAAAAATGAACACAATGCCGTGGTAATATTTTCCAAATCTGTCTTTGTCTTACAACGCACTCAACCGAATATAATATTGTCAGCATATATTGTCAGTCAGACACTGACAATCAGTGACAATTTTAAATATTTGACATTGCATCGGGAATATTTTGAGAAATTGATTAAATATTATTGATATATAGTGTATTTGATAAATAATTGATTTAAGACGTGAACTTAATAAAAAGTTATTTATTGTGTATTATTTGTGGAAGATCCAAGCAGAGAATACATCAGATATATCCTGTGATCCAAGTATTTTGTTGTTGGAGATGTTCAAAATTGTAAGCGTTCCAAAATAACAACATATTATTAAAAAATCACTTTAACACTTTTCCTCTTTTCTCGATTGATTATTAGTTTTTGTTGTACAAATAAATTATTACAATCACTGAAAACATAGTTAGTGAAAAAATTATCACATTTATTAACTGAATTAATAATTTGCAATTATAAAAATAACAGTTATCCAAGAACATTCAAAAGCCATCTCTTTAAATTAATTATGACATTTTCAAGTAGAATGACATTCTAGTAATGTTTACATATCCATACCAGTGTGAATTTTACTACACGTAATTTGCCGTGTAAAGACAGAAAAAGTAGGGATACACGTAAAATATTTGCGAATTATGTACCCATAGCCTTAAGTATTACAAAAGAAAAATATTACAAAGACAAAGACAAAAACAGTGTCAACACAAAGAACAAATATTATAATATGTATTAGATAACAAAGCTACTAAGTTAAAGGAAAAAAAAAGAAAAGAACATTACGATATAAAAAACAAAGTTTAAGCTAAAAAATTGGTGATAGAAATTATATTATCAACATGCAGTTATATTTGTATGTTCAACAAATGGTTTTTAAATCTATACAAGGAATTGCAATATATTCAAGTCATTTAGAGAATTCGAAAGTATAAGTGTTCGTGGTAAAAAATTGTTGTAAGATGTAAGTACAGTAGAGCGTCGATAATCCAAACCCTGGTAATCCGAACGTTCGCTAATCCGAACGAAAAAATTATAGAATTAAAAAATATGATCGCGGACCGAATTTTTGGATTTAATATGACAATATGGGCAGAACATGACTGCGGACTTTTTTGTTTTGTTTATGCAGAAATACATACAATATATTTGTTTACAATTTTAACTATTTAGAATGGGAAATAAGCCACAATATTATTAAAAAATGATTTTTATTAACGTTTCGACGCCCAAATCGGGTGCCGTTGTCAAAATACAAAATACTATTAATATAAACAAAAATGTTGTTGCTTAGTAAAAAAATTCTTCTAATAATTTATTTAATTTGACTCATTTATATCGGCAATTCAGATACATATGATACATTTTAAAGTAGAAGACTTTAAAATGATATTGCCAATATTTATGAGTTGCGTTCCTGGGACGACTTTACTTAAAGATAGTTCATTCGATTACATGAAATCAACCCCAACTCAAGAATATCCGTCACAAAAAAAATCATAGCATGTGATCTGCCTTTAAAAAGACAACCACATGCAACGGTGACATTAAAATTCTCGCGTTAGAGATCTCATAGTAAATCACGAGGGAAAACCAGGAAAAACCTCGTGATACTATCCCGACATCGTAAGTATTTGGTCTTACATTTAATTTATTCTCAAAATTAATACCAAATTCTGACTTTACTATAATTTTGTTTAAATTATAAATAATATCAATAATACATGGGTATATAAGTAATACTAAAATATAAAATATGTACTAACTCGACTATTGACTTACTAATTGTAGTATTTTCTTTCTATTGACTTCCTCTTTCAGTATGGGTATCCACATCCTACTGCATTCCACCGAGGAATTTGCGACACAATTGGTTTCGTTTAGCATAATTAGAGCCGCTTCTTTGATTTTTCTCTTTTTACTATCTGTTTCTTTCAGGACTATACTTGAATCTCTCCACTGAACTCTATGTTCATTATCCCATGCATGTTGACATATTTGAGATCTATCAAATTCTCTATTTTTAATATAAGATTGATGTTCACTTATTCTAACGTTTAATGGTCTTGATGTTTCACCTATATAAAACTGTTCGCATTCACAAGGTATTTTATAAATACAATTCTTTGTCCTTTCTTGTTCATTGTTAGGTTTAGTTTTAGATAGAATAGATCTCAATGTATTGGTTGTTTTGAATGTTGTTGAAATGTTGAATTTATTTCCTATTGTTTTAAGTTTCTCGGATAGTCCTTTTATGTATGGTATTGATATTTTCCTCGTATTATTTCTTGTGAATGTTGTAGGATCCCGTTCTATGTTGTTCTGTTCCATTCGATCCAATCTTGACAATTCCTTATTTATAAACGATAAAGGATAATCATTTTTTAATAAAACAGATGTTAAGAATTGTTTTTCTTCTAAAAAGGAATTTTCGTTAGAACAAGTAATTTTGGCTCTATCATATAAGGATTTTATGATTCCCTTTTTAACGTTGATGTTGTGATTTGATTTGTAATTGAGATATCTGTTGGTATGTGTTGGTTTTCTATACACTTGAGTCTCATATCCAGTATCCTTTATCTCATATCAAGTATAGTCCTGAAAGAAACAGATAGTAAAAAGAGAAAAATCAAAGAAGCGGCTCTAATTATGCTAAACGAAACCAATTGTGTCGCAAATTCCTCGGTGGAATGCAGTAGGATGTGGATACCCATACTGAAAGAGGAAGTCAATAGAAAGAAAATACTACAATTAGTAAGTCAATAGTCGAGTTAGTACATATTTTATATTTTAGTATTACTTATATACCCATGTATTATTGATATTATTTATAATTTAAACAAAATTATAGTAAAGTCAGAATTTGGTATTAATTTTGAGAATAAATTAAATGTAAGACCAAATACTTACGATGTCGGGATAGTATCACGAGGTTTTTCCTGGTTTTCCCTCGTGATTTACTATGAGATCTCTAACGCGAGAATTTTAATGTCACCGTTGCATGTGGTTGTCTTTTTAAAGGCAGATCACATGCTATGATTTTTTTTGTGACGGATATTCTTGAGTTGGGGTTGATTTCATGTAATCGAATGAACTATCTTTAAGTAAAGTCGTCCCAGGAACGCAACTCATAAATATTGGCAATATCATTTTAAAGTCTTCTACTTTAAAATGTATCATATGTATCTGAATTGCCGATATAAATGAGTCAAATTAAATAAATTATTAGAAGAATTTTTTTACTAAGCAACAACATTTTTGTTTATATTAATAGTATTTTGTATTTTGACAACGGCACCCGATTTGGGCGTCGAAACGTTAATAAAAATCATTTTTTAATAATATTGTGGCTTATTTCCCATTCTAAATAGTTAAAATTGTAAAAAATGCCACAAGAAAATAGCTTCAGAACAAATATATTTGTTTATTATGCAGGTGTTGGATTCCTTGTAACAAAAAGGTATGTACATATATGTACTATGTTTATGAGCTTTGTATGTATTTTGAACATATTTTCGATAATCCGAACAATTTAATAATCCGAACTACCCCTGTACCAATTAGTTCGGATTATCGACGCTCTACTTATAGTTATATCTATGGAAGCTTATATGAAAAGTTTTGAGTTTCTCTTGTTGACCGAGTAGGAACAAAAATACTAATTTTTGACAGAAGATCGGGACAGCTACTATTCGCAAAATTAAATTCCGAGAGAGGGGGCTCAAAATTTCAAAGATGGACGATATCTCGAGGAAATCAATTCATTTTGTCATTTGATCTCACAGTTCTAAAACGTTAAATTAAAATCATTTACACGAGTGTTTTGCCAAAGTAACCACTAAGTCATCTTATAGGTTAAAGACGACTCAAAATTATGTTTCATCTGTATGCATTCATTAAAATTTGATGCTAACTACTGATTTGTTTTTACCTTTTTTCATAAAAAATCTGACCCCCGATAATCACACAACGTTTTAAAAATTATTAATCTATCTTACAATTTCTCATTTTGTTTTTAATTTAGTTAATAGGTACACTACAATTTATTGAGGTGAATTTATTTTATAAAAATTGTGTTTTGGAAATTATGAGGTGGTCGGAATATTTTGTATAACAATGTACATTCCATGTACAGAATATATCGCCGCCGCCTACGAAAAGTAAACTCCGAAAAATGCCGTTAAGAATAGAACTTTCAATGAACGCCGCGAAAAACATTATTTTCTATATGATTGTGAAAATTATAATCCCTAATAAAATGTTAGCGAACAAATTTATTTTTTGATGAGTATCGGCAAAAAACATCATTTCTGTTTGTGGGTCCACGAAAATTATAATTAGTAAAAAGTTCTCAGAAATAATTGTTTTCGTCGGCAAACACAGAAAAAGAAAAGGAAATAATTGTTTTCGTCGGCATCTATTATGAACTAAATATTTTCATTATAAATATTTTGGGAGTTATAATCTTCGCGGACACGCATATAAAAAAAATTGTAATCGCCAATACTTATCAAAGAGTTATTATTTTCACTGAACATATATTAGGAATCAAATTAATCATAGATACCAGCGATATACTGCACTTTATTTATTTATTTAATTTTGCAGTCGCTTAAACATTAAAAAAAACTACGTTTAATACAAACGTTAAATTAATAAAATGTGTGATTTGGAATTAGTTAGTTTACGTCATTACGTAGAGCAGAGGTCGGAAAGGCGGCGCCCGCGGGCGCCACTGCGCCCTTCAATAAATTTTAATGCGCCCTTAAACTATTGTTAATTTAGACAAGAAATTCAAAACGTATATTTTTTTATACGTATATATTAATATATTTGTTAGGTCAAAAAATAGTTGGCGCCCGCCATGAATTTTAATTTAGTATTTCACTCTTTACATTAAAAATGTTGCCGACCTCTAACGTACGAGTATAGTAGGAATGAATACTAAGGAACACTGCAATAGTTTTTTTTAAGTCGAATTCATTGTTAATTACAACATAAACTGACCGCAAATATGTACACGAATTAATGACAAAGTCAATGGGTGCGTTCGGACGACCATAGCGGATGACTGTCAGCAGAAATCGGCTGAGTGGTTGTATCCAGCCGTGATAGGGAAAGCTTAGTAAATCTGTCAGCGGCTGACTTCCAGCGGTAACATCTGACAGCTACTGCTGGCTCAGCTGTCCAGCCGCTGTGGTCGTCCGAACGCACCCAATGTTTTCCTCGAGTTGATGCTTTTCAAATTTGCCAACAGGCGTCGCCCACTTTGCGGTTCCTCGCCAATTACCATTAATAATGTTGAATAAGATTGTCAGATCTTTTCTTTTTCTACGGGTTTCTAATGAAGTAATATTCAATAATAATTCAATATCCCTGTAGCTATGATATCTATGTTTTTTTAAAGAATACATCTGAGAAAGGTATGTTGAACTCTATCAAGTTTATTTTTATGGACTAGATAATAAAAGTGAGCAATAAAAGTGAGAAGTAAATGTAGCAATAAAAGTGAGAGACACGGATGACTCACGCAGTCTGGAGTGCAGATGTTGTCGATGATTGTTTAAGGCTTGTCCGCTCTTATTTGAATAAATCAAAGCATTGAAGGTTACTTGCAAATATTGCATTACTTTACAGGTAATTGTTGAACGCATAATTTGAGAAGTATTATAAATAGCGAAGTATGTCTTCTTTTGAAGCTGAACAAGCTCGGATAAAAAAACTATATGATGTAGTAATGTCAGGTCAGATGAAGATATCAGTAACCCGTTTGGGAGCAGTGATTGCTCAGATGCTCAGGTGATATGCAGATGATTTATCAGATGGTTTTACAACGATTATAAAACAAACCTAAGCTTTATTTTTGTTTAGAATAAATATTTGTAAAGTACCTACATACATATGGCTCTTTTTTTATGATTCATAACCTGACATCAAATTATTCTATTTTGAAACCGCAAACACTGAAGTGTTCCCCTAAACCGGCGTTGTTCAATGGTTTAATACATAAGATTGTACCGTGTCTCTTCACCTGCTCACGCGGTCTGATGTAAAATTTAGCTGTGAGACACACCCGTAAGCTCACGCGGTCCGTCAAGATCACAGCACCGTGAGACAGCATCTGTGTCACGCGGGGCTTAACGTGTTAAATAGAACTACTTTTGGTGCCTTAACACGTTGCATGCGGATGTAATGAGTTAAGACATACTCTGAACTGAAATTAATTTTCATCTTAGAAGTTCATATATCCAGCGGCTCGTGATTTTTACAATACGGGAGGCTATACCTAACTGTAAAATATCTACACAAATTTGCATTAGCAAAAAAAATCCGCCAAAAAAATCTAATCTAAGGCCCCATTTTTTGACCATTTCTTATTTACATTTTATAATATCATAATTCATAATTTCATAATATCATATCATTTTAAAAATAGTTAGTCAAATTGTAAAAGTGTATTACCAAAGTTTGTGTCGTATATCAAAATAAATACAGATTTGAACTTTTGCAGTCCATACAGGTTGAAGGTTCGCATTTTTTAAGATACTCAACTGAATTGTTTTAATTCTAAAAGCGGCCTACTGCGAATCCAAAAACACGCTAAATTACCGATATTTTGCTTTGCATTACAGATATCGGAAAAAGTTATTTGAACAAGTTGTTCCAAATATTAGTCCAACTCCACATACCAAATTTCATCACAAAATTCGCACTTTTAGTTTTTTCATTATTTGTAGTCAGGATCCTAAAATTGCAGAGGAGGCTGCTGGCCGATCAGCCGCCCTTGCCCAATCTCCGGGCAGCGTGTGCGTTAAACTATAATGCAGCTCTAAGGAGACCGGGTCTTCGTAAACGTTGCTGGGCTGCGCGGAGCATTAGCAAGTGAAAATTTCCGGCCAGCAGCCTCCGCTCCAGTTTTAGGATCCTGACTACAAATAATGAAAAACTAAAAGTGCGAATTTTGTGATGAAATTTGGTATCTGGGGTTAGAACATTATTTGGAACAACTTGTTCAAATAACTTTTTCCGATATCTCTAACGCGAAGCAAAATAGCAAAGTAAACAAAACAGTGTAGCATGTGTAAAAAATTTATGGGGAGGCTAAGCCTCCCTTGCCTCCTCTGACCAGCCGCCACTGCATACATATATCCAATGGCATACATGCAAGCCGTCTGCACATTGGTGGAGGCACTATGTGGTTCACATGTATGCCATCCGCAGCCGCACGTAAAGTGTTAAAAGGTCTTAGTTAAAAAGTATATAATTCATCAATTGCCATGTGTTTCTCTTAAATATCTCCTCAACCTCTTAAATATTTTTAAATAAATTTAAAATATCCATAAAATCTTACGATATTTTACACACTTTGTTTGCTCTACCTCGATGATCCTATACTAATAATAATAATATCGTATGGCATTTTTGCCGGGGAGATCCTTTCGGACAGTTCCGGCGCCATTTACATCTTTAACCCTGTTTCAAGTAACTAGTGCCGATGTACACTAGCCCAGGGGACCGACAGCTTAACGTGCTCTCCGAGGCACGGTGAGACGGCTCGTGTCATTATTGGAAATGAAAATGGTTTGTCTTTGGCAGGGCTCGAACCCACGTGCACTGGCGTATGAGGCCAGCGAATATGCCGTTACTCGACGGCCGCTCACATCCTATACTAATATGTACTTAACCAGTATCAGAACAAGCCATAGCAAAAAGATAGTATCAAAAATGTTTACCTCTGAATACTCAAGAATTTTCTTGGTCTTGGTACGAGTAGATCTTTTGACAGGTTCCACGGGTTCTTCCTTAATTTTCTTTTTCTTAGGTGGCAGCGCTGTAGGTGCTAACATTTCTCCAGCCTGTTCAGGTTGTTGATTAGTATCATCTACAAACATAAACGCCTATCTGAGATTCAGTTGGTGATTAGTATAAGCCTGTAAAATAATCTTTTTAACACGTTAAGTGCTAGACAAAATATTGAAAAAATGCCCCCAAACCAAGTAACAGTTTCGTCAATACGCAGCAATCCTAGGGACCTCCATGGCGTATGGGGTACTTCCGTAGAGTCGGTTTCGGTCCCTAGAGACGGGCATGGCGCTTAACGTGTTAAAGTGCATATAAAGACTTCACCTATTCAGCTTGGTGTTACAATTTTTACATAATTGGAGCCTTATAATTGACTCCAAAGTGTGTATTATACAGGATAAGAATCAGAGAAAGATTTGGCAATCACAGCATTACAAATTTACATGTACCAATAGAAATAAAATCAGATGATGATAAAGAATGTGTCTATGATCAAGTTAAACGAATCTACAATAATTGCCCCAAAAACAACATACAAATCATTTTAGACAATCTAAATAAAAAAATCAATGGAATCAGGTTGATCAACTTAGCCACATTCCTTAATGATGGTAGCGAATACATTTTTGAACACAAGAGTGTGCTAAAAGGTACATGGGAGTCACCTGACACAAACACAGTCAACCAAATAGATCACATAGCATTTGTCATCTGCCACTGCTCTACTACTCACTAGATTCAGGAACTGTCAAAGTCCAAATCTAGGATTTAAACACTATCCAGTAAATGACCGTTTTGAAGTGTAATTTTCAGGGTCAGCTCCGAATTGCAAGAAAATATGGATTTAGGTTCTACTTACCATCCACTTCAAAGTTGAATCTGTGACGTTGGTTGTTTTTACTTGGGGGTGACATTCACCCCCTTTTGAGGGTGAAAAACGCGCGTTTAAAGAAACTCCAGAAATGGATAAATTGAATAATTTTAAGCAACTTTCGTTCTATAGAGTTTTTTTCGTAAGTCAATACTATTCAAGTTATTTTCGATTAAAAATGTTGTGATTTTTCGACAAAAAAACGTTTTCTGGCGGTTGATCGCAAATAACTCAAACAGTAAATATTGTATCAAAAAAATATTCCTAGCAAAAATGTAGCATATAAAAAAATGAAAAAAAAAAATTGTGTATTAATGAAGTCTATAAACCCAGCAAAAGCAAAGTTGCAGCTCTTGAAATATACGTTCTTATTCGTCAAATTCCAAAGCGAATATTTCAACGTGAAATAACCAAAAAATTAAGCAATTTTCGGGAAAAACTTATTAAAATTTTTTAAAGTTTTATTTTGATTTTTATAAAAATTTCTAGCAATAAAACTAAACGAGTAACGCTCAAAATAAAACTGGCCTATTCTTTGGTTAAAAAAATCGTGAAAATCTCCCCTATTTAGCAACCTAAATAAAATGAATCGTTACCGCTTTACCTTTTACTTTATTTGTATGTGTACTGTTTATATGATCTAAAGAAATTTGGTTTTATAATAAAAATTTTTTTTTCTAAAAATGTTGAAAAAGTGCCCCTTTTTCAAAATAAATTAAAAAGTATTAGTGATACAAAAAATCCAAATAGTAAAAAATGTAGGATTTGCTTTTATAAATATTATAGTTTCATTTCGTTTTTCTGTAAGACAAAAATTGGTTAAGATAGGGTTGTTCAAAGTTTGGATACACTCGTGATTAGTGACTCATTCAAACACTTTAAACTATAACCCTTTCAAAAATAAGCACTTGCTAAGCAGAGGGAGATTTTCCCGATTTTTTACTCTGAACTTTATTTTGAGCATAACTCGCTTAGTTTTAATGCTATTAACTTTTATATAAAAAAAAATATTGCTTTTTTAAACACTTTAAAAAAGTTTTAAAATGCGCTTCATTTTTTGGTTATGTCACGTTGAAATATACGATTTAAAATTTGATGAATAAAGACGTATTTTTCATGAGCTACAACTTTGGATGTGCTGGGTCTATGGACTTCTCGAATACACAACTTTTTTCGTATGTTTCTATGCTACATTTTTGCTAGGAATACTTTTCTCAATAAAATACTTAGCTTTTGAGTTATTTGCGAAAAACCGCCTGAAAAGTAGTTTTTTGTCGAAAAATAAACATTTTCAATCGCAAATAACTCAAAAAGTATTGACTTACTTAAAAAACTCTACATAACGAAAGTTGTTTAGAATTAGTCAATTTATCCATTTCCGAACTTATTTCAAATGCGCGTTTTTTCACCCCCGGTGACTGTCATCCGCTAAGTAAAAGCAACCAACGGCACAATTTCAACTTTGAAGTGGAGGGTAAGTAGAACCTAAATCCAAATTTTCATGCAGTTCGGACTTGACCCTTAAAATTACACGGTGTCGCCGTA
The DNA here is from genome assembly GCF_917563875.1 of Diabrotica virgifera virgifera. Classification (NCBI taxonomy): domain Eukaryota; kingdom Metazoa; phylum Arthropoda; class Insecta; order Coleoptera; family Chrysomelidae; genus Diabrotica; species Diabrotica virgifera. The sequence goes on along the minus strand of NC_065446.1, from coordinate 96,500,755 downwards.
TTTCCCGTTCATTTACTGGGCTTTTAGCAGAAAACAAAATAATAGCAAAAACATCAAATGCCACATTGGCCCACATGCCCTATACACTAAAACTTACTTGTTTCTGAGCTAGGAAGTTTGGGATCTACAGAAATCATCGAAAACTTTTCTTGTTTTATCCTAATTTGTGGTATGCTTGTAAACGTTGCATCAGCTGGTGTAGCGGTTTTTTGTCTTGTAGTTCTTTTGGGCAACACAGATGTGGATAGAGTATTTGGCTCCACATTTTCTTTAGACTCTTTGATTGGCTCTTTACCTATAGAAAATTGTATAATTACTTACAGTACAAATTGGTATGTGGACGGGGGCACTAGTTAAATTTTTTGCAAAATTCTAATTTCAAATCCATGTTGTAGTAGTGAGACTTATTTATACTGAACTCGCTCATGATACAATAACCCAAGATACGACACGCAGCGTTCCTAATTTCGTTCAGGTCGCGCATGACGTCACGTTGTGAGTAGATCCTTTACATTTCGAATGCATTGCCATATGATTTGGGGATTTTAACTTTTAATATCAGTTGTGAAATTTTCTAGAAGTGCTGTTTTGTTTTCTTCTTCTTCTTGTAGTGCCTATCCGTTTCGGATGTTGGCGACCATCATGGCAATCTGCACTTTGCACACTGCTGCTCTGAAAAGATTTGTAGTGGTTGTGTTGAACCACGTTCGTAGATTTTTCAGCCAGGAAATCCTTCGCCTTCCTGGTCCTCGCTTTCCCTCTACTTTTCCCTGCAAGACCAGTTGCAGCAGTCCATATCTCTCACTGTTCCTCATGATGTGACCGAGGTATTCGATTTTGGCTGTTTTTATTTTGATTAAATGCTCTTTTTCTTTTTTCATTCTCAGCAAAACACCCTCATTAGTAATGTGGTCGGTATAAGATATCTTCAGGATTCGACGATAAAGTCACATCTCAAAAGCCTCAATTTTCTTGCAGGTGGCGTCTGTGAGAGTCCACGACTCAACTCCGTACAACAGTATAGGAAATATATAACATCGTAGTAATCTGACTTTTATGGGTATCGACAAATCATGACATTTGAACAACTTTGCCATTTTTTGAAATGCAGATCTTGCTTTCTCTATCCTACATTTGATTTCTATAGAATGGTCCCAATTTTCATTGACGTTCGTACCAAGGTAGGTGTATGTTTTTACTCTTTCTATTTGTTGACCATTCACACTGATTCGTCCAAATTGCTGTTCATTCTTAGAGATCATCATACATTTGGTTTTCTTAGTGTTTAGTGAAAGTCCGTATCTCTGACTGACTTCTGCGATTCTGCTCATTAACTCCTGTAGGGCTTCAGAACTGTCAGCGAATACCACAGTGTCGTCTGCGTATCTTATGTTATTGATACATTCTCCGTTAATTCTAATTCCGGCTTCAACATCATCCAATGCGTCTTGAAAGATTTCCTCAGAGTAGATGTTAAACAGCAGTGGGGATAGTATACATCCCTGACGGACCCCACGTTTGATTTTGATATCGTCGGATTCTCCTGCCTCTGTCCGGATAGATGATGTTTGATTCCAGTAGATTGCTGATAATCCTTAAATCACAGGTGTTTATTCCAATATTGGTTAATATCTCCATCAGCTTGTCGTGCTTTACTGTATCGAACGCTTTATGGTAATCAATGAAACATGCATAAATATCGCAATTCACGTCTCTACATCGTTGAAATAGCACTTGTATACTAAATAGAGCCTCTCTTGTACCCACTGCATTTCGAAAACCAAACTGTGTTCGGCTGATTTTTTCTTCGCACAGTCTATATATCCTCTGATGTATAATTTTTAGAAATAGCTTTAAAATATGGCTTATTAAGCTGATGGTTCGGAAATCACTGCAGGATACGGACTTTGTTTTCTTTGGTAAAGCAACAAACGTCGACTTCAACCATGCTTTTGGTATTACTCCGCTTAAATATATGTCGTTAAATATTTTGGTTAGGCGTTGAGTACCGTCGGTGTCAAATAGTTTTATGAGTTCAGCATATGCATTGTCAGGTCCAGGAGCTTTGCCATCTTTTAGTTGTGATATTGCTCTTTCCACTTCACCTGATGTGATTGGTAAGTGGTCATCACATATGTAGGATGGAGGTTGTTCGGATCTAGTATCATCAAAAAGTTCCTGTATGTATTTTGTCCATATGCAGATTTCTTGATTTCTGTCTGTGATGATATTCCCCTGTTGGTCTCGCAATTTGCTAGCTGTGTTGGATTTCTGAAGACCAGCTGCTTGTTTCACCTTTTTATGCATGTTAAATGTATCATGTTTTGTTTAGTATGATTAAATATAATTATTGAGAACATAATCTAATAATAGAAATCAATTACAAACATGATTTTTTATTATTAGGCAAGATACGTCTCATTAGGTATACAGGGTGTTTCATTAATAATTGTCCATATAGTAACTGGAGAAACCTTAGCACAAAATACGAAGATTTAACCTAAAACACTTAAATAAAATGTGGTTCTATACTGAGTTACAGGGTGTTTTATCTAAAAATTTAAAAACTATTTTTGCTCAGCATTTTAAAAATATTCGACTTATCCTTTTCATACTTGGCAGGAGGTGTAGGTACTGTACAAACTACTAAATTATGTTAAACAAACGTTTCTGGCTATTACCAGAGGCGTACGACGGGGGAAAGTGAATGGTTCACCCTTTCAAAATTCTACGCCACTGGCGAAATTGCTATTTAGTTCAATTTTTCGATTCTTCAATACCTTCTATGAAAATAATATACTCTTCATTCGTAACGATAAAGTCATTAGTTTTCGAGATCTTTGAAGTTAAAAATGAAACGACACGGTTATTTTGATTAATGTATTGCATCGCTTCAGTTTTAATTTCAAATATCTCGAAAAGTAATCATTTTATCGTTATGAATGAAAAGTATATTATTTACATAAAAACTATTGCAAAATCAAAAAATTACACTAAAATAGCAATTTCTTCAGTGGCGTAGAATTTGGGAAGGGTCAATCAGCCATTATCCCCTGTCGTACGCCTCTGGTAGTAGCTAGAAACGTTTATTTATCTGAGTTTAGTAGGGTTTACAGTACTTACACTTTCTGCCAAGTATGATAAGGATACGCCAAATAGTTTTAAAATGCTGGGTACAAATAATTTTTAAATTTTAATCATATGAATCACATCATAAATAAATGAAAATAACTGTGCCGTTTCATATTTAACTTCAAATATCTCGAAAACTAATAACTTTATCATTACCAATGAAGAGTATATTATTTACGTAGAAAGTCTTGGAGAATCTAAAAATGGCATTAAATAGTAATTCCTCCAGTAGCGTAGAATTTGAGAAGGGTCAACCATTCACCATCCCCTGTCGTACGCCACTGGTAGTAGCTAGAAACGTTTGTTTATCATAAATTACTAGGGTGTCTAGTAGTCACACTTTCTGCCAAATATGAAAAGGATATGTCGAATAGTTCTAAAATGCTGAGCAAAATTGTCTTTTAAATTTTTAGATAAAACACCCTGTAACTCAGTAAGGAACCACATTTTATTAAAGCGTTTTAGGTTAAATCTTCGTATTTTGTGCTAAAGTTTTTCCAGTTACTATATGGACAATTATTAATGAAACACCCTGTATATTATACTGTATAATACACAGCGTTGCTCTCTACTGTTGTTCTGAAGCTATTTTCTTCTGGCATTTTTGTAATTAACTATTTTTAATGGGAAATAAGCCACAATGTTACCAAAAAAATGATTTTATTAACGTCTCGACGTCCAAATCGGATGCCGTTCTTAAAATACAAAAAAATATTAATGAATTAAACAAAAATGTTGTTGCTTAGTAAAAATTCTTCTAATAATTTATTTAATCTGACTCATTTATATCGGCAATTCAGACATAATATATTATACATTTTAAAGTAGAAGACTTTAAAATGATATTGCCAATTGTTCATTCGATTACATGAAATCAACCCCAACTCAAGAATGTGATCTGTCTTTAAAAATACAACCACATGACCACATGCAACGGTGACAGTAAAATTCTTGCATTAGAGATTCCATAATAAATCACGAGTGAAAACCAGGTAAAAAAACCTCGTAATACTATCATGACATCGTAAGTATTAGGTCTTACTATTATTATTGTAAGTATTATATTAGCATCTGGTATTAGTTTTGAGAGTAAACTAAAGTAAGACCTAATACTGACGATGTCGGGATGGTATCGCGAGGTTTTTTCCTGGTTTTCCCTCGTGATTTACTATGGAATCTCTAACGAGAGAATTTTACTGTCACCGTTGCATGTGGTTGTATTTTTAAAGACAGATCACATGCTATGATTTTTTTTGTGACGGATATTCTTGAGTTGGGGTTGATTTCATGTAATCGAATGAACAATTGGCAATATCATTTTAAAGTCTTCTACTTTAAAATGTATAATATATGTCTGAATTGCCGATATAAATGAGTCAGATTAAATAAATTATTGGAAGAATTTTTTACTAAGCAACAACATTTTTGTTTAATTCATTAATATGTTTTGTATTTTGACAACAGCATCAGATTTTGACGTCGAAACGTTAATAAAATCATTTGTTAGTAAAATTGTGGCTTATTTCCCATTAAACATAGTTAGTTGCTCTCTACCAGAATCCACTTTGCCTTTTCCCGCTTTGGCTAAATTTTGGGATGGAATAGGGATGGAATTTTTTTAAGGCATTGAAAATTTTTAGGAGAATATCCAAGCAGCTCGTGTTTCAGATTGCGTTCATAATCGTCGCTGTTACAATGTGTTGAACAGATACGAGCGTTGTTAACGTTAAAATTGTCTGCATGTTTACGTTTACATAATTGTTTTCACACACATCGCACTTTTTTGTCTTTTGAGAAACTAAAAAACTTGATATTCGTATCAAAACCTTGTGATTGATTGTCCACATTACAACCAAACACGGCACACCTCATTTTTAATAAAAGTTTAACAAATTATAAGTAAAATTCACCTTAAACAAAAAAATAAACACCGTTTACTATACGACCACACTGAATTTAATGCTGTTCTACTCACAGAGTGACGTAGCTACGTAGGCCCCGCCCACCGACTCCATGTCATATCTTCAGTTATTGTATCATGGAACTCGCTCAGCCGAGATTCATTTTTACACATTCGGAATAGGAAACATACAACACAAAACTTCCTACCTCACACTATTAACTGCTCAAATCAACTTATCTTTCATTAAAAAAAGAAGAATTATTGGAAATATTGGGAGTGCATACTAAACTCATAAAATTGTGTTGAATTTATTTCTACAAAATATTTTTATTTTGTACAATAAACAATTTTCTCGTTTTTTATCAATAGGTACATAATGGTGTAAATAAATAATTATTGATTGACGTAAGGTTTATGTTATTTATGTCTGTTTACTATTAATAATGTTGGCTATGAGAAGGTATGTTTGGTTGCGTAGTAATTTCCAGCCACGTCTAGCAACCTAACTTCCCCAAAAAAATTACCAACGTCACTAGACAATTGTGTCTCAGATTAGCGAATCGACTTTATTAATATACAACACAAAGAATAGAAATTTATGATTGTCTCAAAAACAGAACACGGAAATGAAAGGTTAATGATAGAGCAAACCCAAATAAAAAAAGTTAAGACATACAAATATCTGGGAACCTGGGTTGATGACAAAAATGACCAAAGCAAAGAAATTAAAGTCCGAATTGAAACTGCAAGGCAAGCATTTATAAAAATGAAGACACTGCTTACAAACAAAGACCTTCAGCTGCCTCTCAGATTGAGGGCTCTAAGATGCTACATATTTTCTATATTGCTATACGGAATGGAAGCTTGGACATTGAAGAGACAACACGTAAGAAGAATAGAAGCGTTCGAAATGTGGTGTTACAGAAGAATATTGAAAATTCAGTGAGTTCAAAGGATTACCAATGTTGAAGTGCTACGACGTTTAAATAAGGAGTTAGAAATTATGAAAAGTATAAAAACTAGAAAACTGGAATATTTAGGTCACATTACCAGAGGAGCAAAATATGAGTTGCTGAGAATTATTATGCAAGGAAGGATCCAGGGAAGAAGAAGCATAGGAAGAAGACGCTCTCCTGGCTGAGGAACCTTAGAGAATGGTTTAACTGTAGTTCATTACAACTATTCAGAGCAGCAGCCAACAAAGTGACCATAGCCATTATGATATCCAACCTCCGATAGGGGAGGGATCTTTAAGGAGAGCAAAGAATAGAAATAGTTCAACACAGTATAAAAATAAATTTTTGATGACTTACCTTCTAATTTTAATCTTTCCATTTCTTTCTTTAAATAGGAAATATCTCCTGTTTCAGCATATTTTACAAAGTTTTGTAGTCGCTTGGTTATGTTCTGAAATGCACAAAAATAAAGGCATAACTTTTTTAAACTTGTAAAAGGACATCGCACACATCTTATGGAAAATATAATGTCACTCAAATTCAATAAAATTTCTACGAATAGATTCGTTTTAAATTAACGGTCAAATCTTATCATTGCGCCAACTCTATATTTTCAATAATAAGAGCAGAAATTGATATAAATAAGTCTGAAATCAAATAGGTACGTGCATAAGTTAGAGAGAGAAAAAATATTTTAAAACACCCAAATTGTCGGTACTTCATAAATCAGCGGATTAGTTTCACTAATCCGCTTAGGCCCAGCGGGGGTTTTAAGCTCTTTTGAATAGCACCCAGAGCAATAGCGATGGTAACTGACACTTTTACTGACTCAAAAAATGTGATTTCGATAAACTTTAATTGCAATTTGCGCCGTAATTATACGTAATTAAGAGTTGGCGCAATGATAAGATTTGACCGTTACTTTAAAACGAATCTATTCGTATAAGTTTTATTGAATTTGAGTGACATTATATTTTCCATAAGATGTGTGCGATGTCCTTTAAAGGGAAATCCCTGAAGTGATTATTTTTCTGAAAAATGGCATTGGCAGAGCCAATTAGCCAGGAAGTGATTTATGTATATATCAATAATAAATATGTAATCTTTCAATAGGACCGAAAACGTTGATGAATTTTATAAATCCATTTGGATAATTTAAAAAAAAATTAACCCTAATGTAACTGACAAGGTAACTGTGTACCTTTTGTAGATTTTATTAATGTTCTTTTTTAGAATTATTTAAAGTCGCCTTGAGTTCTTATTCCGTGAAATCTCTAAGATAGTCTTGTAGTTCACTTCGCCCTTTTCTGTTACTTTTTTGTCATCGTTGTAGGTAAATAATTACATCTGAAGTTCTTACAACCTTTAATGACGGTTAAACCGTTATACATTTTGCACACAATAAGATGAATTACAAGTCCATTTATTAAAAAATACATACATAAAAAAACATAATGTAAATCAAACCTAAAAGGTACATAAAATATATACAGTGCGTCCATAAAGTAACGCATAAATTCATTATTTCGTAAACCGGCAACTTTATGGAAAAATACCGAAACAGATCAATTTTTATTTTTAAATTACGATTTTTTGGCATATATATCATACTAGTGACGTCATCCATCTGGGCGTGATGACGTAATCGATGATTTTTTTAAATAAGAATAGGGGTCAAGTGATAGCTCATTTGAAAGGGTATTCAATTATCTATTGTGTAATATAAACCTTAACATAATTATTTATACAGCGTGTTCAAAAAAACAAAAATTTTAATTGAAATAATTGAGACAAAAGAAGAATGTATGTAATTTATTTAATTTAAAATACGTTTTACTGTTGTCAGAAAACAAGAAAAAAATGTTTATTTGACAAATAAATATTGTTTTTCGCTTAAATTCAATGTTAAAGCTGCAACCCACCTGTCTCTTGGCAGTTTGAACACTTCGTTAAAGCGAAATCAATATATTATTATAAGTTTATTTGTCAAATAATTTTTTTCTATTTTCTGAGAGCAGTAAAATGTATTTAGAAATTAATAAATTACATATATTCATCTTTTTGTGCTAATTAATTTAATTTAAAAAAAATTTTTGGTCAGCCTGTATAAATAATTATGACAATGTTTATATTACTGAATAGAGAATTATATGCCCTTTTAAATGTGTTATCACATGACCCCTATTCTCATTTAAAAAATCATCAATTACGTCATCACGCCCAGATGGATGACGTCACTAGTATGATATATATGCCAAAAAACCGTAATCTAAAAATAAAAATCGAGCTGTTTCGGGACTTTTCCATAAAGTCGCCGGTTTAGGAAATAACGAATTTATGCGTAACTTTATGGACGCATTGTATAATGCAAATCGAACTTAACATGTTAATCGCCAATTAAATAAAAAAATTAACCCCAAGCCATCTCGCGATTTTTTAATTTTACATCAATATATATTTAGTTGTTTGAATATACAGGGTGTCCAGAAACTCTACCGACAAACGAAGACAGGATATTCCTCAGGTAATTTTAAGACAATTTAACCAAATTCACCCAGTACGAAAATACTTCCTAAGGGAGCTAGAGCTCTTTGAAAATGGCGTCTTGTAACTAGTTTTTCTTAAATACCTCCAGAACGCTTCTAGTTAGAAAAACAAAAATTTGTACGCATATTTATCTTCCAGATATAAATCGATTCCATCCATTGCGAATTTATAGTACCGGTCATAGGCGTCCGTTTTGGGTAGGGTAACGGTTATTTTATCGCATAATTTTTTATCTTTACATTTTAAGCATCTTTCACTTTGGATTATTAAATTGTGAGGTATGCTAGTACTAAAAGTTACTCTTCATTTAAGTCGATAGGACACACCGTTTTCAAGAAAAATCGATTTGAAAATTTTTCGTCTCTTGAATATGAAAAAAATTTTGAAACAAAACGGTGTATTTTACCAACTTAAAGTAAGAGGAATCTTTTACTACTAGAATACCTCATAATTTAATAATATAGTGTCAAAAATGCTTAAAAATTAAAGACAAAAAAGTTATGCGATAAAATAACCGTTGACCTACCCAAAACCGACGCATATGACCGATGCTAGAAATTCGCAATAAATGAAATCAATTCATCTCTGGAATATAATTGAACGTACAAGTTTTCGTTTTTCTAAATAGCTTTTTTTTTAATTTAAAAAACTAAAAATTTTCAAATCAATTTTTCTAGAAAACGGTGTATCTTATCGACTTAAAACAAGAGCACCTATTAGTACAATAATACCTCACAATTTAATAATCCAGAGTCAAAAATGCTGAAAAGCTAAAGACAAAAAATTTATGCGATAAAGTAACCGTTGCCTACCCAAAACGGACGCCTATGACCAGTACTAGAAATTTGCAATGGATGGAATCGATTTATCTCTGGAAGATAAATACGCATACCAATTTTTGTTTTTCTAGATAGAAGCGTTCCGGAGGTATTTAAGAAAAACTAATTACCATACGCCATCTTCAAATAGCTTTAGCTCCATTAGGAAGCATTTTTGGACTAAGTGAATTGGGTTAAATTGTCTTAAAATTATCTGAGGAATCTCCTGTATTCGTTTGTCGGTAGAGTTTCTGGACACCCTGTATATTTCAGAAAAGTTGCAGTGTTATTTTACCAAAGAAAACATTTTTTTATTGTTTTTTTTTGCGGCACAACTAAGTGCCGCAGAACCTAAAGAAATATTTTTGTTGACTCTGGCCATGCCGCATGCAACTAGTGCTGCACTTTGCTGTTACAACCTGTATATTCGTGGATTTGCGTGTTTCATTTTACACTGTTTGATCATTTGTAATCGTACCTTCGGCGAGTGCAGTTTATTATAGTTGTAGGTATAGAGAGTTGAAAGTTAGAATACAGTGCATAGGGCAATGTATTTCTTACCTGAAAACGGCCGACCACGTTGCCGGTTTGCCCGAGCGGTGCATTAGGACCGGATTTAAGAAGCATAGCACTGGAATATACGCGCACACAACAATAGGGAACTTGCACTAAAAAATTTGTTTGCATAAAATTGTTAATTTATGTCTTAAAATGTTATATTCAAAATATTACGTCTTAACAATAAATAGCGTACGTACAACATGTAATCAAAGTTCCGCGCCTAAAATTTCAGTTTCAAACAACTTCAAAAGCGAGAGCTGGGGTCTGACGTCACAGGCCACTCGTATCGTTTGCCCGTTCGGTGGGCTATTACATTTAATGCAGTTTGCCCATAGATAAATATTATAGTTGAAATATCTTGTTTTACTCTGTGGCAAAAATGATTTTTTCTGTGACAGGCAAAATATTAACATTTTATCTCTGTTGACATGCATCAAAAAGTTCTTTTTTATGAAATTACTTAACAAAACTTTTAGTAATAAAAGTAAGAGTAACTAAAAAGTATTGGTGCTACTATAGTATGCGGTCTACAGTGGGGTTTCTACTATAGCTTGCGGTCTACCGAGGGATGCAGTGTAAGTATAAGCTGAGATGATAAAGATATTAACTTGTAAAATTACAATAATGATTCTTCTTATTTATGCGTATTATTAACTTTGTAAAGAAGGATTTTGTTGGCTATGTACACGTTCTATCGGTACGTCTGCTAATCACCATAATCTTTTCTCAGAAGGCTTTGAACACAATAATGAAAGGCTCCAGTAGGTACTAATAAACATTACAATAAAATATAATCTTTATTATAATGCAAATTACACCGTAATCTTTTCCAGGATATACGAAATCCTTCGATTAGAGGTAGGTAGATCAAACCCACGGGGTAAACCGTATACTATAATATAATGGTACCAATCTATTGTTATAAACGGTTGTTATATATCAATTTCAGTTTAAGACTAAGCTGATTGGGGAACTACTTATTACAATATATAAGATGAACATAAATAATACCTAGGAATTTTCCATTGAAGACGATTAAAATGTAATATACCCGTGATACCTACCCTAATCGCGTTGTTTCCGACTGCTAGCCCGGTTGAGCGTGGCCCGTGACGTCGGACCAATAGAAGGACGTTCAAGAGCCTCCTAAGATATTTGAATTTTATAGCATTTTCAAAGCGTCGTAATTATCGTACGGGTTAAAAATATTCGTTTTTTCGCATGCAAGCGTTTTAAGATCATGTTACCTTATGTGTTTTAATATCATTTTAATATTTAAAAATTTATGCAAGTTCCCTATTGCCTACGGTTGTATACACGCACCTACCACTGTGCCGACATGAACGGCATCCATGTGCGCCGTAAGACTAACACTGCATTCTAACTCTGGCTTTTACTATAGACATGATGTTATTCGATGATGAATGCAACGAAAGCAATTTATGGGACGAAAACTCTAAAGATGATTTTCTACCTAGTGAAGTAATAGCGTGCAATAAACATTACTGTGTTTCCTGCTTCTTTGTGACCCATTCTGCCAACAAAATATAGTTCTACAAATTTTAATGTGTTTAGTTTTTTCTAATAAACAAATGTTGTTCTGAAGCTATTTCCTTGTGGCATGTTTATAATAAACAAACTTCAAAAGCATATACAATGTTCTTACGATATACGAATAAAAGTAACCTTTCCACATATCGCCGGCCCGGAAGAAGAATGACGTAACGGCAAATTTTTTCAATACCCGTTTATTGGGTAATAAACTTCTAAAATACCCTGTATAAACATGATTCAAAAACGACAGACCTGTTACTATGTGCTGAGCCACCACAGGGTAGTTGCGTCGTTATTGAAATATGCTCTATTTTAGACCTTTTTTTAAATGCACAATGACGCAACTGTAGATAGGGTTGAAAATGAGGGAATTAAATCAAGATATTGAAATTCCAACCAATAGGGATGAAAATAAAGCACATCATTGTAAGAATAACTGCCATACTAAATATTTAAAAATAGTTTTTTTGTACAGAAAAATTTTAAGATGGAGAATGACGTAACCGTAGTAGAAAGGGTTGAAAATGGGGGGATTAAACTATGATAATGCAATTCGAACCAACTGGGACGAAAATAAAAGCCATCACTGTCATACCGATGCTCCTGGACGATGACTCTTCATTTAATCACTATTTTAAATATTTAAAAATTTTAAGATGAAGATTATCTTAAATTAAGATAATGAAATTCGAACCAATAGGGATGAAAATAAAAGCCATCTTTGTAAGATTAAATGCCATAGCGATGCTCTTGAATGATTACTCTTTATTTAATCCCTATTTTAAATATTTAAAAATTGTTTTTCTGCTCTCCTGAAGAAACTTGCTTTTTGCAGTTACGTCATTCTTCTTCCGGACCGGCGATATATTGAGTTTTTTGGTAATTGAAACTTGAAATTCCGGGGAAGTAAGCGACTTGGGTCTGTCAGTCCACATAATTATTACTCCCATATATGTCCCATAACTGTATAGCAACTGCAGTATGATAGAAATGTCACGCAACAAAATACATTGGAACAACATGCGGCATAGGCATAACTGCTGTGCCACAGAAACTAATTTTTTAGTGCAGCGTACTGTGAATGCTGCGTGGCGATTAACGTGTTAAGTTAATGTTCTTAGTTGGGATAGATTGTTCATTATAAACCGGTTTTCTACATACATAACACAGATTTCTTGTTTTATGTTGTCTTTGGTGAAACTTTCTAAGCACAGTACAACAAACAACCACGGTAATACACCCAGAATCATCATGAGATGGCACATCTCTGTCAACTGATTGGATAATGTGCCGGCCAAGAAGCTTTTCCATAGAATTATTTATAGGTTTTGCAACCACCGTTAAAATGGTAATACAACTTTCTATAGCAGGAATACATAACTGTTTTGTAAGATCTACAAAGAATTTTAGATAAGGTTGTTGCAACGAGCGAAGAATTTGGTCTGTCACTAAACATAAAGAAAACAAAATTCATGGTTATATCAAAGAAAAATATTAGAAACATCAATCTACATGTAAATAATAAGACAATAGAGCGAGTTCAGCATTATAACTATTTAGGGACAAACATGACTGAAATATACGATTATACCAAAGAAATCAGAGTTAGAACAGAAAAGGCTAGAAGTGCATTCAATAATACGAAGCAAATATTATGTAGTGGAGACCTCAGCTTAAATCTTAGAAAACATGTACTAAAATGTTATGTATTTTCTGTTCTTTTGTATGGTGTGGAGACAGGGACTCTTAATAAACAATGTCTCAATTGGTTGGAAGCATTTGAAATGTGGTCATATCGAAGAATGCTGAGAATCTCTTGGACAGTTAGAGTAACCAATGAAGAAGTACTAAGAAGAATAGAGAACAGCAGGGAGATACTGGATTCAATCAAAATAAGAAACCTGCAATACTTGGGTCATATTATAACACGTGGTGACAGATATAAGCTCCTAAAATTAATAATACAGGGAAAGATTCAAGGAAGGTGCGTAGGTAGAAGAAAAATGGCCTGGCTGAGAAATATCAGAGAATGGTTTGAATGCAGCTCAACTGAACTCTTTCGGGCTGTAGTGTCGCTGCAACATCAACCATATTGTAATTAATACTAATGACCAATGATTTGTTCTGCATTTGGCTATATACTCTGTTAACAGTTTGTTCATCACATATTACGATTCGTTTGTCCTATCTTCTTCTTAGGGGGCCTGTCCGTTCAGAATGTTGGCGATCATTGGCTATGATGACTTTGTTGGTTGCTATACGGGATAGTTGTGTTGAGGTCTTTCTATACCATGCTCTCAGGTTGGCAAGCCAGGATATTCTTCATCGTCCTGTGACCCTTTTTCCTTCAATTTTGCCTTGTAAAATGCATTGGAGTAGCTCGTATCTGCCTTCATTTCTCATTATATCAACACCCCCGTCAAACAAGTTAGATCTATTTTCAGATTTCAACACAGGTGAATTCATCAAAAAATTGCGCACACATCAATATAAATGACATAGTTTAATTATCAATAGTTTGGCTAATACTCCATTGAAAAAGGTGTATTTTAACTTACGTGTGCTATTTTAGCGTGAAAAAGGCAGTAACACTGGATACTACCTATGTTAAATATTTACTTTCTTTATACTTGAAGATTAACAAGGTTTTTTTAAATGAGGTACAACTTTGTTACACGTATGTTTAATTAATTTATTTATTTATTTTATTCAATAAACGGCAGAGCCAATTTACAAAAAAATGTATAAAAAAAATGAAATATTATGGTAAACAGTAAAGATAACCAATTTTAACCTAATATAACAAATAACAAAAGATAATAAAAATGACAACAATGACAACAATAAAAACCAACAAAATTAAATTAGTAACAATAATAAATAATTAATAAATTATAGGAACTAGTACTTTACTTCAGTTACTGAATTATGTATGCTTCTTTTAATTTATAAAAATTTATAAAGTAATCAAACATACATATGGTGCATCTCATCAGTCAATTTATCGAAATGAAAATAAAAAAGGATTTACAGACTTTTTTTCTTTTTGATAGTTGAGGTAGACAAAATATATACCTATAGAATAGTTTTTGCTACATACTTCTATGTAGCGAAAAAGCTTAATATTAACATTACACATATATTTTTTGAAATAGCACAATTATTGCAAGACAAGTGTGATTCAATGCATGCCCTTATAGAAAAACGGAAAAAACATTAAGTCATATATGCTCCAAACCAATGGATAACCATGATACGATGTGCCAAAGCATCAGGCAAGCCTTAATCCGTAGCTGAAATAAATCAGAAGCAAAGTCTGCATCTTAACCTATTTTAAGGACACACATGTTAATTTTGAAGTAGATATTAATAGTAAAGGAGTAAAGTAATAGGTAAAGTAAAACGGTCTAAAATTAAATATGTATTTCCAGATACGCCATAAAAATGAGAAAAATTTGAGATATTTTATACTAAGCATAGTGATAGAATATTGTTATTATTGTAAAATTTATAATTTCCAATTAAAATTATTGTGAAAACTGAGTTGATATTTTGTTTAAATACAGGGTGATTGATTAGTAGGGTAAAGCTCAATATCTCCGCTATCCGCTGTGAGCTCGTACGTAGAGGGGATATTTACAAATTCTCGAGCGCCAGTAGTGGCAAGTCTGTAAACATTTACCGGAAATTTGACATAAATGTCAAAGTGATTAATGTAAAATTAAAATTAAAAACATTAATTATAAAAAATATTAGTTGGTCAAAGCTGTGGTATATATTTTTACCTTAAATATACTTACGTTTTAAATACTGAATTTAAGTTTTTTTAATGTTCCATAATATGTAATTATAATTTAATCTAAAAATCTTAGCGCCATCTACACGATAATTGTGAAAGTATCCGAAGTAAGAAATTCATATTTTATCAATAGAACGTCAAAATGGTTAGCAAAATCTTAAAAAAATCGATTACAATTTGATTAATTTTTTGCGTTGTAAATGTTAAGCGATAACAATTAAATAATAAATTTAAAAATTACCGGTGAAAGATAGTTCCAGTAATCCGCTAGGAGCGCCACCAGCGAAGCTCAGAGCGTATAGTAATAGATAGCAATAAAAGTTAGTAACAAAAATTTTAGCCACCTTTCAGCTTCACATTACAAAATTAGAATGTTACAGGGTGTTCCATAACACAGTGGCAGACCAAACTTATGTTTTTTTAAATGGAACACCCTATATTTTATTTTAAATTCGAAATCCTGTTAACTTCTTCATCACAAAAATATAAAGGTTTATTATGTTATACAGGGTATTTACAAAGTTATAACCAATTTTATATGAAAATCGTAACAAGTTCAACTCCCTGTATAAAAAAAAATAAGCAAAACAACAATGGTTTATTAATGCCATATTTTTTAACGTATTGTCAAATTTTTCAGGAATGGTCGATATTGCTAATTTTCTTTATATCAAATACAGGGTGAGTCAAAACGCAAGTACATTATTTTCTCAGTAATTTTAAATGGAACACCCTGTATTTTATATCACTATTGAAAAGTACCATTACCGTACTTTAATTTTTAGATAACATTCCCTATGTCTAAATTTATTAGTTTTCAGTATATTTTCGAGATAAATAAATAAATAAATAAATAAATAAATAAATTTTCATTTTTCAATGGACCAGTAGCGTGGCCACCCAAATCACCAGAATTTAATAAACTGGACTGATTTTTTTGTGGTTATGTTAATAATGAAGTTTATAAAATACCTCCAACAACAAGGGATGGGATGAAAAATAGAATACAAAGTGTATTTCGATGTGGTAATTTACAAATGCTCCGTAGAGTAAGTAGCTCATTCAATGATCGTTTTTAGGCGTACATAAATGTGTTAGGAGATAATTTTGAACACCGTATGTAATTAAATATTAAAAATATTTTATTAAAAGTAGCTTCTAATTTTTTCAAACATGTTTTTTTGCAAAATGTATTACTGATAAATTATGTTTCGTTCTTTATTTGTTACATTGTTACATTTACATACAAAAGTAGTGTTTAATTGTCTTCACAAAATATTGTATTTTGTGTTTTTTTGTAAAATTTATTACTAATTTTCTTTGTTTATTTGTTGCATTTACATAAAAAGATAGTTTTTAATTGTTTCAAAAATGTTGCATGTAGTGGTTGTGTTTTTGTTTGTAAAATGTACAGTCCAACCCGCTTATTGGAATAGCCTTCGTGCCAAGCAAAAATATTCCTATAACCGGGATATTCTAATACCCGATCATTGATGGCTGGTAGAAATAAGTGTACCTACTGAATAGACCTACATAATAATTGTACATACTATGTATGTACCTACATCTACATTATGTTTATATGGTTTTAGGTCCTTTTATGTCAATGATACAGCAGTGTAACTTATTTTATTAAAAAACCAAATTACATTTTCTGTGCATAAATCCATTAATATGCATGAAATGTGTGCAATATGTAAACATGTATATATTATCTTATTTAAAATGCATACGCCAAAATTACTTCTCATTTTTTTTTGAAAAATCTTTAAGTTATACAAATTAGAAAAAATTACATTGAATTGGCCCTCCAGAAATCTTCTTATAATATTACAAAGGTTAGGACTTGCCAAATTGGATGAAATATCCACAAAACGGAAAAAATCTTCATCTTTTGCCTCATTTTTTGCTTTAATATTGAGTTGGGTGGTTTCATTGTTTTGTTATAAATCTTCAGTATCTTCGAAAAGGGATAAATTATGGTCAAAAGAAACAACTCTTAAAAATATTGGTCCTTTATTTTGTGGAATTCTGTGTTTTGATGAATTGGCAGGCAAAGGATTGTTAAAATATTCAAACTCATGTTGGGTTTATGGGTTTATGGACAGGGCGGTTATCAATAAAAGTGAACATTTCTATTCTTGTCTGCCATTGTACTGTGGAAGTCAATAAACCATTAACCAATAAAATTTATAACTGTAATGAGGTGGGTCCCAATAGAAATTTTTACAAGTTTTGTGAGACAAGTAAAAGTAGGTATTTTATGGCCTGTTGTATTTGGTAAAAGGGTCTAACTGGTGCCTAATAAAGTATTTATTTCTGAAACATATAATAAACCAGACATAATTTTAATTTTTTTGAAAAACATGAATAAAAAGTTGTTCCTCCACTTGAATAATATTCGATTAAGCAATATTAATTCATTAAAACGTATTCCTATAAGCGGATAAATTTATTAAGGAGTAAATAGAAACGTTGCGGGACCTCAAATTTCTATTCCTTAAACCGGGATATTCCTATAACCGGTACTCTAATAAGCGGGTATGACTGTATTACTAATAAATTATTTTTATTTCTTTATTTGCTACAGTGTTACATTGATTACCGGATTGATAATCAGTAATCTTCAATTGTCAATTCAGTCATGGCTTACTTAAAATTTAGATAAATTTAAACACCTAAAATAATTTGCTCTGAAAAATGAAAATATCTCGAAAACTAATAAATTTGGGCATAGTGAATGTTATATAAAAATTAAGTATGTTAATGTTACTTTTCAATAATGATATAAAATACAGGGTGTTCCATTTAACATTACTGAGAAAATAATGTACTTGCGTTTTGACTCGCCCTGTATTTGATATAAAGAAAATTAGCAATATCAATAATTTTTAAAAATTTTGACAATAAATAAAAAATATGGCATTAATAAACCATTGCTGTTGTGCTTATTTTTATTTATACAGGGAGTTGAACTTGTTACAATTTTCATACAAAATTGGTTATAACTTTGTAAATATCCTGTATAACATTACAAACCTTTATATTTTTGTGATGGAGAATTTAACAAGATTTCGAATATAAAATAAAATATAGGGTGTTCCATTTAAAAAAACATAAGTTAGGTCTGCCACTGTGTTATCGAACACCTTGTAACATTCGAACTAATTTTGTAATGTGAAGCTCAAAGGTGGCTAACATTTTTGTTATTAACTTTTATTGCTATCTATTACTATAGCGGAGCTATTGAGCTTTACCCTACTAATCAATCACTCTGTATACCATAAAAACTAATTTTCTTCTATCTATATTGCCAATAACTTAAAACATACAACCTTTTAATAGTAAAACAGGTAAAATAATTAACACAGAAAGTGTAAAATGGTTGTTAGGCGAGTTACAACCTTTTTCTACAAAGAATCATGTTTAATCTCAATCAAACTCAAGATTTTCAATAGTTACTTAATAAAATTACAAAATATAAGTCTCACAGTAATCCCTTATTATGTTATAAATATCATATCGCATTAGTGTAAAAGTCTAATCATTTTGCTACAGATTTTTAAAAATTCATGTTTTCGTTTTTTGTCTTTCCTGTAAAATCGCTAAAAATGAGTTACAACTTTGTTCGATGTGGGTGTCGATATGTCCCAAGTACTGCAGCTTTACGGCCTTTCACGATGTTGACTAAATCTGCTGTAGTGTTCATCCTCCGTAGTACTTCTACTTTGGTGACTTTGTCTGTCCATGGTATCTTCAGGATCCTTCTGTACAACCATAGCTCAAAAGCCTGAAGTTTCGATAGAGTTTCTGCCTTCAATGTCCACATTTCTACTCCGTGTAGAAGCACTGAGTACACGTAACATTTAAGGAGCCGTATTTTTGTTTTTAGTGTGAGGTCATGGCTCTTGAACACAGAGCTCATAGTCAAGAATACACTTTTTGCCTTTCCGATGCGGCATCTAATCTCTTTGAGTATTGTCCCACGACTCATTGATTATAGTTCCCAAGTAGTTATATTGTGAGACACATTAGATAGATAGAATTTATTCATCCACAAAGTTTACACAATTCTTACAAAAAATGTATAAATCATATCGGACTAGTCAAAGTTTTAGTCCAACAGAGTACAATATATAGTAAAAATACATATGATTAAAATAAAACAATGATTACCATAAAATAAATAAGAAATAAAAGTTACAAATAAAAATTTAGAACTGTTGTTGCAAATATGTTAAAAATTTAAAAATCCATCAATACTGTAGAATGTGTTGTCCATTAAAAATGAATACAAAGTTTGGCGAAAACCTTTATGTAAAGAATTACTGAGAGTTAATATATTGACTATTTTATTGTAACATTTTATTCCAATATATTCAGGTGCATGTTGGGATACACCTAATCTAGAAAAAGGTTGTCGAAAATTTGATTTACCTCTAGTATCATGTGAGTGAATGTCCTCATTTCTGTCAAACTTAAGCTTGTTTTCCTCAATGTGCAATATTAATTGGAAAATTAAAAGGCTAGGTAGTGTTAAAATATTAGACTTCTTAAATAGTGGCTTGCAACTATCCGAAAATGGAACGCCATACACACTTCTTAAAACTTTCTTTTGAGCTATAAATGCCCGTTCAAAATGAGATGAGCAACCCCAAAATATTAAGCCATACTGAAGTACAGACTGGACTAAACTAAAGTAAATCATTCGCAATATATCAAATGAGACAGTTTCTCTTAAATTACGCATTATATAGCTACATGTACTTAACTTTGCTGATACATGATTCACGTGAGTTTCCCATGTAAGTTTATGATCTAGGGCAGCGGTTCTCAACCACCATGGCGAGACACACTGGTGTGCCGGACGAACCTATCAGGTGTGTCGCAAGATTTACGATTCCAATATTTTTATTTATATTTTTTTACTTGTTATAATATACCAATCATGCATTCAACCATTTTTTTAACTATTAGATATATACCATGTTATACCAATCAATAAAGTGCCAATCTGTAATTGTTTCCTCTCTAACTGTTTTTAAAACGTAACCGAAATAACTTGCCTTATGAATAGTTGCGCAAAGCGGGAGATCTTGTTTACTGTACTTACCTATCACTAGCAAAAATTTGTACATATAAGGGTGTCGCGAATCTGTAAGGAGTATGTTAGTGCGTCGCTGAGTAAAAAAGGTTGAGAACCGCTGATCTAGGGTTACCCCCAAAAATTTCGTTGTAGTATAACTTTCTACTGATTTGCCATCCACATGTAAATAAAAGTCGGAATTTGGAGTTAGGTTTTTTGATAAGAAACGCATAAAATGTGTTTTTGTTACGTTGAGCTTGAGTCCATTATTTTTACAATATGTGCATTCAATTCTCATTTGGTTCACATACAGATTTGCTCTAGTTATGTTTTGCTAGCTGATGATCATTAGCTTGGTTTTGCTGGTGTTTATATCTAGTCCATATGTTCTACTTGTTTCCGTTATTTTGTTCATTAAGTTTTGCAGCCCTTCTATGGTATTGGAAAACACTATTGTATCATCTGCATACCGCAGGTTACTGAGCTTGATTCCATTGACGTTTGTCCTATGCATTGATGATTACAGGATCAGGATCACTGATTTGTGTGTTTGACACATATGTAAACATTGAGTTGCTTCTTTTAGAAATGCAAAATTAGTTGAATACATTGCTCTACTCTATAGGCTTTAGATGCCTGCATATTCGAAGGCAAAAACGTTTTGTTTTTCCCACTAAAAATTCTGGGAAGATGTATGGCATCTTCCCAGAATTTTTATGAATAATCTTTTTTGAGAACGATTTCCGGAGTGGAAATCGAAACGCCCAACATTAGTTAATTACCAAAAAATTACATACCATCTTACATCCTAAGTTTTTACTTTAATCCTAAACTTTTTTAAACATTGTAAAAAACAACTTACTTCATTAATTTCAACCCATGTCGAATCAATTTTATTAGTTAACTTTCTATTTTCATCTTTAAATCTCTCTTGTAATTGAGACATTTTAAATTAAGGGGCAGAACGTCTGTATTATCACAATAAATTGTAACTTTAATAAACTAAAACATCAACTAAAACCAACAGCAAAACAAGTTTAGCATACCATAATCTTTGTCTTTGCCAACGGTTTTTCAAAATTTAAAACATATGACATATATGCACTGACAAGTTGAATGACAAATGCTTCGAGAGGCAGAACCCTTCCAGAACACAGTAATTTTAGTCATGCTATGTGCTATCCTTGTCTGTTTCATAGTTCAATTATTATCTCTTTTTTTATAACCAAATTTTCTCTTTTCTTTAAAGTTTAAACCATGCAATTAAAAGCACTAAACTTAAATTAGGTTATTTATAAGCACGTTACAAGTTACATGCAGACAATTTTACAACTATTCTATTTCTTATCCGTTCTTTTCTGTTTTTTTTTCATAGCATTTTGAAGCTGCGGTTAAAACTCGCCCTGATGGAATACAATGTTGCCTAATTTACTGTTCCGTTCCGTCACAAATCGTCTGTCATTCAAGTCATTCTGTCAAAAACAAATTTGGTTTTGTTTTCAAAGTTCTATTTTGTTTTGATCTGTTTTGTTGAAGTTCTATTTTCTATTTGGTTCTATTTTTTAGTCATGAAGTTAAGTAGTATCGTGGGATATTTGAAGTTCTTGGGTACTGAAAATTCAAGAAGTTTTAAACTCTAGTCATCTTATTTTGGCTGCAAAAATAGAGGAAAGTTCTGAGCATACCATCAAAATATAATATGGTTTATTCCTTCAGTAAGGTCCAATCCCCACGAAATTAAAGGAACCCTATCTTTCACAAATGGCATGAGCATTAGCCAAATGTTATGTTCTTGTAAAGCAGAAAATAGTGGAAAATGTAAACATGTCTCTACTCTTGTTAAATGTAAGTATAAGGTATTGTAACAAAATAATTATTGACCTACCCTCGTATACCAGCTCCCGTCTCGGGACAGACAGAACACTATCGATGTTTCGAGATACGCCGATGCAGCGCCGATGACGTGCAAGCGGTCACATGGACATAGCTGGAGATATATAGATATTTCTGGAATATCTGTATCGCATATATAAATAGGACATATTTGTAAATAGAGTTAGTCTTAAGCTAAAGTTTGTAAAGTAAACTTGTATAAATAAAAAATAAAGTCGTATATAAATTACGAACCGCTAGTTTTATTGTAATTAGAAGTAATTACACTGATAACCGCTACAGTGGTGTTAACGGTGTGGAGTGTAAATAAATGAAAAGTGAAAAAAAAGACTTTTGAACTTTATTCGTCGAGAATAATCGGAGTGCGTTAATTGTTCGGTATTCGGAAAGACTTTTAAAAGACTTTTGAACTTTATTCGTCGTTAATAATTGAAGTGCGTTGATTGTTCGGTATTCGGAAAGACTTAGACATTTTGAAAAGTACGTGTGTGCCGACCAAAGATGTTGCTACAAGAACTGACCATAAAACAGCTCCGTGAACAATTAGAAGAGTACGAATTAGACAGCAGTGGGTGCAAGATAGTCCTACAAGCACGACTCAAGGATGTCCTCACGAAGAACGGAGATGACCCAGAGACGTTCCACTTCCAGTCAGCAGAACAAGTAATCTTATCGAAATTAAAAACTGTTTCTGAAACGATCGACGAGACTTCTCAAAAGATTGATGAAACTAGTAGAAAAAGCGACGAGAAATTCGAAAATGTTGCTAAAAAATTTGACGAGACTTCTCAAGTAATTAAAGAAGTTAGTAGACAGAATAACGAGAAACTTGAAGAAGTTAGTAGACAGAACAACGAGAAATTTGAAAGTGTTTCTCAAAAGATCGATGAAACTTCTAGAAAAAGCGACGAGAAATTTGAAAGTGTTTCTCAAGTAATTAAAGACGTTTGTAGACAGAATGACGAGAAATTTGAAGAAGTTTCTAGAACATTCGATAAGATGCAGAAAAGTGTAGAGACCGTAGAAGAAAAGATCAAACAACTAGAGAGCATGATAACCGATACAAAAGTACAACCATCAGTTAATGCAGCAGCGTTAGATCCTTTAGTGAAAGATGAACTACCGAGAGACGAAACGTCGCATAATATGAGATTCAAATTACCACCATTTGATGGAAAGTCCTCTTGGTCCATATATCTTAGACAGTTTGAAGCTATTGCGACCGCCAATCATTGGACCGAACAAGAAAAGGCTGTTTCCTTGACTGCTGCTTTACGAGGTGATGCTGCAGATATATTAAGGTCAATTCCCAAGGGTCAAGAAAATTGTTACCAGACCTTGTTCACTCGTCTAGAAAAACGCTATGGAGATGCCCATCTACAACAAGTATACAAAGCACAACTGCGAAGTAGAAGTCAACGAGCAAGTGAGAATCTGCAAGAATTTGAAGCAGATGTGGCTCGTGTGGTGCGGTTGGCTTATCCAGAGGTGCCAGACAGCGTTTTAGAAGAAATTGCAGTAGATACCTTCGTCAATGGGCTGAAAGATAATGAACTACAGAAAGCTTTACGACTAGCAAGACCGAAAGTTTTAGATGAAGCACTTGCTATTGCATTGGAACACGAAACGGCTAGTCAAACTTCACGAGGCCATAGAGTAAGAACCATTGAAGAAAGTGACGAACACAACGATGAACGTCTGGAGGAAATGATACGGAGAGTATTAAGTAATCAGATGCCAAAGAGACGCGAGCCTAGATGTTGGAATTGTGGAGACGTAGGCCACATTCGTCGTAATTGTAAGAAGATCGTACAGCCGTCGGAAAACTAGAGCGGGTCGACACCAAGGGGCAACTGCCGACCTCGAGAACTAGAGCCCCCATAGTAACTGTCAACCTTACGTCCTCCGGTGGAATCCACAACTTATACATCGAAGGTCGTATCAGTAATAGATGTAGATCATTTTTGGTGGATACAGGTGCAACGAGAACTATCGCACGTCCAGATGTAGTACGAGACCATAATAAATTATCACCTGCAACAGTAAAGCTTAGAACAGCGACTGGTGAGCTAATTAATACATATGGCGAGGCTAATATGTCAGTATCCATTGGCCAGACCACAGTTGAACATCAAGTATTAATTGCCGAGATCTCCGACGAGTTCATATTGGGGATGGACGTACTACGAAAAGTGGGGGCAATATTGGATGTTCAAAATGGAGTTCTCAGGATCAACGGTGAAGAGTTGCCCTTTCACGACGACAAAGAAGATGTCATCCGCTTACTAACTACATGCGACGTAACCATACCCGGTAATAGTGAGAAAATTCTGATGACCATGCTTGATGGACACTGCCGAGAGGGAAGTTTAAGGATGGTCGAAGATGTAGAAAATGTCGAGTTCCTAACGGCGAAAACTTTGGTAAAAGTTCGAGATGTCATCCCTGTAAGAGTTATGAATTTAAGGGAAACTGCTATTAAGTTAAGTAGAGGAGCTTTGATCGGACAGTGTGTTCCCGTGGCTTCAATTTGCTCTATGAATACCAATGAGAAATCATCAAAGTCAAAGTATCCAAAAGACCTTGTCGAGATGATCATTGAAAGATGCCAAGACCTTGACTATGAACGAACGGAAAAAGTAAGGTCTATGCTGATAGAGTATCAAGATGTTTTTGCTATTGATAAGAAGGATAAGGGCAAAACAAGCATAGTAACGCATAAAATAAATACCGGAGACGCTCAGCCAATCAGACAACGGCCTAGACGACTTCCATTTGCGAAAAGAGATGAAGCCGAAGAGATTATCAAGGATATGGACAAACAAGGGGTAATTGAACCATCGAACAGTCCATGGACATCACCAGTAGTTCTGGTAAAGAAGAAAGATGGTTCAACGCGTTTTTGTATCGACTACCGCCAGCTCAATGCGGTAACAAAAAAAGATAGTTATCCTTTGCCCAGAATAGACGATACATTGGATACTCTCTCCGGTTCTCGTTGGTTTTCCACACTCGATTTAAAAAGTGGATATTGGCAAGTAGACATGGAGCCAGCCGATCGGGAGAAAACCGCATTTTCGATAGGATCAGGGCTTTGGCAGTTTACGGCTATGCCGTTTGGTTTATGTAATGCCCCTGCCACATTTGAAAGATTAATGGAGGCAGTTTTAAGAGGTCTAACATGGAAAACATGCCTGGTTTACTTGGATGATGTAATTGTGGTTGGAAGGTCCTTTGATGAACATGCCAAGAATCTAATAGAAGTCTTTCAACGATTGAGGGCAGCGAACTTGAAGTTAAGTCCGAAGAAATGTCACATGTTTCGACGAGAAGTTAAGTATTTGGGACATATTGTATCGAGTAATGGTGTAACAGCTGATCCCGAAAAGATTGAAGCAATTAAAGATTGGCCAGTACCAAAAGATAAACATGAAATTAGAAGTTTCCTTGGCCTATGTACATATTACCGACGATTTGTCAAAGGATTTGCCAATATCTCCAAGCCCCTAACAAAGTTGACGGAGGAGGGCAAAGAATATACATGGAGTGAAGAGTGCCAAAAAGCTTTCGAACAACTACAAATGGCTCTGATCAGTGCACCGATATTAAGCTACCCGGGACAGGCAGGAAAATTCGTTTTGGATACCGATGCTAGCAACAGTGCTATAGGAGCTGTTCTCTCCCAAATCCAGGACGGACAGGAAAAAGTCATCGCTTATTTCAGCAAAGTCCTGTCGAAACCGGAAAGAAACTATTGCGTTACCAGAAGAGAACTGCTGGGTGTAGTGAAGGCTTGCGAACATTTCCATAAATACTTGTATGGCAGAAAGTTCCTTCTTCGCACCGATCACGCTGCTCTAAAATGGCTCATCCAATTCCGTAATCCAGAGGGCCAGATGGCAAGATGGTTAGAACGATTACAAGAATATGATTACGAGATAGAACACAGGGCCGGAAGAGTTCACTCAAATGCTGATGCCCTTTCGAGACGACCATGCAGTGCGAATTGTAATCACTGTGCCAAATTAGAGGAACGATTTTGCCCCGTGAGACGAACCACCGTAATTAATGAGCAATGGCAGCCCCAACAGTTACAAGACGCCCAAGAAGATGATCCATGTATAAAAAGAGTATTGGATTGGATGCGGCAAGGTGAGAGACCTAGTTGGCAGAACATTAGTGCATGTAGTCCAGAAGTCAAGGCCTACTGGAGCCAATGGAATTGCCTGGTACTAAAAGATGATCTTCTGTACAGAACCTTTGAGAACGATGATGGTACAGAATCTAAGCTTCAGTTAATTGTACCTAAAAGTAAAGTGTCAGAAGTATTGCGTCAGTTGCATGACGGTACATCAGGTGGACACTTTGGTATTACGAAGACTCTGCAAAAGGTTCGAGAACGGTTCTATTGGGTGAACTGTAAAGATGATGTAAGAAGATGGTGCCGAAAATGTGAACCGTGTGCATCCGGTAATGGTCCGGTTGGTAAAAAGAGAGCACCCATGAGACAGTACAATGTTGGAAGTCCTATGGAAAGAGTAGCTATCGACATTGCAGGTCCATTTCCAGAAACCGATGCTGGAAATAAATACATCCTGGTAGCCATGGATTATTTTACAAAATGGACTGAGGCCTATGCATTACCAAATCAAGAAGCTGCTACCGTTGCAGAGGTACTTGTTAAAGAATTCTTTAGCCGATTTGGTGTTCCCTTGGAGATCCACTCCGACCAAGGGCGAAACTTTGAGTCAGCTCTTTTCCAAAACGTTTGTAAATTGATTGGTGCCAATAAGACCAGAACAACACCCCTGCATCCTCAATCAGATGGGATGGTCGAGAGGATGAACCGAACGATGGGTAAACACTTGTCCAAAGTTGTATCTGAACATCAGCGAGATTGGGACCAACACATTCATTTATTCCTGATGGCCTACCGCTCGGCCGTAAATGAAACTACAGGTCAAACACCAACCTGCCTGATGTTGGGTCGTGAAGTTCGGTTGCCCTGCGACCTAGAGTTTGGCTGCGGACCTTCCGAGGAACATGTTGCAGGCGAAGACTACGTTGACCGCCTGAAATTACGAATGAACAACATTCATGAACTTGCCCGACAACACATCCAGATAGCCAGTGACAGAATGAAAGATCAATATGATTCTCGATGCAAGAATGAAAGCTTCGAAGTAGGTGATCTTGTCTGGCTTTATAATCCGCAACGTCGTCGAGGCTTGTGTCCTAAACTGCAAAGACAATGGGAAGGTCCGTATGAAGTTAAGAAGAAAATAAATGACGTAATATATAGAATTAAGAAGTTGCCAAACGGTAAACCAAAAGTTATTCACATAAATCGTCTTGCACCATATGCTGGCTCAAATGAAACAGAAGAAGCACGAGTCCTCCAACAGGAGATGAAAGATGTCGCACAGCCAAGTTTTAATCAATTTATGTCAAATTACGCAGAAAGAAAGAGTGCTAGATTCGGCGTGACCACAGAAGTTCAGCAAAATCTGTTTGGTGTTCCAGAAAACGTCTCTCTAGCCCACTGTGTTGCACAAGACCTCGAGATGACTAAAGGAATCTCGTCCGTATTCAATAGAAAGTTCGGCCGCCTGGACGAGTTAAGGAATCAACAACCTAAAATTGGAAGAGTATTGCGATTGGAAGATGGTCCTCGATCTTTGCTGTATATAGTGACCAGGAAGTCTTATACGGACACGCCAAGCTACGAGAACATATGGCGTGCTCTAACTAATTTGAAGAAAATGGTCTGTAATTATGACATCAAAGATTTGGCTTTACCAAAAATTGGCCATGCAGTAGAAAATCTGGATTGGAAGATTGTGAGAAGCATGCTGGAAGTGATCTTCAGAGAAACTGGCGTACGGATTACTGTGTGTTGCATGAACCCGAAGATGTCATACCCTTCAAAGACAGTAGACTGTTACTTCTTTTCTAGGGGTGTATGCAGAGCTGGAGAATCCTGTAGATTCCGCCATCCTGGGCCATCTAGAGTTGCTGATCGGGACGCTCAGATCTTAAGAGGGGAGCAGTGTAACAAAATAATTATTGACCTACCCTCGTATACCAGCTCCCGTCTCGGGACAGACAGAACACTATCGATGTTTCGAGATACGCCGATGCAGCGCCGATGACGTGCAAGCGGTCACATGGACATAGCTGGAGATATATAGATATTTCTGGAATATCTGTATCGCATATATAAATAGGACATATTTGTAAATAGAGTTAGTCTTAAGCTAAAGTTTGTAAAGTAAACTTGTATAAATAAAAAATAAAGTCGTATATAAATTACGAACCGCTAGTTTTATTGTAATTAGAAGTAATTACACTGATAACCGCTACAGTATGTAAAGTTCCAAAAATAAATGCAATCATGAAAGGAATATTTTTGAAAGATGAAGTTTTCGATCCTAATAGCACTATTAATAATATTTAGAAAATATTAAAATATTACTAAAAGATTTTTAAATCGAAAACTTATTGGTCCATTTCCTTGGTAACACCTCCAAGTCTTCTAAAATTTGCAAGCCAAATGGATGCTGAAGCGTAGAAGACAAGAGGGAATTCAAAAAACTTACAATTCACGACCCCGTCTGTTCAGCTGGTAAATTCCAACAGAAAATGGACCTAGTTACTCGAAGGAGTAAAGACCAATATAAAAATAAAATAAAATTTTTATTTTTAATTCAGTTGCAATGCGAAGGCAAAACAATCTTACTTTTCAATTAGAATACGGAGCGCAGTCCAGTCCCTTGAATTGCAATTTTCGGCTCTTATTAAAAAAAAAATATTTTTTTTTAATATTTTTGATTTTACATTGATATTGTTTTAGGGAAAATGTGAAATTAATGGAACATTCAGTACATGAGTTGAAAAAATGTTAACAGATTGGCAAATGAAGACCATTTTTAATTGATCTAAACATTTATAGAAACAAAGTATATGGTTAATATAAATATTACCTGCCTGAAGTAACTTGGTGTACAAATCAATAGTAACCATAATTTTTATTCCCAGGGCCAGTGAGAAACAATGTGCATTTGATTTCTAAGTGTTCTAAGGAAAGATCTCGTAAGAATAAATAGATCTGTACAATGAAGATTAACCTAATCTGTTTAACCATCGAAATTATTGTATTGTTATAAAAATAAAAAAAGAATGTGTGTGTACTTTGTACGCACGTAAGAAGTTATACTTCTATTATATGATTATATGATTATAAACGAAATTAATATACTTTTTATTTATATTTTATTTAAATATTAAATTAATTTATGCTTACTACTTCTCAAACATTTTTATTAAAACAGTGCCAAAAATTAAAATAATAAAATTATAAAACACACACAAACACATTAAAAATGCCACAAATGATTTCTGAACATTAATTGTCGGAAAATTTTTAACTAAATACGTATTTTCTGAAAATAATATTATATAATAAATATACTTACAATCATAAAATGTATAAAAAAAAATAAAAAAATGAAAGTTTCTATTGGGATTCGAACCAACTTACCACGCGGCTGGTATTTGCGTTGTATTGGGATTCACTCGCATTAAAACTTCGCCACAGAGACAGCTTGTCATTATGTGCGAAGATCGTCTAACTTAACAGATTAACCTTTTGACATTTTTAACTTATGTAAATCAAATTATAGCCATGGGCCTTCTAGGCCTGGAGAGCTAAACTATATAAATCAAATTATTTTGATTTTGAATTGAAATGATTTAGAATTGAAAAAATACAACAAAACATAGAGTAAGAAAACAATATATTAGGTGAATATTGATAGAAATTTTGATGGTAATCAAATTATGTAAATAAAAGTATTACATACTACTTATGTATTTTGGTAGGTTCAAGGTAGGTATCGGAGCCCGTATAACGACTAATAAATTTCGCAATCACTTGCGTCGTGCAAAGTGGCTATGTTCAAATATCATAACAAAATTTGATTAACTATTTATAAAACACTTACCAGTGAAAGATTCTTTAGCTTTGAATAAGCGAGATCTGCGGCACTCATACTAGTCACAGTTTGATGAGCTTTCACATTGGCATGCAACAATCATCTCTTCTATGTAAATAAGTCCAAAAATATAATATGAAAACTATTTAAAAAGGCAGTATAACCATTGACTAACTTTTTGTTTGTTGTTTCTCTTCCTACAAATTTTAAAACGCAACAAGCATACATATATAATTTTTGTCATGTCATTTGAACATCCAATGAGCACAAAGTTATAATGCGCATGCGCCCGGTCGCTAGGTATTACCATATAAAATTTCACCGTCATTACGCCCGTAAAGAAGTATAACTTCAATAAATCTCCATTTCATATTATTTACACTTACATACATTAACCTGGAATTTCATTGTGTCTACATTACTGGCCATAGTCACAAACCTACTCTAGTCTACGGAGGTACTGTCTTTCGCAGATGTGGTAATACCGGGTTTGATACATTATTGCTAAATAAACTTTGTGAATAGTAACTTTTCACAAAATAGACAAAATAGAGTTTTAATAGTTTTTACTGTACTTAAATATTTTTTACATTCAGTAGTAATATATATTACCACTGAATAACATATATTATTATAACTATACATATTATATTTTGTTTTGGTATTTAAATTTACCTAAATATTTATAGAAATATACTATACTAAAATCAAGATGCAGTAGAAATAAACAAACCAAGACACATTAAATGCTACTATAAACACTCCCGAATCATAATTTACAATGTATATACATTGTAAATCCCAAATCATGATTTCCAAAGTTTGTACATTGTGAATTATGATTCGGGAGTGCTCCTAATAGTAGCATTTAACTTGTCTTGGTTTGTTTATTTCTACTGCATCTTAATTTTAAATTTAGTGTAGATGTGGCCATCATAGGACGCTTACTTATAGATGCAATAAAATTATTGGTTTATTTTCATTTTAAATGTTATACTTCCAGTATTGTATGTATTACCTAGTATTAAAACATATATTTTTAATTAAAAATATAAATATCTTATTTTTATAATGAACAACATTAAATTTACTTCTTGCGGGAGTAGAAAAAAGTTATAGTAAATATTTTTAACTCGTTTAGCTTTTGATGATATTTGCCATATGTTTGTGTAAGACATGTTTAACGAGTAGTCTAAGGACATATTATTATACTTTGTTATACAAAATAGACATAAAATTTTGAAACTTTCAGCTTCACTTTTTCATTGTTTCAATATTAAATCCCAAATTTAGACTCTCCACCATTTTCTCATAAAAAAGTATGTTCAGTTTTTACCCCAGGTAGACCGAAACCACCAAAAAATTGATGTTACTTAAGTTTTTAAGTATTAAAAAGTGCGTTTCATCAGATACACAAAATAATAATAAAAACTTTACTATTAAACCAAATTTTTAGTTAAAATAAAAACAAAATGTTTGCTTTCTGTGTAGAGTTACAAAAATAAGTTGAAATGCTATTTAATTTCGTATTATTTCCTGGTGATCCTCTGCCATACTAATTTTACATTGATCTTACATGCAAGCATTTGTAAATTAATTTACCATTAAAGGGCGGCCAAAGGCATATTCATATTAAATGGGTGGTTGTAGTTTTGTATATTTTATTTTGATTTGTATTATTTTTATTTTAGTTTTGTAATATTTTTAAGAACAAATAAAATAATTATAATTATTCTGAACTGTTGTTTCTTTATCAAACTTCTTTTTTTTTTAAAAAGTATCAATAAATCCATATATTTAAATTCAATATAAATGTAAATTTTATAGATAGAATTTACATAAAACAAGAATTTTTAATGAATGTTCGTTCAGTTTATCTATTCTTCTTGTCTTTTTTCCTTATGCCTATTATGGTGTCGGATTATGGTCCGTTGTTTCTTTCACCCATTTTTCTATGCTTTTCTGTTTTTGGCTAGGCTTTTCATTTCTTCTTTCGTTTTGCCTCGTACATGTACTATATCCTCTATTTGATCCCTCCAATTCTTTCGGGGATGTCCTCTTCTCCTTTTTGTTGTGTTTCCCATTTCCAGAATTTTCCTGGCCATCCTTTCTGGTTTCATTCTTATGATATGTTCATACCATTCCAGTTGTTTATTTTGGATGTGATATAATATTGGCTCTATTTCTCTTCTTCATTTCTTATTCTACCCCATTTTCCTGCAATCATTCTTAAGTGTTTCATCTCCATTGCTTCTATTTTTGACTCATGTTTCTTCTGTATTGTCCAATTTTCGCCTTGCATAGGTTATTACTGGTCTTGTTATTGTATTATGCATCTTCCTTTTCACTTCCATTTGTATGTATTTATGTCCTAGTATGGGTTTATTTAAGGTATAAAATATTCGTGTCGATTTGTTTCCTTCGTTTGCAATTTCAGCGTCTATTTTCCCGTCGTGAGTTATTATACTCCCTACCTAGGTATTCATAGGTTGATACTTTTTTTAATGTTATCTGATTGCACTTTATTTCTCTGTTGTTTTAGGCCTTCCTTGTTATTTATTATCATTGTTTTGGTTATCTCTTAAGCTTTCGTTTCATTTTTCTGTACGCCTTACACCTTATTACTATTAATCCATATCATGTATTCCTTTTTTTGTTCTTCAGTTTTACTACATCCTTCCTCTTCCTGGCTCTTGGCATTTGAACACTTCAAAAAAAATTATAGACATCAATTTCAAGCCTATTCTTTAATTAATGTATGGTATTATATTATATCTCTGTTATTTGTAGTCTAAAAACAATCATACAAACAAATATTTGCATATTATACATATTATAATAATTACATACAATTGAACACATCTAAGATGAACGGAATTATCAATCAGTAGCCTCCGTCCTCCATAAATACTGAAATGACTGAAAATATTATTTTTTAGTCTACTGTCCTTGAGTGACTTACTGAAATTTGAATTGCCCGCCAAAAGTGACATTTCTGTCAGCCAAAATTTGGCAACACTGTATTCCATCAGAGCGAGTTTAGCCGCAGCTCATTTTGAAAGCAGAGTGTGTGTATTGAACGAACATAGAACACTAATGGAACAAACTTGTTATTGTCACGTCACTGTCACTTTAATGTCAGCCTAACATTTTTTGAATAAAATAAAAAGAAATATAGTTGTACACGTATAGTTGACGATGTTATAAAAGTGCACAAAATTAATTCACATGGAAGGTATTTTGTGGAAATGGACCAATTATTGGAACGGTAAATTAATTTCATAACATAAAGTAACAATAATTTACATTACTCCAATTTGTAGGCTGGCAAACCAGATGGTTTGTACTAGAAAACGGTGTTTTATCATATTGCAAGTCCCAGGATGAAGTAAAGCAAGGGTTTAAAGGATCGGTTAAAGTTCAAGCTTGTGAAATAAACGGTAGGTTCTAATTTAGATGGCATATTCATACTGTATGTGCACATTTTTTTAATCAACTAAGAACTTACATCATTAAGTGTAATTCATTATAATTACTAAATTTCCTGGTATATTAGTTCCCAAATCTTATCTAGTTATTTAGTAGGTTTTGTAGATACTCTAGTATTGAATGTTGGGGTATGTTGTTGTGCTTTATTAATTAGAATGGTTTGTAATTGTATTTTAGAGGCTAGCATTATCTATTTTATTGGTTTATTGACCATATAACAAAAAGTGTTATTGCTATATGACACTAATCATTTGATTTGGCATAAAACGGATCAAGATTTGGATGTAATGGGTGCGTTGGGACGACCATAGTGGCTGGCTGTCAGCAGAAATCGGCTGAGTGGTTGTATCCAGCCGTGATAGGGAAAGCTTAGTAAATCTCTCAGCGGCTGACTTCCAGCAGTGACGTCTGACAGCTATTGCTGGCTCAGCTGTCCAGCCGCTGTGGTCGTCCGAACGCACCCAATGTTGGGAAAAAGTGGTCCATTCCTCAATGAGAGCCATTTGAAGCTCTTCACATTTTGTTGGAGTAGGTATACAACATCTTACACAGCTTTCGAGAAGGGTTCATATAATATGCTCAATAAGATCTGGCCTTTTATATGCCTCGTCCATTTTTGGAATATCAACATAAGATTCTGTGTTTACAATCCTTGCATTATGTGGTCTCACATTATCGAGTATTAGCAGAAATCTGTTGCCAATAAACCCAGTATATGGCATCACATGATGTTATGGGATCTCTATTATGTATCTGTGTGCTGTTAATGCACCCCTCTCAATCAAGACGAGATCCTTCTATACCTCGAAAGAAATCCCTGCCCAAAACATTACTAAGCCACCACCAAAAGCAACTTGGTGTCACCAAGTGCAGAAAGCAAATGTTCTCCAGCCCTTATGTAGACCTTATTTCAACCATCTTTATAATAAATTGATACTCATCCATGTCACTCATCCATAAAAACAATACTTTTTTTCCAATTGCCTATGGTCTGATTGACGTGTTCACAGGCAAATGTAAGTTTGTGTCTTTTGTGAGCAGCAGTATGTAATGGTCCTGTTGCTGGATTGCAAGCTGTCAAAACCTGTTCTGTTAACCTTCTTCAAACAGTAGTAATGCTGATTACTAGTCCTTGGACTTGCTGAATATGCCTTTGAAGCATTCTAGCAGTTTGTGTCTGGTCTTGCAGTGTGGCAATAGTGAGAAAATGATCTTCGCTGATTATTGTCTTTCTTTTGGCACCCATATCAGGTTGCTGTTGATGAGAACCAGTCTCAAGAAATCGTTGGTAAGTTCTCTGCACACTTAAACTATGAACATTCAATTGTCTTGGCCATCCCTTTGGATTGCACCATTTTCCAATCACCCAATAGCAAACCTTTTTCTATTGGGTGATTTTAATCTTCCATCTGCAGTTTGGGATGTCAATGATTATTGTTCCATTGCTTCTTCTCAGCCTACAACTACACAATCCGAAGCTGATTCTATTGAAATTATATCCAATATCTGTGCTTTTTTCAATCTCTTCCAGACCAACGAAATAACCAACAATAGAGGAGTTACGCTTGATCTCATTTTATCTCCATTGGGTATTGATGTATTGAAGGCTATTGACACTTTAATTCCAGTGGACACACATCATCTTCTGCTTGAATGCAGTTTACCAATCAAAATCACAAATGATCATTCATCTGGTGAAGAGTATTATTATGACTTTATTCATGCTGACTATGCAGCAATTAGTTCTTCCCTCGAAGCAATTAATTGGGATGGTGCACTTCAAAGAAAAGAGCTCTCTGACATGGTTTCTGTATTTTACGACATTTTTTATTACAGCATTGATCGTTTTGTTCTGCTAAAAAAAATCTGTGATAAGAAATATCCATGCTGGCACTCCTCTGAGCTGAAGAAGTTGCTTCACGAGAAGAAATCAGCACACAAGATATACAAGAGCACAAGATGTCCAGAAAGTTATGCAGCATTGAGTAACTTAAGAACTAGATGTAAATTTTTATCAAGAGAGTGTTATGCTGATTACATTCAACGCACCGAACATTCTATTATTAATAACGTTAAATCCTTTTGGAAATTTGTAAGTAGTAAAAGGGAAAATGACGCTATACCTAATACAATGACTCTTGGAGATCGTACTGCCTTCAATGGAACTGGTATTGCTAATCTTTTTGCTAACCAATTCTCTTCCGTATGTACAAACCAATCTTTACATCCTCATGTAACCCAGATTTCACCTTTGGTTAATGTGTCTAATTAAGTAATTATCACCTTGAAATTTCAAAAATCTATGAAAAACTGTTTGAATTTAATACCAACAAAGGTCCTGGTCCTGATGGAATTCCCCCTACTTTCCTTAAAACATTCAGCTTCATTCTATCGTGCCAACTTTTTTATATACTTAATAAGTCTCTATTAACAGGGGAATTTCCAGACTACTGGAAAAACTTTTATGTCATTCCAATATAAGTATAAATCAGGTCGAAAATCGTATATAGGTAACTATCATCCTATTTCTATTCTTGGTGCTATTCCTAAAGTTTTTGAGAGCATTGTTTCTGATTATTTAAGTTATGACTGCTCGCCAATTATAGGGGCCCAACAATTTGGATTTACATCCAAAAAATCAGCAGAATTAGGTCTCATAACATATGTTGATTTTTTGACAGATGGTCTTGAGAGGGGTTTACAAGTAGACTCTGTGTACACTGACTTTTCCAAAGCTTTTGACAAAGTTAATCATGAGCTCTTGATTCATAAACTTTATTTATACGGAGTTGATGGCCTTATATTGAAGTGGCTCAAGGGCTATCTTACGCAAAGATCGCAAATTGTCAGGGTTAATCATTACTATTCTCATACCAACTCTAGAACGAACAGGCGGCCAAACTATCTAACGATCTCCTGGCCAATACACAACTGCAAACATGAACGCCCAACCAAGAAATGGTTCTTATGAGAACCAAGCGACTAGAACTCTGGGACCCATTGTCCGGATTTGTCAGATAAATATTGAAGGCATTAGTCAATCCAAAAGTGAAATGCTGTCAAACATACTACTTTCTAATGACATCGACCTGGTAGTCATACAGGAAACCCATGCTGCGAACGAACAACAACTCGCAAGTAGAGGCAAAATTCCAGGCTATGATCTTCTGGGAGCAACCTATCACCATGCTTATGGTACCGCCAACTACGTAAAAAACTCCGTAGAAAACGCTCACCTCATATCTTCCACCATGCAAGATAATATACATTTGACTGTTACCAAAATAGGTGAAATGGAAGTGACAAGTGTTTATAAACCCCCAAGTATTACATGGCCAAGCCACGTCATAGACATAAGGCCCCATCCCGCCATCTATTTAGGTGATTTTAACAGCCATCATCAAGAATGGAAATACAGAAATAACGATGAAAACGGAGAGACACTGCTAGACTGGGCAGAGAGTAACCACCTGCATCACGTCTTCGATGCCAAAGACCGGGGCACTTTTAAATCGGCGGCATGGAAACAAGAGTACAATCCAGATTTATGTTTTGTGAGCAAAAACCAGAAAAGCTACCCCTTACCAACCAAGAGAAGAGTACTTCATGACTTCCCGCATAGCCAGCACAGGCCGATCATTATTGAGATTGGTATCCAAATCCCACTAGTCACAACCATTCCACGACCACGCTGGAACTTTAACAAAGGTAACTGGCCCGCCTTTACCAACGAACTCGATAAAATCCTACGATGGATTCCACCAACATACAAAAATTATGAAAGGTTTAGAGGGGCAATAATTGCTACAGCAAAGAAACACATTCCCAGGGGCCATCGTAAGCAATACATGCCAGGATGGAGTGAGAAAAGCCAAAATGTCTACGAAGAATATCTTGATTAGGTGAAAGTGACATTGCGGACGAACTTCTCCTGAGCCTTGATGTAGCAAGAAGGAAGAAATGGACAAATGAAGTCGAATTGTTAGATTTCAAAAAGTCTAGCCGTAAAGCGTGGTCGCTCCTAAGAAAACTGGGAAGTGACAAACTGGCAACACGACAAATCCACGACTTCAACCCTAATAAAATTGCATCACATATAGTTGCCACCTCCAGAGGAGCATGTGATAAAAAGTTTACCACTACTATAAAAAGGGAGCTTAAACACCTAAAAGCTGCCTGTCCATCAGATACAGAGTACTCCGCACCGTTCACTCCAGAAGAAGTCTCAAACGCCATCAAAGACATTAAACCTAACAAAGCTCCTGGTACAGATGGTATACCTCCCGAATTCCTGATCCATTGTGGGAAATTTGCAAAAACCTGGTTGTCTAAATTCTATACAGATATACTCAAAACAGGTAACCTACCAAACATCTTTAAACAAACAAAAATCGTAGCCATTCTAAAACCTGGAAAATCAACAGACAACCCAGCGAGTTACCGCCCCATCGCTTTACTCAGTTCAGCTTACAAGCTCCTCGAAAGACTGGTCCTGAACAGAATCGGCCCAAAACTACTTCAAAAAATACCAATTGAACAAGCAGGATTCAGGCCTCAACGAAGCACCACTGACCAAGTGCTCTCTATAACTACCTACATAGAGGCAGGTTACCAAAGAAAACTGAAGACGTCTGTGGCATTCATCGATTTATCGGCTGCATATGACACGGTTTGGAAAGATTGCCTCATCTATAAGCTCCTGAAAATAATCCCCTGCAAAGCAACCGCCCGACTCATAAATACTATGCTGAGCAGTAGAAACAGCAAGTACACTTCGGTGTTCAGCCCTTGGACTCGTATACTCCGCAGCTGAATACTGCTCCCCTGTTTGGCTGAACAGCGTTCACACAAAAATTATAGATACTCAGCTCAATGTCGCCATGCGTCTCATATCTGGAACGATCAAGTCTACACCTGTGGAGTGGCTTCCACTACTGAGCCACATACCTCCACCTAACCTTCGTCGTCAGCATGCTCTGCTTAGAGAATTCCAAAAGCTGCTTAACAACCCGCAGTTACCTATACACACATATGTCGCCGACGCTAACTCACATCAATTGCGCTCCAGAAAACCTCCGACTAGAGATGCAATAAACTTGAGTTCCAACAATTTCCAAATGAACTCCCAGTGGAAGAACATGCAGAGCGACAGACCGAACCTAATAATGAGAAACACACCATGCATCACAGAAACTCCACCAGGTTTTGACCTCCCCCGAAAATCATGGTCAACTCTTAACAGGATAAGAACGGGTCATGGAGTCTGCGCAGATTCCCTTTATAAATGGAAAATGAGAACCTCTGCTGAGTGCGACTGCGGCGCCGAGAAACAGACCATCCAGCATATGATTGCCGAATGCCCTCGGAGGAAGTATGATGGAGATCCTCTGGACTTCGCCTCTGCAACACCAGCGTCGATTGAATATATTAATACATTAGATGTTAGACTATAACATATGTGTGATAATGTTGTGTATCAAATTGCCATACGCTAAATAAAATAAATAAATAAATCTCTGTTACCTCAGGTGTACCACAAGGATCACACTTGGGACCTCTGTTGTTTAATATATTTATCAATGATCTAATACCCTGTTTCCAAGTAAGTAAGTGAAACTTTGTTATTCGCTGATGATTTAAAATGTTTTAAAATAATCACATGAGGCTGATTCACTTAGGGCCGGTACTTTATGTCTCCGTTAACAGCCGGTTAGTTAACCGGGGTTTAATCGGGACAGAAATATATGCATAACATAGACATAAACGCAATTATACTTATTATTATATTCATAAATAATTATAATGATAATTATAATTGCTTTTATTACAACGCAAGAGGCTCTATGAGGTACTTTTCTGTCCCGATTAAACCCCGGTTAGCTAACCGAGGTTTAACCGGGACATAAAGTACCGGCCCTTAGTCTACAAGGTGATATTGATCGCCTATCTAACTGGTGTATGCAAAATGGTACGTGTTTGAATGCATCCAAATTCCATATTCTTCGTTTTCATCGAACTCATCATCCAATCATCTTCGAATATAGTAATCTGACATTACATTCTGCTTCTGAAACTAAGGAATTAGGTGTGATCCCCGACTCCGCCCTTAGCTATAAATCACACATTTCCAATACAATACAGAAGTCTATGAAGATGCTTGGCTTTATAAAGAGAACCACCAGAGACTTTACTAACATTTCAGCTATTAAATCCCTTTATTTCTCCCTGGTTAAATCTCATTTTGATTACTGTTCCACAATTTGGTCCCCCTATTACTTTACTCATAAACTGAAACTTGAGGCTGTCCAACACAATTTTCGGAGATATACTGCCACTAGGATGCATGTATACTACGACTATTCTGCATTAGAGTCATACTGAACTTA
The DNA here is from genome assembly GCF_917563875.1 of Diabrotica virgifera virgifera. Classification (NCBI taxonomy): domain Eukaryota; kingdom Metazoa; phylum Arthropoda; class Insecta; order Coleoptera; family Chrysomelidae; genus Diabrotica; species Diabrotica virgifera. Next base: position 96,460,637 of record NC_065446.1, on the reverse strand, counting down.
CCTCCCTCTTGAGGTACGCAGAAAACAAAGAGAGTTAATAATTTTATTTAAAATTATCAACGGGCTGTGTAACTGCCCCGAGCTTCTCTACAAAATATCTCTATTTGTCCCCAGTCGTTCGACTAGGCAGGTGGAAACCTTTTTTGTTTATTTTCATAGATTCAATTATTCTTACAACACATTTATTCCTAGAACTCTTTGATTAGCTAACTCATTAAATAACCTCTAAATTTTTAATATATCAGTTTCCCCCTTTAAAAATCATACTTCTTCCCTAACTTTTTAACTTTTTAATACCTTCGGCCAGAGCTTTTGTATTGTGATTAGTGTTACATGACCTGTATGTATTAGATAACTAAAAACCGTTATACCTTGGAACATTTCTGAATTGATTTATGTGTTCTCTTTTGTTTGTAATTGTACTGACCTATATGTTATCTTATTCTTTCTTGTAACTGCACTACTCATAGAATTATTTTTTCTCAAACCACTTTGTTTTGTTATATTAAATAAATAAATAAATAAATTTTCCAGCAATGTTACAATCTGAACAGACTTTCGATACTTTTCCACTGTTATTAAGGTTGTTAAGAAATGCAATAAACAAGAGATCTCAGAAACTCTCTTAGAACACTACAATAGTTCACTCAGTTCTCAAAGCCATGAATTCCTTAAGGCTTCGTTAATTTGTAAACAATGAGTTCTGAGAAGTTTATGGTTTAATAGGTTTTGCTAATTTCTTTATTCTCGTTGAAGCGGTAGTCTAGCTTCTCAGTACACCACATAATTCATTTAATTTAATATAAAACAAATTAAACAGATGAGAAATATATAAAAATATATAAAATTTTCCAAGTTTTGTGGGTGGTCCGTTTTCTCTGGCGTGCAGTGTATTCCATTTTCCCTTTAAGGACCTTTGCTCTTTTTTCTTAGTTCTTGTAAATATCCATATCCAAGAGCCGTATGAACATGCAGAATACACTGAATGATATATTGTAGTTCCCACTAAATATATAAGACAGCTCTAAAACTAGAAAGTTGAAACAGAATAATGTTTTTTGTAGTTTGTTTCCTTGATAATACTAGAATGGATCTAGTGATTCCAGGAGAACAGCACCTTTACCTCAGAGCCGCCACATCTCAAGAAAGACAAAAATGGTTGGTAGCATTAGGAACTGCCAAGGCCGGTATAAATAGGAATGAAAAAAGTATTGGTAAGTTACAATAGGTTGAAGATTAGTGTATGATTAGTAGTTACCAATAAGTTTTAAGCTACTAAAGGTAATTTAAGGGTTAACTGTTTAGATAAGGGAGCGCTCAAGTATTACGTAACGCAATTTTTGACGATTTTTGACCCCCCCCCTCTCCCCTATGTAACGCACCCTAAAGGGGCGTTCAAGTATTACGTAGGGGTGTAGCTATGGATCGCCTCCACGTGGTGCACCCTGGGTAACGCCAAATGATCCATCACTCCCAATCCTAAGGTGTAACACCAACGTGCCGACGGGATGCATGGTACAGGGAGTAAAGTGTATCTGAAGCTATGCCCTAGAGAGATGGCGAACTCTAGGGGAATATAGCCTTGGTGCGGTAAGGTCGCACTGCCGCACTTGACATTTATTTTGACCCTACTCGTGGGAACAATCGTGGAACCAAAGAGAAACATTAAACAAGCGGAGAGGGACTCAGAAATGGGCGACCTCTCCGAAGAAACAAGAATGGAAACTGCGGGAGCAGCAGACCATAAGGGAGCTGTGAAAACAGCAGACCATGCCGAGGAGGGAGATATGGAAGGTGACTAGCTAGAGACAAGCCTCGGGACAAAAAAGCTATCTGGTGCTCAAAAACGAAGGCTTAAGAAAGCCGAAAAAATAGCTGCTGGGACGTTAGTGAAAGAAAACCCACATAAGACCAAAGGCCAAAAGGGGAAAAGTGGCCATACCACGGGAGTGAAGAGGACCCGCTCTGACGGCTCGACCCCAATAAAAATCCCCGAGGCCGAAAGACGTAAAGGGAATTACGAAACAAGTAGCTAACAACGCGACCAGGAGCGGTAATACGCAGACTGGCACAGTTGCTAGCGCTGAAGAGGCAAGGGGCGATAAAACGCAGACTGGCACTTACGGCGAAGTGACAGACAAACTGAGGATGGCGGTGGTAGACAGACGCCATCCTGAGGTAAAACTGAACCAGGAACAAGCAGACCTGGTTCGAACAAAATTGGAAGAGGCAGTGGATAAGGCATGCGCAAAAAGAGCTGAAGAACTGTTCAAAATTAACAGGAATCAGCTCAAAACCACTACAGGTTTCCTAACTGGACACGTTCCAGTAAAAGGACACCTACACACGATAGGACTATATAACGGAGATCTCGGTTGCAGACTATGCAATAGAGAGACCGAGACAGTCAGACATTTATTGTGCGATTGCGAGGCTCTGGACCGCAAGAGACAAGAAATATATGGAGACGGCAGACCAAGTCTGACAGACAGTATATGGCACTAACCCAATGGATCTTTACAGGCTAGTGAAGGGCACTACTATATTGGAGTGGATGTCATAAGAACAAATGGAAGAAAGTACAATAAGCTGAAAAGCTGCTGTGAGATCGGGGTGCATGCCCCCTCCCCTCCCCCCACCTGCGTTACGTAATACTTGAACAGCCCCAAAGGGGAAGCTCAATAATTAGTACAGAACAATGTGCAGGTATTCCTATTAACTAGCAAATAGTCCATTAGCTCCCAGGAACTATTTATTAAAATAGGAAATGGTTGAATAATCGAACAAGTATATGAAATTTATGGAAATAAAAGGCCGATATAGAGCACTGCAGTGGCGGCTTAAAGTGTACCACTTTAAGAAGGTAGTGCCAGAATTCAGGCAGTCACCAAAATTTTTAGTGACGGATTCACCATATTGTCAAAAAAGGTATAAAACAAAAATTAAAAAAAAATAGGCGCAGATACTTTTACTTTATGTAGATATCTACTACTACATCAGAATTTATTAAAACAGTTCCGTAAATTAATTAACAATAAAAAACTCAACTTACCACCAGTATTTACTGCTGATAGTACTTGAAGTTTGTTATTACGATTTAGTCTCTATTTACAAAATTATAAAAATAATACTATTTCATTATTTACACACACGCACAAAGTTGTGTAATATCACTTTTAAAGTTTACAATATACAGGGTGTCCCGAAAAGATTGGTCATAAATTATACCACAGATTCTGGGGTCAAAAATAGGTTGAGTGAACCTCACTTACCTATATACAATAGTGCACACAAAAAAAGTTACAGCCCTTTGAAGTTACAAAATAAAAATCAATTTTTTTTCATATATCGAAAACTCTTACAGATTTTTCATTGAAAATGGATATGTGGCATTCTTATGGCAGCAGCATCTTAAATAAAAATTAAAGTTAAATTTGTGTGCCCCATAAAAATTTTATGGGGGTTTTGTTCCTTTAAACCCCCCCAAACTTTTGTGTACGTTCCAATTTAATTATTAGTGTGGCACCATTAGGTAAACATACTGTTTTTAAAACATTTTTGCCTCTTAGAACTTTTTCGATAAGCCAGTGTTTATCGAGATATTTTGAATATTTATCGAATCCACCACATATTTGTATATGGTTAAGTACGATTATAGAGACCTGTTAATAATCTGAAAATGTATTTATAATTTACATTTTTAGGTATATTTTGAAAAAGAAGCCACATCTCGATAAAATGGGACTTATCAAAAAGAGACTAAGAGGCAAAAAGTTTTAAAAACACTGTGTTTAACTGATTGTACCACAATAATAGTTTAATTGGAACGTACACAAACATTTGGGGGTGTTTAAAGGAACAAAACTCCCATAAAATGTTTATGTAAAATATTAAAAAAGAAGCCGCATCTCGATAAAGACTCGCTTATCGAAAAAATACTAAGAGGAAAAAAAGTTTTAAAAACGTTGTGTTTAACTAATGGTACCACAATAATGAATTAATTGGAACGTACACAAAAGTTTGGGGGGCTTTAAGGGATCAAAACCCCCATAAAATTTTTATGGGGTGGACAAATCTCACTATAATTTTGTTTTAAGATGATCCTGCCATAAGAATGACACATGTCCATTTTCAATAAAAAATCTTTAATAGTTTTCAATATATTGAAAAAAATCGATTTTCATTTTGTAACTTCAAAGGGCTGTAACTTTTTTTATGAGCACATTTGTACTAAGGTAACTTAGGTTCAATCGAATTATTTTTGACTCCAGAATGTGTGGTATAATTTATGACCAATCTTTTCGGGACACCCTGTATTATGAAGTCCATCCGTCTTTTTTTTGGTTGCAAAGTTTTCAATGACTTTATTATTAAAATTATCAATGCCATTTACAAAATTCTTTTCTGCAGATAGCATACCTAAAGTACTAAGTCGTTCTTCTTTCATTGTATTTCTAAGGAATGTTTTAATTCGTTTTAACATCGAAAAACAGCGTTCTGCTTCAGATGTTGATATAGAAATGGTAACTAAAATACTAAAAAGTTTAATAATTTCTTCATATGTGCATGTTAGACCTTCCTCATTTAATAAAACTGATAGCGGAGTAGCCACAGATGTAGTACTTAATTCGTCTCGCTAATACAGTACCTACTGATAATTCAGTTTTAAATCGAGTTTGTTTCAAAATTAAAATTGTCTGCATGGAACAGGCATTAAAACGTTTTCAAGATAAAAATTATGTTTCTGCATAGTTAACAAGGTAGTGCAATGCTGCCATGGCTCTATGGCACTACCTCACGGGCCGCCACTGGAGCACTGAGTTTAATAAATCTTGCCCAAGTATACTTTTGCTCCTAGAGCATCATCAGGGGAGTTTTGTCAAATCAGGAAGGTATCCTAGAATGTCGTTAACATTTGTTTCTTTTAAGTAAAATTATGGTGGAAAGTAACACATAACATAACACACACTGGACAATGGAAAAACAGAATAAAATTAAATTAAATGCCGGTACTAAGTCAGGTTCATATCCAAGATGGAGAATCATTGTAACATAACATCATAACATATAACACACACTGGACAAACCGATTAAAATTAATGGAGGTACAATGATTGTTCCTCCGATATGAACCTGACTTAGTATCAGCATTTAATTTAATTTTAATCTGTTTGTCCATTGTCCAGTGTGTGTTATATGTTATGTGTTTACTTTCACCATCTTTTACTTAACGACGTTCTACACCTTCGGCAAAGAATTAAGGATTTGCATGAAATTTTAGTATGTTATAGCATTGGTTATAGTTTACTTCAAAAAACTAAGACTTGATTTTTTAAAAATTGTTTTACCGTGCAGTTTAATTACTATTAACCTTTAACTACCCGCGCATCAAGTTATAACATAACTACACGCGTGGCGTACTTTGTACGCCACAAGAAAATACACTTAAAAACAGCGGATTTGTTTAATTTTTTTTGAAAAAATACACTTAGTTGTTTGTTATAAACCTTATTCGGCATCAGTGAATACTTGGAGACCCTTTTCAGTAAGCCAATTGGGATTTATAACTGGAATCATGGAATAACTGGATTACATGATAAATAAAATTACTAATAAAAAATTTTTTTAAATGTGATTTTTTACAGGAGAAAAAGTATTGTTTACAAAGAAAAATATATTTTTTGCCATAATGACTAAAAAACAATTAAAATATGTACTTATATTACGACTTATAGTAATATAATCCTGGGGTATATTGTCCACCACCGGAAACAACAAATAATAAAATGTAAATTACGATCTTTCCAGAACGCCGATTATAACGAAACTAAAACCAAATTGTAAAGCACATGCCAGTGATAGGTTAGAAAAATAAGCAAGATCAAAAATTAAATTTTTAAATATATTTCCAGTAGAATTCTTATATCTGGCGTACAAAGTACGCCAGCGCGTGTAGTTAAAGGTTAAGGGTCAAAGTTAAGTTTTAACATGGGCTCTTATGGGAATTCTTAAAAAGTTAATAACTTTTGACCCAAATTTACGATTTTTAATTATTTGTGCTTAAATTAAAGGTTTTTTTTTTGTAAGGAATAACATATTAAAAAATGAGGATTGTTTACCGTACCATTATTAAATAAAAGTGAAAATACTGTTTCGAAATTTAACAAAGTTGGTAGTGAGATCAGCTGCACTCGTGGTCGTCAATGCGCAGGCGCACTAAATACGCGTCAGCAATTTAAACTGTGTATAATTCAAATATGATGTGATGAATCATAAATAAACTGAAATAATTATTTTAAATATTAATTAAAGCTAATTGGAAGTCAAAAAATATGTAGATTATTAGAATAAAACGGTTATGAAAGTTATTTAAATAAAAAAATATATACTCATTAATATTTTTATTAAATTTATTATAATTTATTTTCATAAAGTATTCAATACTGAAACATAACACCGAACAAAGCTGATTTTTTCCTTTTCCATTTTTTTAGTTTATGCATGCACGTTTCTATCTCTATACTGCCTACGCCGGCGAGCGGGCGAGCAGGCATGATTTGAGTATTCTACTATAAATGCATTGTTACCAACTTTCGCTTGCATATAAATTCCCCCCCCCCCTTCCTCTGAGAGGCATAACCCGCAACGAAGGTGTAGAACGTCGTTAAATGAAACAAATGTTACGACATTCTAGGGCTAGGGTATTTTCCTGATTTGACAATACGCCCCTGCTGATGCTCTAGGAGTGAAAGTATCCTTGGGCAAGATTTAATAAACTAAAAGCCATTTATGTTCTTAAAAAACTATTTATTAATTTATTTTGTTGTATTTATTTATTATAAATTAATCTCTTGTCATATTTAAGTATTCTGTGGTATTCTAGACGAACCCAATCCAGATGCCCTGAAATCGAAAAAGTCTGAATTAAGGTTATATTGTGATTTACTGATGCAACAAGTTCATGTCATTAAATCAGCAGCACTACATGATAATGGGCCTGAAATAGAAGTAAGTAGAATTTTTGCGTCTTAAACAGGAATAATTACTTTTTGTGACTAGTTTGCGCTGTCAGATTTCGTTTATGAGAGTGAGCCACACTCTTCAATTACTCTGGGCTAATTAGCAAAATTCATGGAAAAGTTATTTACCAACAATTTTATTGCTGGAATCGAATTATAAGATCCTCTATATTAATAATATAGGTATGCGAAGTCCGCAGATAGTGTGCTACTTTTTTATAAACAAAATGGCGCCGACAAATCGTATTTTTTTCAATTATTGCTCTATAACTCCGAAGATTTTAACTTTACAACAAAAACACCCAAATAAAAATTCACCGCAATTAAATTTTGCGTAGAGATCTGTTTTTCACGATTTGCTCGGACGAAAATTTACCTCGGAAAATGCGGGTTTTCCTAACAAAAACTCTAATTTTCAAATAAAGGTTTAGGTAAGTAATTATTAATCAATAATTAAATAACTTAGTGAAATCAAAGCTTTCTTGGTATAGATTGTAATTCCAGAAGCCGGTGAAAATGAAACGAATATTTTAGCAACAATTCAATTGTTAATTAACAATTTACGATCGCAATAATAACCAAAATAATAATGATACATTGATCAAACTTATAAAGATTATAAAGATGAGATGCTTATTTAATATTTTATCGACAAAATATAAATTTTTCTTTTTTTGCATAATCTTTAAATTTTGAAAAAAAAAATAGTATAATACGCTGGTCTAAAATAATTAGTAAAGTACAAAGAAAGGTTATTTACCAGCAATTTTATCGCTGAAATCGAAATAAGATCCTATATATTATTAATATAGGTATGCAAAGTCCGCAGATAGTGTGCTACTTTTTTTATAAACAAAATGGCGCCGACAAATCGTATTTTTTTCAATTATTGCTCTATAACTCCGAAGATTTTAGCTCTACACCAAAAACGCTCAAATAAAAATTCACCCCAATTTAATTCTACATAGAGGCAAGTTTTTCCCGATTTTCTCCGACGAAAATTTTTCTCGGAAAATGTGGGTTTTCCCAACAAAATCTCGAATTTTCAAATAAATTTTTTGGGCCAGTAATTATTTATCAATAATTATATAGCTTGGTGAAATAAAAGCTTTCTTGGTATAGATTATAAATTCAGAAGCCGGTGAAAATGAAACGAATATTTTAGCAACAATTCAATTGTTAATTAACAATTTACAGTCGCAATAACAGTCAAAATAATCATGAGACATTGATCAAACTTAGAAAGATTATAAAGGTGTGATGCCTATTTAATATTTTGTCGACAAAATATAAATTTTTTCATTTTTTGCATAATCTTTAAATGTTTAAAAAAAATTGTTATAAACAAATTAACATTTCTCAGAAATTGTTTATTATATTCTAATTTTAAAAAATACTTAAAATGCGTATTTCATAGGTCTTGAAAATGAATGCTTTAAAAAATTTTCAACCATTTGCAAAAAAGTTATGAAACAGCAAAGTAAATATACGAATTCTCCGTTGTTTATAATTTGTTTTAATTGTTTCAAAGCTTAAATGTGAGTCTATGGTACAAACTAATTACTCACAAAGAATGTCAAAAATTAGTGCAATGGTTATATTTTAATCAAAGATTAAAAATACTTTTTTTTTGTAATTTTTAGCGCAAAAGTAGGCCTGATACAGAGTCGGAGCTAAAATATTCACTCGAAGCGACTGACACGCAGCATACATTATTTATTGACACAGACCGAACCTAATAATGAGAAACACACCATGCATCACAGAAACTCCACCAGGTTTTGACCTCCCCCGAAAATCATGGTCAACTCTTAACAGGATAAGAACGGGTCATGGAGTCTGCGCAGATTCCCTTTATAAATGGAAAATGAGAACCTCTGCTGAGTGCGACTGCGGCGCCGAGAAACAGACCATCCAGCATATGATTGCCGAATGCCCTCGGAGGAAGTATGATGGAGATCCTCTGGACTTCACCTCTGCAACACCAGCGTCGATTGAATATATTAATACATTAGATGTTAGACTATAACATATGTGTGATAATGTTGTGTATCAAATTGCCATACGCTAAATAAAATAAATACATTATTTATTAAAAGTGTACGTTGCGCGGCCGGTCGTCGCTCCGAGTGAAAATTTTAGCTACAGTACTGTATTAGTCTACTTTCACGCGTGTAAATTACAAAAATATATATTTATAATCTTTAATTAAAATATAACCATTAAACTGATAATCGATATTTTTTGTAAATAATTAGCTTGTACTTTAAACTCACTTCTACGCTTTGAAAGAATTAAAAAAATTATAAACACCGTTGTAATCGTATGTTTACTTTGCTGTTTCATAACTTTTTTGCATATGGTTGCAAAAAAGTTTTAAAGCATTCATTTTCAAGATATTTGAAATGCGCATTTTCGCTATTTTTTAAAATTATAATATAATAAAAACTTTTTGAGAAACGTTAATTTGTTTATAACTATTTTTTTAAACATTTAAAGATTTTGCAAAAAAATAAAAAAATTATATTTTGTCGACAAAATGTTAAATAGGCATCTCATCTTTATAAGATTTCAAAGTTTGATCAGTGTATCATAATTATTTTGGTTATTATTGCGACCGTAAATTATTAATTAACAATTGAATTGTTGCTAAAACATTAGTTTAATTTTCACCAGCTTCTGGAACTATAATCTAAACCAAGAAGGCTTTTAAGTCACCAAATTATTTAGTTATTGGTAGATAATTACTTATCTAAAACTTTCTTTGAAAATTAAAGATTTTGTTGGGAAAACCCGCATTTTCCGAGGAAAATTTTCGTCGGAGCAGATCGGGAAAAACACGTCTCTATGCAGAATTTAATCACGGTGAATTTTTATTTGGGTGTTTTTGCTGTAAAGTTAAAATATTCTGAGTTATAGAGCAATAATTGAAAAAAACACGATTTTCGGGCGCCATTTTGTTTATAACAAAAGTATCACACTATCTGAGGACTTTGCATACCTATATTATTAATAATATAGGATCTTATAATTCGATTCCAGCAATAAAATTGCTGGTAAATAACTTTTCCCAAAAATGGCCTATTCTCCGATAATCAGCCCAGACTAAATATATAGTTGGACTTATAGTGCTTTATGGCACTAACTATAATATTTATTTATAGAAAATGGATGAAGCCACTAGATTTTTAGGAGCCACTTGTAACACATTTATTAAAACGCTTGAAGAATGTATGACTCTGTCCAATGTTGATGTGAAAAACCCCGTGACACCCATTAATGATGTACCGTTTCCGTTGACAAATTCTATTCCCTCCAGTCGAAAGGTAAGCTTAATGTTATTTTCACATTTTTAATTAAGACTGTATACTTTTCCTAATCTAGGAAGATAATATAACAAAATATGTGTGATTCTCACAAGGAGCATTATTTTGCAAAGTATTAATAATATAAAATGTACAGTTGTTCCAACGGATGTTTGCACATGCATGACATGATTCACGAATTACTTTTTATATCAGGTCTCTTTTTACTTACAGAAACTAGTATCGCAAAATTAAGCCGCTTGTCCATAGACCCCCACAATAAGTTAAACAAAGATAAGCGATACAGCATGTCTTTGATACATTATTTACTAAGAATTTTGATGTTTATCACTTTCAGTGACATTGGCGCATTTGTTTTGTTTAAAAATAGTTTTTCATATTATTTAAACTTTTAATATTTGTTTGTACATTTCATTTTAATTTTTATTTTCAAGCATAATTGTTAGAACGACTAACTGTTCCTCTCTTATTTGATTACTTCTGGTAATTATTTATTTTTAAGCTAATGAGACAAGTAATATTTTTTAACCTACAAATTGTCATTATACTACATGAGTCTGGCTATAGTTGTATCGAACGGAAACTTATTTGTTTATTTTCGAGTCATTATACTACATGAGTCTGGCTATAGTTTTGCCGAATGGAAACTTATTTGTTTATTTTCGAGATTACTGTTAACTTTGTAGCGTTTTTATTTTTCTGAGTGTAGGTTCCAATACAGTTCCCATCTCTCCATGGCTTTTACTCAATTGCCTGTAGATTTTAGAAACTTAATATCGCCGTTGACGTCTCTGCAAAATATGTGTGCTATCGAACCATGTTTTCTCACGCAAAATGTGGGAATTTAATAGCTTTTGGGTAAAGCAGTCGTTCTTAATCCTCTCATAATTCATTTAAGAATTAGGGCTGCTTAGTGGTTACGAGCATAGCGAAGTGTTAACAAATCTCTTTCTGAATATTTCTCACTTTCCCATGATTTTTGATTGGTTAGCATACCCACTCCACCAACTAATATCAAAAATTTGTTGAAATAACAAAAGAAAAGCGTTATTTTTAACATTTTATTGTATGACTTTAACATAATCTAACGACTCAGACGCAAAATAAAAAACGAGTAGTTAGTCTTACAATGTAATCAGAACAAAGAAAACGTTTACTACAAAAAAATTCACAAACATTCCAAAACTAACATACCAAAATACAAAATAATTGAATTAGTCTTAAAAACACATATTGCACTGAATTTTTTTCTCACTTTGATTTTTGCAAAAAAAATTATTGAACAACTCTCACTTCAACGCTCAATATCAAACTGATAAAACACTTCAGAAAATGCAATAGCTAGTATTTTAATCCTTAAAAGACTATGGTTGCCATATGGCAACCATTGTAAGCAGTGATCTAAATAATTTTTTCAGTAGGTTTCTCTATTAAAAAGCAGATGACGCATGCTGTTCTGAATAGTAAAATAAGTATATTTTAAGGTAGTACTGAAAGTTTAGTCTCAAGTTAGTGTTTGTTTGATTAACATCGCTGTGTATATATCCGATTTTTGTTGGTGCAAGAAAATGGACATCAGATTTGTGTAAGTAACTTTTTAATACCTAATTTAAATTATTTTTTGTTTAGTATACGATTTTATTTATAAGATTAGACTAGATTTTAAAAATGTTGCATTAGTTTGTCTTTTTCTTTTAGTGTGTAATTATTTTAGTGAAATATAATATATAAACGTGAAATAAAATGTGTATTTTAAAACTGTTGGATAAACAGTACCTACAATCAGAAAAACTTACCTTTAAAAAGGTACTCGATTATGAAATAACAAAAATATCAAAAAACACGACTGAATATCAGCTTTTTATGGTGACACAAACACATCACATAACCGACCATATAAAATAAGTGATGAACGACAACGAACGAACGAACACGAACACAGATTACAGATTCACAGATAGCGCAGGATTTGTCAAAAGTCATGTTCCACCAATCACAAGACCGACATCAGCGCCTCTGACTAAATGGAAGGAAAATAAATACGATTACATGTTTTTTATTAGAGTGAGCGGGGCATGAAAAATACTATATCGATGCTAAATGACTTACCCCATACATAAGAAACTGTGTTACTGTACACTGTGTTACTCACTGTATTTTGATAATTTATTCACTAGTTTGTCTTTACTAAAATTTTTAAAAGATGAAGGCTACGACGGAACTGCAACGATAAGGGAAAATCGTACCTATCCCAAAAAACTGCCATCGGAAAAATAAAACCCAGATGAAAAAAGTGAATCGAGGTGAACATGACTCTGCTCATGATAAAGAAAATGGAATAATTGTTGTTCATTGGGCTGACAATAATGTAGTCACAGTTGCATCAGCAAGTCACGGAATTTTGCCGCTACAGAAAGTAAAAAGGTTTTCGCAAAAAGAAAAGAAAAATATTTTAGTTCCTAGACCATATGTTTTCGGTAAATACAATTTTGCAATGGGAGGGACAGATCTCATGGACGAAAATATAGCCAGGTATAGAATAAGTATAAGGGGTAAAAAATGGTGGTGGTGCATTTTTTCTTGGCTTATTGATGTATCGATACAAAATGCGTAGATTATTTACAAGAAGTCTGGCCACAACTGTACACAGCTACAATTTAGACGTGATATTGTAAAAGTAGCTTCTGCTAAGTTTCGAGATCCACCAAAAACTTTAGGTCGACCATCGTTAAGCTTATCATCCAGCACTAATAGTAGAGTTAGTGATGATATTAGGTATGATAATCTTAGCCATTTTCTGGTATCTACTCCGGAAAATAAGAAAAAGAAATGTGCAAATAAAACGTGCAAGTCTATAATGAGAACGATGTGCTCTAAATGTAACGTTGGCTTATGCCTAGCGTGCAATGTGCAATTTCACACTAAATAATTTATAGTTTTTTATTGTTATTCATAGTTTTTATTGTTATTCATAGTTGTAGTAATTTTTTATGTTTATTATAATATAGGCAGTAGGAAGGACTACGGTTGCCATATTATGGCAATCTTCTTTTTTTATAAAAAATACTTAAATTGTTTAATTTTTTTATTATAATTTTAATATTTGTTCAAAATAAAACATAAATCACGAACCATTTTTCAGTTTTTTAATAAAAACAAAAGTCCGTCCTTGAATGGTTAAAGATAGTCACTCGCACATATTTAAATAGATAGTGTGGTCTGTACGAAAGAATATTGATAAAACTTATTAAAACTTTAAAATGCGGCACGGAGTACCGGAGTGTGGCCACCAGTACCGCCAGTGTGGAGGGTTTTTTGATTTAACTTATTTGCAAATCAATCATTACGTTTTTGCAAAGATCCGTTGGAACAACAGTATGTTAGTAACTTTATTAACAAAACTTTTGTTTTTAGAAAAGTTGAATGAGACCACAAATCAAAGATTTGTTTGTTGCAGCGGTATTACGTCGTTATTTATTTAAAGTAGATGATATTTATATTTAATACAAGTATTTCCTATTAGTTGTGATCGGAAAATAACAAGTATTAAATAGTTAAAGACAAATTTTATGTACGTATTAGAAAGTGATTGAATTTTTGTATGTTATTTCTTTAGATTATTATTAGCCTGTCCGTTCAGGATATTTTAACATTGAAGAGGATTTTGTTTTGTAAAATGAATTGCCTATAGATTAGTCTTGTTTTAAGTAATGTCTGTTAATCAACAGCCATTTTCTCGTGGCATTTTGAGAACCAAGGTCGATTTCCTTGAAAATTTGGATTTAGGTAGTAATTATAACCTTTGGGGGTGAAAACAACCCCCTGGAGCTGAAAACAACCCCCTGGGGTGAAAACAACCCCATATAGAGGATGAATATTTTTTAATCAAAATAACTATGGAAATCGATAGAGTGACCAAGTCTGAGTAAATTTTGTTCTATAAATTTTTTTTGCAAAATTGACACTTTCCTAGTTATTTGCGATTGAAACTATGCATTTTTCATTGAAAAAACTCTCGTTTTATAACCATTTTTCATGAATAACTTAAAAAAAATTAAATTTTATAGAAAAAATCATTAAAACCAAAATTGAAGCTAATAAAAAAACAAAGAGATTCGCGTCTGAAAGACCTATGTAAACCCAATAACGACTGAGTGATTGCTCTTTAAAAGATGGTTATTTTCTAAGAACATCGAAATGGAAAACCTTTAATCTCAAATAACTCGAATCTGGTGCAATTGTTTGGGAAAACTTAAAAGACATCTTTCAAAGCTCATTAAAAAATCTTTCAGATAATTTCTGACAAAAATTTTTTACGTAATAACTGACTGACTTATGACGAAAATAAAGTCGCTCTCTGCTTGATATATAATTGATACGATCCATGTGATTCGACCGGTTTGGAATGCTTAGTTTAGAAAAAATAGTTGATTAAATCGAAAATGACATTTTTAAAACAAAAAAATGCATTTTTCTTAAATAAATCCAAAAGTATTCATAATATGAAAAAAGTGTTTCAAATATTAGTTGTGGAGTTTCTTTTACTGAAAAATTTTGATTATATTTTGTTTTTGTATCATGAATACTTTTAGGTATATTTAATAAAAATGCACTGTTTTTTTTTTAATTATAATAATGTCATTTTCGATTTAATCAACTATTTTTTCTAAAATAAGCATTCCAAACCGGTTGAATCACATGGATCGTATACCTAAATAAAGTTAATTTCAAGCGGGAAGCTATTCATTTCTATTAGGATTGTAACGACGAGGGTTTAATTATTACATTTCAAAAAGAAAAAACCAGAGAGCCATTTTATTTTCGTCATAAGTCAGTCAGTTCTTATACAAAAAACTTTTATCAGAGCTTATTTGAAAGATTTTTTAATGAGCTTTAAAAGATGTCTTAAGTTTTCCCAAAAAATTGCACTACATTCTCCATTTCGAAGTTCTTCGAAAATACCCATCCTTTAAAGAGCAGTAACTCAGTCGTTATTGGGTATGTCTTTCCGAGGCTAATCTCTTTGTTTTTTTATTAGTAACAATTTTGTTATTAATAATTATTTCTATAAAATTAATTTTTTTAAGTTATTCATGAAAAACGGTTATAAAACGTTAGTTCTTTCAATGAAAAATGCATAGTTTCAATCGCAAATAACATGGAAATGTCAATTTTGCAAAAAAATTATAGAACAAAATTTACTCAGAATTGGTCACTATATCGATTTTCATAGTTATTTTGATTAAAAAAATTTTCATCCCCTAGATGGGGTTGTTTTCACCCACAGGGCAAAAGCGCAGGTCGGCATAGGATAGATTTTATAGGAGAGTGTCAACAGAGCTTAAAAAGAAATTTTTGATGAAAATTGGTGTTGATTCTCAAAATTCCACGGTTTTACAGTTTTTTTACCGCTGATGAGTGGTTTAATTACTGCAGCTGCAGGTGAGAATTTAGGACATCTCCTCAGGTCGTTCAACTATGATTTCTGGCGTCTTCCTACTGATATTTTTCTTCGTACTTTACGATATACCATTTAATATCATTCGAAATAATTCATATCTTTCACATCTCAACACATGACTTATAGTCCAGGGCGCATCTGTTATGAGATGGACGTTGAGAGGTGACTCAAATTTTTTTGCAGAAATTGCTTGAAAATAACTCAAATAATAATATTTGAGTTATCCTCTCACTCAAAATGGTCCGGAACATTGTTTAAATAATCAAAATGTCAAAATATGAAGGAAAAATTCGATTTTTTTATTGGTTTTTTGATTATAACCTTAAAACTATTAATTTGTGAGAAAAGTTGTACTAACATAAAAGTTGCGTAATTAAATTTCCTACAATACACAATTGGTTAAAAATTTAAAAAATAGTCACCCTTGATGCAAATTAGCAATAATAGTTTTCAACCATTTATGCTACACTTAGGGCCTTCATATTTTACCCAGAAAAACTTTATGATATAGTAAAATAACGTTGTAAATTTCGTTAAGATCGGTTTAATAGATTTTGCAAAATAAATTTTGCAACCCAGCTTTCGCAAAAAAAATTAATTTTTTTAAAATGTTGCAGGACTGAAAATAAAGTAGATAGCAAGTTGACTTTTTTGCTTATAGAAGTGTACTGTACCTTTTTTGTGCAATTTGCAAAATTAAAATCGATTAATTACCACGGCGTCAGGAAATGTTTTAAATAAACATTAATTTTTGGTGCTACGCGCAGGACAGCGGTGTTCGATTCACACAAGTTGATTTCCACCAAAATGTCTTCCAGTATTTATCTAATATATTATTTTCTTACTCTATATTTTGTTGTATTTTAATATTTTAATTCCACAAAAATCAAAATAATTTTATTATTGTTTGTGAAATATTGTTTAAACAATTGCATATGTTTAAAAATAATAAACTTTTATTCTCTAAGTTAAAATATATGAACAAAGAAAGTTTTTGCTAAAAAAGTGTTATTTCAAAGGATAGAGTATGTGTTTTTATTTTGCAATAAACAAATTTATTTATTTATATCGAAATGTAATATAAATTAAAATGTATCAATCATTATCAAAGGTCATTGGAATGCCCAATCAGAGCAAACTATCCGCTGTCCTGCGCGTAGCACCAATAATTAATGTTTATTTAAAAAAAATTCCTGACGCCGTGGTAGTTAATCGATTTTAGTTTTGCAAATTGCAAATGAAAGGTACAGTAGACTTCTATAAGCCAAAAAATTTCAACTTTATCTGCTTTATTTTCAGTCCTGTAACATTTTGAAAAATGAATTTTTTTTGCGAAAGCTGGATTGCAAAATTTATTTTGCAAAATCTATTGAACCGATCTTAATTAAATTTACAGTATTGTTTTCCTGTATCATAAAGTTTTTCTGGGTGAAATATGAAGGTCCTAAGTGTAGCATAAATGGTTGAAAAAAGTAAAATGCGAATACTTGTTTTTCTACAGTTTTTTCGCAATAATTGATATTTTGCAACAAGGGCGACTAATATTTAAATTTTTAACCAATTCTATATTGCAGGGAATTTAATTACGCAACTTTTATGTTAGTGCAACTTTTCTCGAAAATGAATACTTTTAAATTTATAATCAAAAAACGAAGAAAAGAATCGAATTTTTCCTTCATTTTTTGACATTTTGATTATTTAAACAATGTTCCGGTCCTTTTTGAGAGGGAGGATAACTCAAATATTATTTTTTGAGTTATTTTCAAGCAATTTCTGCAAAAAAATTTGAGTCACCTCTCAACGTCCAAATGTACTAATATTTTTACAGATGCGCCCTGGTCTATTAAGTATCCTGGTCTATTAACCACCGTTACTTATAAAAATCTAGTTGACATTTTGAAATAAATAAAGTTATACATTGCACAAAAATTATTTTGTTACACAAAAACCGAAATGATTTTATGGTGACATTTATTTTAACGAAACAATGTCCTCATTATGAGCAAAAGTACTTAAATAGTACGAATCATTCTTGAATGATATACAGAGAGGTTCAAAATTATGGAATAAATTCATTTTTTCGAGAATAGACCACTTTGGAGAAAAATCCTGAAACAAGCCGATTTTTATTTTTTAAATATGATTTTGTGGCATATATCATACTGGTGACGTCATCCATCTGGGCGTGATGACGTTATCGATGATTTTTTTAAATGAGAATAGGGGTCGTGTGATAGCTCATTTCAAAGATTATTCAATTCTCTATTCGGTAGTATAAACATTAACATAATTATCTATACAGGGTGTCCAAAAAATATTTTTATATTAAAATAATTGACACGAAAAAAAATAATGTATTTAATTTATTTAATTCAAAATACATTTTATTATTGTCAGAAGACATAAAAAATTAACATTACTTTTCGCTTAACCCTTAATATCCTAAATTTCAATTTCTTTGAAAAATTTTATTTTTTTTTTATTTCGACGTATACGGGAGTAGGTTTTAAAAGAAAATACCTACACTTTTTTTCTTAATTATTTTTGGATTTTCTAGAAAATTGCAGTGACATATATATGTAACGCTAGGAAGATATAAGGAGCAAAAATATTTAAATTATTCCCTGTTATAAATATAAAAATATCAAACAAATACAAAACAAGATAATTGAAAAATATAATCAAATTATTGTAGATGAAAATCTATGTTGCACTTGATGCAGCCCTCAAGTGCACAGCGTCTCCTTTTTTATCAGGAATATAGGTCAGAAGATGGTCAATCTTATCATGTCTCATATCTCTGACTACTTTGGACGAACATGGCCTGTCTGCACCTTTTGGTTCGGTATCATATTTCGTAATATACAATGTTACTAGATACCATCGAAATTCTAGTTGTGGGATACACATAGGTACGGATCCTCATCACCTGACTCCTCGTACGCAAATTAAATTCTGGGGGTTCAGTATATAATATAGCATGAAGTCTAAAGTTTCCGCGGCATTAATCATCTCCAGCGCTGCTTGAAGAGAAAACCCTTTTCTGGAACAAAAATACATTACAATTCTAAAAGTTCCGATTTTTGCTCCCATATGTTCCTAGCGTTACATATACGTAACACCAAAAATAAAAGGCATAATTTACAAAACCATGATAAAATTTCGAAAAATCTATATTATCAATAAGAAAAGCCATTAATTTAGGCTCAATTATTGAAAACACTTTAAACAAATTATAATAACAAAAGAATAGTAAAAATATACATACCTACTCAAACTCGAGATCCATTTTTACCATAAATAATAAACACCGTCACATCAAACACTCAACTAAATAAACATGTTAGATCAAATACTTAAACCAAACGCTAAAAACTAGTAAACAAGTGTCCATCGAAAGTCTTGCATCGTCATCTAGTTAAAATTAGAATCACTTCCCGAATTTCAGGCTTAAGATTTTGGGTGTCAGCTTGAACATTGAGTTTAAGCGAAAAGCAACGTTTATTCGAAAAATAAATATTTTTTTTTGTTCTCGGACATTAGTAAAATGTATTTTGGACACCCTAATATAAATAATTAGGTTAATGTTTATATTATAAAATAGAGAATTAAATAACCTTTCAAATGAGCTAGCACACGCCCCTATTGTCATTTAAAAAAATCACAATTTAAAAATAAAAATCGACCTGTCTCGGGATTTTTCGTCAAAGTGGCCTATTCTCGAATAAACGAATTTGTTCCATAATTTTGAACCTCCGTATATAAGTAAATATAATTTATTTATGCATTATTCTTATAAGTATTTATTGTACTTTAGCTATACTACTACTACTACAAAAGTTGTTTTAGAGTATAGTACAACTCAAAAATGATTGTCTGAACTAGTGTCACCTCAAACTTAGTGTATCTATATTATAGAACCGGCATGGTCGTATACATGTTAGAACTAAAAAAAATATGTATTTATGTATATACAACAAAATGATTTTGTCAAAATGTGAATCTTTCAGACTATTATTTTACAAAATGTAGGCAGGGGCACATGTATTTTGCCTACAGCAGGTTTTCTACTTGAATTTAGTTAACGCAACAGTTTTAGTTAAGCAATCTAGATTTGCTTGCTCTTGAAAAGGAATGTAAACACATTTGAAAGCTCGAGCATTAAAAAATAGCCTTCTAACAGCTCTTTTTATTGACTGTAACCCATCCAAACTTAATAAATAATCAATCAATGGCCGATTTGTCTTCCAATAAAACATCAACCCAAAAAGACATAAAAAAGATAATCCCAAACTACATAAAAGACATAAATAATAATTTATATGCATTAAGTTCCCTTAATTTTTCTAACCAGTGGGTTTATTCTGTTGAATTTCTGTCTATGGTTTAAAGCTTGTCGCTCATTTATGCGCTGCGAAGCGAAGCACGGAGCGGCAAAGTTTTGAAATGCGCGCTAATAGATGCACGGTTTTTCGCTTACTTACGGGGAGGTACAGCACACGTTGTTCGGTTTGGAATCGAAGGCGAAGGCAGTTGTACTTTTGCGTTGAAGTAGGTGTGTAGACACGTGTTGTACGATAGTTTTTGAAGTAATGACTTCGAGTAGCAGTTCAGAAGAAGACTTTGTTATTGCATGTGTAGTAGGTAAAGAAGAAGAACATAATATGAATCGTAAAAAACCTTGGATTTTTAACATAAATTTAAAAAGAGAAATTTACGGAGAATTTCACTACCTTCATGACGATTTGCTCAAAGATGAAAAAAAAAGTTTTTTCAGTATTATAGAATGAGCCCAGAAAAATTTACTATGTAAATTTGTAAACGTGTAACTTCTTTATAATTTTGGACAATCAAAATAAATGTTTCGTCTTCCATACTCACTTCACTACAGATCGTACTTACAGGTCTAAACACAAAAATACCAATAGAACTACTGAACATGAACATTTCGATATTAGTGAAGTTTCAGTACGAGATACGTCAAAAGTAGTCGACAAACGAAATTCAGAGAAAATTTTCCGCATGACTTCCGTAAGGCCCGGCGCAAATTGAACCTAAGCGAGACACAACCTTCACCGGCTAACTGCGTAGACAGTTCTGCGCATTCTACTATCAGTGTATTCGTTCGCAGGTCTCGCTTGGGAACGTTTGTCATCGGCGTATAGTTTTCTTGGTCCGTGGGACGCGTGACTCATCTACAGATGTTTATTTTTACTTGTTTTTGTTTGCGAGATGGACTTATCTGAAAAGAATACGGATGGTACCTAAGTACAATTTATTATGATAAATAAAAATATTAGGGTAGTCAACACCCCGAGTGAAAACTGCGTTGTCTTTGTCATTAAATTCTGATAACTTTTGGTAGACTAAATAGGCAGCGATACGAAATTAATAATCAAGGTTATGCCTTTATAAAATCACATTATTAGAAAAGTAAGGTAAAAAATTATACATGTTACTTAAAACTGTGATCGATAAAAATATCGTATTACCCTCAAATTCAACTTGTCGGCATATTACATTTTTGTTTATTACATATTACATTTTTATGCTTAAAAATTAAAAACGAAATATGCAGATAGTGTTATTTTTCATGGCCGATCAGCAGCGGAGGTATTATGAATTATTATGACCTGCAGTAATTGTAAATGATTGCGATCCTGCAATAATTATAAATGATTGTGATCCGAGCAGTAAATTGAGGAATATGAGTAATGACCGAGCAGTAGGGGAGAGATTATTTTAAATATGTAGGTATTATGTGCAGAAATAAAATACTCAGTGTAAGATATCTTTTTATGCACCCGCTTATGATCAAATTCGATGTGTTCGAAAGTCATACCGCTACGACTACTAGGGACGTGTAAGATATTTTTAAAACGTTACTAGTTACAAGTACGGAAATACCTATTTTACGTTGCCTACTCAATTCAGTACAAGGAACAGATACATCAGTATTTTTACTCAGTACCACTGAGAACCGGTATCAAAAGTAACCGTTACATGTCCGCACTGATTTTGCCCGTCTCTATTCGCCACGTCGATAGCCAACGGTTGGGTTAGGTTGTGTTCAATATGCGGCACGCTAGAAAAATAAATGCACGGGTCACCAGTCCCGCCGGCGTAGGTTGTGTCTGGCTTAGGTTCAGTTTGCGGCCTAAGGCCCGGCGCTAATTGAACCTAAGCCAGACACAACCTACGCCGGCGGGACTGGTGACCCGTGCATTTATTTTTCTAGCGTGCCGCATATTGAACACAACCTAACCCAACCGTTGGCTATCGACGACGTGGCGAATAGAGACGGTCAAAATCAGTGCGGACATGTAACGGTTACTTTTGATACCGGTTCTCAGTGGTACTGAGTACAAATACTGATTACAAAATACTGATGTATCTGATCCTTGTACTGAATTGAGTAGGCAACTTAAAATCGGTATTACCGTACTTGTAACTAGTAACGTTTTAAAAATATCTTACACGTTCCTAGTAGTCGTAGCGGTATGACTTTCGAAAACATCGAATTTGATCATTAGCGGGTGCATAAAAAGATATCTTACACTGAGTATTTTATTTCTGCACATAATACCTACATATTTAAAATAATCTCTCCCCTACTGCTCGGTCATTACTCATATTCCTCAATTTACTGCTCGGATCACAATCATTTACAATTACTGCAGGATCGCAATCATTTACAATTACTGCAGGTCATAATAATTCATAATCCCTCCGCTACTGATCGGTCATAAAAAATAACACTATCTCCATATTTCGTTTTTAATTTTTAGGAATAAACAAGTAATATGTAATAAACAAAAATGTAATATGCGGACAAGTTGAATTTGAGGGTAATACGATATTTTTATCGATCGCGGTTTTAAGTAACATGAATATTTTCTAATAATGTGTTTTTGTAAAGGCATAACTTTGATTATTAATTTCGTATCGCCGCTTATTTAGTCCACCAAAAGTTATCAGAATTTAATGACAGACAACGCAGTTTTCACTCGGGGTGTTGACTATGCTAATATTTTTATTTATCATAATAAATTGTACTTAGGTACCATCCGTATTCGTTTCAGATATTTCCATCTCGCAAACAAAAACAAGTAAAAATAAACATCTGGCGGTGAGTTACGCGTCCCACAGCCCAAGAAAACTTTACGCCGATGACAAACGTTCCCAAGCGAGACCTGCGAACGAAGGCACTGATAGTAGGATGCGCAAAACTGTCTACGCAGGTTGCCGACGCAGGTTGTGTCTCGCTTAGGTTTAATTTGCGCCGGATCTAAATCCCCGCTCACTAGACTAGTACAACGCGAAGTGTCGCGAAGCGCGCCGAACAGAATTTCTTCGCTTAGGATTCTACGGTTGCGATCCATAATACTATGACAGGAAGATATGCACACTTGCAATTCTAAATTCAATCGACTGGCGCATGACGTCACTGCGAGACTAAACAAGGGAACTTGTGTTTAACTTATTTTGACCATGAATCATATGGCAACGCTGTTTCATTACTATAAATGAATAACTTGAAACTTGAACTGTTAACGGTGAGTGGCCCTTGATGCCATATGTTGCACTAAGAATTCATAACTAATTACTTTATGTGAATACGTGGTTTGAAAATGCATAATTAATTTGTAAAATTAATTATAGAAATATATGAATCTACGATTTGATTGTGTACATTACAAACAAAATTAATAAAGCTATAAGACATAAATTAAATATTATACAAAGCCGGTAAAACGTAAATAATTTGAAAAATAAACGAAAAGCGTGTCATACTTCAGACTTTGTGAATATTATTTATTATTATTTATTTATTTATGATATTATTTGACAATTTTTATGATTTTTCTCTTGCGGATATTATAATTATCTTTAATATTTTTATTTAGCATCCTTATTTTAAAATACATTTTACATCTAAAAAAAAGTAATTTTACGTCGTCACTGAGATTTTCTTGTTTTGCGGCTTCTAATAGGTTTTTCAGATAATGTTTACTAATTTTTAATGTACTGCGATTATAGGTACGAAAAATATGTTCCAGTTCACTACATTTAGTTACAAATTCCAGGGTTGGTTTTAGTAAACCACCCCCAGAAACGTGGTTTACCCAAGTAAACGATTTGTCGTTAGCATCCGGAATCCCATCGTCTTAACGGTTCTACAGCTGGAAGGGGGTAGCCTCTTTTTCTTAATAAACGATAGGACCTTGCCCCTGCAGCGTGCAAAGAAGTTGCTGAAGCAATATCTTCAATTGACCACTTAATTTGATTTTAGTTTTTAATTTTTTAACATCCCTTTAGTAAAAATTCTTTCAAGAATTTCAAGAAAAAGTATTATGTAAATTTGTAGATTTTAAAAATAGGTTTCTTCTCTTACATTACAATTTGAGTAGCGATATCCTTAAATTTTGTGTCGCAAGTTTCTTCTAAGTACTGCTTGTTTTGAAATCTGATCTAACACATTTGACATTTCATGTTGTAGTTCATTTGTGTTTTCTCTGTAATAAAAGTTAAATATATAAAGAACACATTTTATTACCATATTCGTAGTAAAAAATACATCCAAAATGAGTTATTTATTGAGCTATCAAAAATAAAGTGTTACTTAGAATTCAGAGTTCTATTAAAATGGCCATTAGTATCTATAGAAACATTTTGTCTGTCGTTAAATTGTGTATAAAATCAAAATACTTACATGTTTTTTAATACATTTCTTATCCAAATTCTTCTTTTGCGTGTATTTTCAATCGATGTTTTAGCACTTGCGGGTCTTCAATAAATGAAGAGAAGGTATTGCATTATTTCTTAACTTCCACTTGTTGTCAGCAGGTAATGCCAATAGTTTTTCTTTTAAACAATAGTCAGCTTCTGTAAAATGTTTTGAGCATTTATTATTCTCGCGGTATCTACATTAAATTTGTCTCGCTGAAAACACTTGGAGACCCACACTTTACGTATGTGTTTGTCTCTAGGAACCACGAAAAAACGACACTTCGAAAAAGTTTTACTTTTTTTATTGTTATTGTTTAATTAAACAACCCACCACTGCACAATACATGGTAAACAAAAATTCATGGTCCAAGAACATGGTCTTCTTTATAAAGTAGGTACAGATAGCCGAGAGCAACTTGCATTCGATAAACAAATTAGCTGATATTAACACAGTAAACTGAACGTGTTCACCACAAAATTTATATAACTATATAATATAAAAGTTTTTACTACATAAACGAATAAACAAAAATCTCATTTAATACGTTTTGAAGCAACACGTGAGAGATAACTATTGTATTAACACGAATGAACATGAACACAATAACACAAATAAAGAATTCAACTTGGCGCTGGGAAAGTTGTCCCTGGTTTACGTCACAGTGAGCGATAGGGATGCAAGACCATCATGCGCGTTGATTTATCTTCTTGTCGTAGTATCATGGTTGCGATCCGTGTTGCGCGCCGGCCGTTGCTTCGCACATATACACGCGATTATATTTAACTACATGAAGAAAATTCGTAGCAACCTTTTTCTCCGCACTTCGCTTCGCGGTGACAGCGCATAAATGAGCGACAAGCTTAAGTTTCATGTCGGCTAATATATTTTTATGTTTAAGCAATTTTTTTCTTTAATTTTGGACCTTGGTGAGGGGGGGGATTTCCCCTACCTCTCCCACCGTAGCAGATCCTTCACTCTGTAATCAAGTAACCCTCGAAAAAGTTGTACTATATAACATCTCTAAAAAGGCCGTAAAATGGTCAATAGGAAGGAACTTAGATCTGTTTTAACACTTCTTTCAAATAGCTAGTCGGTATTCGGATTTTACACAACATTTGTAGTAGTAAAGGCAACTATATATTTTTTACCAAGTCGAAATATCGTTTTTATATTTTTATTATATTTATTAAAAAATTTTGTTTTTACTCCAAATAATTTTTATATGAAATATTATAGCAATTATTGTATTAAAAAGTGTGAAAGTACTGAAAGCGTACGAATTTTTATTCTTGTTATTTTTTTAACAATAGTAATATTATTATTCCATGGTCGTAGTTTATTATCAGTATTAGGTAGTTATTTTGTTTGATCGAAATAATAATAAAAAATAAATTCTACCTTTTTTTTCATCTTAGTCCGAGAAAAATAGAAAAAATACGTTAGACAAGTCTCTGAAATAATATACACGGAAAACTATTTGTGTACTCTTCCACTCTTCCTAAAAATTAAGAAAAATTAGTTACTTCATTAACAACTCAGTTGCTACTTACATATGAGTCTGTAATGTGAGGTTTTGCCTTCTGAACTACCAACCCACGTTTTGTGGGGAGTCCTGTGTTGTCTGATGTAAAATCTAGGACTATTTTAAACATCACATTTAATTTCAAATAAACATGTAAATTTTCTACAACTGTACAACATTTAAAGAGTTGTCACCCCTATATTTTACTGGCTCAAGCATGTAAACAAGAGAAGCAATAGTAGCAACACATGTGCTGGTCCAAAATTGTTACGACCAGAGGAAGGACGTGTTCCTATGCTTTTTAGATTACGAAAAAGGGTTTGGTCGTGTCCAACACCACCAGTTAATGCAGATCCTCAAAACACTTGATATAGACCAAAAAGACGTAAGATGCATTGAAAACTTGTACTGGTATCAAACGGTACAATTAAAAATAGACAATTCTATATCCAAACTCATACATATAAGAAGGGGTGTTCGACAGGAATGTGTGCTTCCCCTCTTTTATTTAACATTTATTCAGAATCCATGTTTTAAGACTCTTTGGAAGATGCAGAGATGGGAATCAAAGTGAATGGAATATTGATCAACAACATAAGATATGCTAATGACGGTGTCTTAATTTGTGACAACATAGAAGATCTTCAACAACTTGTCACTATAATCGGAGAATACAGTAAGCGAATAGGAGTAGAGATTAATACCAAAAAGACCAAATTCATGATCATCTCCAGAAACCTGGATACACTTGAAAACTCCACCACAACACTGAATACCAAGTCTATTGAAAGAGTCAGCAAATTTAAATACCTGGGAACGAGGCTTTTTGAAGACTGGGCATTGGACAGGGAAGTAAAATGTCGCATTGAGCAAGCTCGACAAGCTTTTGTAAAACTCAGGAAGGTACTGACCTGTTCAGAGTTCGATCTTCAACTGAGACTAAGGTTTACTAAGTGCTACGTATGGTCGGTGCTGCTATATGGAGTAGAGGGCTGGACACTCAAAACGAGGGATATAAACAAATTGGAAGCCTTCGAAATGTGGCTTTATCGCCGTATCCTATAGATACCACGGACGGCGAAAGTCACAAATGTAGATGTCCTTGAAAGAATCAACCAAGAACGCCAACTTTTCGAAACCAACAAGAAAAGGAAGACGGCGTATCTGGGTCACATCATGCGAAACGAAAAATACCAGTTCCTGCAACTTATAATCGAGGGTAAAATTGAAGGCAAGGACGCAAGAAAATGTCCTGGCTCCGAAACATAAGGCAATGGACAGGGATTAAGGACATTCAATCTCTGATACACATTGCAAGAAATAGAGAGTTAATGGAAAATGTGATCGCTAACATCCATTAGTAGTAGATTTGCATCTGAAGAAGAAGAAAGCATATAAAACCTGTTAACAGCACTGATGACGAACTCTTTAGTTTGAAAACGGTCTGGGATGTAGCCCGAAAGGGATTTATAAATTAAATATACCTTTTATTAATGATTTTAACTATTTTTTATTTTTAATAGGTTTGGCACAAAGTTACTATGGTGTATTTTTTAACCAAGAGGAGTAAACTAAAAATACAGATTCACATCCAAGAAAGTTACTAGAAAAGTCACCAAATACATCTTCTTTTTTGGTTGATCGTATCGACCTTCAACGGTAATCCATAAATATTATATTATATTATATTAATACGTCGCTAAAGAGTTCTAAAATAACTGTTTTTTATATAAAAGCAGACTATAAATCTAAAAATTAAAGGAATAACACAGAAAACACAAATAATCGCCAATATAACGTAATAGTGTCAAGAGTGTCAAGATTTGATAAATGTCATTAGTGTCAAAATTTTATAACAGTGGAGTAAACTTGCCTGCGGTAGGGCCAATTACAAACGAGCATTAGAGCGCGGAAAATTTGAATCACTTCTTTTGGTTTAAAAACAAACCATAGTCACTGTCTGCTGCTAGTCACAGTATCCACTTTTCAGATTCATACTTTTTAATACAATATTATACACGATCTTTTAAAACGATTTAAGAATATTAATATCTATATGTAATATTATTTATTATTATTATTATTATGTCTCATGTCTTGTAAGACACAGACACATCTTTTATATTGAGTATTTATTTTCTTGTTGCATGAAACTAGTCTGAACAAGATATTTTTTTTATACTTCTTCTATTGAAGCTAGTTTTAGTTTGTCATTTATTTGTATTAATGAAACCGTTTACATGGATCCATGTAGGTACATACTGTTACAAATTTAAAAAATGTCTACCTATATGTATAAAATATTGGTTGTTCATAATTATATCACAACACTCAAAATATACTATAAACATTCGTTTAGATTCGTCGATTCAATCCTAAATTTTATCATATATATACATATTAAGAAGTAGTGCCCCTTATCTTGTCGTGCAGAGTACTGCTACAGGTAAATTTGGTTCTCTAAGGGTAAGAACATAACAAGTAAGTCGAGGTGGAGGTGGATGTGGAGGTCGCGGTCGATGTCGACATCCATGTAAAACAAACACATTGTACTGAATGAAAGAGAACAGAGCCAGTAAGTCGCAGTGGAGGTTTAGCACGATGCCATCTAGGAGGTTTACATCGATGCTTTTGAAAATAAAATGAGTTTGTTCTACATGGATGTCTACTGCGCGGCCTACAAGGATGCTTTTCTGTGATTGGTCCGTTCGAAGCCAAGTTGTCATTAACTGCGCTATCTGAGTTGATACTTTTTATAATATAATCCCTTTTTTGTATTCAGTTTATTTTTGAATTTCTAAAGTAATTAAATTCAGTAAATTTTTGAAATATGAAGGAGGATCTGATTATTTACAGCTGACATTTCATCACTATCATCACTTGACTGACACAACAACGCAAAAGCAGTCTTTTTGTCATTCAAATTTCATTAAACTACTTCACTTGATAGTGGTTCATGCTCGACTGACAGCGCAGGCGACCTCCTTGCTATGTGCTGTCGACATCGACCGCGACTTACTTGTTATGTTCTTACCCTAATAGTTTTAACCTAAAGCTCTTTGAGGGCCAGTATTTAATTATTTATGGGAATCTGTCGTGACGTCTGTCAGAGTTCTCCATTGCTACTTGTGTTATGCCACCATACAAGAAAATTATGATTTCAACAGGTTATAGTAAGGTAAAGTCATTTTGCTTTCTCAAATCTTTCATTTTTTGTCATCCTACTATCAAAATTACGAAATTCGTCCAACCTAACCTAACCTTAGCTAAGTTTATGCACAATCGCACCTCCGTTCAAATAGTAGTGTCACAACTCAAAAAAAAATAAAAACAGTTTTATTGCACCAACAGTTTGATAAAACTACAAAATCTTATCTCAAAAAGTGTTACGTTAATAGGTCAAATATTTGTCGTTAAATGACACTAGAGTCATTAGAGACTTATATAATTAACTAAAATCAACGGTGCACCAAAACAGTGTCACATATCGACTTGTGCAAGGCATTTGTCCATCTAAGATCTGTATAAAGCGTCGTTTGTCGTGTTAAGACTTTATATTTATGTGATTACTTTATTCAAAACAATCTGCGTATGTGCTCAAGAAACATTTATCACTTATTTATCTTTCTTTTTGCAGTATTTTTTGTTTAATGTTGTTACTTGAATTTAGAGTTAC
Organism: Diabrotica virgifera virgifera; assembly: GCF_917563875.1. Lineage (NCBI taxonomy): Eukaryota > Metazoa > Arthropoda > Insecta > Coleoptera > Chrysomelidae > Diabrotica > Diabrotica virgifera. The sequence continues at coordinate 96,430,902 of NC_065446.1, read as the reverse complement.
ATCATTAAAAAATATAAGTTTGTTAACCAGATAATAGTAATAATATTTATTATATTTTGTACTGCAAGAGCCAATTTTTGATAAATAATATTTCGTAAATTTTTCGTTATTATTATCTGTATAGTGTCACAACTCAAAAAAAATCTTTTTTAAATATTTTTAGCATAATTAATACACTATTTTGTAGAGCTTCAAAAAGCTTTGTAACTGACTAAAATAGTTATTATACCAATTTTAATAGTTTTTGAAATAAACCCGAAAAAGTTCTAGAAAAAAATTTAAACGTCGTTTTCTCGATACTGTGCTTTTTTGACTTATGACACTGTTTGAGCGGAGGTGCGATATATGTATCAATAAATCGTGCTTTACTGTTGGTCTAGATAATTTCAAAGATTTTCTGTTGATTAAAAATCTGGACATTACGGTGGTTGTTCAGTATTATTACATTCTGTCAATTTTCATTGACAGCACAAATAATGTCAAACTTAAAAAAAAATAATATGTCAATTATCTATAACTGCAATGTTGTCACATCCCGAAACAAAAGCAGCAATTCTCATATATTTCCTTAATTTATTAGAAAAATTTGAGCCCTTTTCAATGACCTACACAGTTTAGATACGCCGTCTACCCAGCTAAATTTTATTCTAGTCAAAAATTACGCAGTTTATGTTTCCTATCACGATGAGCTCCAGAAAGTGGACATATTTTATTTTTACTAAGAATTATTCAATTTTTATAGAGAAGTGTATTGTTATTGTTACATAATGTTACAATGACATTGATCGAATATTCCACGGAACAACAAACAAATTGCTTGACACTAGATAATAAAAATAAAGGTCTATGTACTACCCTTATATATACACATATATTTAATACTAAGATTTTATTTCTTATATTATGAATTGAACATCTGAGGTCCAAACTATTTATTAAGTTTTTGGTAAAATCCTGGAAAAAATTAATTTAAGTATGTAACTACACTTGAGAGCAAAATAATCGACTCACTCGATGAATTATACAGGTTAGATGTCTCGAATTTCCTAAACCTGTTGTCCGTTTTGAGTGATTTTTTTAGTATGTTATAGCCTTATTCTTTAACAAGATCGCTGTAATAATAATGTTGCCAGGCAGGTAAATGTCACTTTATACCGGGTGTAACAATCATACTGTGTTTTTTCCTTAAAGTTCGGAACACCATGTGGAATATTCTAGCATATATAAAATATTAAAATTAAAACTTAATTGTAGCCTTAGGCTTTATTAACATTTCCTTTTTTGATTCATTTGCTTATGTTGAAGAATAAAAAAGTTAGGTACGTTAGCAACTAGCGATGATTTTCATCAATAAATCCTCATTTTCTGCTTAGTTTAATAAACAAGTCTAAAGTAGGCTATGAGAAATTAACAATTTAATGAATGTCGAATTGGTAAGTGTCAGAGAGTGTCTGGTTTGTTGGGAAAATTTATTACTAGGTCCTGTATAAAGTTTCAATTAAGTCCGTATTTTTTTTGGTGTTTGGTAGAAATGGAAAGCGCTAGAAGGAATATCACCCTCGACGAGTGTGTTCAAGCAGTTATCTTACATAGCGAAGAACTTAGCTACCATGCTATCGGCTCCTTATACTGGTAACAATTTTTTGCTAATGCACGATAGTGCAAGAACTCACGTTCACGAAGTGTAACCGAATATTTACTACAGGTAAATCTTCGGACTTTGAATGGACCATCGCATAGTCCAGATCTTAACCGGATCGAAAATTTGTGGGACATAATTGGCAGAAGGCTACGACAGCGTTTGCCACCTCCTAGAATCCTACAAGAGATAGAAACAGTAGCTCTCGAGATTTGGAAAGTACATATTATCTCTTTTATTATCGAACATAAGCGAATGAATCAAAAAACAAAATGTTAAAAAAGCCTAAGGCTACAATTGAGTTTTAATTTAAATATTTTATATATGCTAGAATATTCCACAGGGTGTTCCGAACTTTAAGAAAAAAAAAACAGTATGATTGTTACACTCGGTATAAAATGACATTTACCTGTCTAGCAACAATATTATTATATTGACTTTCTTAAATAATAAGGCTATCAAATACTAAAAATATCACGTAAATCGGACAACAGGTTTAGGAAATTCGAGACATCTAACATGTATAATTTATCGAGTTAGTCGATTATTTTGCTCTCAAGTGTATATTAATGTATAGTAATGTGTAATAGCATTTTGGTTTATCATTTGAGACTTCAAACTATCATTTGGATTTCAAACAAGCATTCGAGAAAGAAACTGGCGAAACACAACCTTGAAGATGATCTTATCTTGTGAAAACCCTTTTCGTATACAACGAAAGAAGCATTAACAGTAAAAAAAACATGCAAAAACAAATTTCATCCTGCATACAACCTCCCGTTTACCAAAAGCATTTATAAGACAAATTTTCTGTGGTCTTATTAATATTCAATCCTATCCATTGAATAAATTAACGATAATGCGACTATGATCTCCGGGCAGGGCAAATTTCTGAGCGCTTCAGACACTTAAGGTAGAATTCCGCACCAAGCGACCGAGACAGGAGACCGCGATAGACGACAGATAGGCGAGGTCTCTCCAAGACTGCTCTTAATGCAATTATATCAGGGTAGTTCTGCAGCCCGCGACCTAGACCAGCGACTAACTATCGCCTATCACGACCTATCTGTCGTCTGTCGCGGTCTCCTGTCTCGGTCGCTTGGTGCGGAATTCTACCTTTAGACCTCTTGGGGGGTTCATTTTATCGTCCCCTATAATCCGAACTGGCCTATTAAGTAAATTGTACTAAATGTGAATTCAGTCACTCCAAGTTTCTCTTGTCCGCTAAGATCAGTACGGGCACAGAATCCTATTCTCCCAGGCATCTAATGCATTAATAGGCTTGTAGTCTCACAGGAAGCAACAAATTTCCGAGTTGTCCAAATTTCTTCTTCATTTATCTTCATTTTCCCTGTCGTATCTACAATTTATGACGAGTTTTCTTATGATAGAGGCCAACTATTTCTCTGCTTTTTTTTGAATAATGAATGTGTTGTGTTAGTATTCTAACTCTGTCATTTCAATGTATTTATCGTCCATCCACTTTTCTTTCGCGATCTTTATCTTTTCTTTTTTCTTATATTCCTCATATACTTTTTTGTGTAGGATTAGTGAATCGTCCTTTGCGTATAATGTTTTAGTTTGCCATCTTTCATCTTTTATGAATGGTTCATTGTGATTTATGGTACTTATCCCGATTATTCTATTAAAGGTTCTTCTTTGGTTCGTTAGGTCAAGAATTGCTTTTCATTTATGGCTGAATCCTCAGCATTTTGTCTGAAATCAACTTGTTATTTTGTGACATTCATCAATAGTTGGTGCTTAAAGTGTTAATTTGTACATCAAAAAAACATTACACATAAAACATCATGTATAATAGAAGTTGTTAAAAATGTTAGTATGTTGATTTTGTCCAGGATTTTCTATATACAAAAATGTACGAATTTAAAAAAAAACAACAAGTCTGAGATCATAGTTACTTACAAGCTATTCTCTGGACTAATATCAAAGTAAACATATTTACATTGGATCTTTTAGTCTCATTTGGTTACTATTGAATACACTTTCATTATTTTATTTGCCTTTGGACTCTTGCTCTATATTCACTTTCTATATATCATTTTATATACGGCAATTTATCTTTAATAATTATATGGGAAATAAGCCACAATTAAAATGAAAAAAATAATTTTATTAACGAAAATTCTAACGAAAATTCCTTTTTAGCAGAAAAACAATTGTTAACATCTGTTTTATTAAAAAATGATTATCCTTTATCGTTTATAAATAAGGAATTGTCAAGATTGGATCGAATGGAACAGAACAACTTAGAACGGGATCCTACAACATTCACCAGAAATAATACGAGAAAAATATCAATACCATATATAAAAGGACTATCCGAGAAACTTAAAACAATAGGAAATAAATTCAACATTTCAACAACATTCAAAACAACAAACACATTGAGATCTATTCTATCTAAAACTAAACCTAACAATGATCAAGAAAGAACAAAAAATTGCATTTATAAAATACCTTGTGAATGCGAACAATTTTATTTAGGTGAGACATCAAGACCATTAGACGTTAGAATAAGTGAACATCAATCTTATATTAAAAATAGAGAATTTGAGAGATCTCAAATATGTCAACACGCATGGGATAATGAACATAGAGTTCAGTGGAGAGATTCAAGTATAGTCCTGAAAGAATCAGATAGTAAAAAGAGAAAAATCAAAGAAGCGGCTCTAATTATGCTAAATGAAACCAATTGTGTCGCAAATTCCTCGGTAGAATGCAGTAGGATGTGGTTACCCATACTGAAAGAGGAAGTCAATAGAAAGAAAATACCAAGATTAGTAAGTCAATAATATCGAGCTAGTACATATTTTATATTTAGTATTACTTATATATTATCTAGTATTATTAATAATATTTATAATTTAAACATGTTACAAGTCAGAATTTGGTATTATTTTTTGAGAGTAAATTAATGTAAGACCAAATACTTACGATGTCGGGATAGTATCACAGGGTTTTTCCTGGTTTTCCCTTGTGATTTACTATGAAGTCTCTAACGCGAGAATTTTACTGTCGTTGCATTTGGTTGTCTTTTTAAAGACATATCACATGCTATAATTTTTTATGACGGATATTCTTGAGTTGGGGTTAATTTCATGTAATCGAATGAACTATCTTTCAGTAAGTCGTCCCAGGAACGCAACTCATAAAATATTGGCAATATCATTTTAAAGTCTTCTACTTTAAAATGTATAATATATGTCTGAATTGCCAATATAAATGAGTGAGATTAAATAAATTATTAGAAGAATTTTTTTTGCTTAGCAACAACACTTTAGTTTATTTTAGTAATATTTTGTATTTTGACAACGGCACCCGATTTGGGCGTCGAAACGTTAATAAAATTATTTTTTTCATTTTAATTGTGGCTTATTTCCCATATAATTATTAATCATAAAAATGCCACAAGGAAATAACTTCAGAACGGCAATTTATCTATAATTTAATATTCTACACTTCTACACATATAGTTTTAGAATAGTTTTACTCTTCACCCGGTTCCTAATCACCTCTATAGCGGTAGTGGGCAGAGCCGTAACTTATCGAGTATACATTTAGTTCGTGGGTGTGGGTACCACCATCTAAAAAAATATTACCTCTCTCATGAGACTTTTTTAATCATTTATTAGAGTTATATAGAGGTTTCTTAATTTTGGTCCGTCCGACAACTGGATTCCCCTTAAAAATTTGTCAAAATTTTACCTGTTATTTGTAAATATTTTTATTAAACAATTCTGCAAAAATCAGCTGTGAGGGTATAAATTTTATTACTCTTTATGATGCGTGCATATACCCCCTGCTCCATAGTGCATACTCCCCCTATATGGGGCGCACTATGGAGTCATAAATAATGATTTTTTTTGTAGGATTCTTTGATAAAAGTACTTACAATTTACTGGTAATTTTGTCCAACAAATTATTAAGAGTACTCCAGTTTACGAAACGCCCCCCTCCCGAAAATTTTCCGAAATAAAAAAGTTGTCCGATTAGACATGAATAACTGAATAAAAAAAGGCTCATGAAGGAGGTAACATTTTTTTTAATGGTGGACCCAAGGACGTCTTATATGTGTCGCGGAGTTGAATCGGACCAGGCAAGTGAATTTTTCAATTTTTATATAGAAAAATTCTCATGTCCAACAGATCGGTACTGTATATTACGGCTTATTCACAGTCATCGATATATAACAACCGATTAAAAGCAGTTATTTACTAGTCAAAAACGATTTTTATTACTTTAAAAATATTTACTATGTATTATGTAGCTAATACAAAGACAAACTCTGATCCTAAAAGAAGATATGTTTACTTTGATATCCATATGACTTTGTTTATTAAAAGAAATATGGTATGCGAATATACATATTATAGTCTAATTTGGACCTCGCGTTTTTATTGAGTGATTGATAAATACATGCCAAAGTAACTGTAATAAATATACTCGATTATAGAAATGTACTTATATATTATTATTAAATAAAAATGGTATTCTTAATTTTCTTAATTATAGCCAAAACCTTTGTCAACTAGTTAACAACTTATATGAAACAGAAACCCTCCCTCAAGACTGGTTTCAATCAATATTTATTCCAATACCCAAAAAGAATGGGGTCAATAAATGCCATTTTACATTAATCAGCCTGATGAGGGTTAAGGCGAACTTAAAAAACTGGAACACACTGGCTAAGGGAATAAACCCCAACAGAAAATTACTCACCGACCCGCCAGGTAGGCGTGGTGTTTTAATTGCCAATACTCCCCAAAATGTCAGCTACAAAAAGGATAGTACCCCAGGTGGGTAGGACTAAGTGTCCAGAGTCCCACACCAACACGTTGGTCTGCCTCAAGGATTCTGGGGGAGGCAAAAAGTTGACACGTACAAAACTTAAAGAAACAGAAACTTACATATTACATTGGTACCTACAATAGCAGATCCATGGCAAATGACGACAAAGTAGCAGAATTAGAGGAAGAACTAGGTAAAATTAAATGGGATATAGTCGGGCTATCTGAAGTAAAAAGAAGAGGAGAAAAGTGCATAAATTTAAACTCTGGTCATCGATTATATTACATAGAACCAAACATACGGAGGAGTAGGTTTTATAATAAATAAGAACATGAAGGAATCCGTAACAGCAATTAAAAGTATCTTAGATAAAGTAGCCTACCTATTTCTGGAAATAAATGAAATATTCAAAATAAAACTTGTGCAAACATATGCGCCTACCACACAGCACGAAGACGAAGAAGTAGAGAAATATTCTACGACGAAATAACAAAAGCCATAGAAGATCAAAAAGTGAATTACACTATCATATTAGGTGACTTTAATGCAAAACTAGGTCAAAAAATGGATGAAATGGAAACAAAAATCAAAGACTATGGATTTGGTTTAAGAAATGGACGAGGTCGTAAATATCTAGAAGAACAAAATTTGTATGCCATAAACTCTTTTTTTAAGAAGAAGCCAAACCAGAAATGGACGTGGGCATCACCGGATGGTAGAACAAAAAATGAGATAGACTACTTTCTATCAAATAAAAAATATATTTTCGATGACATCACAGCGTTGAACTCTTTCACCACGGGAAGGGACCATCGACTCTTAAGAGCACGAATATGCATTGACCAGAAAAGAGAAAGAAATAGAAGATTTAAGAAACAACCAATAATAGACCAACAACAATTAAAAGGAAATGGCAAGCGTTCAGAGAAATCATTAAGGAAAACCTAATATTAAATGATACAACAGACAATAATGCGATTAATACCACAAAAAAAGAATAACCTTATACAAGCAGAAATAAAGGTTCTGCAACAAACAGTAGATACAGCACAGAATATAAAAAATTAAACAAAGCCGTTAAAAGAAAGGTAAGGGAAGACATCAGAAAATATAATGAAACAGAAGTAGAGAAAGTAATAGAACGGTATCGCGGAGTAAAATGTCTAAAACCATCACTAGGAAAAAAACGTCATAATATCACATAAAAACAAAAATGGAGAGGAGCAAAACGATTCAGGGAAAATAACAAATATAGTAGAATCTTTCTATAGCGAATTATGTGACACAAAACAGGAGCCTGATAATAACTCAAAAGGAAAATTAAAAATGTCAATTCTGAAATTTTACCCGATATAGACGTCCATGAAATCGAAACCGCCCTATCTCAAATGAAAAATAAAGCTGCCGGTCCAGATGGTATCCTTGCTGAAATGCTTAAGGAAGGTATATAATATATCGGGTGTTCTACAGCATCCGCTGTTTCCCGCATCCTATTCTCCGTGCTTTTCGATCACGAATATCTTCCTCGTTGAGTTGTCTACTGTTCATTGCTTTCTCTACATCTTGTTTCCATGTTCTCTTCGGTCTGCCTCTTTTTCTTCTCTCGGGTGGTGCATACTGGATCATTTTCTTGGGCCATCTTGTTGGTCCCATTCTCTGGACATGTCCGTACCATATTAATCTTTTTTGTTCTATTCTGTCTATAATATCCTTTTCTACTTCAATTCTTTCTTTTATTTCTTCGTTTGGGATATGTTGTAGTTTAGATATTCTGCAGCTTCTTCCAAGCGCGTCCATTTCTAAAGCTTGAAGTCTTTTATTTTGTCGGTCTTTTACTTCCCACACTTCCGAGTTGTACAGGACAATTCCTTCCACGATAGTTTGGTAGATTTTTTTGTCTGATTTTGCAGTCCTGTACTCCACCAAATGCCATTCAGCTGTTTTATAGCTTTTCTTCCTTGACTTATTCGATATTTTTTTCGAGTTTTTGTCAAAAATAGAACCTAGATATTTAAATTCATCACATTCTTTTAGGTATTCCCCTTCTAATTCTAAGTCTTCAGTATCACCTCCGACTACAAGGTATTCAGTTTTCTCCATGCTCATTTCCAAACCCCATTTTTGGTACTACTCTTTAAATTTTCTAATCATGTAACTGGCGTCATCTTTATCAGCAGCAATCACAACTTGGTCGTCAGCAAATACCAACGTATACAAATAAGAATCTCCTACTGGTATCCCCATTATTTGGCATTTCCTAGTCCAATATTTTAACACATGTGTAAGGTAAATTTTAAATAAAGTGGGCAACAGACAACATCCCTGCAAAAGGCCTTTCGAAGTTTCAAAGGTATTTGAAAGTTTCGTTCCAATTTTAATTGCTGTTGTTGCATTAGCATAGAGATCTTTTATTGTTTGGATGTATTTTCTATTTAAAGTGGTTTGTTGTAATACCTCAAACATTTTTTCTATGGGAACGGTATCGTATGCTTTTAATAAGGCTACAAATACCATGTGAGTTTCTAGATTTCTGGCAGAACGTTTTTCTAGTAGTTGCCTTATGCAGAAAATGCTATCTGTTCATGATCTACCTGCCTTAAATCCACTTTGTTCTTCGGAATCTTGCCACTCCTTTTCTGTCCGTTTCTTTATTATTCGTCCATACAGTCTTCCAACTGAGCTGGTCACACTAATGCCTCTGTAATTATTACAATTTTTTCTACCACCCTTTTTATATATATATATATATATATATATATATATATATATATATATATATATATATATATATATATATATATATCTGAATTATTTGCAAACAATCTACCTACTTGTTTTGGTAATGAAACCTGTATGGCCTTCCACTTTGAAGGCACTAGATGGCGCCCGGTATTTAAAATAAAATACCTAGAACGCCGAAAACAAGAGGCAATAATTGCTGCTTTCTACTTTAACAAAAGTATGAAAATAATGTGTAAATAATATACGAAATTAATATTCACACCTCCGTCTCTCCCACCATTCGTAGACCGGTTTCTGCATTATTGCGTCATCAGTACGACTTTATAGGAAAGACGAAGATGAGAACATTCCTTTCGTATATCTGAGGCCGCGATGCAGCCAAAAAGTCATTCAAAGACTGGTGCAATCTGAATTATTTGCAAAACAATCTACCTACTTGTTTTGGTAATGAAACCTGTATGGCCTTCCACTTTGAAGGCACTAGATGGCGCCCGGTATTTAAAATAAAATACCTAGAACGCCGAAAACAAGAGGCAATAATTGCTGCTTTCTACTTTAACAAAAGTATGAAAATAATGTGTAAATAATATACGAAATTAATATTCACACCTCCGTCTCTCCCACCATTCGTAGACCGGTTTCTGCATTATTGCGTCATCAGTACGACTTTATAGGAAAGACGAAGATGAGAACATTTCTTTCGTATATCTGAGGCCGCGATGCAGCCAACCAAAACAAGTAGGTAGATTGTTTGCAAATAATTCAGATTGCACCAGTCTTTGAATGACTTTTTGGCTGCATCGCGGCCTCAGATATACGAAAGGAATGTTCTCATCTTCGTCTTTCCTATAAAGTCGTACTGATGACGCAATAATGCAGAAACCGGTCTACGAATGGTGGGAGAGACGGAGGTGTGAATATTAATTTCGTATATTATTTACACATTATTTTCATACTTTTGTTAAAGTAGAAAGCAGCAATTATTGCCTCTTGTTTTCGGCGTTCTAGGTATTTTATTTTAAATACCGGGCGCCATCTAGTGCCTTCAAAGTGGAAGGCCATACAGGTTTCATTACCAAAACAAGTAGGTAGATTGTTTGCAAATAATTCAGATTGCACCAGTCTTTGAATGACTTTTTGGCTGCATCGCGGCCTCAGATATACGAAAGGAATGTTCTCATCTTCGTCTTTCCTATAAAGTCGTACTGATGACGCAATAATGCAGAAACCGGTCTACGAATGGTGGGAGAGACGGAGGTGTGAATATTAATTTCGTATATTATTTACACATTATTTTCATACTTTTGTTAAAGTAGAAAGCAGCAATTATTGCCTCTTGTTTTCGGCGTTCTAGGTATTTTATTTTAAATACCGGGCGCCATCTAGTGCCTTCAAAGTGGAAGGCCATACAGGTTTCATTACCAAAACAAGTAGGTAGATTGTTTGCAAATAATTCAGATTGCACCAGTCTTTGAATGACTTTTTGGCTGCATCGCGGCCTCAGATATACGAAAGGAATGTTCTCATCTTCGTCTTTCCTATAAAGTCGTACTGATGACGCAATAATGCAGAAACCGGTCTACGAATGGTGGGAGAGACGGAGGTGTGAATATTAATTTCGTATATTATTTACACATTATTTTCATACTTTTGTTAAAGTAGAAAGCAGCAATTATTGCCTCTTGTTTTCGGCGTTCTAGGTATTTTATTTTAAATACCGGGCGCCATCTAGTGCCTTCAAAGTGGAAGGCCATACAGGTTTCATTACCAAAACAAGTAGGTAGATTGTTTGCAAATAATTCAGATTGCACCAGTCTTTGAATGACTTTTTGGCTGCATCGCGGCCTCAGATATACGAAAGGAATGTTCTCATCTTCGTCTTTCCTATAAAGTCGTACTGATGACGCAATAATGCAGAAACCGGTCTACGAATGGTGGGAGAGACGGAGGTGTGAATATTAATTTCGTATATTATTTACACATTATTTTCATACTTTTGTTAAAGTAGAAAGCAGCAATTATTGCCTCTTGTTTTCGGCGTTCTAGGTATTTTATTTTAAATACCGGGCGCCATCTAGTGCCTTCAAAGTGGAAGGCCATACAGGTTTCATTACCAAAACAAGTAGGTAGATTGTTTGCAAATAATTCAGATTGCACCAGTCTTTGAATGACTTTTTGGCTGCATCGCGGCCTCAGATATACGAAAGGAATGTTCTCATCTTCGTCTTTCCTATAAAGTCGTACTGATGACGCAATAATGCAGAAACCGGTCTACGAATGGTGGGAGAGACGGAGGTGTGAATATTAATTTCGTATATTATTTACACATTATTTTCATACTTTTGTTAAAGTAGAAAGCAGCAATTATTGCCTCTTGTTTTCGGCGTTCTAGGTATTTTATTTTAAATACCGGGCGCCATCTAGTGCCTTCAAAGTGGAAGGCCATACAGGTTTCATTACCAAAACAAGTAGGTAGATTGTTTGCAAATAATTCAGATTGCACCAGTCTTTGAATGACTTTTTGGCTGCATCGCGGCCTCAGATATACGAAAGGAATGTTCTCATCTTCGTCTTTCCTATAAAGTCGTACTGATGACGCAATAATGCAGAAACCGGTCTACGAATGGTGGGAGAGACGGAGGTGTGAATATTAATTTCGTATATTATTTACATATATATATATATATATATATATATATATATATTTTCATTTCTCTTAACATAAAAGTAAATAAATAATGTCAGACCTTGTTTTCAATTCATTGTGTCAATATATAAATTTTATCTATCATCATGTATATTTTAAATTATGGACTTTTGTGATATGTTATTTCTGTATTTTAGTTTTTTATCATTTTATTTATATTTGCTTCTTTTAAAACATCGTGACAACAATTCTCACTTAGTAAGTATACTGCTAATTCATCTTATGTACCTACCTAATAACCAACATTGTAGCTTTCCCTGATGATGCCCATGAAAATAGGCGAAATATATTGGAATAAGTAAAAAGAGTACACTTTGTCCATATTCAGCTGGTTACCCAATTATTTTCTCCTCCTTAAACAATATATATATATATATATATATATATATATATATATATATATATATATATATATATATATATATATATATATATATATATATATATATATATATATAGGGGTAGTTATAGAGTTTTTCCACTCAGAGAGCACGCCACTATTGCCTGAAAGGCATCCGTTGAATATTTCAACTAAAATTTCTTTTGCCTGTGTCGTGCTGTGCTTGATGAGTTCAATTGGAATACCTCCGGGACCAGGAGCTTTATTGTTTTTCATTTCTCTTAACGTTAGTTCTAGTTCTTGAATTCTTATATCTTTTAGTTGTTCCAGGTTGTTTGTTGTTTGGGGCGATGATGGTTTGCCTTACATATTCCTGTCTATTCTCTTGCAATAGGTTTCTAAAGTATGTTTCTCACTCGTTTATATTTATGGGATACCTGCCATCTTGTACGTTTTGTCTTGTATTTGATATTGTTCTCCAAGCTTCTCTGTTTGTTGTTCCTCCCATAAGAGTGTCTATTTCTTCACATTTCTTCAGCAACATATTTTCTTTGGTTTTAATCACTTCTTTTTTTGTTTCCATTCTTATTCTTGCATAGGTTTTTCGGTCTTCTGAGCAATTGGTACTGAGCCATTTTTGATATGCTTCTTTTTTTCCGTCGTCTGTTGTTTGAAAGAATCTGTAAACCAAGGGTGATGAGTGTTATTTGAGGATTTTTCCCCTAACGCTTCGAATGCAGCTTCATGTAAGCACTTTTTTAGCTGATCATATTTTTCATCTGCTGTTCTTGTAGTAAACTGTGTATTGGTTATCTTTTGGCTCAGCCTTAATTTAAAAAGAAAGGAGATTGAATTATCTTTCAGTGCGTCGATGTTGTAGTTGTACTGAGGCGGCGGGTGTTCTTCTGTAATCTCTTCCTGGGTTTCTTCAATTTTGTTCTTCAAGAGATATGGAGAGTATAGATCTGCTCTGAGTAAAAAGTGGTCAGTTCCACATTCTGTACCTCTATAGACTCGTACATCTTTCGTCACAATTGATGATTTCTGCTTCATGATGACGTAATCTATAATTGATTTCAATTGTCGGGTTGGCTGCGTCCATGTGTATTTATGGATGGATTTGTGTTGAAAAAATCCATTCGTTATCCGTAAGGAATACGCTTCACATAGTCCCACAAGTCTTGTTCCATTGTTATTAACAGTTTCTTCGCCAAATCTTCACACAATGTCGTCATTTATCCTTGACCCAGTTCTGGCATTGAAGTCGCCCATCATGATAATCTCTTTTCTGTTGCTGATTTTGAGATGGTGTCCGCTAGGCTTTCCTCAAATTTATCTTTTACATCCTGATTTGAGTCATCGGTAGGAGCATATACAATAAATATTTCTAATTCTCTGCTATAGAGCTTTAGACCTACTCTTAAAATTAGTTCATTTACGTATTCCCCATCTTTTATACTTTTCTTATATTTCTTGCGTATTGCAAATGATACTCCTGACTTTGCTCTGTTCTCCTTCTTCACTCCGCTGTAGATATGCATGTAGTTTCCCTTTTGTTCCATTCCAGTTCCTTTCTTTTTTGTTTCTGTTGGAGCGCAGACATCTATGCGATTCATTTTTAGTTCTTCAAAAATATTATGTTTTGTGGATTTGTAAAATATTATGTGGATTTGTAACAATTTTAGTATTTTACGGTAATGAGTTGGTAGCCCATCGCCCAACCCCCAACTAAAATAGAATTTTTTGTTAGGGTTTTTTCCCTTAGCCGAGATATTTCATTTTTTTAGGCTCTGGAAATTCGCCTTTCACCCTCTTCCGTCTGCTACATAACGCAGGTAATTCCATTAAAATTCCAAAAAAGCCTAGAGGAGTAAACCTCGATAAAATAATCCCCAGTATCACGGTGGAAGGCATCGTGCCAAAGATATGAGAGATGCGAGGGTTAGAGCATCACAAACGATCCCTTCGGGACACCTGGCGAACTCCCGAAGAATTATACACCAGTTAATAGGGAAAAAAATCGTCGATTTCACGTAAAAATGTTAAGCAGGGTTTTGAAGGTTTTAAACGATAGATGAGGTATAAATGATGATAATTCCGTGAAGACGTACAGCTAATTTTTCTTCTTCTTTTTTTAAAACAGTTACAAAGAATGAAAAACTAAGTTTTTTGACTATAAAACGTTTCTTATCCATTTTAGAGAAAAATGTTTCAAATAAATATTGTAGACCTTAAAAAGTTCTTCAATTTGGTGGGACACATATTGAAATATATAAACAATTGACCGAGATAATTGTAAAAAACTCTCATTTTTGCACTAATTTTTAAATATTAATAACTGTATTTTTTGCACAACGATATTTAACTTAACTACTTCAAATTATGCCAATTAATGGGTTATTTCAGTGTGCCAAATTTCAACTAGATAGACCAAATAGTTTATAAGTTATTCAATTTGTTTATCCCAGACAGCAATTGTTTAAACAACTGTTCTTGCCCTAACAGTGACTCTAGAGATATTTTACAAATCGCAATCGATTATTTAAGACTTTAATTTTAAGATGTATTGAAAATGTTTTAAGATTTTATCAAAATTGTTGTTAAAAAAACCGTCTGAAAAAGACCCTACATTTTAGGTGATAAACAATTAGAATAACTTTGACAGTTTTTATGTTACACGCTCGTATGTAGGCTCATGAAAAGCTGGTGAAAAAATACACATTAAAATAATAAAATGGATTTTATATGACTAATAGAAATCAAGTTAGAATTTTTTTTTCAATAAATCATATTCTCATTGTTTATAAACATTAAGAGCTGAAAATTGAATAAGTTGTTTAAGAAAGTCTATATTTTCTGACCCACTTCATAGATTGCATATGCAGTAAAAAAAAAATAAAAAGTCATGACTCGTTAAAATGATGGTACTCGTGAAACACCGCCAACAAATGTAAAGGTGAAAATAGCTTCGTTTTATTCTTTAGAATGGAATCCCAATTTGAAACATGTTGAAAAAATTTGCAGTTTAATTGCTATTACTTGCTTTAATTTTACAATAATTTCTCGTAAGAATTACTTATATTTTACTAATTAAAGTATATTATTTATATAAATATACAATAATAATTAGCTCAGGCCCAGAAATTAAATTGGTTGAAAACACGATCTTATCCATAAAACAAAAAATATTTTTAGCAGTTAGTAAAAATAAAAAGCAATTGATTCAACTTTTATGTGCAGAGCTCAACAAATCTGGGTACCGAACTAAAGTAGCAGATGAAGATGCGGACGTATTAATAGTGCAGACACCTCTTCACGAACATACATATGAAACTAGCAAGACCATTGTAATAATTGGTAATGATACTGATATACTCATAATATTGACGCAACTCTCTGCTCCGGACAATAACATATATGTATTTTGAAAAAAAAAGGCGAAAAAGGAAAATCTATCTATTATAGTTGTAATAGTTTTAAACATTCTCATCTAAGAAAATACGTTGGGTTCTTATATATTTTTACTGGGTGTGATACAACTTCCTCTTTTTTTAATCAAAGAAAATTCAAATTATTAACTGCATCGTCAGAAATTGTAGATCTGATAAATATTTTTTACGACGAGAATGCTAACAAGGAGGACATCATGAAAAACGGATGTGATATCATTGTTGCTTTGTATTCTGCTGCAATTGATGTTACATATAAAAAAACATAATAACATATTGTCATTAAATGAGTTACGTTTTTTACAATTTATAAGAAATACAGGGAAAAAATCTTTTAAATTGGAAAAATTTGCCCCCAACAGAAGGTGCAGGTTATCAGCATGTACTTCGCGTTTATCATCAATTACAACACTGGTTAGGTAAAAAACTGGATGCTATCCAATATGGATGGCAAAAAACTGATACGGGTTTTGAACCTATTTACACCTTAGATTGTTTGATCCCTGAAGAGATATTAAAACAAATTACATCTAAATGTTCAACGGGTTGCAAAAGTACAAGATATGGTTGTAAAAGATATGGTATAAACTGTACGGATCTTTGTACAAACTGTGCAGTGGAAGAAGAGGAGAAAAAATGTTGTAATCGCGCTGCAGTGGTTCTTGACGATGTCGAGTCAGACTTTGTAGAGGATGAACTGTAACTTGCCGAGAAGCGATTTAGAAGTTATAGACGTTCACTAGAACAATCAAATTAAAATTCATAAACAATGTTTTACTTTTTTTTATTTTTATAATTAATTATATGAATTTATTAAAATATATATATTACTATCAAAACAAATATATGACTTTTATTCTAATTATTGAACTTAAACATACATCATTAAATAGTGCAAACATATTACATATTTATACTTATTAGATGCCTACGTAAACAAATATTAATAGTTTCATTAAATTAAATAACATAACAATTCAGAAACAAAATAAAACAAACAATTTTTTAAAAATTATTAAGGACTTTTAAATACTTTTTAATTATTTCAAATAAAAAAAATGTATTGTACTAATTTATAATTATTATATATTTATATAAAAAATATACTTAACTTAATGATTTAAAGAATTTTTAAGAAATACTTGTAAAATTCAATAACTTTTATAGTAAAATTGAATCAATTGATTTTCACGGGATTTTCCAATTTTCCAATTGTGCAAGGTGAAATTTGCACAATTTTTAGTATTTTTTTGAGCTACTCCAGTTAAAAAAGAAGGTTGTGCGTGCTATGGAAGGTGATAATATATTGCAGTTTTTTTCCAAAAAAGGAAGCGAAGCTTGAACAGTTCCCACCTTCACTTTCGTTGGTGGTGTTTCACGAGTACCATCAGTTTAACAGGTCATAAGTTTTTATTATTTCACTGCATATGCAATCTATAAACTGGATCGTAAAATATAGATTTCCATATATAAATTTTCAGCTCTTAATGTTTATAAACAATGCAAAATTTGATTTATAAAAAAAATACTAACTTAATTCCTATTTGTCATATAAAATTATTTTTTCTTTTTTAATATGTATTTTTTCACCAGCTTTTCAGTGAGCCTACATGCAAGCGTGTGACATAAAAACTGTCAAAGTTATTCAAATTGTTTATAACCTAGAAAGTAGGGTCTTTTTCAAACGAGTTTTTTAATAACAATTTTAATAAAATGTTAATTTTTTCTTAATGCATCTTAAAAGTAGACTCTCGAATAATTGATTGCGATTTGCTAAATATCTCTAGATTCACTGTTAGGGCAAGAACAGTTGTATAAACAATTGCTCTCTGGGATAAACAAATTGAATAACTTACAAACTATTTGGTCAATCTGGTTGAAATTTAGTGCACTTAAATAAACCATTAAATGGCATAATTTAAAGTAGTTAAATTATATATCATTATGTAAAAAGTAAAGTTATTACTATTTAAAAATTAGTGCAAAAATGAGAGTTGCTTGCAATTATCTAGGTCAATTATTTATGTATATTATTATGAGTACTATCAAATTAAAGAACTTTTTAAGATCTACAACACTTATTTAAAACATTTTTCTCTAAAATTAACAAGAAACGTTTTATAGTAAAAAAACTGAGTTTTTCATTCTTTGTACCTGTTTAAAAAAAAGAAGAAGAAAAATTAGCTGTACGTCTTCACGGAATTATCATCAGTTATCTCTCATCTACCGTTTAGCACCTTCAAAACCCTGCTTAACATTTTTTCATGTTTTTTTCCCTATTAACTGGGGTATTAAGCCTTAGCGTGGTAAGGGCGCACTGCCGCGCCGGACGTACAGTACGTTCCAACTCGTGGGACCTAAATGGCTACAGCATCAAACTATAAACCGCGGGCGACCCGGGCGGAAAGCCGGGAAGAAATATCAGGCCCTGTCAGGAAGAGACTAAATTCTCTTCCTGACACAAGAATCGAATTATTACAGACAAACAATCTAAAACGCAAACAGACTTGCGAAAAAGGGGGGATATACAAAAAAATGACCTGCAACGAAGCAATGGAATTACTAGAATATCTAGACTATCTCACTACACAGTTAGGCAAGCTAACAAAACAAATACAAGATACACCAAACACGGCTAAGACTATTAAGGACACTGTGAGCAACTTTAAACGGAAGCATTCCTTGCAAAAGTCTGAACAGTGGAGGGACTGGCTAAATAGACACTCCGTTCTACCTGTAGAACCCCTAACTATAGACAGCGAAACTCAAGCGGACCTTGGCGAGGAATGCCAATGTACCGCTGAGTCTAGGACCCCATCTATGTCAACACAGAAACCGAAAACGGCTGAAACGAGCACGCAGACAGATGCTTGGCATGGCCCCCCTGGGGCGGTCAAGATGGCAAGCCTAGAAGGGGTGGAGACATACGAGGACTTCATGAGGCACACCCGTTTCGACTGGCCCGAGAAGATCTTTCGGAAAACGAAAATAGAAATTGGAAACCCCCTAGAATCTAAATGTAACACTAAAGTGGTGGCCCTTGAACCCAAAGACCCAAACATGATGTTTTCGGTTCAGAGATTGTACAGGGACCGATACCCAACCCTAACGGCCCTGAAAGGAGAATACGAAGTTATGGAACACACCTATACGGTGCTGAGAGAGGGGGAAAGACACACCACGGAAGAAAAAATTATAAAACTGAAGTGTCAAACACCGGAACAACTCTGGAAGGCCCTGGGACGTGCCAGAAAGGAGATTAAAGCGGGGGATTCGGTAGCTCTCCACCACGTCAGCTACATGCCGGTTGTGGAATTAAGGAAGATGGCTGAGGCCATTTTCCACAAGACTGAGGTGGCTCAGGTGGCGGTACACACCACGGTCACACGGAAGGATAGACACACATATGGATTTATAGTAACGAAAAAAGATGCTACATACTCTCAGCTCCTGGAGGGGATGGAGAAGGCCGTTGGCGACACGCAGGCAAAGGGGGCTATCCAGAGCCTGCGTAGCACTAGGGACGGGGGGTTATTAATAACTCTGGACAAAGACCAAGAGGCAGTTACGGCCATAAAAAACGCCATCTCAAATAAGGAAAACGGGCTCACAGCCAAACTTGTGGGCTCTGAAAGGCAAGCTGTCGTCCACCTTAGGGGGATGACAGCCAACACCGAAGAGACGCATATAAAGGCCGCCATACAACAATATCTGGGTGCATGGGATCCGACATTTGTAATAAAGCAAATTCGGCCCATGAGGAACAATACCAAGGCGGCCACCTTAGTTCTAAGCGCGCAGGCTGCGAAGAAACTCCTAGACATCGGTTTCCTTAAGGTGGGCCTGGCTCGGTGTGAAGTCGAAAAGCGATACAATGTGAGAAGGTGCCAGAAGTGCTGGAGTTATTCCCATGACGTTACCAAATGTAACGGACCCGATCGCACAGGGTCGTGCCTTAAGTGCGGTAAGCCGGGACACGCGATGGACGCATGCGGAGGCGATGAGTACTGCGTGGTATGCAGCCAGGCTCATAGGCATGGAAGCGCTAAATGCCCAGCTTTCCGGGAAGCCCTCCAGAGAGCAAGAACAGCGGAGACACAAAGAACACCCGAACCCACTCAATTATATACCCCCCAGCCCGATAAATTGGCCACAACAAGTGAACAAGTGGACTCTTCTGATACGACACATACAAATACAGAGACAATAACGGATGAGCTACAGGCTTCTACTAGTGTGACACCTAATCTACCCCCTATTTTAATTACTGATGTGGGAGAGAAGATGGACGACGAAGTTTTCCATGGAGGAGTATTTAGAAGCAATGACACACTAGCCTCGCAGGATAAGCTCGATGATACGATGGACAAAGGGTCGCTGATGCCCATGCATCACACGTCTCCGCCCCAACACAGAGCGGAAAAAGAGACGAGCGACAAATCAGCACAGCACACAGCGTCCTACCCAGACGGCGATATCATCAATGTCACCATGTCTGGTGATGATGACTAAAGTCCCACTATTACCCCACCCCTGGATTAACCCGGGATAGATGACTCTCGAGGCATCCCTATTAAGAGAGGCGTGAGACAAGGAGACGTAATATCGCCAAAGCTTTTCAACCTAGCACTAGAAGACGTCTTCAAAACGACTAATTGGTCAACCTATGGCATTAACGTTAATGGCAAGAAGCTAAATCACCTCAGATTCGCTGACGACATTGTGATTATAGCGAGCTCATTCGAGGAACTGCAAATTATGATAGAGGAACTCGCAGGCAGCTCCCAATACGTCGGTCTAAAAATGAACATGAAGAAAACAAAAATAATGACAAACACAGATGACCCCAGACGCATAACTATAAATGGCAGTGAGATAGAAAAAGTCCAGGAATATATCTACCTAGGCCAAATCCTGAAACTTGATAAAGAAAACGAAAGTGCGGAAATTAATAGGAGAGCAAGACTAGCATGGGCAGGATTTGGAAAACTTGGTTGGATACTTAAGAACCGCAAAATACCTCAATATTTGAGGACGAAAGTGTTCAACAAGTGCATCCTTCCTATCATGACATATGGGTGTCAAACCTGGACCCTAACCAAGGCAAATATGAATAAACTAGCTACAACAGAAAGAGCTATGGAAAGAGCAATGTTAGGTATACGACTGTCAGATAAAAAGAGGAGCGACTGGGTAAGATCAAAAACAAAAGTCGAGGACATAACAACAAAAGTTGCCAAACTTAAATGGAGCTTTGCAGGCCACACTGTTAGACAAAAAGACCAACGTTGGAATGCCACGATACAACATTGGAGACCTTACCAAAGTAAACGACCGAGAGGAAGACCACAGATGAGATGGGTTGATGATATTAAAAGAGTAGCCGGAACGAATTGGAAATATGTTGCCCAGGATAGAGACCGATGGAAGGAGTTGGGAGAGGCCTATGTCCAAACGTGGACGATAGAAGGCTAAGAAGAAGAAGAAGATGACTCTCGATTACTGAAATGGCGGGAACAGTCAACAAACCACTCAGGATCCTACAGGTAAATGTCGGGAGAGCCAAGGTGGCGCACGACCTGGTCCATGCGAAAGCCCTGGACATCGGGGCGGATCTGATAATTATTCCAGAGCCGAATAAGAATATTGTCAGGAATTTCGGATGGATATCGGATACGCTCTGCGATGTCGCTATCCACCTTATCAACAAGAACATATGTGAAGATAAAGTCACAAGAAGGGAGGGAGTAGTAAAACTCAACCTGGTTGATGTGGCTATTATAGCCTGCTACATCTCTCCCAATATCAACATGGCGACCTATCGGGATAAGGTGGATGGCATCATGGAAACGGCTTTGGTAGAGAAAGACTATATTATCGCTGGAGACATTAATGCGAAATCTGTCCTGTGGGGATCCCCAAGGAACGATAGTAGAGGAGAGGTATGGAATGAGTGGATCTCCTCTGTCGATCTGTTAGCCGTGAACAACGGCAAGCATACTTTCGAGAGAGGGGACTCACGCATCCATATCGACGTTACGCTGGTGACAGACAAGTATGCCAGTAGGGTCACGAAGTGGGATGTGCTAGATGACAATCTATTCACATTCCACAAGTATATCTCCTACGAGGTCGGCACCAAGAGGAACATCGGTGGCGGCTGAAAGGTTGTGGCATTCAATAGGACAATCTTCACCGAGAGAGTTAGTGACTTACGCGGGGAGGTCACGGACTTCTCCAGTCTTAGAAGTGCCATAATACGCGCGCATAAGGCCAGCACGAGCAGCACTCAGGTATCGTATACGGTACCGTATTGGTGGAATGAGGATGTGCAAAATCATCGTACGCAGTGTTTCAGACTGAGGCGCATTGCACAGAGGAACAGAACCCAGCAGGCCAAAGACGCGTATAAGAACGCAAAAAATGACCTGAAGAAGATCATCGGAGGTCTAAGCGCGCCTGCTGGACGAACCTGTGTGATGCGCTTGAGAATGACATTTGGGGTGAGGCCTACAGGTTAGTCACAAAAACCCTTAAGGTCGAAACCGCTTACAGACTTACTGATGTAAAGAAACGAGACATTGCGAACATCCTTTTCCCCAGGAGGCCTGAACTGCTGTTCTTGCCGGCTTTATGTGAGCACCCAGAAGCTGTCACCACCATGGAGCTCTCCAGGGCCGTGGAAATGATAAAGGCAGGGAAGTCGCCGGGACCCGACCGCGTGCCGCCAGAGGCCATCAAAATTTTAGTAAATGTTCAACCTGAGTTGGTGAGATCAGTACTGTCCCGGCTCCTCGTGTCCCAGGTTTTCCCGGATGATCTGAAACGGGCACGCCTCACATTAATACCAAAACCCGGAAAAAACCCGGAAGAGGCCAGCGCCTATCGACCGATCTGCCTTCTTGACTGCCTAGGCAAATTGTTCGAGAATATAGTTAAAAACCGCCTACAAGCGGAACTAGATGCCTCAAATGCCATTTCTGACAGGCAATATGGTTTCAGGAAGGCGAGATCGGCGGTGGACGCTGTCAGGCGCATCACGGAAAACGTCGGTAGCACTAGGAAAGGTTGGGCTGTACTGATCATGTTTGACGTAAAAGATGCGTTCAATTCGGCAAATTGGGGGCACATCATTAGTAAGATGGAAGCTCTCAACATATCCGTTTATTTGATAAATATTGTCAAGAGTTATCTATCCAACAGGGTTATTATCGTGAACAAAAACGGAACAAGTAAACTCACGGTCGGCGTTCCACAGGGGTCGGTCCTTGGGCCCACGCTGTGGAACATTCTTTATGACGGTGTATTAAATCTCCGCTACGGAGAGAATTGCGAAGCTGTATCCTACGCCGACGATCTAGCTATCCTAGTTACCCACGATCACTACTTGGAGCTAGTGAATATAGCGGAAAGCTGTTTCGGGCGGGTGAACGCCTGGATGAATGAGACTGATCTTGAACTTGCAAGCGCAAAAACAGAGGTGGTGGTTCTTAAGGCACCCAGAGGCGGACCAGACCTGGTATTCCGTTTTGGAAATAACATAGTCAAACCTTCCTCTTGCGCCAAATATCTGGGCGTAGACCTCGAGCGTGGACTGAGGTTCACCAAGCACCTTACCAGGGTGGTAGGGAAGGCGGAGGCACAAACCGGGCCCTCCGAAGAATAACACCAAATATCGGAGGGCCAGGTAGTGCTAAAATGAGACTGTACCTCCACACTATACAGTCCACCCTTCTCTACGGAGCTCCAGTCTGGGTCGAGGTTCTACGCTATAAGAAATATAGAGACGTGCTAAACAAGGCGCAGAGGAAACCTCTGTTGAACGTAGTCAGCGCATACAAGACTACGTCTACCACGGCCTTACAGGTGATAGCAGGCGCCCCTCCTATCTACCTGCTAGCCAGGGAAAGAAAAACATTATACGAACAACAAAACGGTCACCTTCCGGAGGTAAGAGCGGCTGCCAGAGAGCAGCTTCTCACAGACTGGCAGGCAGAATGGGAGGCGGAACATAACAAAGCCCAATGGACCAAAAAACTCATCCCGAATGTAGGGACGTGGTACGCTTGCAAGTTTAAGAGGGTTAATTTTTATTTTACTCAATTTTTAACTGGACACGGGTCCTTCCGGGCGTTCACTCACAGAATCGGCAAGACTGATGACGACGTGTGCCGGACATGTCACGTGAGGGAAGACGCAGAGCACTGTGTATTCCGGTGTAGCGTCTTCGCTCTCGAACAGGCCGAGCTCAGGAACAGATTTGGTGAGGTAGGCCCAGATAATATAATTAACGTCGCGATCGAGAACAAAATAAATTTTGAATTTATAATTGACATCGTTACGGCCATCGTAAAACGTAAAGCGGCTCTAGAACGGGTAGAACAACAAAATGGGTGAAGTGGGCCCTTAAAGTCAGCAGAAAAAAAATAAAAAACTAGAAAAAAATAAAAATATCAGTAAAAAATAAAAAAAAAATAAATAGAAAAATAAAAGAAATTAAAAAAAATACAAAAAGAACAACACTCTTCTCAGTAAGATTTACAAACATCGTATACGGAGATATACCCCTATTCCCTTATCTTACGTTAAGAATAAGATTTAGTAATATCGTACATAGATACACATGACCTCAACCCCTACTTTATCTTTATTTTCAATTCAACACGTCACTTAAAGATCCCCCCCTATCCTCCTATCCGCTCTTAGGAAGGTGAGGATAGCATAGCAGGGCTTATGCAAATCTTCTTGGGACCTACTTACAGACCGCGCGGAATATCCCTATGTATCGTTCTTTAATGAACACGTCCAGGGATGTTCCGGGTCGGAAGAGGGGGTGGTTTTAGTTGGTAGGCGGCTGGTTATGGGGGGCACGCGGGGCGCATGAACCATACTCTGGTCTGTGGGGCCCAGCGTGTTCTCCTCTCCTGTCTGAGTCCAACAGTACTAGGGACACCTTCCCTAGTCTGCTAAGAGCGTTCCACCTCAATCAAAAAAAAAAAAGGTAATTCCATTAAGGAAGGTAACCAAGCTATAATAGAGGAGCTGAAACTCCTGTTTAATCGATGCCTGCAAAAGGCAGAAATACCCCACGATTGGAGTGAGAGTATTACAATATTGTTGTTCCAAAAAGGAGACAAAAGAGACTTAAAAAACTATAGACCCATCTCACTACTCTCACAAATGTACAAACTCTTTATTAGAATTATAACCAATAGACTAACAAATAAAATGGACAGTTATCAGCCAGTTGAACAAGCAGGTTTCAGAAAATGGTTTAGTACCATAGATCATCTCCTCACTATGAAAATATTGATAGAGAAGGCAAACGAATACAACCTAGATTAATGTTTAGCCTTTGTAGACTATGAAAAAGCGTTCGATAGTGTCGAGATATGGGCGATAGAAAAAGCTTTAAATAACAGCAGAATAGACTCCAGGTACAGGCAACTCCTACATAACATCTATAAAACAGCAACTATGACAGTCGAATGGGAAAATAAAACAAACAAAACTAATCCCATAGCAATCCGTAGAGGCCTAAGAAAAGGAGATGTAATATCCCCAAAACTCTTCACCTTAGCTCTGGAAGAAGTCTTTAAAGAACTAGAATGGGAAGACATGGGTATTAACATAAACGGAAAGAAACTCAATCACCTCAGATATTTCGATGATGTTGTTCTTATTACAACCAACCAAGAAGAACTAGCCACTAATGCTGACTCAACTAGCACAAGCATCAGAGAAGATTAAAAATGAACACGAGTAAAACAAAAATCATGACAAATACAAATGACAGAATAAATATTGAGGTTGTCAACGAATACATATACGTGGGTCAAATAATCAAAGCTAGTAAAGAGAACGAATTAATTGAAGTACAGTGGAACCTCGATAAGTCGGCCCCCGATAACCCGGAAGTCCGGCTAACCCGGACCGATTTTCATCAGACAAACATTTCAACAATAAAAATGTATGTATTATGTTAAAACATTTTATCTGTAGCCGCTTCTGGAATGTCTTAAAAATATCGAGTTTCATTGATAAAACTTGGCTTCGACCATAATATTTATAATATTTGAGAGATAATGGGTATTTGTGTAATTTGAACTATACGGTAAAAATGACTCATGGCACACCATGGCTATCGCAAACAACAGGCACCTTTTATTCCTTTATTTATTTTCAACTGTCTTTTAAAAAATTATTTTTAGAACAATGGTCTTTTAAACTTTAAACAATGAAAGAGCCACTGTTCTTAAATAACATAACATCGCTCCGATGGCAGACGAAATTGACATAACCGAAACTGACTGAGTTTTTTTTACCTAGAAAAGAACAATACTCTATCTATTTATACTGTCTATATACTACAACTATAATAGGTAAGTTAGATGTGTACTGTTCATATATATTTCATGTTGTTTTAATTATAACGGACTTTATCTATAAGTATACCGTATTTTATTAATTTTTACAATGCTCTCCGGCTAACCCGGATTTTCGATAACCCGGATCGGCCGCGGTCCCGATTAATACGAGTTATCGAGGTTCCACTGTACAAAGAAGAATCAGATTGGCGTGGTCAGCGTTTGGAAAGTTAAGATGGATAATAAAAAGTACAAAAATACAACAATACCTAAAAACCCGTGTATTTGACCAGTGCATCCTTCCTGTTCTGACGTATGGCTCAGAAACATGGACATTAACAAAGGCCAACATAAACAAAATAGAAATAACTCAGAGAAAAACGGAAAGATCCATGATGGGAATAAAACTGCAAGACAGAAAATCAAACAAATGGATAAGAGAGAAAACAAAAGTAAAAATGTAACTTAACATATAACAGGGTTAAAGTGGAGATTTGCGGGCCAAAATGCGAGAGAGGAAGATAAAAGATGGAATGCTAAAATACAAAACTGGAGACCGTGAACAGGAAGAAGAAGACCTGCTCAGATCCTCTGGACAGACGATATTGTAAAAAATGCAGGAACTCACTGAAAAAACGCAGCCGCAAGGACAGACAGATATGGAAAGATTTGGGGAAGGCCTATGTCCAAAGTTGGATAGAAATGGGCTAAAGAAGAAAGAAGAAGCCTGATGAGCCATGCTCTTAAAGTTATCTTTGAATGTGATTCATCAACGAATGTACATAAAACGCGAAAAAATCTTAAGCGATGAACAGTTTGTATTCCCTCAAGAGCTAGAGGGTCCAGAGAGGCCTTCTATAGTCTTACAGTGCTATTACAAAAATGCAGCGATCAGACAAAATCTGATTCGTAGATTATGAAAAGGCGAAAACACACCAAATACATTGACCTACACACTAGACGAGAGTTAGACCAACGAGACATCAGATTTATTAAAAAACCATTGGGATCAGACAGCCTCAGTCAAAATAGGCGAAATCCTGTCCAGTAATGTCCCCGTAACACCAGGAGTGCGCCAGGGATGTTTTCTGTCACCTCTTCCGTTCAACCTTCATTCTGAAAAAGTGTTTTTCGTAATAGAGAACGCTCTATCCTCATAATCTACTCTCCGTAAATATTAAAGAGTTGTGCAGATAGTGACGCATTAGGTACCTACTGATTTGAATTAACATTATAACATAAAAAGGAATATTACTTAATACAATTGGAGAATTATAGCACTGGAGATACTGAGGCATGAATTGAAGAGCAAAATTTCCATATTACCTTTTTTTATAAGTTTTCCATAGTTCGCTTTTACTTGTATACCTATCATCGGTGAACTTCTTGAATTAATACTTTTCCCAATAAATATATAGGTATGTAATAGTTCTGTTTATATTCATTTTGCTTCTCATTCTAAAAAAATAAATAGATCATATTATAGTCCAGAAGGCCACTGCGCATCCACTAGGAAAAATATTCCGATTCGTATTTTTTGCACAATCCTACTCAAAAAGGACCCCTTTTAACAAATTTGCATGTTGCCAGGGCCAAAAGTCGGTCAAAAATTTTTAAACGTTTTTTTTTGTTTTTTTCCCAAAATTATTTTTTTTTGCATGGAACAAAGTTTTTTTAGGTTTTTTGGATCATTCCAAACAGAAAAGGTTTTTAGTGACTTTTCTCTAAAGTTGATAGTTTTGGACATATAAGCGATTAAAAATTTAAATATTGCGAAATCGGCCATTTTTAACACTCAAAAACTATGTGAAAAACTGAAAATTTGAATATTGCCAAGGTAGGTAGATATTCTTTGAACATCGATTGATGAAATCCCGATGAGTTTTTTGCAATAGAATATTCAAAACTCCTTTATTTGTAATCGCTAATCAAGCGTGCGTGACACTATGGTGCAAATGAAAGGAATAAATTCGTTATTTCGTAAACCGGCTACTTTAAGGAAAAATCCCGAAATAGGTCGATTTTTATTTTTAAGTTATGATATTGTGGCATATATGGTATACTAGTGACGTCATCCATCTGGGCGTGATGACTTTTTTTTAAATGAGAATAGGGGTCGTGTGCTAGCTCATTTGAAAGGTTCTCCAATTCTCTATTCAGTAATATAAACATTTACATAGGTAATTATTTATACAGGGT
The DNA here is from genome assembly GCF_917563875.1 of Diabrotica virgifera virgifera. Taxonomy (NCBI): domain Eukaryota; kingdom Metazoa; phylum Arthropoda; class Insecta; order Coleoptera; family Chrysomelidae; genus Diabrotica; species Diabrotica virgifera. The sequence continues at coordinate 96,402,650 of NC_065446.1, read as the reverse complement.
GTCCAAAATTGTTTTATTAAATTAAATTATTTGACAAAACAAGAAGAATGTATGTAATTTATTTAATTCAAAATACATTTTACTGCTTTCAAAAAACAAAGTTTATTTCACAAAAACATTGATTTTCGCTTAAATTAAATGTTCAAACTTCCAAGAGGTAGGTGGCTGGCGGGAGCTAGCTTAAACATTGAATTTAATCGAAAAGCAATGTTTATTTGTGAAATAAACATTTTTTAGTTTTCGGGTAACAGTAAAATGTATTTTGAACTAAATAAATTACATACATTCTTCTTTTTTTTCAAATAATTTAATTAAAAACTTTTTTTAGGCACCCTGTATAAATAATTATGTAAATGTTTATATTACTGAATAGATCATTGAAGAACCTTTCAAATGAGCTAGCGCACGACCCCTATTTTTATTTAAAAAAAATCATCGATTACGTCATCACGCCCAGATGGATGACGTCAGTAGTAAACATATATGCCACAATAACATAACTTAAAAATAAAAATCGGCCTGTTTCGGGATTTTTTCTTAAAGTCGCCGGCTTACGAAATAACGAATTTATTCCTTTCATTTGCACCATACTGTATAGTACTGTATACTGTATACACATGCAACGGTGGAAAATAGTGTCGCGCACGCTTGATTAGCAATTAAAAACAAAGGAGTTTTGAATATTGTATTGCAAAAAACTGATGTTTAAAGAATATCTACCTACCTTGGTAACATTCAAAATTTCAGTTTTTCACATAGTTTTTGAGGGTGAAAAATGGCCGATTTCGCAATTTTTCAATTTTTAATCGCTTATGTGTCAAAAAATATCAACTTTAGAGAAAAGTCACTAAAGACCTTTTCTGTTTGGAATGATCCAAAAAACCTAAAAAAAACTTTGTTCCATGCAAAAAAATAATTTTGGGAAAAAAACAAAAAAAACTTTTAAAAAATTTTTGACCCACTTTTGGTCCTGGCAACATGCAAATTTGTTAAAAGGGGTCCTTTTTGAGTAAGATTGTGCAAAAAATCCGAATCGGAATATTTTTCCTAGTGGATGCCCAGTGGCTTTCTGGACTAATAACAATATAATAGTATGGGAGGCAAGTATGCTAAATTTGCAGTTACCCGAGCGTTATGGGGACTTATTGGGTTGTGAAGATTAGGTCTTAAAACCAAAAAAAGTTAAGTATTTCATTTTAGTGGGGAATTACCATTTTTAATTTAATTTTCCATTTCCAACAATCGTTTTTTTCGATTATAGCGCCATCTATCCCTAATTCGAAAAAATGTCTCTAAGAAAAGTTGCTTATTTTTACGTAAGGAATCCAAATCTGCAATAAAAAATGGGGGCACCGATTGAAGATTTTAAAGTAACCCCCCACTCCTTCTCCGTGAGGGTCATGTTTGGTGTCATTCGACAGATTTTTCGCATGTACAGCTGGTTCCTAAAAAAACTGATACGACTCTTAGTAAGATTTGATCATTTTGAGCAGTGTATGATTGGTCTGACATTATATTATATTTATTATGACAGACAAATAATAAAATAAACAAACAAACAGCCATTTTTTGAGGTTGAAGTTATCTGGCAAATTTTAAGATTTGGCAGTGACAGTGACAGTATGTAAATATCAAGTATTTATCCTTCAAAATATAATAAATTAAATATAATTAAACTCATATTTATTATATCACACCTCATCAAAAGCTTTTTACAAGAACATAGTCAGCGATTTTGATATGGCTTAGAGCCAGACTACATCAAGATCGCCTATAAATCGTGCTGGTATAGTATTTTTACTACAAAAACGTTATTACGTCGGTCAAAATTTTTGACGTAAGAGAACTGTCAAAACATTAGAATGTGACTTTTCATCATGGCCACGTTAATGTCATTACTTGTCAGAGATATTTTTATTTGTTTTTGTTTACTGTACAAATAATATCTCTAGTTCTTTATTCTAATTAATGATGTCAATCGGATTTCATCAATTGCGGAAATATATCATTCATATCCCAAAATATTTGTTAATGTTAACGAAAATGCATAATGATATTCCATAACATCAACTCTAGAATTGAATTTCTCTAGCACAGCTAAAATACGACACCAACAAAGAACTGCCCGATCTTGTATAAGCGTCCACATGGTATTTTAATAAGAAAAACGTAATCGCGATTGCATTGAGAATTTTATAATTATATTAATTAAATAACCAAAAACATTTATTGTTATCAATAATATAAATTTTCTAAACCAATTATTTAAGTTCAATATCCAACATAGCAATAATGCAAAGTCACATTCTAATGTTTTGACAGTTCTCTTATGTCAAAAATTTTGACCTACGTAATAACGTTTTTGTAGTAAAAATACTATAATTGCCTTGCAGCGAGACCAAAAACAAAAAGAAGAAGAAGACAGTACACTGCTCAATTTTCTACAAAATACGCTTTAAGAGTCTTATCAGTTTTTTTTTTGGAACCAGCTGTACATACCAAATAATTGACTGTAATGTAATACATACAACTCTTGACATTTCCCATTACATTTGAGGAAGCAAAAAAATAGCGCCATCTAGCGGTCTTGCGGTGATAACCAGAGCAATCTAACCTTACATTTATAAAATTGCTTTATTATTGTTTTTGTATAAGTGTTTGAACTATTTTTATTTTAATTTAATTTAGCAAAATTAGCTCGTTATTCAAAAATTAATAAAATTAATTTGAATGTTTACGTCAAATTTTACGTTGTCACAACGTAGTTTCACCGCAAGCCGACAGTGGCGCTAGTGGCAACGTGCTTCGCGATTTCTGTGGGAGTTGGATGTATTACAGTCAATAGTATTTGCTGTAATACATCCAACTCCCACAGAAATCTGGAAGCACGTTGCCACTGTCGGCTTGCAGTGAAACTACGTTGTGACAACGTAAAATTTGACGTAAACATTCAAATTTAATTTTATTCTTTTTCTCATGATCATCTTTCAGTGCGTCACAGTTTTTCGATTTCTTTCTAACGCATTAAATTGTATGTGACAGAAAAAAAGGCACGTCGGTGATTACTTCTAGTTCTGTGATTATTCTAGTTGTCGATAGATGGCGCCATAATTAAAAATAATAATTTTTTTTAATTAAATAATACTATTCAGTGATGTGGGAGGGAGACTACTGAGAATACTGATACTATTACAAATATAATCTGTATAATTTATAAAACTATACAAATCAAAGAAAATACCATTTTATAAATGCAAGAAACACATTTGATTTGTTTTTATTCTAAATTGAAAATAAAATGTGACAACTGTCAGATTTAACTAAAATGTCATGTTAGAATAAATGTCATAAGTCATAAATGTGTATTATCACGGACTTACCCTTTTTCCTATCATTTGTGACGCACTGAAAAATGATCATGAAAAGGACAATATAAATTTTTGAATGACGAGCTAATTTTGCAAAATTAAATTAAAATAAAAATAGTTCAAACACTTATACAAAAACAATAATAAAGCAATTGTATAAATGTAAGGTTAGATTGCTCCGGTTATCACCGCGGACCACTAGAATGGCGCTATTTTTTTGCTTCCTCAAATGTAATGGGAAACGTCAAGAGTTGTATGTGTTACAGTCAATATAGTATTTGTACTTGTACATGCTTAACTCGCCTTATCTTAATCTGACGATTTCGAGTTTTTCTAAGGATATAGTGTTTTTTCGGGTCCTCCTTAAAGGCCTCTCCTGTATTAAGAGTCAATATATGCGGTACGGCTACATTTACATTTACAGCAGTGATACTCGACCTTTTTCTTTCGTGGACCACATTATTGCCACAGCTTGCGGGCCGCAATCAAGATGAAGTAGTATATAGGGTGTTTCATTGGGAAACGGAAATACTTGAATGGTGAATGGAGGTAAATGAGGCAGTTCTAGACATACTGAATTTATTACTCCACCGACTTTATAACCGAGTTCCAGGGTGTTTTATCGATTTTGCCCATTTCTTTCTGGACCCATAACTTTAGAACCACCTTGTATATTTTTTTGATATTTGGTACACATATGTCACATTTAGAAACCAAACCACCCAACTACTAATCACAAGAAAAATCCAGGTCCGGATTAAACAAAATTATAAATCCATTGGGACCTTGAAACAACATCCTGTATATTGAAATTTTCAAAACCCGCTTGCACATTTGAAAAGAGCTTTAATGGAGCTTCCATTTTTTGCGCAGACAATTTAATGACTTTGATTTTGAAATTATGTCGAAATTGTTAAGAACTCGAACTTTCAAAACAAAAATTTCGATATAATTTCAATTAAAGTGCTCAACTAAAGTGCTCTTTTCAAATGTGCAGACGAGATTTGAAAATTTTAATATACAGGGTGTTGTTTCAAGGTCACAATTATTTTATCTTTTTTTTTTGTTAATCCGGACCTGAATTTTTCTTGTGATTACTAAATGGGTCGTTGCAATGTAGTAAATAAGTATTAATTATTTTTAAAATGAGTATTTGTTTATTAACTTTAATAATTTATTATTAAAAGTTACTAGTATCCTGCTTTTTAATCAGAGTTCTTAAAAACTTCAATATAATTTAAAATTAAAGTCATTAAATTGTCTGCCTCACGCCCATACACGCCTCAAACACATCGGCACACCATCAAATAATTTGAAAAACACGTGAAATTTGACAAAAAATTTGATCACAGGGCCATTTACTTAGCCTTCGGGCCGCATAAAAAACGCGGGCCGCAGGTTGAGTATCACTGATTTACAGGGTATAAGGTTTCTCTCTATGTGATTTTTTGACTAGCTGGAGTAACTGCAAAAATTCTCGCTTGGGCTCCCCTACCATAATATAAAAGAGTTATTTGAAGACAACCAAAGAACGGAGACAATAGAATCAAAAGGTAGAATTGGACCTACAAATACCAAAGGGGAAATTGAAAAGTACTTACACATATAAAAAATGATAAAACTGTGAGACCGGATGTGAAATACCTACAGAAATCTTCTAGACTACTAACAGAGAACCACATTAACATACTAGTAGAATTATACAATGAAATTTACTATATCGGGGAAATTCCTAAAGAACTGCTAATATTTGAGTTCATCCCAATACACAAAAAACCCAAAGCAATGAAATGTGAAGAATATAGAACGATCAGCTTGATGAACCATACTTTAAAAGTCTTCTTTCTATATCAGAAAGCCATAATACGAGTAGACGAACAAAATTGTAGAGATAAGTACTTACCTACAAGAACAGGAATACGACAAGGATGTGCACTATCTCCTCTACTTTTTAATATGTGCTCAGAAGAGATGTTTAAAGAGGCACTAGAAGACATCAGTGAAGGCATATAAATTAACAGAACACTCATGAATAATCTCAGATAGGGAGATGATACAATATCGCATATTCCATGCATACAGTGGAGAGGGCTGCAAATTTTGGTTGATCACACTCAGTAGTAGATAGTGCGAGAGGTATGAAATGATTCTGAACACAAAAATCATGATTGTTAGTAAGAACACTATTGAAGACGAAACAATCTACTTTATTAATAGGTCTGGATCCCGCATATGAAAAAAAACTTGATTAATAGCAAGTTGAAAATTTGTTAATAGCTTAAGTTTTAATTGTGGAACAGGTTAAAAATTTGGAACGGTCAGACCACGAAAACGGCAAATGTATTTTATCCGACAGAACATACTTAAACTCTCCGAACAGAGATTAAACTCTCATGCAAAAATTAGACTGCTATTTATCACCAAATGGGCGTTTTAATGAGTGGAACATGTAGAATATGTCAAATGACAGGAATTATGACAGGTGATAAATAGCAGTCTGATTTTTGCATGAGAGTTTAATCTCTGTTCGGAAAGTTTAAGTCTGTTCTATCGGACAAAATAAATGTGCCGTTTTCGTGGTCTGACCGTTCCAAATTTTTAACCTGTTCCACAATTAAAACTGCCTCTGTTCCAGTGTTCCCATATATCAAAGTTTATCCGACTAGACACCCTTAAGCTATTAACAAATTTTCAGCTTGCTATTAATCAACTTTTTTTCATACGCGGGATCCAGACCTATAAAGGAAACGCATTAGAGAAAGTGACCAGATGCAATTATTACTTGTAAGTAAGCAAAAGAGGACAGCGGAGACCACGTCCTGATTGAAAAATTTAAAACACTGTATCGGAAAAACAACAGTAGAACTTTTCAGAACTGCTGCAAACAGGGTAAAGTGGGCCGTGGCCGTGATAATCGCCAATGTTCTTAAAGGATGAGGAACACAAAGGAGGTGCTTCTCCAAGTTGTATACAACATAGGCCTGGATCCCGCGTACCAAAAAAAGTTGATTAACAGCAAGCTGAAAATTTGTTAATAGCTTAACGGTGTCTAGTCGGACAAATTTTGATGTATGGGAACAATGGAACAGGGGCGAAGTTTTAATTGTGGAAAAGTTTAAAAATTTAGAACGTCAGATTACGAAAACGTCTCATGTATTTTGTCGGACACAACATCCAATTGATTTGTTACCCTATTTCATTAAACTCTCGTGCAAAAATCAGACTGCTATTACTAACCAACACCATTCTTGTCATTTGACATGTTCTTCGTGTTCCACTCATTAAAATGCCCAGTTGGTGATAAATAGCTGTCTGATTTTTGCATGAGAGTTTAATGAAATGGTAACAAATGAATTGGAAGTTCTGTCCGACAAAATACATGGAACGTTTTCGTAATCTGACGTTCCAAATTTTTAAACTGTTCCGCAATTAAAACTTCCCCTGTTTCAGTGTTCCCGTACATCAAAGTTTGTCCGACTAGGCACCGTTAAGTTATTAACAAATTTTCAGATTGCTATAATCAACTTTTTTCGGTACGCGGAATCCAGGATCCAGGTCTAACATATTCAGTACCTACCCATTTAAAAGATTTCCATACTACATATTTATTAAGATTAAATTGTAATGGTTTGAAAGTTCTGTTTTGATTAATACTACCTGTTATTAGGCTACACAAAATACACTCACTGATATATTTTGCTGCCTAAATTCGATTATAGGTGAAGGCCAAAATATATTTTGATTTTCTGATTGTCAAAAAATTCCGGTTCTCTTGTTGTCTTGTTGATGTCTACGGTAGTTGTTAGGAATGTTTCAATATTAATTCTTTAATTTTATCTAAATAAGAAGTGCATTAACAAATTACTGCCATTTTTAAAGTTTTCCGAACATGAAGATGAGTTCTTGTGAATAGCCACTATTAAAGAAATATTGATCGTACATGGAAATTTGGTGCCAGGTGTAAGGACGTATTTTAATGGAAATTACCTATACATTAAATGATCAATAATGAATGAAAGTGATTTCAAAAGTATTTTGGCTACAACTGCGTCAATTTGTACAATTCTACAGTTTTTAACAGGAACGTAAGTACAGTACTAACAATACTTATTTTTATTCTTAATTTTAAAGCTAGCAACTGAAGGTTTTGGGAAATAAATAATGATACCTAATATAAAAGGTGTGCCTTTATTTTTGTTCGGCTTTTTCCCATTAAGAGTTCGCTGTTTTCGTCCTCTACAGCACTAGTCACCTTCTCTGAGGTCTATATAGGTATCTATTATAGCATTTCGTAAGTAAATTTTCCATCTCATAGCAGGTCTTCCTCTCCATCTTCTTCCCGGTAGGTACCAGTCCAATATTCTTTTCTGCCACCTCGGCTGTCCCAAGTAGAAACACTGTAAGCGCCAATTCGAAAAATGTTCACCAGAGTAGAAAACGTAAAGGACTCGACTTTTCAAATTTCTATTTTGTTTGAAATAAAAGTGAACACACATTAATTTAGTAAAAAATACTCCTGTTTTTCAGTAAATATTTTTATGTCTTAATTTTATTTCCTGACTAGGTGTTGAACACATACAGTGTTTTTATTTGGGAAACCTGAAAATATAGTATAAAATTTCCTACTTTTTAAAGACAATAAGTACCACAAATGATACTTTATTCAAGTTCTTTTAACAAATTGCAACAATTAATGGTCAGTGTCTGGGTCATGTAATTGCTGTCATCCAGGGTTATGGAAAAGCTTGTCCACTAGTGTCTCTGAGACTGACCAATTATGCCAAAATGATCATCCGTTTTCAGGCATCAAAGAAATAAGTTTCTCTATTATTTCTGTATAGAGATACATATTTATACAAATTATATTAAATTCTCTATATAAACAAATTATATTATGCAGTTTTTAATAAAAATTTTTTGTTTATTGTTATAACTTTGTATATATAATATTTATATTAAGGTTTAGTTTTACAGCTTGTAGTTTTTTTATTAACTTGGGCTATTATAAAGTTATCTTACTCAAAATTCAGCCGACTTACAAGTGAAAAATCAACTAAATTCTGTAATTTTGCAATGTTTTTGCAGCATCTGTGTTTCTAATTATTGGTCAAGGTTTACCAAACATTATTTTGTAGATTTTTTTTAAGAACAAAATTCATTTTGTAAAGACTATTTATATTTGTTAGTTTACGATTTATAATAACTTAAACAATTAAATTGTTTATAATAAATTCTCGTCACTTCCGGCGCAAAAGAAAGTTATAAATTCGAATTCAGCAAGTCAAAATATTATTCGATTTTTATTCATATTTGATAATTAATAGGTAACACCCAATTTAATTTTAAAAATATATTTTAAATAATTAATACAATAAACTTAAATATTTTATACACGACAAATTTCTACTGCACTTATCACAATAACCATCAATAACTAACAAACAACTAAAAATTGCCTTGGAAATATCAATGGTCTTGGTGAATGTAAAATGTAAATCATGCGATTCCCATGGTAAATCACTGCAAATCCCAAAAGCCAAATAAAAACACTGTATATCCCTTATTTACAGTGTTTATACTTGGGGATATGGATATAATGTGTTTTAAATTGGTGAAGTGAAGATGGAATGTGATATAATGTGTTTCATACCAATGTTAAATTGTGGTTCTACTAATTTTTTATTTTTTTCTTCCTTGGTAATTGGTAGATAACAACACCCTAAATCCAAAAATGCAATAAAAGTGATTTTGAAAAAAATGGATATACAGTGTTTCTACTTGGGGCAGCCGACCTGTGCTCTGGTATTCTTTGTACATGCCTTTACCACTGCAGGGCTGTTTTCCAACTGTTTTGTAATTGAGCATTCTACTTCCATTCTGTTCCATATTTCCTCTCTGGTGATTTATAGACATCTTCTCGTAAAGTCTAATTCAACTGTTTATATTTTATCTTCTGTTGTTGGTGTCATTGGCCATGCTTCAGCACTATGCTCTGAAAGATCCATTTTTTGTTTTCTTTGGTTATAGTGTTGTTCCTTGGAATGCTTTTGTGGCTTGTTTTCCCCTAATCTATAATTCCACAATTTGGGAGAGTGATTTCATCGTTTGAAAGTGGTGAAGCTTGAATATTGTGGCCTATTTCGAACAAATAGTATTTAAAAAATATAATATAATTAACGTTGAAATAAAAGTGAGTGTAGGCCACTGGATCTTCACATGTCTTTCCCTGCTTCACCTGCTTCAAACGATGAAATCACTCTCACAAATTGTGGAATTATAGTATAGTTCGTGCCTATTTTCATTTCTATATCATTCATATCATACAAGTACCATCTCAGCTTATCATTGACCCTAAATACTTAGAAAGTCTTAAGTATAACTCTTAATAGTCTCTTCTAAACTTAATTTCAAATCTGCAACCTCGGATCCAATACATAAATATTCAGTCTTACACATATTTATCTTCAGTCTCCATAGCTCATACTCTTCCTTTAATTTCCCTATTATGTATTTCATGTCCTTTCTGTCTTGTGCAAAAATGACTTGGTCATTACCGAAAAGTAATTAATGTAATATATTCTCTTGTATTGCGAGTATGCATATTGTGAGTTTTTTTTGCCAATGATTTTCCTTTTTTATATTTATAGTTGTACTCTCTTACTCAACACCCTTTATTTCATAACATTTTGGCTTTCCTTTTCTCAGGTAGCGTTTACCTCTGTGACCATGTTAGTTGTTGTCCTGAAAGGCAGGGTCTTCTGATATTGTTGCCACAAATGGTAACATTGTCCTGTAGTAGTGATCCTTTTCTAAGTTAACATGCTCCTTTTCTGACTTGGGTACACCACACTGATGATGACCAACTAGTTGGAAATACATTTATAGGGTGTCCCAAAAGTAGCGGAACAGTCAAATATAGAAAAACTGAAAAATATGTGTTTAATATTTTTCAAAAACCTATCGAATGGCATCAAACACGACCCCCCACTCCACAACCTGGAGGTGGGGTGGGGGTAATTCTAATAGCAACCCCAATTTTTTATGCAGATATGGATTTGTCATGAAAAATTAAGCAACATTTATTCGAAACCATTTTTGGAATTGTTGATAGATGGCGCTAATAAATCGTCTTTTATCTGCAATAAAAACTTGGCGTTTCTATTTAAAATTTTAAAGTTACCCCCCACCGCACCTCCAGGGGGTGGGGTGGGGGATCGCGTTTGGTGTCATTGGATAGATTTTTAAAAATGATTGAAAACGTGTTTTTCAGTTTTTCGATGCGATGTTTAGTTCGCGAAATATTCGACCATTCCGCTACTTTTGGGACACTCTGTATAATGGTTGCCTTCAATCATTATATATTTTATTTTGTTTCGCATTCACATTGTGAGTTTTTTGCCAATGATTTTTCTTTTCTATGTTTATAGTTGTACTTGCTTACTCAACATCCTTTATTTCATAACATTTCGCCTTTCCTTTCCTCAAGAGCTTTTACCTCCATGGCTGTGTTAGTCGTCTCGCTGAAAGGCCTTGTCTTCTGATATTGTTGCCACAAATGGTAACATTGCTCCTGTAGTGATCATTTCTCAAGTTAACATGCTCCTTTTCTGACTTGGCTACACCATACTGATTGTGACCAACTATAGTCTGTTTTTAAACCAAGAGGAGTAATTCAAATTTCCAGCGCCGTAAATCTTGTTTGTAATTGGTCCAACCTCAGGCAAGTTTACTCCACTGTTATCAAATTTTGACACTTCTGTCATTTTATACTTAGGTTAATTAAGTTATATCAGCGATTTTTTGTATTTTCTACGTTATTCCTTGAATTTGTAGATTTTTAGTCTGTTTTTATTATATAAAAAAAGTATAAAAACAGTTGTTTTTAGAACTCTTTAGCGATGTATTAGTATAATATAACAAGAATAAAAAACCGCTAAACGCCTTAAAAATGAGTGGCGCATACAATATTCCAGCTACAAAAGATCTGATATGAATATTACGTGGCGCGAAAATGTATTTTCATTTTGATGTAAAACAAAATTCTAGTTTTATTTTAAAAGATTTTTCCATAATATTTGCTAAATTTGAAGTAAACGCGCCACAAAAGAGTAACTTTGATACAGTTTGAATTTTGAAACTCCTTTGTGGCGCGTTTTACTTCAAATTTAGCAAATATTATGGAAAAAATCTTTTAAAATAAAACTAGAATTTTGTTTTACATCAAAATGAAAATACATTTTCGCGCCACGTAATATTCATATCAGATCTTTTGTAGCTGGAATATTGTATGCGCCACTCATTTTTAAGGCGTTTAGCGGTTTTTTATTCTTGTATCAGGAGTTTTTCAAAGTTATTTATAAATTAAATGTATGAAGTTGAATGCAATGTTCCTCTATTACTCGTTAAGCTTTATAAATGGTCACCTTTGTTGCATTATCTCCCAAATGATCTAGTGTCCATCGAATGTACACTAGATTTTTTTCTATTCGAAATAGATTGAAAAAAAATATTAAGATGACCGGTAAATGAAGTCGGATTGCCCGTTGCCAGATCAAATTTAGCGTCGTAATCACTACAACTACATAAACCATTTCGGGAATAATCGTTAATTGGATTATACTTTTGTAGCTTAATAACTTCTAAAAGGCTTAACCGATTTTGATCAGTAAACATGAGTTTGAAACGTATTTACCAGTAGTATCTGATGGATCTAAGGTCAAGTATGATAACTGAAGCTATTACAGGAATTATTGAGCTTGAGAAACCGTTTTTCCCGTAGGAAATAGATTTGATCATACTTATGAAGCCTATAACTTAAAAATTCGAATTTTCCCGGATATGACGTATACACCGTTAGATTCGTCTAGAGTCCTTCTACAAACGCTCAGTTATTGGCGCAATTCGTAGGTTGAAATTTTGAGTAATTATCGAAAAACCAAAATTTTCAAAGTATAGTTTTTCAGTTTTTCGGCTATACTGAGCCGTGTGTATGTCTGATCCTGACGGCTTAGACACCATTTGAAAGCTTAACTCAACACTATTGATATGGTGTATTTGCGGTTCTAATGTCTCTTCTTGATCCGAAGATATATACCTCCAAAAAATATGCCGCTTTGTACCTACCAAGTCCTCTAGCTGGCTTATGGGTGGTCAAAAGTCACAAACTACACCGGTTCTGAATCGGCTCTGACCCCCTCTTCAAACACAGAAAAAAAATTCAAATCGGTTTAACTTTTAAACACACATACATACATATCCACAAACATTTTCCCTTTTTTAAATAAAAATTGAGTCATACTTCTGAGCTCGGTAACTTTTGAATGGTATAACCGATTTTCAAAATTAGACATGCGTTGGAAAGGTAATGATCAGTACTATTAGAAACCGTAAAGGTCGGACTTAAATTTTTGAAGTTTTTGGGAGTTTTGGGGACGAGAACGAAAAACAGACCCTAAATAGAAAGGGCCGTAAAATCCACACCCTTGGACCAAAATGGATGGTTGACATATGAATGGGTGAGTCTTTTCCTGAACTTTAAGATGGGACTTGGCCCATCTTTCAAATTAGTCAGATTTAGAAAATCGAAAATTTCGTGTATATAATAGTGTCACGTGTAGGGGGGTGTTGGTCTGCGCCACTGGCGAGAACTGCCGTTCTCTGGTAATATTTATGGATTACTGTCAAAGGCCGATATAATCAACCAAAAAAGAAGATGTATTTGGTGATATATCTAGTGACTTTCTTGGGTGTGAATCTGTCTTTTTAGTTTACTCCTCTTGGTTTAAAAATAAAGCTTAGTTGGAAATACATATATAATGGTTGCCTTCAATCTTTATATATTTTATTTTGTATTCACATTCACATTGTGAGTTTTTTGTCAATGATTTTCCTTTTCTATGTTTATAGTTGTACTTGCTTACTCAACATTCTTTATTTCATAACATTTTGGCTTTCCTTTCATCAAGAGCTTTTACCTCCATGGCTGTGTTAGTCATGGTCCTGAAAGGCCTTGTCTTCTGATATTGTTGCCAAAAATGGTAACATTGCTCCTGTAGTGATCCTTTCTGACTTGGCTACACCATACTTACTGATGATGAACTAGTCAGAAATGGTAAAATATATGTATATACCTTTCCTCGTACCTTTCATATTTTATAAATTTTATGGCAAAAATATGATTGTTCCGATTTTCAATTTGTTTATTGCCACATAGAATTTGTTTTGTACCTACACATCATATATTGTTATAATTACTTTGTTGATAATATTAAGATAAGGATTAAAATAAAACTGATAAGAGTTTTAACATTTTAAGTAAGTTATATTTAAAACAAAAGCATTAATATAGAGACTAATGTGATTCATCAGTAATATACAAATTGAAGAAATTTATTTATTTATTACATAGATTATTAACCACACAGACTGTAGTATATCTCATTGCATGGTTAAAAATATAAATATATAATTATTGTATATATTGTTAAATAGATGACTTTCTTAATTACATAAAAATTATACAAATTATCATTATTATTTCCAGCATTGTAGGAATTTGATTGCTTTTTACACACAATTTATAAAATTGTTTTCCATACAAGGACCAATCTACATTGATTAACATGTTTAAATTATTTAATAACTTAAGTACATTGATGTTATAGGATGCTACCAGTGGCGGCTCGCCAGAGGAGGCAAGGGAAGCTTAGCCTCCCCATAAATTTTTTGCACACGCTACACTGTTTTGTTTATCTTGAATAGTGAAAAACAACAAGCAGTCTTACAAAATTACAAAGTGTAAATTCCACACTATCACTATATATCCATACGCACGGAGCATTAGCATTAGAACGCATGATTTCCAGTCTCAGTTTTTTCATTATTATTGTAGGCAGGACCCTGGGTTATCCCGAGATGCATGAACGGAGACAAGAAGCCGACCAGCCTCCATTGCTAATGCTCCGCGCAGCGCAGCAGCGTTGAGACCTGGTCTCCTAACAGTGTCATTCACGGTGCCATCACACACTGCCCGGAGATTTAGCAAGGGAGGCTGGTCAGCTTCTTGCGTCCATTGGGTGCATCTCGGGAAAACCAATTTTAGGGTCCTGGCTACAAATAATGAAAAGACTAAAAGTGCGAATTTTGTTATGAAATTTGGTATGTGGGGTTAGTATAATATTTGTGCCAACTTGTTCAAATAACTTTTTCCGATATCTCTAATGCGAAGCAAAATATAGGTAATTAACCGTATTTTTGGATTCGCAGTAGGCCGCGTTTAGAATTAAAAAATTTTGTACCATTGTCCCATACAGCACAGGTCATCTTTAAGATATCTTATTTACAACCAAATATGGTCTTAATGTCTTAGGTCTCAATTAAGACTTTTAAAAGATATCTTTAAAACGCCAAATTTAAGATATCTTTAAAACGCCAAATTTAAGATATCTTTTAAACATCATATTTAAGACATTTTTTCTTAAAAATAGATTATGTTATAATTACGAATTTAAAAGTTAGGTTAGGTTAGTAAAACATTTAAGACAAGAGCTGGTAGCAAAAAGACAAACTCCAAACAAAAGCTTTTTCACATCAGTGACTTCAGTGGTATTTCCCATATGGTTTTATTTGAGGGATATTTAGAAGACTACAGATTTTAATAATGCAGTAAGTTTAGATTTAGATTGTTATATTATTAAAGTAAAAAGTTAACTTTGTTATCAAGAGTAAATGCATGTCTCCTAATTCAACAGCCTACCTTAACAATATGCTCTTAAAAATATATATTTTTTAGGTAGGTATCGGAGGAGGATCAAAAGCCTATGATTTTGTATAAAGAGTTGGAAAATTAATTATTAGCAATGAGCAAGCTTTAATTAAGTACAGTTGGCTGGGACAAAAAGGCAAACAAAAGTTTTGTGATACCAGAATTGCAAATCTGATAATTGGTAAAGCTTATTCTACATGTACATGTAAAATTTTAATAGCAATAAACGTATTTTTAGAACCTAATTATTTTTATTAAAAGTTCATTTACAATATTTCATAAAAAATTAAAAAGAAAGCTATCCTAAACACCTTAATAATATACAAAAAAAGACATCTTTAAGATGTAAGGATTACAGACATCTTTAAGACGTCTAAAACATCTTTAGTGAGTTATCTTTTAGATTTCTTTAAGATGTCTTTGTGTTATCTGGGGTCAAGTCAGGTAGTTCCGCTTCTCACTGCTGCTTGAAGTCTACATACGCAGAGGAACTACCTACTACCTGATTTGACAATAGCCTGTGTGATCTTGCCGAAGCGTCGTCAAAATAATGGTTTTTCTAAAAATTTCTAAAAATAATTTCTAAAATTATTCAACGCGGAGTCAAACTCGGAAAACCACAGAAAGCATATATACAGTAAGAGTCACCGTACTAGACACATGGGTACCTAATTGCTATGCTTATGGGCTAATCCGGTCCGTTCTCAGATGTGACTTTCATCCCTGTCATGTTACTGTCAAGAAACTGTTCAAAATAATTGTTTTTTGATACAAAAAATACATTAGTTAATAGTATTATTACTCTGTTTTAAAATAATTTTATTCAAACACCAAGAATAGTACAGTACTTTAAAGTGTTTACAACTTTAACAAAATGACAACTATAAACTTCAAAATTAAATCAGCTGTATTTAATACAGATGATCTATTATTTGTCAACTTTGTATCTTAAAAGAGCAAACAGTAGCGATCAACAGGTAGCAACAAACGCGTTCCAAGATTGCGGCTCTAATTTTGAATATTTTGTCGAGATATTTGGCACACATATTCGTAATATAATAAAGAATGGCGGTACAGAGCCCAATTTCAGAAATATGTTAGTACGTGGAAATTACTCTATAACTAAATAAAATATTGAAAAAAGGAGCCTGTACCGCCATTAAGAAAGACAAAAAAATACACTTTCTTCAAATAAACTTTTTTATCCCGTGCCTAGATTTTGTGTCACATTCATTGGAACTACTAAAAATCGATTTTTTTATAACAATAAATCGAACGCCACTGACTTGGCAACATTTCGCGCCTATGTGTATAAAAATTATTGTTTTTGATAGTATAAACGTCACTGTTAGTGTCGAATTACCGACGCACTGTTGCCTCACTTTTGAAAGTTCGCAGAACTTCCGCAATCGCTACTGTGTGCTCTTAATATTATTTAGTTTCTATACATTTTCTAACGTTCTAAACGTCACTAGACATAAAAAAAAGAATGTGTGTGTACTTTGTACGCACGTAAGAAGTTATACTTCTACTACATATTATGTGATTTTTAAGACAATACCAAAAATTTAAAAAAATAAAAGAATAAAACGCACACAAACACATTGAAAAATGCCTCGAAGAAAAAATGATTTCTGAACGATAATAATTGTTGGCAAAAATTTTAAATACGCATTTTGTGAAAAAAAAATTATATAACAAATATACTTACAATCATAAAATGCATAAAAAAATAAAAACTTGCATCGGGAATCGAACCCGTGAATTTCGTGGCGCTTTGATTCGTAATCGAAGCCTAGACTCACTCGTCCAATTCCACATTATTTGTCATGTGGAAAAATAGGGTAACTGAACGTTTTACTGTTTGACAGTTGTTTTGAATATAATTAAATTATGTAGTTTAAATTTTGTGGAAGAAAATATTAAAATATAACAAAACAGTAAGAAAACAATATATTAGATGAAGATTGGTAGAACTTTTGTTGGTAATCAAATTAAGTATGTAAATCAAAGCATTACATACCTACTAGATAAATAAATCTACGCCAAAAAATCATAATTTAAAAATAAAAATCGGACCTAATTTGGGATTTCTCTCTAAAATCCCCATTCTTGAGAAAATAAATTTGCAGTAGAGCGTCGATTATCCGAACGTCGATCAACCGAACGACCGCTTATTCGAACTATCGACTCCCGCGTCCCGCACTCGAATACCGAGCAAGCGTTAGTAATTGACGCTTAAAATATCTTCAATTTTCGTCAATATTGTATCCAAAAATAATTATGTTGTTGCAAAGACTGCACTTTTTTGTTTAGTTGCTAGTTGTCATTATCAAGATATAAATAAATATGTAGGTATATAAATATGGCTTTTATTCACTTGTGGATAAATATGTATGACTATAAATATGTATCAATATATTGTAGTTCGATTATCCGAACAAATCGGTTTTCCGAACACCTATGTCCCCTAATTAGTCTCTACTGTATTTCAACCTAATCCAAATGTATAATTAAAATATGATTATAATAAAAACTACTTACCAAATTAGAATGAGTTTTCCTTGTCCAAAAGTCCAAAAATATAGGTATATAAAAACTATTTAAAAAGGCAGTATAACTATTAACTAACTTTTGTTTGTTGTTTCTTTTCACACAAATTTTAAAACGCAACAACCATTAATAATCTAACTACAGCTGTGCCACAGCCGCCATATTGAATAATTTCTGGCATGTCATTTGAACATCCAATCAGAACAAAGTTATAATGCGCATGCGCCGGGATAATAGGTTTTAACATATAAAAATTCACCCTCATATCGCCGGTAAAGAAGTATAACTTCAATAAACATTGCAACGAGTGAAGGGTCCAGGACTGTAATAGCTCAATGTTCCTATGTGTCTAGTACGGTGGCTCTTACTTTATATATTTAATAATCTTTTTATACATCGGTTTTTTCGGTAAGGAATTAAAACAATTCCTTTTTTTTGTCTCTTAATATTTCCCCAACTGCTTGCCCACTTCTTCAGATGTGCACTACAATTTTATTAAACAAAGGTATGCGCAAAATAAAAATAAAATTACATGCATATCTACTTTCAAAGATCGAATTGTTAACAAATAAATGACACAAACTTTGGTATTACACTTTTACAATAGACTAACTATTTTTAAAATTACATGATATGAAATTATGAATTATGATGATATTATGAATTATGATGATATTCTGAAATGTACATAAAAAATTGTCAAAAAAAGGGGCCTTAAATCAGAGGTGTAACCAGGATGATCGATCCTAAGGGGGGTTACGTCTATTTGAAGGTCTTTGGGGGGGTATGGAATAATAATGGTGTTAAGCGTATAGAGCTCAAAGTACATCCAAAAGGGAGGGTTCATCCCCTGGTTACGCCTATGCAATTAATTACATTTTTGGCCCATTTTTTTGCTAGTGCAAATTTGTCTAGATATTTTACAGTTAGGTATAGCCTCCCCTATAGTAAAAATCACGAGCCACCACTGGATGCTACTATTAGATGCTAAGCTAAAGATTTTGATTAATGTTGTACATAGGGCATCACAGGATATCATTTTAAAATACACATTTTTGTGGGATGTGTGATATCAGCATAACTTCCAACCAGGAGGATAAGGAACTCTTCTATCAGGGTTGCCATTCCTTAGTGTGTTTTGAATTTGGTATTCTATTCCAACTATGGTGGGACGTCCGCCAGTAGGAAGACCAAGGAAGAGGTAAATAGATGAAGTGAGAACCAATGTTAAAGAGATATGGGGGCTGGATAAGTGGAGTAGAGTAGCCAGATACAGGATGGAGGAGACCAGGGCCCGACTTGGGCTGTAGCATAGGAGAGAGAGAGGGAGATTATATTCCCCTGTGAACGCTCTGGCTGTTCACGCCCTGTGAACGCTCTGTAATGATTAGTTTATTGTGTCATGTTTTAAAAGTCAGCATGATCATCAGTGGCGTTACAGCTCTTTATGAGCCAAAGCCTTCTTGAGAGCAATCCTCCATTCACTCCTATCTCTGGCAACTCTTCTCCATGCTCTAATTTCAATAGATTTTAAATCATGGTCAAGTTGTCTTGGTACCTAAGTCTCGGTCTACCTCTTGCTCGTTGTTCTATCGGACCTCTTCAGTCAAAAACTTTTCTGATTATGGTATCTTCCTCTCGCCTGATTACATGCCCTATTCATCTAAGGCGTGCTACCTTCATGAATTTTACGTTATGTTTTAAAAGTGTTTCCCAGAGTATACAGGAGATATCAGAAACTGGTTGATTCTTTACCATTTACTGAATTAGAAATTCAAGCTGTGAATGACAATCGCTTTGTTTCTTCAGATTTATCTCCTTGGGAGATAGTAGAAAGAAAGAAGAAAAATGAAAGGAATCAATCAAAAACTAGGTAACAGTTTTGTCGAAGAACATAAACACAATTCATCCTGAAGATGAGTAGGAAATCAATCAAACAACCATCAAATCATAAAATTTGAATTACTTATTTATTTATTACTATTAATATGACATATATGCGTTAATTTATGTAACAATATACCATTAAATGTAATTTTTAGGCTAACCTGCCAAAAAATTGTTCAAAATAAGAGTACCGGAGATATATCTTCCTTTCCATTTGTAAGTGGTTGTTTGTCAACAAGTTTATGGCTTCGATATGGATTTTTAATTAATGACAGTTCCATAATATTAGTGAATACAGTGGGCGCTACATTATTTTTTGCCTACGTTTTGACCTTTTATTTGTACAGTATCAATAAGGTAAGTTTTACTGTTTTCCTACAAAATATTAGCGACAAAAGTAATATAATTATTGAATCAGTGAGTGGAAAAGGGCCCAAGTTCATAAATATAAATATTACTAGAAATGGAAGAAGCTTTTTATTTAAAAAAGGAAGGAGGGTTTAGTGTTAGTGTGTACTTAAGCTAATTTTTGGTTTGCTACTTAAAGTTGTTTTTAACGCCTAGTGGTACCATATGGAGCCACCAAACTTGGTACCCATCGAGGCCTATTTACCATATTGTTAGGTAAAATTTCGCAGAGAGATTCAGCCTATTTGTAGTTCAAGGTTACCCCTTCTTGAATGAACAACTCGAATTTAGTTTTATATATCTATTTTACAGTGTAGTAACTTTTTGAATGTATGGGTGGTTTTGTTTGTGCCAAAATATGAACATCTGTTTCGTGCAAGTGTTTTATTTATTACTTTTTGCTCTAGGATCCTCGTTTTTGTTTTTAGAAGATTTTCTACAAACGTCAATAAATACATTTTACAGGTTTTCATATTTCATCTTTTTGTTTTTTTTTTTGTAATTACGCCAAAAATATGTGTGTTCCCAAATGGAACCGCTAGGCGGTTTGCTGGATGTGTCGTTTTCAATATTATTTTTTTACGTTTCTTATGTTTAGAGAAATTTCTTTGAAAGAAGATCTCGATATAGCTTTCGAGGAAAACGAAAATAATAACGATGTTTCTGCCGTTTAAATAGAATCTCCAGATAGTAACATTTTGACAAACGAAGACCGGCCGATGAATATGACGCGGGTTTTATTGATAATCTAAATCGTAACCGGCTATCTTCAGGCGCGAAAATATACTAGAATCAAGGCACTGCTGAAGACACGATCATAGAAGAAACCACTTAGATCCATCCTGTACTAGCAGAGCAATTCTATCTGCGCCAACTTCAATTATTGGTGGAGGTCTAATTATGTTCACGCGGCAGCAAAATGCAGATTTTTGCGAAGAAAGGGGATTTGGCTCCTACAGTGTATGATTTTCCAGAGTCTGATAACTTAAAGTATGCTGGTTCAAGCCCTACATAACATTTTGGATTACACCAACTAGACATGTTAAAAGGTTTTCAAGATAGAAAAAAAAACATTGTTGTTCTGAGGTCAAAAATATTGTTTCACAATACAATAATAATATGGGTGGCACTAATTTGATTGAAAGCAATGTATCTTGCTATAGAATTGGAATCCGTTCCAAAAAAATGGTATTGGCCTATTTTTACATACGTAGTAGATGCGAACATTCAAAATGCATTGAAATTGTATAGAAAGTCTGGTCGTAACATTAGACAATTGGAATTTGCACAGGCTATTATCCAAACGTATCTAATAAGATATAAAATCCCACTGAAAGCACCAAGAAGAGTGTCCGCAGCTGCAAGACTGTCGAATTGGAGGTATTTGGTATGACTAGTGTGACCAACTCCAATTCAGTCGAATCCGGGACAAGGCTAAAAAAAATACCTGAAATCCGGGACTTTTCAATGAAAATGGGCCATTTTTTTTTTCAGAAGACAATAATTAAAATAGAGAAACGAAAAAAAGTCCACCGTTTTAGTTTTCGTAGAACTATAATACCACGATATAAAATTCATGCATTTTGGATGTGGTAATGTGGTATTAGTATTACACTCTAGAAATTGTCCACTTTTTTTCGTCCCACCAATTCAATTTGATGTGAATTCTTAGAAGAATAACGTATTCAAAATGTCAAAAGACAATTTTACCAAAACGTTGAAAATTCGGATGGCCCGGAAGCCTTATCCGAATATCGGAATTCGGGCCATGTCCCGGGTTTTTCGGGCTAGTTGGTCACACTAGGTATGACGGATTAAACTATTTTATGGTTTCTGTACCAGAAAACAAAAGAAGAAGATGCAAATGAATTGGATTTTTAAGCCGGGGGAAAATAATGTGCTGCAAATCTGATTTTTACTGTTTTCCCAATTTTCATACCAAGTAACTCTTAACGAACATCTGTCGGGTTCGCGCCTAATGGTCCCATATCGGAACAGTTTTTTTTTGTCCATTATTATTTCATTTACAAACCATTTTCTTCTTACGTTTTGTACAGAATACTGTTATATTTAAAGATTTTTAATAAATTTTGTCGATAACAAAAAAAAATGTTTTCTCAGCGTTAATGGGTTATAGACTGGGAGATATTATACAGAAGTTCAGCCACGATTTTCTAAGTCCTGCCTTTTGCAATACTGGAAGGGTAGACGATGTACTTACAATCTGTGGAAACATCAACAAATTTCCTGTGACATTTTTCTGTAAAAATTAGATTTTCCCAAAAAATAAAAATAGGGTTTTGCGATGAATTTCTAAGTCCTGCCATATCCGTAGATAGACAGGATACTATCGATTTTATGAAGAAAATTTTTTGGGCAGGAGGGTTGCAAACGGGGTAACGGAGTATACAGTGCTAGTCAAAAGTCCGTACCCCCCTCGTATCTTTTGAACGGTTATACCTATAATAGTGAAATTTGGAGGGAGGAAATAAACGGACGTAAAGTTCTTAACTAGTCATGACAGGTGACGTAATAGTGACAGATGACGTTACAGAGCCACTGTGACCGATAATTTTAAATGAGACCTTATGGCAAGTGATAACTCGTTTGAAAGGTATTTAAAATACCTATTCAGTCATACAAATTTTTTTGGGTTTAAGTTGATTTTGATTTTGGTGAATAAATTAAATAAATATAATATTGTAGTTATGTATAATAACATACTAGCAGTAATTAAGGCGCAAAGACTTATATGGTTGGGCCATGTGCAGAGGATGATTCCATCTAGAATTCCCAGAATGGTACTATCTAGTGCATTGGCAGGGAAAAGACGAAGAGGAAGACCGAGGTCACGATGGAGTAATGGAGTTAGAGAAGATATGAGAAGAATTAACGTAAGGAACTGGGAAAGAAAAGCGACTGACAAAAGGGAGTGGAAAAGAATAGTACATCAAGCCATGGGCCTACTAGGCTCGTAGTGCTCGTTACATATTATTATTATAATATTGTAGTTTCGCATTTAATTAATAAAAATTCAAATGTCCGCCTATGGTTTTTTTGTCCAAAAAGTTGATGTTTTTCAATTCTCTAGTAGTTTTTACGTCAACGTCAACCTTTTTGACAAGTAATCATAGGCGGAATTTTGAATTTTTATTAATTAAATGCGAAACTACAATTTTATATTTATTTCATTTATTCATCAAAATTAGCTTAAACTCAAACAAAATTAGTATGACTGAATAGGTATTTTCAAAACCTTTCAAACGAGGTATCACTTGCCATAAGGTCCCATTTAAAATTATCAGCCACAGTGGCGCTGTAAAGTCATCTGTCACTATTACGTCACCTGTCATGACTAGTTAAGAAACTTACGTCCGTTTATTTCCTCCCTCCAAATTTCACTATTATAGGTGTAACCGTTCAAAAGATACCAGGGGGGGTACGGACTTTTGACTAGCACTGTATATGTATACAAACATGTAAGGAAAATAATGAAATTTTCATGATTTTCTAGGTCCTGCCAACTAAATAAACTAAACATATTTATTTCAAAATGATCAAAAAAAATATTGGCATGACGTCTCCTAATGTTTAAGTATACTTGTCCCTTGGAAAATTCTGCGGAAAATTTTCACCCTGATTCCGTGATTTTCTAAGTCCTGCCTTTAAAAAGTTATAATATTCAAATACAATCAACACCTTTTCGGTACTCGGCAGGAAGGTTAAACGGTTCTTGTAAGACGGCAGGAGTCCTAGATTTGTAAGAAAATTCGTGAAAAAGTCAACGATTTTCTGAGTCATGCCATTTTGCATCAACGATTTTCTGAGTCATGCCATTTTGCATATGTTTCAAGAATCTTAATATAAGTCTATTTACAAAGAGGCAGGATGGTTTTATGGTTATTTTGTATACAGGGTGGGACATTAGTGTGACAAAGTCCAATTACGCGTTTGTCGTAAGATATACGAAAAAAGTTATTTAGGTAAAACATGTGCCACAGATATGACTATAATTTAACACTATTTTCTAATATACAGGGCTACCCTTTTCACAGGGTGACAGAAACTTATGTTTTTTTAAATGGGATACCCTGTATATTTTTCCATTTTTGGATTTTACTCGATGTTCTCTTTGATAAAATATAGTGTTTTGAAATATTATACGAGGTAGTTTAAAATATAATTACGTTTTTTTGTTAATTTTGTAGGAACATTCACACCCTATACATATTGTTAGTGATTTGATATCCAAACTTCTATTAATTTATGTTTAAACGATTTTTAATATAGTCTACTATTGCCAGTTATTAATAGTATACCAAAATTTTAGTATACGGGGTTGGTTGAAACTCAGAATGAGTATTTTCTGAGTTCTCTTACATGGGACACCCTGTATTTTAGTATTATAATAAAATGATATTTTATGGTACCTTTTTATTTGTTAAGAATTTTCTATACCATATTTATATATTAATTTCGGCAGTAAATTGATACAGATAAAAATGTTTTATGTGCATGAATCACACTCGCTTCTTGTGTGTGCGGACTTCTATTTGTTTAGCTGTATTTTATTTTCATGAAACGTGTTTTACGTTTCATGTTTTATGTTTCATGATTCTTTGGTGTGGGGCCTCTCGAAGATAAAAAAGTTTCACGCACATGAATCACACTCGTTTCATTGGTGGGCTGACTTCTACTATTTATTTAGCAGGATTTTATTTTCATGAAACGTGTTTTACGTTTCATCTTTCTTTGGTGTGCGGCTTCCCTAAGGCGAGCCGCACACCAACGAAACATGAAACGTAAAACACGATTCATGAAAATAAAACACAGCTAAACAAACCTTAAAATTCGCCTACCAATGAAACGAGTGTGATTCATGCTCATAAAACATTTTTATTTTCGGAGAGTCGCATAAATGGCCCAACGTCTATTTGTTTAGCAGTGTTTTATTTCCATGAAACGTGATTTACGTTTCATGTTTCTTTGATGTGCGGCCTGCCTAATGGAGCTAAAGCTCTTTACAGATGGCGCGTAGTAATTTGTTTTTTATATCTCCAGAACGCTTCCAATTCGAAAGACAAAAACTGGTCCGCCTTTTTTTCTTTCAGAGATAAATCGATTCCATCAATTGCGAATCTCTAGTACCGGTCATAGGAATCTTTTTGGTCTTTCCCTTTTAGGTATTTTTGACACTAGATTATTAAATTGTGAGGTATTCTAGTACCAACAGTTACTCCTGCTTTAAGTCAGTAGAATGCACGGTTTTCTGGAAAAATCCATTTTAAAATTTTTCGTTTGTTGAATTTGAAAAAATTTAAAAAAAAAAATACGGTGTATTTGCCGACTTAAAGCAAGAGTAACTTTTAGTACTAGAATACCTCATAATTTAATACCCTACTCTCAAAAATGTCTAAAAATTTAAAGACCAATAAGTTATGAGATAAAATATCCGTTGATCTACCCAAGACGGATGCCTATGACCAGTACTAGAAATTCACAGTTGATAAAATCGATTCATCTCTGGAAGAGAAATAAACGTAGCAGTTTTCGTTTTCCTAAATAGAATTTTTCTAAATTCTTTTAAACTCAAAAAACCAAAAAACGAAAAATTTTTCAAATCGATTTTTCTAGAACACTGCGTATTCTTCTGAGTTAAAGCAAAAGTACCTTTTAGTACAAAACTATCCCAGAATTCAATAATCCAGTGTCAGAGATGCTTAAAAGTTAGACAGAAAAGTTATTCGATAAAATATTCGTTTCCGTACCCAAAACGGACCCCTATGACCGGTTCTAAAAATTGACAATTGATAATTGACATTTGACAATTGACCTCTGGAAGATAAATAAGTGTACCAGTTTTCGTTTTTCCAAATAAAAGCGTTCTGCCGCTATTTTAAAGAAACTAATTACAAGACTTCGATATGCTTCTTCTAGACGAAGCATATCGAAGTAGAGGTCGTCCGCCAACCAGATGGTCTGATGACATCAAACGGATCGACAGAAACTTGATGCAGACAGCACAAGACAGAAATGCATGGAGAAGACTGAGGGAGACCTATATCCAGCATTGGATAGATTCGGGTTGAATTATGACGATGATGAATTACAAGACGCCATCTTTAAAGAGCTCTAGCTTTCCACGGAAGCATTTTTGAACTAGGTGAATTAAGTTAAATTTTCTTAAAATTATCTGAGGAATCTCCGGTTTTCGTTTATGAGAGCTTTTAGACACCCTGTATAATATAATGGGTATGTAAGTTCACTACTATAACCAATAAACTGTAAAAATTGTTTATTTACTTTTATTGCGTTTACTTAGATAAAAATATGATCTAATCACTTAAAATAAAGATGTTACAGTTTGATATTAGATTTGAAAAGTGTGTTAAAATTCCGAGACATTCAGGAAAATAATATTTAATAGGATACGATTGTTTTAATGATATACATACAAATTAATTTTTTGTATTATTCATCTTTGCGGTTATCCTGCCAAGTTGTAAACGGATTTAGATTAGTGTTTTTTAAGCATACTCGACATGGTATGACTCAGAAAATTGTGGTGATATGAATATGTTTGTGTAACACCCTGAAATAATTTTACAGACACACAATTTAATTTTTTTATACGAAATAACTATACAACCATCCTGCCTCTTTGAAAATAGATTTATATTAACCTTCTTGAGATATGTGCGAAATGGCATGACTTAGAAAATCGTGTAATTTTCCACGAATTTTCTTACAAATTTTTTAACTATATATAGTAAAAAAGGTGTAACTAAACATCCTGCCAGTTTGAATAATGTCTACTAAAATTATTTATTTTATAACAAAATTTATTTTATGACTTAGAAAATCACGGAACCAGAGTGAAAATTTTATACAGAATTTTCCAAGAAACAAGTGCAGTGAAACATTAGGTAACGTAATGCCAACATTTTTTTGGTCATTTTGAAATAAATATGATTAATTTATTAAGTTGGCAGGACTTAGAAAATTATGAAAATTTCATTATTTTCATTACATGTTTGTATATCTGTATACTCCCTTAGTCCTTTTGCAACCGTCCTGCCCAAAAAATTTTCTTCATAAAATAGATAGTATCCTGTTATTCTATGGATATGGCAGGACTTAAAAATTCATCGCAACTCCCAATTTTTTTTTCATTTAAAATCTAATTTTCACAGGAAAATGTCACAGGAAACCTGTGGATTTTTCCACAAATTGTAAGTACCTTCTCTAACCTTCCAGTATTGAAAAGGGCAGGACTTAGAAAATCGTGGTTGAACTTCTGTTAATATCTCCCGGTTTATTAATAGAAAAGTAATATCAAACAGGATTTTTGCCAAAACTGTCTTATGGACTCGGACCCTTTCTTCCACCAATTTGTTTTTTTTTTCGATATTTATTCTTCCGTTTTGTTTTGATCTAATTCTGTAAAATACAAGTGATAGTACAACTACAAAAATGTAACTGTCTAAGAAAAAATATGGTAATAGAACTAAGTACAATTCGTCACCATGTACACATTGCAAAATACTTCTTATGTTGTTGATTTTTTATCGTGAATCGGTAATATTTCGGAATATGTTTTACAATTTGGGAGCCTGGTTCAACATTGGGTGTACTTAGCCTAAATGTGGAGGAACATACTATGTCACTCATTACCCATGACATGGCCTTAAACGCCAAAAACAAATATGCGATATTTTGCAACATTAAAAAGACAGACGTTTTGCTTTTCACCCAATTTTTAGGATTTTTTGTATTACTGTGGTCACCAGTTTTTGTAATAAATACAAATAAAACACTCTGTGCAACTGAAATGGTTTGATTATTCTACTTCTTGAGACTATGCTTTTGTATTATTCTGGAAGTTTAAACTCTTTTCTTTTCTTCTTCAAGAACTCTTTTTGTCTTTTCTTCTTCTTCACGTGCCATATCAGAATTATCCGACGTTGGCGATCACCATTGCGAAGGCTTCTCGATCTTCTGCAATATGGAATAATTGGCCTGCATTTGAGATCTGAGTCCATTCACAATAACGTATGGTCCTAAAGTTTTGAGAAAAATTTGAAAAGCATATAACTCTGACCACAATAATCTTATATTTTTATTAAATTATTCAACAATTTAACTTAACTATCCTTATTTTAAATCAAAATTCAAATGACAGACAAGGGACCATTATTTTCGATTTGCCTAATAATTCCCCTGACACGTTGCATCATCCTTTGGACGACCTCGGCGTCAATTTCTCTAATTTTTGTATATATGCGGCGTCTTAACTGTTCCTGATTTTGTGCTTCCCATCCGTTATTATAGACTTTCCGACTTAATATTGCCCAGAACTCTTCAGTTGGACGAGCCTGAGGTAGGTTGGGGGGATTGTCTGCTTTCGGTACAAAGGTAATGTTGTTAGTTTCGTACCAGTTCCTTGTGATCCTCGCGTAATGACATGAAGCAAGATCTGGCCAAAAGACTATTTGATCATTTGCATGATGTGTGTTCACAAACTGAAGCAATTTAAAGATACATCTTTGAATATAAATATTTGCGTTTAAGGCTTCGCCTCGAACAACACCAATGTAGGGCTGTGAGATAAAGCCAGCCTCAGAAATTGCACACCATACCAAAATTTTGTCCTCAAATTTTTTCTTACTTTTGAATTTTATTTCATCAGGTACATTTTCGTAATCGTTCGTGTAAAACCCATCGTTATCCTTCATCTCAGAGTTGGACAAAGTAAAATATTTTTCATCGTCCATCACGATCAACTTGTTGACGAAATGCACTCGCCTTAACGCGCGGCAACATCTCGGAATTCTCTCTAATTGATCCACTGTGTATTTTGGAGCTTTCCTTCTTTTCCGGTAGATAATATTGTTACTCGATAGGGTCCTGTATATTGTAGTCTTTCCAACATGAAATCTTCTGGCCAGTTTTTGCTGTGAGACCCCAATTTTGTTCTTAGCTGCTTCAATCAGTCTTGCCTCTCTTATATGGTTCAAAATCCGCGGTCGGCCACTTTTACGCAAGTTAACACATGGTATCCCTTCTTCACATTCTCTGATTGTGCGATAAATTGTCGATTTGCTTATGTTTTGATCTCGATAAATATTAACAATATCTCGTTTCGACATTCGCCCAACCATATTATAAACACCTCGATGAATATCAATTTTTTAAGACATTTTGCAGAGCACAAACCAAAATATTCTGCTTTGTTTATTAAATGTCAATAACTGATGACATTTCAATTCCATGGTCTTCTTTGTTAAATGCATTTTGCTTCTCAATCAGACCAGGTGAAATTTTTCCCAAAACTTTAGGACCATACGTTAGTACATTCTTTTACGGTAAAATATTGCAAAACCTCTTAAATTTTAAACAACCACTTGGATTGACATGAAATTTGGCATACACATAGCTAACAAGTCAAAGAAAAAAGTGATATTGTTGCCCTGGGGGTGAGTGTCACCCCTTCTCGGGGGTGAAAAAGTATACGTCCAAAATAAGTCCGGAAATCGATAAACTGACTAAATCTAAGTAACTTTTGTTCTATAGAGTTTTCTCACCAAGTCAATATTTTTCGAGTTATTTGCGAGTGAATACGTTAATAACCACGTTCTTAGACGGTTTTTCGCAAATATGTAACTCAAAAAGTAAGTATTTTGTCGAAAAAAATATTGTTAGCAAAAATATAGCCTGTAAAAAGGTGAAAAAATAGTGTACCTATGTATTAGATATTTAGACCTAGTAGAGGCAGAGTTATAGCTAATGAAAAATAGGTTCATATTCGTCAAATTCCAAATCGAATATTTTAACGTGAAATAACCAAAAAATGAAACACTTTTTGGGGAAAACTTATTACAACTTTTTTAAAGTGTTTAAAAAAAGCTTTATTTTTGTTTTATAAAAAAATTTCTAGCATCAAAATAAACAAGTTACGCTCAAAATAAAGCTGGTCCTTTTTTTTTGTAAAAAAATCGGGAAAATCATCCCCTAATTAGCATCCCAATTGAACTTATTCGTTACCATTTCACAAGTTGCTTTACTGGTGTATGTATTGTTTATATGATCTGTAAGTTTCATCGATTCAAAGTTCTTGTTTTTGAAAGGCCTGTAGTTAAAAGGGGTTGAACTAGTCACTAATCACGAATGTATGCAAATTTCGAAACACCAAATCTTAACCAATCTTTGTCTTATAGAAAAACAAAAAAAGATAAGATATTCAGAAAAGCAAAGCCGACTTTTTTTGTTGCTTGAGATTTTTGGTACCTCTAATAATTTTTAAGTTATTTTGAAAAACAGCAGTTTTTTTACAAATTTAAAAATTTTATTTTAAAACCAATTTTTTTCAAAAATAAGCACGTTGAATCGATGAAACTTACAGACCATATAAGCACAACATAAATAAAGTAAGTCGTGAAGCGGTAACCATTAATTTCATTTAAGTTGCTAATTAGAGGGTGATTTTCTCGAATTTTTTTGCCAAAACAAAAGGGACCAACTGTATTTTGAGCGTAACTTGTTTCGTTTGATGCTAGAATCTTTTTGTATAAAAACAGACATAAAGCTTTTAACTCTTTAAAAAAGTTGTAATGATTTTTCTCCAAAAAGTGCTTCATTTTTTGGTTATTTCACGTTGAAATATTCTATGTGGAATTTGGCGAATATGAACCTATTTTTCTTTAGCTATAACTCTGCTTCTACTAGGTCTAGACACTTCAAGCATACACCATTTTTTTCACGTTTTTACAGGCTAGATTTCTGTTCAAAATATTTTTTTTTTAATGAAATATGTAGTTACTTTTTGAATTATTTGATAAAGATTGTCTAAAAACGTGTTTGTTTTGTTGAAAAATGAACATATTCACTCGCAAATAACTCGAAAAATATTGACTTAGTGAAAAAACTGTATAGAATAAAAGTTACTAAAAAATTAGTCAGTTTATCCAATTCCTGACTTATTTTGAACGTATGTTTTTCACCCCGAGAAGGGTTGAAACTCACCCCCAGGGCCAAAGCACACATCGGCACAATATCACTTTTTTTCTTTGGCATGTTAGCTATTGGGACCGTGCAAGTTCGGCAAAGCGACCCCTATTTCTACGCTCTGTACTTTTATTCGCACTTTTAATTATATTGGCCAATTATATTAGTCCTGGTTACTGGATAATTGTCAAGGCTATAGTCCAAAAAATAATAAGAAGAAAAAATAAGATGCAGGTTATGGTATGCAAACGTAAACAATTGTATGTAGTAAATAAAATTAGTTATTAAAATGCAGTACTGCAAGCAAAATACAATTAATTAAATTTACCTTTATATAATAATTGCATATCATATCGATATTGTGGAGCAATATATAATTTTTCTGCTTCAATGACAGAAGGTATGAAATATACGTCAATTTGACAATTTCAATTGACAATATGAATTATTTAAGATAGTTGCAATATTTCTCCGCGACTCGCGCACGGTCGTTTCTCGTTTCCCTTCCAAGTACTTGCACACCGCGAATACTTATGCCAAATTTCATGTCAATCCAAACGGTTCTTTAAAATTTACAGCAAAAACCGTCAAATAATGTACTACAAATGTTTTTTAACCAAGAAACTTGTTTTCTTCCTACACCTCTACGACCTTCTATTTTGCCTTTAAGGATCAGTTTTAGTCTTTTATATCGATCTCCCCTCACTATATGTCCCAGCAGGGCCGGCGATAACGGGCCTGCAAGGGATGCAAAAATATCATCGAAATTGAAAATGGTTATTCATTTTTAAAAAAATATCAATTTAAAAAACCGAAGGGCGCCTATGCTAGTTTTGCAGGCAGGCGCCTTATACCCTAGCACCGGCACTGTGTCCCAGATAAGACCTTTTCCGGTGTTTAACAGTCTTTAGCAGTTCTCTATCTTTGTTGACCCTTCTTAGTATTTCTTCATTAGTTTTTCTTGCTGTCCAAGATATCTTCAGCATCCGTCTATGAATCCACATTTCCAATGCTTCAATTTTGTTCAGGCTCTATGGCTCTATGCTATGCATAACCCTTCTAAAATGAACGGTTCCAAATTTACGGAGGTAGTATAGTATAATTGGTCCAAAAAAAGGCCTAGCCCAGACATCCAAAGTAAAAGTTTTCGTTCAACACCAAATTGTTCTATATGGTCCACATATTAGTCCTGTCGCCAGGGGGGATACAACGGCCTCAGATGGACTTACCCAAGTTTTTTTTTATATATTTTGACCCGCAGAATACGAATTTTTTGGGTAACAGTTGATCCGGATGTCGATAAGATTGTTATAGACAAAGAACTTGAGGAATTACATAACAGCGATTTCTCGCAAAACAAAACATCTTTTTGTATTTTTGTATCGATACTGTTAGCGTCCACACTTCTGCACCATACAAAAGTACAGACCAAACATAGCAATCAAAAGATTCATCTTTTTAAGTTTCCTTATGTATGTCTTTGTAGGGAAATCGTGTTCAAATATTTAGTATGGTATAGTTAGACCCAAACCCAGACATCCAAAGTGAAAGTTATCCTCCAACACCAAATTGTTCTATATGGTATACATAATGTTCAGATAAAAATCACACCATTTTGAGCGTCGGGTTTGGGGGGAGAGGGGGGAGAAATCTGCAAATTCGTAGTTTTTTACGTTTTTCGTCAATATTTCTAAAACTAAGCGGTTTAGCATGAACAACCCTCTATACAAAATTGTTCTACATTAAATTTGAAATAAAAAAGGCTCTATGCTATGCATAACCCTTCTAAAATGAACGGTTCCAAATTTACGGAGGTAGTATAGTATAATTGGTCCAAAAAAAGGCCTAGCCCAGACATCCAAAGTAAAAGTTTTCGTTCAACACCAAATTGTTCTATATGGTCCACATATTAGTCCTGTCGCCAGGGGGGATACAACGGCCTCAGATGGACTTACCCAAGTTTTTTTTTATATATTTTGACCCGCAGAATACGAATTTTTTGGGTAACAGTTGATCCGGATGTCGATAAGATTGTTATAGACAAAGAACTTGAGGAATTACATAACAGCGATTTCTCGCAAAACAAAACATCTTTTTGTATTTTTTGGGTCATTTCAAGCAAAAAATATGCCTACAAGTTTTTTCGTAGAATGCATAGTTTTCGAGATAACCGCGGTTGAAATTTCAAAAAATCGAAAAATTGTAATTTTTGAACCCGAATAACTTTTGATTAAAAAATAAAGTAGCAATTCTGCTTACCGCATTTGAAAGTTTAAGTCAAATTATATCGGTTTTGATTATTTGCATTGCTAAAAATTTATTATTTTATTGTTAAACAAAGCTATAAACACCTAGTATGTGAGTGATGTTTTCAATGATTTCTCATGTAAAATCGAACGAGTAGGTAGAGTAGCTACAAGTGCAAGCGAGGCAATTTCTACGTAGCATGAGTTAAAACGCATGTATTAGGCACGGGAAACACTATGTGTTTATAGATTAGTTTAACAATAAAAAAATTAATTTTTAGCATTGCAAATAATCAAAACCGGTATAATTTGACTTAAACTTTCAAATGCGGTAAGCAGAATTGCTACTTTATTTTTTAATCAAACGTAATTCAGGTTCAAAAATTGCAATTTTTCGATTTTTTGAAAGTTCAACCGCGTTTATCTCGAAAACTATGCATTCTACGAAAAAACTTGTAGGAATATTTTTTGCTTAAAATGACCCAAAAAATACAAAAAGATGTTTTGTTTTGCGAGAAATCGCTGTTATGTAATTCCTCAAGTTCTTTGTCTATAACAATCTTATCGACATCCGGATCAACTGTTACCCAAAAAATTCGTATTCTACGGGTCAAAATATATAAAAAAAACTTGGGTAAGTCCATCTGAATTAAGGAGGCCGTTGTACCCCCCCTGGCGACAGGACTATATTGTTCAGTAAAAAGTTATACCATTTTGAGCGTCCGGTTTGGGGGGGGGGGGAGATGGGGGAGAAGTCGGTAAATTAGTAGTTTTTCGTCAATATTTCTAAAACTATGCTTTAGCGTAAGGAATGTTCTATAGAAAAATGTTCTACATAAAATTGAAAACAAAAAAGGTTCTATACATAACTGTTATAAAATCAACGGTTCCAGAGTTACGGAGGGTGAAAAGTGGAGGTTTTCGATACTTTTTATATTTGCCGATTTCTCCTCCCTCTCCCCCCCCCCCCCCCCCCCAAACCCGACGCTCAAAATGGTGTGACTTTTTTCTGAACATTATGTGGACCATATAGAATATAGAACAATTTGGTGTTAGAGGATAACTTTCACTTTGGATGTCTGGGTTTTTGGTATAGTTATATTATAAATATTGCCCAGAAAATATAAAAAGTATCGAAAACCTCGGCTTTTCACCCTCCGTAACTCTGGAACCGTTGATTTTATAACAATTATGTATAGAACATTTTTTGTTTTAAATTTCATGTAGAACATTTTTCTATATAACATTGTTTACTCTAAAGCATAGTTTTAGAAATATTGACGAAAAACTTAAAAAACTCTACGAATTTACCGATTTCTCCCCCCTCTCCCCCCAAACCCGACGCTCAAAATGGTGTGACTTTTTTCTGGCCATTGTGTGGACCATATAGAACAATTTGGTGTTGAAGGATAACTTTCACTTTGGATGTCTGGGTTATGCCATCTTTTGGATCAACTATACTATACTAATTCTCATCATCACAAAGTTTCACAGAGCGAAACTGATCAGCATAAAAAAATGATAACGGTCCATGTACATCAAGGGGGTCTAAATGTCGCTTACTGAAGTTATTCGTTCAAGGTAAAATAGAAGTAAAACGCTGGGTCGGGCGAAAAAAAAACTGTCCTGGTTGCATAGCATTGGACATTGAAAAGGTCGAGTAGTTGAGGATTTATTTAATGTTGGTATCGACAGAGAAGAAGAGTAAAATAACCCGATAATATTATATTCGCGACTGATGATCTGAGACAATAGAATAGAAAAGGGGAGACGTAAGAAAAGGGTGTCCAAAAATGAAGAGAATAAGCCTCGATCAGTAGATAAATGAATAGCATATCGTGTAAAAAATATTTTCATAATGACAATATGCAAATTTTCACGTTTTCTATATATAAATATTTAAATTTATTATGTAAAAATAACTTTTTAGTATTGCTGCCGATAAATTTTTATTTTTAATGTGCGTGGGAGTCTTGTTATCTTATCAAAGTTAGCTGTGTTTGGGTACTTCACTACGTTTAATCTCTGTTTCAATAATTTTTTTCGTGTAAAAATTGTTATTTATATTATTATAGTCCAAGTAATAAAGCTTAAAATAGGACAAAACCTCGCAATTGTTGCAGAATGGATCGATTTGCTTGAAAATTTGAGAATATGTAGTGGATAGTTCAAGGATCAAAATCTATATGATGCCGAAAGGCGCTTTTACCATGGGGGTGGTTGCCACTCCATCTCGGGGGTGGAAATTTTTATTATATTTTGACCGCAAGAGTTGGTAAAAACATTCATTATAACAAAAATTTACCTTTTGAAAAAATAAACAAAACCGTTTTCTTCTATTTTCTTTAAGACCAATAGTAATCGAGCTATACTTTATTATATGTTGGCTCTTCTTCGTCAAATGCTAAATATTGTAGTTTCAAAGTCAAAGAACGGGAAAACTATGCATTTTTCGAGGATAACCTGTTGAAATTAATTTAAAGTATTTAAAAATATGTATCCAGAAATAAAAAAAATCTCTAGCTAAAATAATTAAGTGACTTAAAATGAAAAGAATGTCAGTCCCAATTTTTTTCAGAAAAGAAGTGATCGTAAACAACCCCCTAATCACCACCCTAATTAAAATTTGTCATTGACCTGATTTAGTTTTCTTGGTTTATGTATTGTTAATAGGTTCTAGAAGTTTGATCGGCTTAGAATGAGTAGTTTTTAAAAAAATGGAGGTAAAAGCGAATAACGAGTTTTTTAGTTTGATAAAAAAAATGCCTTTTTCTTTAGAATAGAAAGATTAGCATCAAAGATACGAAAAAAGATTTAAATATGAAGTTGTAGCTTATTTCATTCCCAAGAATTTGGTTTGCAAAATTTTTTCTACGGCAAAAATTGAGTGAGCTATTGACAATTAAAACTTGTAATATCATGCAAAAACCACCTTTACCAACCCTTTCAGTGCCACCTCTTTTTGTGACTGAGAATTTTAAAAGGATTTAATATTAATAGCCTTATAGATCTTATAAAAACCGACAAAATTCTTTTTTAACGAACTTATAGATCTTATAAAAACCGACAAAATTCTTTTTTAACGAACTTTCTAAGATAGAAAATAAAAAGTTACGGTTAAAAAATCAATATATTTTTTTGAAAAAAAAAAGGAGAAATCCAACTGGAAGCGTAATAATGTAAGTTAGCGGTGTTTTTAGTCATAGGCCTTATTTATTCTTCTTTATTTATGTATTATTAAAAGATTCTAGAAGATTGACTTGCTTAGAATGATTAGTTTTTAAAAAACTGAAGTTTAAAGCGAATAACGAATGTTTGCAATTTGGTAAATAGAAAGATTGGCATCAGAGATACGAAAAAATGTTTAAATATGAAATTGTAGGTAATTTAATTCCCAAGAACTTGGTTCGATAAAATTTGTTCTACGGCAAAAATTGAGTGAATCGTAAATGAGTATACGATAGAAAAACATTGATTTTTTAGATTTAAAACGTAACACTTTCGATAGCGAATAATTCAAAAACTATTAATTTTATCAAAAAAATGTATAGAACATTTTTTGCTTAGAATGAATGTTTTTATTAACTTTTGCGGTCAAAATATAATAAAAAATTTCCACCCCCGAGATGGAGTGGCAACCACCCCCTGGTAAAACCGCCTGTCGGCATCATATAGATTTTGATCCATGGACTATCCACTACCGTTGATTATAAATATTCCTGTAGTTATTAATCAATGCCACTACTTATTCTCAAATTTTCAAGCAAATTGATCGATTCTGTAAAAATTGCGAGATGAAAATGGTTCCTGGACTATTACTGTTATTGTAGAGGGTGATTCATAAGGAATGGATATTTTATTTGTAGAGATTGTACAGGCAAATACATTTACCTCTGTATACAAAATATTAGATATAATTGGTTAATAACTGAGGATCATGCAATAATACATATATCGACATAAGTACAGGGAATTAAAATTCTAAAAATTAATTCAATATTCTTTATCCGGTTTTCATAACGTCTAATCCTTCCGGTTCGCATCTAAACATTCCGTATATGTATTTGGAACCTAGGAGTTTTCTATTAGTTCGTTGCAGCACGCGGTCATATTTTAACCAATAGGCGGCGAGGTTCCAGATGCATATACGGAATGTTAAATATCGTACACCGAAAAAGATAAAAATCCACTAGGAAGAATTTCCTGTAGCTGGCTGTATACCATTAATTACAAGTAAAATTTAATAAAAAATTTTGGTCCTGGTAAAAGGTATATTATTTTAAAAAGCCCTATAGGGCTACAAACATCGAACAGAACGTTTTCGCTCTAAAAAGAGCATCATCAGTGTTGCCTAAAATAAGTATAACCATATTAATTATCAAAATGTTGAACTTAAAGTGATGACCAAGGTAGAATCAAAGTTTGGTTATACTTACAAGAACATGGTGAGCCAACCAAAAAATACGAAGGTCAAAGCCTTTCAAAAATGGACTAAAAGTCACATCAAAATGCTAACATAGCAAATTCCAAAGGATGGATATAATCCCTAAGGATATGGCCCTAGGATAACATATGACTCCCACACGTTGTAAGTGGGTCAAAGGTAACAAATTAGGTCATTATGTTACAAGAGCTGACAGGCAACTAAGATGTGAGATATCAAAAGCGAATCTGTCTGATGTCAAGACAACAATTGTCAATGGAACTTGAAGTATCATGAAAAATTGGTTACACAGCTACTAAATTTATAGTTGTTTATAGTACAAGCAATGATAACAGCTAACATCAGTGTGTTGGAATTATAAAAATAAAGAGTTAGTGAGAATAGATTATCTAGAT
Organism: Diabrotica virgifera virgifera; assembly: GCF_917563875.1. Taxonomy (NCBI): domain Eukaryota; kingdom Metazoa; phylum Arthropoda; class Insecta; order Coleoptera; family Chrysomelidae; genus Diabrotica; species Diabrotica virgifera. Next base: position 96,364,581 of record NC_065446.1, on the reverse strand, counting down.
GTAAAATAGAAGGGGGGAATTTGAGTACCCACAATCATCAATGAAGTGTATGTACGTAAATTGATGAAGAAAGGTAGGCAAAACAACATACAGATAATGTAATGTATGGTTTATGTTTTGAAATTAGATAATTTATATTTGTGAACCAACACAAATGATGGCTGAGAGACTGGCTGAAAAACTAGAGACAAAATAGGGGTCGTGATATCAAATGCTGAAAAAGTTGTAAATGCAAAATCTTATTTATAAATTAATAAAATATAGATGGGTTCATCAACACAAATTTACAAGACTGAAAAGGTTGTATTACAAGCTTAGTCCAAATTTCTTTATTATGTCCTTTTATGTTAAATAACATCTAGGGCAAAGAAAAATTAATAACTTGGATAAAAGTGTCTAAGCTACAACTAAAGTGGGGTCAGATGAAGATAAGTGTTTAGTAAGATTATTGAGTATATGAGAAAATTAAAAATTGTGTTTATTTGAGATAGATGAGTTTGTGGTATATAAAGTAAATTTGACATCACTATTGAGACTAATGAACATTATTGAGAGACTGGGGACTCCAGAGACCAGGCAACCAAACAAACTAAATGATGAATGGAAGGTTGGCTGAATGGAATAACTACTAGATGTGTGAAACTTGAAAGATATATTGTACAGTATTATTGGTTGATTTAGTTTAGAATGAAATAGTTATGATTGGACACTAAACGAAAAACGGTTTGAAAAGATGATGTGGAGAGAATGGGATATATATTGAATAGATATAGTTGTGTACAAGTTGTGACAAATGGATGTTGCGGATATAGTTGAAATTGCTTTGTTTGGGAGAAGAAAAATTTTTTGAAGAAAGGATTAGAAGATTATCGAAAATTGAGTGAACATGTGGATGTGTGTGAATAAGAAGAGAAAAGAAAGAAATAGAACAATATTGGTAGATGCGAATAATTAGGAGAAATAAAGTAATATAAGAAACAGATCTATAATGTAATTTATGAGAAAATTTGACGATGTAACGGTTGAAAGTCACGATTGAAAGACACATGGCGATTAACACAATTTGGACTTCTCTGTTTCTCTTTGACTATTTCAAGATCCTCGTATAGGTCCAATCTCAGAAAGTTTTTATCGGGAATGTTGTGTATTAGGGATACGTTATCAGGGATATTGAGAGTATGGTTGTTTTGTTTAAGATGTTGAGAGAAGGTTGATGTATTCTCTCTTTTAGTATGTTCAAGTGAACGGGAGGCAAGTGACCTACAAGTTCTCCCTATATATGTGGCATCACAATATCAGAGCATTGCAATCAAAGAGGATATGCAAGTAGACTGAATTGAATATCGTATTCTTATAATATAGTCGAATTCTTATAATATAATATTTGACGAAATATAAATAATAATATTTTATATACATACAGTGCACTGAAATAAGTGTTACTGCCCCCTTATTCACCTATTTATTTTTAGCACATAACCAAAACGCTCAGACAGGTCGATTTTTAAAACAATCATAGTATATTATAAAATCAATGTTTCGAACTTTACGCGAACCCTGTTTTATTTTTATTTAATAATACAGTAACAAGTATTTTAATATCAATCTCCTTTTAAAATACTCTAAAAAAACTTATCTTATTCGGTGTACGATATTTAACATTCCGTATATGAATTTGGGACCGACTAACATTCCGCATATGCATTTGGAACCTCGCCGCCTATTGGTTAAAATATTACCGCGTGCTGCAACGAACCAATAGAAAACTCCTATGTTCCAAATACATATACGGAATGTTTAGATCAGCGGTTCTCAACCTTTTTGAGTGATGTACCACCTACAGTTATTTTTATTATTTTTGGTACCACCTATATTTTTAAATTGTATTATCAATACTTACTAAGTACTACTATTTTAATTTTTTCTGTGTTTTGTGTACCACCGCCAATAATGATATGTACCACCAGTGGTACATGTACCACAGATTGAGAACCTCTGGTTTAGATGCTTCCGGTTCCTAGTTTCCGTTCTCTGCTGTCGTTTCAATTTTCAACCTGAAGATTCTTCTCCGACATTGTTCTTTGAACGCCTCCTAACCATGTCCGGTTTGGTCTAAGTCGTCTATTATCCATTCTTTTGACACAGCAAATCGGACATACCAAATAATTTTCCTGTGTTCGATTTCTTCAATATATTCATTTCTAATAGTAAGGGAGGAAAGTATGCTAAATGTGCAGTCACTCGAGCGTTATGGGGACCTATTGGGCTGTGAAGAGTAGGTCCTAAAACCAAAAAAGTTAAGTTTTCCATTTTAGTGAGGACTTTCCATTTTTTTAATTTAATTTTCCCTTTACAACAATCGTTTTTTCCGATTATTTACTTATTTTTACGTAAGGAATCCAAATCTGCAATAAAAAATGGGGCTCATATTTATTTTAAAGTAACCCCCTACCCCACCTCCGAGGAATAAGCTTAATAAACGAATTTATTCTGGCGAGCATTTTCACAAAAACTACACATCACTACTCAATAAACTTTTACATTGATTTTACAAAGAATATTTCGCATTTAGCGATCCAATTCTACACTGGGTCGATGCATGTTGATTGTTTGAGTGTCGGCACACGAATGCTATACAAAAACCGGCGGGAAAGAACCACACACCCTGCGTCTACACAAAACCGGCTCACAGACCCAACGCATTTTCGAGCATGCAGAAAAAACCTTCACTACACCTAGCCAAATTATTCTGCTGGTCGGAGAGAAAAGGCGAGCGTCAGTTGCACCATAATTTTCTATAAGTTGCAATCACAACACCTATGTTGATCACAACCATTTATAATAAACATGGCAATAATGAAAAATCACATACTAATGTTTTGACAGTTCTCTTACGTCAAAAATTGGATGCCAATAATGAAAAAACACATACTAATGTTTTGACAGTTCTCTTACGTCAAAAATTGGATGCCAATAATGAAAAATCACATACTAATGTTTTGACAGTTCTCTTACGTCAAAAATTTTGACCTACGTAATATCGCTTTTGTAGTAAAAATACTATAGTTAAGACGCGTGACTTTGGATGACTAATTTCATTTTTTATTTGCCAGGCTATAGTATTTTATTATAATATGTGTTTTAGACCGCCATAGTTCGTCAATTTCTGGGATGCTTATTTTTCCTAGTGATAATTCTACTCCACATCCATAACAATGTGACTGATGAAGAGCTGGTCCGATCACATTTGGGACTAGTATGTTGTGGAGTGACTATTTTATTTTTCGCCGCTCCGTTTGTGTCACTTCTGCATGTAATTAAAATGAAGAGTACAGAGAGTCTTCCGTATCATCTTATTTTCGCTACGTTCATCGTGTCGTTGCAATGGCTCATTTACGGATATGTTTTAAAGGACGAGTTTATCCAGGTAAGTCGTAGGTAAGATATTTACTTAATATAGTTGCGCTGTACCATTCCTGTCCTAACATATCAGGGTGCGAGGATATATTTCCACTGATATACAGGGTGTCCCGAAAAGATTGGTCATAAATAATTATACCACAGATTCTGGGGTCAAAAATAGGTTGATTGAACCTCACTTACCTATATACAATAGGGCACACAAAAAAAGTTACAGCCCTTTGAAGTTACAAAATGAAAATCGATTTTTTTTCATATATCGAAAACTCTCAGAGATTTTTTATTGAAAATTGACATGTGGCATTTTTACGACAGCAATATCTTAAAAAAAAATTAAGTAAAATTTGTGCACCCCATACAAATTTTATGGGGGTTTTGTTCCCTTAAACCCCCCCAAACTTTTGTGTACGTTCCAATTAAATTATTATTGTGGCACTATTAGTTAAACACATTATTTTTAAAACTTTTTTGCCTCTTAGTACTTTTTCGATAAGCCAGTGTTTATCGAGATATTTTGAATATTTGTCGAATCCACCACATATTTGTATATGGTTAAGTACGGTTATTGAGACCTGTTAATAATCTGAAAATTTATTTATAATTTACATTTTTAGGTATATTTTGAAAAAAAGCTACATCTCGATAAAAGGTGACTTGTGAACAAAAGACTAAGAGACAAAAGTTTTAAAAACACTGTGTTTAACTAATGGTACCACAATAATAGTTGAATTGGAACGTACACAAACATTAGGGGGGTTTAAAGGAACAAAACCCCCATAAAATTTTTACGTAAATATATTGAAGAAGAAGCCGCATCTCAATAAAAACTGGCTTATCGAAAAAATACTAAGAGGCAAAAAAGTTTTAAAAACGTTGTGTTTAACTAATGGTGCCACAATAATGAATTAATTGGAACGTACACAAAAGTTTGGGGGGGTTTAAGGGAACAAAATCCCCATAAATTTTTTATGGGGTGGACAAATTTCACAATAATTTTGTTTTAAGATGTTCCTGACATAAGAATTATACATGTCCATTTTCAATAAAAAATCTCTAATAGTTTTCGATATATTGAAAAAAATCGATTTTCATTTTGTAACTTCAAAGGGCTGTAACTTTTTTTGTGAGCACATTTGTACTAAGGTAAGTTAGGTTCAATCGAACTATTTTTGACCCCAGAATGTGTGGTATAATTTATGACCATTCTTTTCGGGACGCCCTGTATATCACGATATACAGGGTGTCCCGAAAAGAATGGTCATAAATTATACCACAGATTCTGGGGTCAAAAATATGTTGATTGAACCTCACTTACCTATATACAATAGTGCACACAAAAAAAGTTACAGCCCTTTGAAGTTACAAAATGAAAATCGATTTTTTTTCATATATCGAAAACCCTTCGAGATTTTTCATTGAAAATGGACATGTGGCATTACTATGGCAGCAACATCTTAAACAAAAATTAAAGTAAAATTTCTGCACCCCATAAAAATTTTAAGGGGGGTTTGTTCTTTTAAACACCCCCAAACTTTTGTGTACGTTCCAATTAAATTATTATTGTGGCACCATTAGTTAAACAAAATGTTTTTAAAACTTTTTTGCCTCTTAGTACTTTTTTGATAAGCCAGTGTTTATCGACCTATTTTGAATATTTGTCGAATCCACCACATATTTGTATATGGTCAAGTACGATTATAGAGACCTGTTAATAATCTGAAAATGTATTTATAATTTACATTTTTAGGTATATTTTTAAAAAGAAGCCATATCTCGATAAAAGGTGATTTGTCAAAAAAAGACTAAGAGGCAAAAAAAGTTTTAAAAACACTGTGTTTAACTAATGGTACCACAATAATAGTGTAATTGAAACGTACACAAAAATTTGGGGGGTTTAAAGGAACAAAACCCCCATAAAATTTTTATGTAAATATATTAAAAAAGAAGCCGCATCTCGATAAAAACTGGCTTATTGAAAAAATACTAAGAGTCAAAAAAGTTTTAAAATCGTTGTGTTTAACTAATGATACCACAATAATGAATTAATTGGAACGTATACAAAAGTATGGGGGGGGTTTAAGGGCACAAAACCCACATAAAATTTTTATGGGGTGGACAAACTTCACTATAATTTTGTTTTAAGATATTACTGCCATAAGAATGATACATGTCAATTTTCAATAAAAAATCTCTAACCGTTTTCGATATATTGAAAAAAATCGATTTTCATTTTGTAACTTCAAAGGGCTGTAACTTTTTTTATGAGCACATTTGTACTAAGGTAAGTTAGGTTCAATCGAACTATTTTTGATCGCAGAATGTGTGGTATAATTTATGACCAATCTTTTCGGGACACCCTGTATATCATGATATACAGGGTGTAACAAAAATACAGGTCATAAATTAAATCACATATTCTGGGACCAAAAATAGTTCGAATGAACCTAACTTACCTTAGTACAAATATGCACACAAAAAAGTTATAGCCCTTTGAAGTTAAAAAATGAAAATCGATTTTTTCGAATATATCGAAAACTATTAGAGATTTTTTATTGAAAATGGATATGTGGCATTCTTATGGCAGGAGCATCTTAAAGAAAAATTATAGTGAAATTTGTGCTCCCCATAAAAATTTTATGGGGGTTTTGTTCCCTTAAACCCCCCCAAACTTTTCTGTACGTTCCAATTAAATTATTATTGTGGTACCATTAGTTAAATTCACTATTTTTAAAACTTTTTTGGCTCTTAGTATTTTTTCGATAAGGCAGTTTTTATCGAGTTGCGGCTTCTTTTTTAATGTTGTTCTGAAGCTATTTTCTTGTGGCATTTTTATAATCAAGTATATTCAAATGGGAAATAAGCCACAATTTTACGTTAATAAAATCATTTTTAGGTAAAATTGTGGCTTATTTCCCATTTGAATATACTTGATTCTTTTTTAATATGTTTACATAAAAATTTTATGGGGGTTTAGTTCCTTTAAACCCCCCAAATGTTTGTGTACGCTCCAATTAAACTATTACTGCGATACCATTAGTAAAACAAAATGTTTTTAAAACTTTTTTGCCTCTTTGTATTTTTTCGAGAAGGCAACTTTTATCGAGATATGACTTCTTTTTTAATACGGTTCAAAATATACCTAAAAATGTAAATCATACATAAATTTTTATATTATTACAAAGTCTCCAAAATCGTACTTAACCATATACAAATATGTGGTGGATTTGACAAATATTCAAAATATCTCGATAAAAACTGACTTTTAGAAAAAGTACTAAGAGCCAAAAAAGTTTTAAAAATATTTTGTTTAAGTAATGGTACTACAATAATAATTTAATTGGAACGTACACAAAAGTTTGGGGGGCTTAAAGGAACTAAACCCCCATAAAATTTTTATAGGGTCTCCAAATTTCACTATAATTTTTTCTTAAGATGCTACTATCATAAGAATGCCATATGTCCATTTTCAAAAAAAAATCTTTAATAGTTTTCGATATATTGGAAAAAATCGATTTTCATTTTGTAACTTCAAAGGGTTGTAACTTTTTTTATATACACATTTTTACTAAGGTAAGTTAGGTTCAATCAAACTATTTTTGGTCCCAGAATATGTGATTAAATTTATGACCTGTATTTTCGTTACACCCTGTATATCATGATATTATACAGGGTGTCCCGAAATGATTGGTCATAAATTATACCACAGATTCTGGGGTCAAAAATAGGTTGATTGAACCTCACTTACCTATATACAATAGTGCACACAAAAAAAGTTACTGCCCTTTGAAGTTACAAACTGAAAATCGATTTTTTTTCATATATCGAAAACTCTTAGAGATTTTTTATTGAAGATGGACATGTGGCATTCTCATAGTAGCAACACCTCAAAAAAAAATCAAAGTGAAATTTGTGCACCCCATAAAAATTGTATGGGGGGTTTTGTTTCCTTAAACCCCCCAAACTTTTGTGTACGTTCCAATTTAATTATTATTGTTGCGCTATTAGGTAAACACAATATTTTTAAAACTTTTTTGTCTCTTAGCACTTTTTCGATAAGCCAGTGTTTATCGAGATATTTTGAATATTTGTCAAATCCACCACATATTTATCTAGTATATAATATGGTTAAGTACGATTATAGAGAGCTGTTAATAATCTGAAAATTTATTTATAATTTACATTATTAGGTATATTTTGAAAAACAAGCCACATCTCGATAAAAGATGACTTATCAAAAAAAGACTAAGAGACAAAAAAGTTTTAAAAACACTGTGTTTACCTAATGGTACCACCATAATAGTTTAATTGGAACGTGCACAAACATTTGGGGGGTTTAAAGGAACAAAACCCCCATAAAATTTTTATGTAAACATATTAAAAAAGAAGCCGCATCCCGATAAAAACTGGCTTATCTAAAAAATACTGAGAAACAAAAGAGTTTTAGAAACGTGTTTAACTAATGGTACCACAATAATGAATTAATTGGAACGTACACAAAAGTTTGGGGGGATTTAAGGGAACAAAACCCCCATAAAGTTTTTATGGGGTTGACAAATTTCAGTATAATTTTGCTTTAAGATGTTCCTGCCATAATAATGCCCCATGTCTATTTTCAATAAAAAATCTCTAATAGTTTTCGATATATTGAAAAAAATCGATTTTCATTTTGTAACTTCAAAGGGCTGTAACTTTTTTTATGAGCACATTTGTACTAAGGTAAGTTAGATTTTCATTTTGTAACTTCAAAGGGCTGTAACTTTTTTTATGAGCACATTTGTACTAAGGTAAGTTAGATTCAATCGAACTATTTTTGACCCCAGAATATGTGGTATAATTTATGACCAATCTTTTCGGGACACCCTGTATATATCGTGATATACTCGTATATCAGTATTTTATTTCGTACTAATTTTTACATAGGAAGATTAAAAGGCGGCAACGTAGCAACTGTGTTGACTTGCCTTCTGACAGGAATTCTCTGAGTTGTATCTAGCCTGTCCAGGGCCTTATTTTTTGCCTCATACAGGAACAAGTATCGCCTCATTTTTTGGCAAACCTACTGAACCATCACTTTTTGTGAGAAACACTTACTGCCCAACAAAGAGAACAGGTTTATGAATATTTAAATTCAATCAACACAGATTTTGTTCCGTTTATAATGGCCCTAACTTCGAAGTCTAAACCTTCTTCGTCTTTCATGTATGGTCCAAATTTCAAAAAAACATCTCCATCATTATGGTGGAAGTCTGTTGCAATCGCTGAATCTGCTTGTCCTGATAAAAATATATTTCTCGAACGAATTAACCAATAATTATCTACTTGCAGCAGTAGCCTCAACGGCAGGCATTGAAAGGTGCTTTTCAAGCTTTGGACTTGTGCATTCCAAATTACGAAATAATTTAGGAACCGAAAAGGCTGCTAAACTTGTATTCATGTTTAAATATTTAAACAGTTCTTCATACCAAAAACATGACAATTTGGAATGGATTTGGCCTGAACAAGAAAGTGAAAGAAGGGAAAATGAAGCGGCAGAATTAAGTCTTAGGTGCTTTACTGGTTTTGATTCCGACACTTCCAATGTTGAACCATTATCTTAATTAATTTTCTAAATTTTGATTTTGTTTTTTAAATGTTCAGAATTTTGAGTTTCTTTAGAAACATAGAAATACCTATATGTTTAAGTTAATGTTTTCAATATTATTTTTAGATAATTTGGTTGTTACCCGGATACTCGTATCATTTTGTTTACTGTTTATGTAACGTACTACCATACATAGTGTTTATATTTTTGTATTTTTTATTTAAGTAAAAATATATGTTTTATACTGTTACATTCTACATTTAGAGTCTTATTTTAGTCAATTTAGTTTCTCTATTGAAATGTTTTCCAAAATATCATAAATATCATGTTAATATCACATTTTGGATATATATCGGATATACATCATATCCGATATTTTGATATTTATATAAATATCATGGATATTTTGTACCCTGTAACATATGGACCTCAGATATGGACATTTACCAAAGAAAATTTGGAAAAGTTGAGGAAAACTCAGAACCGGAGAGAAGGTTAATAAAATTGATTAAAATTGTGATTAAATCTGATTAAAAACTTAACACCACTATAATAATTAAGCCACAAATTGTAACGTAAATACAACAATAACCGATTAATTTAATTGTCAATGTCAATTGTTAAATGTGACAAGAAAATTGACTGCAGGCGACATCTCTGTATTGGAAAAGTAATTAATTTGCTTTCTTGACCTTGACCATTTGCGTGAAAGATCTAAAGTATACGCTCCGAGCTTCGCTGGTATCGCCATCTACCTACAGTATTACTAGTATAACTTTTACCGGAAATTTATCTGGAAAGAAAAAAGTGTTGCCTATCCTCTGTGAGTTTCGCTGGTATGGCTGGTATCGCCATCTAACGGTTGACTAGTGTTCCTATTTCGGTCGGAATTTTAAAGAGGACAGTAGAAAAGCAAATAATAGTTGTTTCAAACTTATTATTTAATTCTTATCGTGTAATATTTACAACGTAAAAAAAGTAATTGGATTGTAATCGATAATTAATGTCAGTAAGTACAGAATTTATTATTCATTATGATTATTTTTAAGATTTTGCTTATCGTTTTGACGTTTATGTTGACAACTAATATTAGAAAAAAATTATTCTGCAAAAAAGTCTAATAATTTAATATAATTATAGTATAATACTTCTTAAATATTAACTTATGCATTTATTGCAGCAAAATAATTAATTAATTAACAGCGTAAACGTAAATTTGTGTTTACTTACTTTTTTCTAATTGCATCAATCCATTTTTGTCGTTGAGTCACCTTATGCTTAGCGACAGGAAAGTTGTAGAATACACAGTTACTATTGTAACCAGTATTTCGACACTCTTTAATACAACAACTGTGGTGAGACATTTAAAAGCTATATGCAACTCTTAATGCAGAACGTCAAATTTCCGGTAAAGGTTTACAGACATTTCACTACTGGCGCTCGCGAATTTTTAATTATCCCCTCTACCTACGAGCTCACAGCGTATAGGGCTTTTCATCGATTGTCATTTGGGCGCGCGACTTTTCCCCAACACGACTCTACCTTATCGGCAGAGTCTACGAGAAGTGTACGGTAAATTGAAGCTGTAATTACAAAGAACGAAATATGTATGTCTTTGTACTCACTTTATCACGCTTAACAAATTACGGGATCTGGATTTCAATGCATATTTTTTTTTTATAATACTCTAATCAAAGTTACGCGTGAAGTTAGTCGTATTGATGACAGTTGGGAAACGTTCGCGACCCTTGTCATTTGTTTCGAGCTTCTGTCATGTGTCACATAATATTACTATATCTACGTCATACGTCTTTGGTTTGTATCATTAGTATATACCAATAACGTACGACGTAGATATACACATAGTTTCAAAAGTTATGCATCACCCCTCGTATTCAGGATGTTTACGCTTTTATAAATACGTATCTTTATCACATATTTAATGGGCCTTTTTTTATAAAAAATATACCATTTTTGGTTTTTTATTTTATTTGATTACCCATTTAATTAACCTGGTTTTGCCAAGGTGTAAATATTTGAAAAATTTATTCTGGTGAAATTTTTGAAAACGTGATTAAAAATGAATCGTACTTTAATTTCTGAATTGGACCGTATAAGAATTATTGATTTAGTTGAAGAAGGCCATTCACAGCGGTTCGTGGTGAAAAGAGTGGGTGTTTCTCAGAGTGATGTCTCATACTCCAGGCTGTGGGTGAAAAATAGGTCGATTTCAGGATATAATTAAGGAATTTTTGAAACCTATCAAGTGTTGTAAACGACGATGCCAGGAATAACTTCTACTAAAATGTGACCAAAAATATTGTGAGCTTTTTTTGTTATTGCGATTTTCATTTGTTAAATTTGCAATTTTTAAAGATTTTTAATTTTGCAGCTTAGGATATTGATTCTAGGGAAAAACTTTTTAATAGAAAGTTGTAGTAAATTAAAAAACCTACAATTTGAGCTATGGTAAGTTTAATTTCGTTTATTGGTTATTGCAACACAGCCTGCGAAAGGTCCAAAATGGCCGTTTTTTACAATTGCGTTATTTATTGTACGAATAATTTTTTTTTATTTTTTAAAGCTTTAAAATGAAGATCTTTTAATTCCAAACATAAGAAAAATGTAAGGCCGGATAACGAATTTGTTGATTAGATATTATAAATTGTTTATCCCAAGAGGTCGAATGTCGAAGGCCATAACTTTTTGAAAAAAAAAATCGTAGAGAGTTGGTGAAACATTCAGTCTCCTTCTAGAGAGTTATATTTTCATATTCTGATGTAAATAAATGCGTAAAACATTTTTAAACTTCTAATTTTTAGGTTTGAAAATAAGGGGGCAAATTTCGTTATAAACATTTAGAGCTGAAGCGGCCCTGTACATCCTATGAGTTATTAACTTAAAGATTATTGTTGCTAAAACGAAACGAAGATTTATAAAGAAATAAAAAATTTCTACGACCAACTGAAGCCGAGCTAAATGTTGGGCTTGAAAATAAGGGGGCAATTTTCGTTAAAAACATTTAGAGCTGAAGCGGCCCTGTACATCCTATGAGTTTCTAACTTACAGATTATTGTTGCTGAAGACGAAACAAAGAATTATAAAAAAATAAAAATTTTCTACAACCAACTGAAGCCGAGATAATTGTTTCTTTTTTCTTAAATCGTAGTGCCTTTATTTACAACAATTAAGGAATTATTTTACAGTCATTGACTAAAGAAAGACTTATATGATCTTAAAATAAAAATTATTATAAACTATAATTACATTTATTATTAAAAATTATTTTTAAAATCGGTGCTTTTGCGAGCGGCCGAATTTTGCAAATCGCTCGGCTCGCTTCATATCCACGCGCTCGGAAAATTTTTACGTAACTTGTATTAAATTTTGACCGAAAACAATTTAATAATATTACCATTATAATATACAGTCTATTTACCACTGTATTTGTTTTTCTTGATAAACTTTTATAAAATATGTGAAATCTCATTTCTGAAGAAATCATATTACAAAAATTATACATATATATGAAATATATAACTATATTTTTAATTTTTTCATTGTTATATAAATATAATAATATTAATGTTACTTCTTATTATACAATATAAAACTTTTTCTTCTTGTAGTGACTATCCGTTTTGGATGTTGGCGACCATCACGGCAATCTGTACTTGCACACTAAATCGGTACTGCTGCTCTAAAAAGATTTGTAGTTCTGTTGAACGACGTACGTACATTTTCTAGCAAGGTAATCCTTCGCCTTCCTGGTTCTCAGTTTCCAAATGGGGTGTGCCAAATTGCCATGATGGTCGCCTACATCCAAAACGGATAGTCACTACAAGAAGAAAAAGTTTTATATTGTGTAATAAGAAGTAACATTATTATTATTATATGTATATAACAATGCAAAAATTAAAAATATAGTTATATGTATCATTTTTGTAATATTATTTCTTCAGAAATGAGATTTCACATATAAAAGTTTATCAAGAAAAACAAATAAAGTGGTAAATACACTGTATATTATAATGGTAATATTATTAAATTGTTTTCGGTCAAAATTTAATACAAGTTACGTAAAAATTTTCCGAGCAAAAAATTTCCGATTTGCAAAATTCGGCCGCTCGCAAAAGTACCGATTTTAAAAATAATTTTTAATAATTAAATGTAATTATAGTTTATAATAATTTTTATTTTAAGATAATATAAGTCTTTCTTTAGTCAATGACTGTAAAATAATTTCTCAATTGTTATAAATAAAGGCACTACGATTTAAGAAAAAGTAAACAATTATCTCGGCTTCAGTAGGTTGTAAATTTTTTTATTTTTTTATAAATCTTCGTTTCGTCTTTAGCAACAATAATCTGTAAGTTAGAAACTCATAGGATGTACAGGGCCGCTTCAGCTCTAAATGTTTATAACGAAATTTGCCCCCTTATTTTCAAACCCAACATTTAGCTCGGCTTCAGCTGGTCGTAGAAATTTTTAATTTTTTTATAAATCTTCGTTTCCTCTTCAGCAACAATAATCTGTAAGTTAAAAACTCATAGGATGTACTGGGCCGCTTCAGCTCTAAATGTATAAACAAATTTGCCCCCTTATTTTCAAACCCAAAAATTAGAGTTTTAAAAATGTTTTACGCATTTATTTACATCAGGATATGAAAATATAACTCTTTAGAAGGAGATTGGATGTTACAACAACTCTCTACGATTTTTCTTCAAAAAGTTATAGCCTTCGACATTTGACCTCTTGGGATAAACAATTTATAATATCTAAGCAACAAATTGGTTAAGCCGGCCCTGCAATTTTTTTTATGTTTGGAATTGAAATATCTTCGTTTTAAAGCTTTAAAAAATAAAAAAAATTATTTGTACAATAAATAACGCAATTGTAAAAAACGGCCATTTTGGAACTTTCGCATGCGGTTTTTCAATAACCAATAAACGAAATTAAACTTACCATAGCTCAAATTGTAGGTTTTTTAATTTACTACAACTTTCTATCAAAAAGTTTTTCTCTAAAATCAATATCCTAAGCTGCAAAATTAAAAATCTTTAAAAATTGCAAATTTAACAAATGAAAATCGCAATTAAAAAAAAAGCTCACAATATTTTTGATCACATTTTAGTAGAAGTTATTCCTGGCATCGTCCTTTACAACACCTGATAGGTTTCAAAAATTCCTGAATTATATCACGTTTTTTCACCCACAGCCTGGGGTATCACGGATATGGAATAGGTTCCTGGAGACAAACTCGATACGGAATAGAACTCGGCCTGGTAGACCCCGAGTTACCAATGATCGACAGAATAGATATATCAGAATTTCCACGTGTAGAAATTATTCTATGTCTGTTCCAGCCCTCCAAAGAGAATTTAGGCATGCTACAGGAGTCAAGAGTATCGTTGGCTACAATAAGAAGAAGAATTTTAGACTCAGGTTTGAGGAGTCGTCGACCAATAAGAGTTCCTCAGCTACAACCTAGACATGTTTTGGACCGCCTCCAGTGGGCTCCAGAACACATACAACTCCCCCAACAATTTTGGAATTTTGCGCTTTTTTCAGACGAGACCAGAATCTGTTTAAATAGTGATAACCGGCGAATTCGTATGTCGCTAGTTATGCAGCTCTTGTTGGCTCTCGCCACACACAAATTCGCCGGTTATCACTATTTAAACAGATTCTGGTCTCGTCTGAAAAAATCACAAAATTCCAAAACAGTTGGGGGAGCTCTATGTGTTCTTGAGCCCACCGGAGGCGGTCCAAAACATGTCTAGGTTGTAGCTGAGGAACTCTTATTGGTCGAGAACTCCTCAAACCTGAGTCTAAAATTCTTCTTCTTATTGTAGACAACGATACTCTGACTCCTGTAGCATGCCTAAATTCTCTTTGGAGGGCTGGTACAGACATAGAAGAATTTCTACGGATGGAAATTCTGATATATCTATTCTGTCGATCATTAGTAACTCGGGGTCTACCAGACCGAGCTCTATTCCGTATCGAGTTTGTTTCCAGGAACCTATTTCATATCCGTGAGACATCACTCTGAGAAACACCCACTCTTTCCTCCACGAACCGCTGTGAATGGCCTTCGTCAACTAAATCGATAATTCTTATACGGTCCAACTCAGAAATTAAAGTACGATTCATTTTTAATCACGTTTTCAAAAATTTCACCAGAATAAATTTTTCAAATGTTTACCCCTTGGCAAAACCAGGTCAATTAAATGGGTAATAAAAAACCAAAAATGATAATTTTTTTATAAAAAAGGCCCATTAAATATGTGATAAAGATACGGATTTATAAAAGCGTAAACATCGTGAATACGAGGAGTCATGCATAACTTTTGAAACTATGTGTATTAATATAATGTGACACATGACAGAAGCTCGAAACAAATGACTGTGAATGAAAAGTCCTATTTATGGTTTGTGACTCACATCACTATTCGCAGTCGCTACAGTCATTTCATTGGTTTTTATTTTATCATACCTCTGCGAAATCAACCACTTCGTCCATAGCCCGCGATAAGAAAGATATGCTTCCAAAATTGTTTTTGCAAACTAAACTATCTGTTATCATACTTTTTACTGTTTTACTTATTAAACTTTAATATTTTTATTATACTTTTACAGGTTCCAAATTTAATTGGATGCATTCTATCGGGAATCCAGCTGAGCTTGTTTCTGATATATCCAAAGAAAAGTAAAGTAAGCGCACTGGTTTAAATGTTATAGTACTGATAAGATGTAATATATTAAAATGTTAACAGAGATTAAGATTAAAGTTATTAATAACCAAAAGTTTGTTTTAATGTAGTTATTTGTCTATGTTACATAGGACGAAGAATAACACATGCACAAATTGATAGAAGTGAATTAAGGAACGAACTCATAACAGAAATAGAAATATGCTTTATTGTCATTGAAAATTGTACAATTTTATCGACAAATCTTACAAAGAGTCGTGAAAACAAAACAATAAATAACAAACACAATTTACTAAAATTACATAAATCATCAATATCATCATCATCATCAGGGCTTTTCATTCCAGGTGGAATGTTTGCCGCTCTTACTTAGAGCTCTCAGATTCGCTTATTGCGGTGAATCACTCCGCATTCCACTTGTATGTTGTCAAAGTTTGTTATATGACTTTGCTTTCGTTACTATTTTCTTCCACTCATTTCGATATGTGCATAGTTCCCTCCAGTTTCTCACTTCCAGAATTTTGATATCTCTCATGACCTGGTCCTCCCATCTCTCTCTGGGTCTTCCTCTTGGTCTTTCAGTTGCCGGTTTCCATTTGGTGATCTTCTTAATCAGTCGGTCGTTTTTCCTTCTTTCTATGTGTCCCAGCCATCTCAGCCTCTGTGATTTAATAAATCTAACTATATCTTCTCCCTTCATTATGTCTCTTAGTTCATGGTTCATTCTTCTTCTCATTTCTCCGTTGTCCATTCTTATCGGGCCCATAATGCGTCTGAGGATCTTCCTTTCGAATATTCTCAATTTTTCTTCATCTTTTTCCGTGAGGCACATTGTCTCAGCTGCGTACGTAACTACTGGTCTGATTGCAACTCTGTATATTTTCAGTTTTGTATTTCTGGATAAGTTCTTGTCCTTCATAAGCCTATGATATCTCCAGTATGTTTTGTTACCTGTTAGTATTCGTTCCGTTACTTCTTCACTTCTTTTGTTTTGGCCATTCACTATTACTCCCAAATATTTAAATTGTTGGACTCTTTCAAAAGTGTAGTTTTCTATTTTGATTTCTCTCATCCTGTTATCTTCTCTTCTAGAGCAGAGTAGATATTTTGTTTTTCCTTCGTTAATTTCTAGACCTCTTTTCCGTGCTTCTTTTGCCAGGATTGTTACTGCTTCTTTTAATCTTTCCTTGTCTCTTCCCATAAGAACTAAATCATCTGCATATGCAACTATTTGTGTTGAGGAGTGGGCTATAGTTCCTTTAATTTTGCTGGCCTTGACTGTTCCTTCTAGTGCTATGTTGAATAATGTGGTTGACAGGGAGTCGCCTTGTCGCACTCCTGTTTCTATTGCAATTGATTTTGTGCTACCTTCTTCTGTTGTTACTTTGGCTCGAGCTCCATCCATGGTCATTTTTTTTAATCTGATTAATTTTGCTGGTATATCTTGATTTTTCATTTCAATAAATAATTTGTTTCTTCCAATACAGTCAAAAGCTTGTCTGAAGTCTACGAAGAGGATGTGGAGTTCTATGTTGTGTTCGTGGCATTTTTCGATTGTTTGTGTAACTATGTGGATCGCATCTGTAGTGGATCTGCCTTCTCTGAATCCTTGCTGGTAGTCCCCAATTTTTTTTCTCTGTGAATTGATTAAGTTTTTGTTTGATGAGGGCTGTTAGAATTTTATATGTTGTACTCAGTAGAGATATTGCTCTATAATTGTTACAGTTTGTTACTTCTCCTTTCTTAAATATTGGTATAATTCTGCCTTCTTTCCAATCCTCGGGCATTTCTTCTGCTTCCCATATTCTAACTATTAGGTTATAGATGCTTGTTAATAACTTTTCCCCTCCGTTTTTAATTAGTTCATTGGGAATTTCATCTGGGCCTGGTGTTCTTTTCTGTTTCATTTTTTGAATGATGGTTAAATATTCATCATGTGTTGGCATCCATATTTCATTATCGCTAATGTCTTCCATTGCGCCTACCTCCTCTTCCGGGCTTTCTTTGCATCTATATAGTTCTGTGAAGTGTGTTTCCCATGATCTATTGTCAATTTTAACTACTGGTCTGCCTTTTCTTTGTTAAGCTTTTAGGTATCCAAATAGTTTGGCGCTGTCTTTACTATTCATTTCTAGTTCCTTTAACAGCTCTTCGATCCATAGTTTTTTTTTGTTCTTGCAACAATTATCGGCTGCTTTCTTTTTTTCTTTATATTCGTTTCGATGATGCACTTCTTTAGTTGATATCCATTTATCTCTTGCTTGGTTTTTCTGTTTGATTTTGTTTTCGCATTCTGCATCAAACCACTCTTTCCTTCTTTTTATTTCCCTCTGTCCTAGCACCTCTTCAGCTGAATTCAAAATGGATTCTTTTATATTTTTCCATATGTCCTCTGTGTTATTTGCTTGTGTTAGGTTTTCCTTTAAGGTTGTCTCATATTGTTCTCTTAGTTCCTGTACTTTTAACTTCTCCAGATTCCATCTTCTTTTGTTTTGTCTTGTTCTCTCTGCTTTAATTATCTTCATTTTGATTTCTCCTATTACTAGAAAATGGTCTGTGTCCGCGTTTGCTCCTCTATATGATCTGACATCGTGCATTATTGCTTTCCATTTTTTGGATATTAGTATGTGATCTATCTGATTGCCATCTGTTGTGCCAGGTATCAACCATGTTACTTTATGCTCTCTTCTGTGCATGAAGTTTGTACTTATAATGTAACTGTTTGTTATTGCTGCTAGTTGGCATAATTTTCTTCCGTTATCGTTTGTCTCGTCATGAATAGTTTCTTTCCCTGCTACTTCCTTATACTGGTTTTCTTTGCCTACTTTTGCATTGAAGTCACCAACCATTAGTACTATATCATTTCTGGGTAATCTTTCATATAATTCTTCCAGTTGTTCATACAATTCAATTTTATCATTTTCTGGTGCATTTTCTGTGGGTGCATATATGTTTATGATTGTCATATTGGCTTGTTTGTTTTCTACTTTTATATACGACATTCGTCCATTTATCGCTTTAAATTCTATAACTTTGTCCCTAATCTTACTGATAACCATGAATGCTGTACCGTTTTTCCTTGCTTGTTTTCTCCCGAGTAGTATATTGTATAGTTTTTCTTTTTGATATTTCCTTCTCCCTTCCATCGTACTTCTTGTAGTGCTAGTATGTCTATTCTGTATCTTTGCATTTCTCTTGCTACCTCTTCCATTTTTCCTGGTCTCAATAATGTTTGAACGTTCCAGGTTCCTACTTTTACTCTATTTTTCTTCTTGGTTTTTCTTTTTCTATCTCTTTTTCTTATGTTTGATTCGTTGTTCTTTTTCCGTGCTAGTTTCGTTTTCAGGTTTTCATTCATTTTCTTTACAGTCTCTTTACATTCCATAAATGCGTTTTCCATATTCGTTTGCCGGTATGTTTTAGTGATACTAGTCGTTTGTTCTTTACTGTGTGCTACTTTTACATACAATCTCAGTTTTTTGGCTTTGTGCCGGAATTATGTGCAGTCTTGGTTATTTTCGCCATATTTTCTGATTCATTTTCGTCATCTCCTGGTGATCTTTCCGTATATGTTCTTCCTCTGGGTTTTCCTTGAGGTGTTTTAGTATTCATCATTTCGCTTTGTGTCCTCTTGTATCCTAAGCTTTCCACAGTATATGTTTTGTCGTTTATTTTTAGCTTATTATAATTTAGCGATGCCTTCTGACCCCTTTCTCTTGCTTCCTTTAAGTGTTGTTTCAGTATTTTTCTCTGGTCTTGTATCTCCTTGGAATAATCTTCACTTAGGTAAATGTCTGTTCCTTTTAGTCTTTTCGATTGGTTCAATATTTCAGTTCTTTTGGAACCGCTTTTAAGTTCCAGTAGTATGGGTCTCGGTAACTGTCTTAGGGGATCTCTTTGTATACCAACGCGTTTTATGTCTATTATGTCTGTGTGTTCATTTAGTGGAACTTGGATTTTAATTGCCATATTTTGTATACTTTTATCATATAATTTTCTTGTTCACCTTCTTTCTCTGTTATACCGTATACTATAATATTTTTCTTTCTTACCTCTCTTTCTAGATCTTCTATTCTTTTTCGTGTACTTTATTTTCTGATTTTAATGCTATATTTTCAGCTTTTAATTCTGCGATTTCCAGTTTCATGAGCTGTAAATCATTTTGCACTTCATTTAGTTTTTGTTCTATTCTTATGCCTCTATTATCCATACAATCTAATTTTTCACTCATCTTTTTCATCATTTCCTCCATCTTTTTTTCGACTATGGATTATTTTTCTAAATCTCTAGGCTAGCGTTAGAATCTTTCTCACTTCGACTGTTAGTAAGATTTTGCTTTTATCCAATCTCAGAGATTAGAATTTTACTATTTTGTTACGTAGCGTAAAATGAGCCACTCATCAATATATTTAAAAAAATAATGAAGTAAAACAGAAACAATCAATTGCAAAATTTAAATAAATTGCATATAGGCCATGGTAATAAGGCAAAAATATACCCTGTTCGTGACACTTCAACAGCCATGGTACTGAAGGTACTTTTTCGACATGTAACTATTTTTTTTTAAGTAACAGGCTAATAGTCGAGGAAATGAAGCATTTTGGCTCGCAATTTTTTCGTCCAGCATGGATTTACTTGAAATTTTCACAGAAGGTAGGGAATAGTCCAAGGATCATTTTCTATATCATGCCGCTGTACGCTAAAGCCTTGGGGTGGTTGCCACCCCATCACGGGGGCGGGAATTTTTTATTACATTTTAACTATGTAGATCGATGTAAAAAGTGATTATAAGAAAAAAATGTTTTTTACATTTTCTTCGTAAAACTAATATTTTTTGAGTTATTCGCGCCTAAAAGTAACTAAGACCAATACAAACCGAAATACGGCATGTTAAAAGTTAGCTTTTTTCGTCAAATGCATAATTTGAAATATTCAAAGTAAAATAACGGAAAAACTTTACATTTTTCGAGGAAAACTTACTTAATCTTTTTTCAAGTATACAGTTAGGCCTTTTAAAAAAAATAATAAAAAGTTTATAGTCTGTAAAGTAAGCGACTTATGATCAAAAAAAATGTCGGTACCTGCTTTTCTCTATGAAAAAATCAGTGAAAACAACCCCCTAACTACCCTCCTGAATAAACATCGGTCTTCACCTTTCTGTAATTCCTTTTATATTTGTATTATCAATACACCCAACAAGTTTGATCTATTTAAAAGGCCTAATTTTAGAAAAATTGGAGTTTAAAGAAAAATTAATTTTTTGGAATTTCCCATTTTTCACCATTTAATTCAAAATATCTCTAGATATTTATTATAGAAAATACTAGAGATACGATAAAAATGATAGATTACTAAATTGTAGCATCTTTAATAAATAAAATTCTCTTGTGCATAGATTTTCATTACAGTGAACAGTTAGCGAGATATAGCTGTTTAAAACCTCTATTTACGAGCAAACACCCCCTTATTCGAGCCCTTTAAACCCACTCTAATTAAAAACTGAGGAATCTTACGGAATTTAGTTTACACAGTCTTATTACTCTTCAAAAATCCTACAAAGTTATTTTTTAAAAATCTTTTCACCGCCAAAAATGAAGGAGCTATGTTTATAAAACGAATTTTTTTTTCGAAAAATTCGGATAGTCCGCTTATGGATAATTTCAATGTATGTATAATACCACAGAACCGGTTCGTATACTGGAAGATGACTAAAAAACTATTTGTATTTGTACATATTTGTAAATTCGTATTTTTGTGTAAATAAATGTTTTTGTAATTCTTTAATTCTACTTTTTTTTCTGTATAGACCTATTAAAATATCTACTTATAAAAACTGTAGTTATTAAGGGTGGTTTTTAGGGTTGAAATATTATGATATTATATCCTAAAGTATAAAATAATCATTATTTAACCAATCAAAACCAAATTGTACCCATATTAAAGTCTACAATGTTTTATATAATTTTTGACAATAAGGGGTTGTTTACACCCCTAAAAATAATCAACGCCCTTAAGCATGATATAGAATATGAAGTACAGGGTGAGATGATCCTAATCCCAAATTTTTATGTAAATCGATGCAAGCCGAAATTATTCTTTTAAGATAAGAAAATTTTTTATATATAGCTCCAACCAGGGTGGTTTTAAGGGTTGAAATATTATGATAGTATATCTTAAAGCATACAACATTCATTATGTAACTAATAAGAACCAAATGTTGACGATATTAAAGTTTAAAATGTTATTTTATAATTTTTTACAACTAGGGGTAGTTTTCACCCCTACAAAACCAAAAGCGTACAACGGCTCAATATAGAAAATGAACTAGAGGGTGTAATGAGCCTAATCCCAAATTTTTGTACAAATCGATGCTGGACGAAAAAATTGCGAGGTTTTGCCATTTTTTCAGCTTCATTTCCTCGACTATAACTTTTTTTTTAATTCGTGTAAAAATGCAGCTTTTAGAATATAGTATTTTTACTACAAAAACGTTATTACGTAGGTCAAAATTTTTGACGTAAGAGAACTGTCAAAACATTAGATTGTGACTTTTCATTATTGCCATGTTTATAATAAACATGGCAATAATGAAAAGTCACATTCTAATGTTTTGACAGTTCTCTTACGTCAAAAATTTTGACCTACGTAATAACGTTTTTGTAGTAAAAATACTATATGTAAAAATCATGAAAAGAAAATGTAGAAGGAAAAAAAATACAACGAGAACAAACTGAACGAAATTCCAAAAAAAAAAGAAATAAAATCATATACCACCAGAAAGCAAAAAAAATGGAAAGAGGTTATCAGAAAAACAACCCATACATCGGATCAACGACGGACCAGCTATTTGCCTTAAAAGAAATACAGGATACTTTGTTCACGACTTTAATCAGGCCTACGATACAGTAAACAGACAGCAGATGTACGAACTGATGAAAGAATTGGGAATACCAGGTAAAATTGTCAGGATGGTTAAGATGACGATGGAAAACACAACAAACGAAATAGCATGGAAAGGGCATGCATTCAAAAAGTTTGAAACCAAGGAAGGATTACGACAGGGAGACCCACTATCAACAACTGCATTCAATCTAAAACAAGTAATTGGACCTCGTAAGTCCTAGGTTTTCACCCAAAGTAATCGAAAGTAGAACTGGAAGTCGATATTTGAACTCTTCGTGTAACTTTGTGTCGATCGATATACGATTTTACTAATTTTGAGTCATTTTGACTAAACTTTGGGTCATCATTGTTTAAACAGAAATGACTTTAAAACAGGAACTAAAGATTAAAACTCAACTTTTCAATACGCTTCGATTGTTGTGTTACTATTTTTGCGACTATAATGGCCCTTCTGGTTAGAACTTTTTAAGCGGAAATGATATAAAAACCAAAACCAATTTTTTTTCTCATCTTGCTAAGGCACGTCGAATGATATATCGCTTATACTATTTCGGTGACTTTAGAACAGCTCATACGGTTGCAACTCTAGAACCGGAAATCCGATGTCAAATTTCTCATCTTTAATACCATCCTTGGGTTATAAGCTTTCATTCGACACCTCATTTGTCATTCTAGCTGTATTAATAAT
Source organism: Diabrotica virgifera virgifera (assembly GCF_917563875.1). Taxonomy (NCBI): domain Eukaryota; kingdom Metazoa; phylum Arthropoda; class Insecta; order Coleoptera; family Chrysomelidae; genus Diabrotica; species Diabrotica virgifera. The sequence goes on along the minus strand of NC_065446.1, from coordinate 96,341,273 downwards.
GAAGAAATTGTATTGACGGAAAGACAGATGAACAGACAGTCATGAAACCGGAAGTATATATTTGTTCACTTCTTGCGAAGTAGCGTCGAATAATATATCACGTGTACTATTGCAGTGACTTTAAAACAGTACTTCTGGTAGCATTTCTAAAACCGGAAGTCCTAGCTCAAATTTCGCACATTTAGTACCATCGTTGGATTATAAGCTTTCATTCAACACCTCAATTGTTATTCTACCTGGTATAGTGACGGAGGAGTTATATTCGCAGTCGGACGGACAGACAGCCTAGGTCAAATTTCTCGCATTTAGTACCATCCTTGCATTATAAGCTTTCATTTGACACCTCATTTGTCATTCTACCTGGTATAATGACGGAGGAGTTATATTCGCAGTCGGACTGACAGACAGCCTAGGTCAAATTTCTCACATTTATTACCATCCTTGCATTATAAGCTTTCATTATACACCTCATTTGTCATTCTACCTGGTATAATGACGGAGGAGTTATATTCGCGGTCGGACAGACAGCCTAGGTCAAATATCTCACCTTTAGTACCATCCTTGGATTATATATGCTTTCATTTGACACTTCATTTGTCATTCTACTCGGTATAATGACGGAGGAGTTATATTCGCGGTCGGACGGACCTACGTACAGACAGCCTAGGTCAAATATCTCACCTTTAGTACCATCCTTGGATTATAAGCTTTCATTATACACCTCATTTGTCATTCTGCCTGGTATAATGACGGAGGAGTTATATTCGCGGTCGGACGGACCGATGGACAGACAGCATAGGTCAAATATCTTAACTTTAGTACCATCTTTGGATTATAAACATGATTATAAGCTTTTATTTGACACCTCATTTGTCATTCTAGCTGGTATATTGACGGAGGAGTTGTGATTACAGACAGACGACGTGGATAATTCAAAGTTTTCACATTTTTTTAAATTGGGTGAAAACAATTGGAAGGAATAATCAGGAAAAGCAAAATAACATACAAGAAACAATATTTAAAAACGGCCACCAATGCATAGCATTTGCAGATGATATGACACTATTAGCAACAAGCAAGAAAGCTACAAAAGGTAATGAAAAATATAATACCAGAAGCCAAAAAATTTGGACTTAAAATAAATTAAGAAAAGACAGTGAGAAGTATGTGATAATGGGATAAATCCAAAAAGATAAAGAAAATAACATCATATTACAAATCGATGGAGAAAAAAAAATACTCGTTCATAAAATCCATAGAAATTCTTTACCTGGGAGCCAAAATAAATGAAAATCGTCATGAGGAAGGGGAGATAAAGGCAAGAATAGCTAAAGGAAATAAAATGTATGGAGCATTACGAACCCTAATGGAATCCAAATACATCTTACGAAAAACAAAAATCAGTATTTATAAGACTGTTATCAGACCTACAGTAACATACGCATGCGAAACATGGGTGCTGTAAAAGTCAGAAATAGATCTTTTAGACAGATGGGAGAGAAAAATTCAAAGAGCAATAGGTACCTATATGGAGGTCTAAAAATAGGTCAGTGGAGAAGAAGGACCATAGAGAAATAAAAACAGTTTTTATTTTTCTATGAGAAGGACCAATAACGAATAGGAAGCAGCCTACAAAAAGAGCCAACGATAACGACGACAATCAAAACACAGAGAATACGATATTTGGGGCACATCGAAAGAATGGGAAGTGAAAGAATGTTAAAAATCTCTCACGAAGACCAATACAAAAGAGAAGAAAAAGCAGACCACAAAAAAGATGGAAGGACAGTGTGTATGAAGCAGAGATATGTAAAGAGGATAGACTTGGCTAGGGATATGCCACTCAATGCATCGAGGTGTAACGCCGACATAGGATTGAGTGGTCTAGCCATCTTTGTCGGTCACATGCACGGGGTCGCTTGGTTAAAAGAGATAGATAGACCACCGATCGACTGTTTACATGCTGTTTCCGCGTTATGCTTTTTTGGTGAGTATGCCGAGTCTAGGCTTAATATGTCAATGGTATGAAGACCTGAAGAAAAGCAACATTGAGAGATGGAAAGAACTAGCATTAGACAGGAGATGCAGGGAGGTGGTGAAGGAGTGTATCAAAAAAAATGAAGTGAAATTAAATAAAATTTATAAAACTTATTATAAGGTATTCTTCTTATATTTATAAGGTAAGTTAGGTTCAATCAACCTATTTTTGACCCCAGAATCTGTGGTATAATTTATGACAAATCTTTATAAGAATTATTTATAAAATGTAATCAGAAATGTAAACGTTTTAGCCCTAGGCCTACAAGGCCGGTTGAACTTAGTAAATATGTCAATAAGTTATGTAAATTGTCCATCTATTTTGACTTCCATTTTGTTGTCGTTGTAGATGTTTTTAACACTTTTAATGGTAGGTATTTATGTTTCCTTCACTTCTGTACAAAACCATGGATGGTGTAACAAAATACTACCTCTTTATCAGTTTTAGAAAGTTGGCAGAAACATTTGAAGTTTTTTGAAGTTATACTTCTTTAGGCGCGATTGAGAGTAAAATTTCATAATACTGCGCGCATGCGCACACAGACAGTATGGCGTTTAGTTGCTAAATATTTCTAGTTGTGTATAAATATATCAGTGCAAGAAAAGGTGTCAAAAAAATATATTAGTGTTTTTAGTAAATATATGTATTATAATTTTTGTGTCTTTGGATTTGTCTTCCTCAGGAGTAAGATGAGTATTATTAAAACATTTTATTGTATATCTATTCACCTTGTCTGTTTGTTACCGTGAATTGTCATTAGGTATGTCCACACCGATACAGACACAGTCCTCGTAGCGTATTTGGTATAGCATTCCGCCAGAAATCGAGAGGTCTTGAGTTCGAATCCAGTGCAATCCTATACTTTTTTTATTTTTTTTTGAAAGCAGTAAGTACAAAATTAGTTTGGTGTTTAATTTTTACGAAATCATATAATAGAAGTATAACTTCTTACGTGCGTACAAAGTACACACACACATTCTTTTTTATATTATAGCTATAACCGTTGACTGATAAATATACTGGAAGATACGAAACTAAATGAGCGTTTATGTACGACACCAGTGGTTTTAGAAATAGATGGCGTTAGCAGCTTTCTAGGTGCGAGATTGAATTTACCTGAGACAACGATGAGACGTATTCAGGTAGCTTTGGTTATCGGAATTTGGGGTCGGTCGGATTAAAATAAAAATTATTTAATTCTTTTGATGCATTTAAATTTGAGTTCTCATTCAACGATAACAATGGCAATCTTTAAAATAATTATTGGAGTGTACCTATGTATTACTTTCTAAACTCGTTTTTAAATTAGCAAGAATAATTTTGTAGTTGTAATTTGTCTTCTAATTTGAATTCTTGAAACAAATCATTAAATATTCTAAAGTTTATTTAATAATTTTATATAATATATATAATAATATAATTTATTTAATAAAAAATTTATTTAACGAGAAAAATACTCACTCGGTGATTTTAGATATTGTACATTTCTTATTTGCCTCATAATCTCGATAAAAAAATAGGTAGTTATTTTCGTTAATTACAGTCTCTTCTGATAATTGTATATTTTGTTTGGAGATATTGCAAACGTATTTACTTAAATGAAATTGACTTAGTAACCCGCTCGGCCACTTTAAACTCTTCGAGAGAAAAATGGTAAGGACTCATGAATGGTTGCAATCGCGATTTCCAACAATTTCTTCCAAGTTTTTTGGTGCCGTCGATATTTTCCGAGTTAGGGGGAAAATAGTGACTAAGTATAATTATTGAATTATTTATTATTAACTTTACTTCTTAAAGGTGCCGTGTATTTCTGCGTAGGCGTCCACCGTGCATTGTATTGTCAGGTGAGATATTAGATAGTCACGATTACATTATTCTATTAAGAGTAATTTCCTTAATATTATTTGGCGAATATTACCCAGCCATGACATCTTTTTCTAGACCTCTCTTACCCTCTATATTTCCTTCGAGTTCCAGTTGCCGACAAGCATATCGTTCCTAAGTATGTACATGATATTTTAAGCATTCGGTGCAGGCACCTCATTTCAAAGACTTCAAGTTTGTTAGTGGAGCTGGCCTTTATTATCCATGCTTTCATTACATACAAGAGAACAAGCCAAACGTAACACTTTAGCGTATTGTATGTATCTCAGGTTGAAACCCAAATTTCAGTGAACAGTAATAATAGTTTGGACGTCGACATCCCATTGTTTATGAGAGATATTTTTCATTAAGTTGAGCCCGTTTGAGCTGACAGTCGGAGTGAGTGTATATTGTCTTACCAAGATAGACGATTATCCAGTTTTATTCCCAAGAAGTTAATCAATTCTGAATAATTTATTATAAACTCTTTAGGAACTACTTATTAACTTTTGCTCTCAGAACGAATTTCGAATAAACAATACGTTCTTCAGACACAAAGATCAAGAAAAATATACATTCAAAAATACAAGAGCACACAGATCCGATATTGATTATATATTGACAAACAGAAACATCCATCATTCTCAAGTACTAGACATAAGATGTTTAAGTGCAGCTAATATCGGAAGTGATCACAACCTATTACTTGGAAAAATCCGAATACATCTACAAAAAAACAGGAAAAAAGACCCTATTGAATGTGAGACAAGAATAAAGGTAGAACAGCTACAAGACTTGTCAACACGAGATCTATACAGAGAAGACTGCAAAAAGTACTGAACGAAAACTACATAACACCAGATGAAGACATAGAAGAAAGTTGGAGGAAGATTAGAGATAATATCAAAATGGCAGCAACGGACGCACTTGGAGAACGTAAGATAAGTAAACATATACGAAAGAAAAGGAGAACACCCCATGGATCTGTGAAGAAATAAAAATAAAATGCCAAGAAAAAAGAAAATCTAGCTAGAATACAAATTCAAAAGAACGAGACAAACATATGTGAAGAATATAAAAGAGTTTGAAATGAGTTAAACTCAATAGTAAGAAGGAAGAAAACAGAACATTGGTAAGCATTTTCAAAAGAGATGGAGCACGACTTATACGGGATGCAAAAGGAAATGTGGAAAATGATAAGAGGTCAAACAGCAGAGATGAAGGAATTGATAGAAGTAAAACATATTGATACAAATACATGGACAACTTATCTAGAAAACCTGTATCAAACAGCTAATTATGAAGAACTGGAAAACCAGGATTAGAATCGGATGAGCAAACAGAAATTAAAGAGAAAGATATAACGAACGCCTTAAAACAGATGAAAAATCGAAAAGCACCAGGGAAAGATGGAATAGCTAATGAACTTTTAAAATACGGAGGAGAGAGACTTCACAAAGAACTGAATATCCTGATAAGTAAAATAATAAATACAGGAATCATTCCAGAAGGATGGAGTACCACTCAGATGATAGCGTTATTTAAGAAAAGTGATAAGGCAGACCCCAGTAATTATAGAGGGATAAATTTACGGAGCACTATACTGAAACTCCCAACAAAAATACTGATGAAGAAAATAATGGCGTGCATAAATATATCGGTTGAACAACAAGGATTTAGAAGGGGAAGATCATAACGATGCAGTTTTTGTGATAAGACAAATTTTTCTGTTTTGTATACCTAGAGAAAGCGTTTGATAGAATACAATTAAAAGACGTGATACACCTACTATATGACAAAAATTTACCACTGGATATTATAAAACTGATAGAAAACATTTATGTACGAAATAAAATAGAAATGAAAGTCAATGGAATAATAACAGAACCCATATAGAAGCAAACACAGGAATCAAGCAAGGAGATTCATTAAGCCCTCTACTGTTTAACATAACGCTGCATGCAATGATAAAACAAGTGAAGAAAAAAAAGAGGGTAAAAAATGGGCGATAAAGAGATAAAAATACTCTGTTACGCTGATGACACCGTGTTAGTAGCAGAGTGCGAAGACGACCTACAAAGATTACTGCACGAATTCAACATTAACGCAAAAGAAATGAATATGAAAATATCAGCCCAAAAAACAAAAAGCTTAGTAATATCCAAAGAACCAATAAGATGCCAATTTGACTTAGACAATAAAAGTAAATACCTGGGAATTAATCTATCAGCCGACAATAATATCGAAGAAGAGGTTAAAGACTAATAATAATTAAAGCCAGTAGAACGGCCGGATGCCTAAACGACACAATTTGGAAAAACAAATGCCTTAGAGTGGAAACAAAGGACCGAATATATAAGTCATTTGACTGAAGTTATTAGACCAGTTATGACTTACACTGCCGAAACAAGACCAGATGCAAGCAAAATACAAAGACGTCTGGATACGAACAAAATGAAGATTTTAAGAAGGATTGCTGGAAAAGGACTACGGGACAGGGTAAGAAGTGAGGAAATCAGATGCATATGTGGGGTAAACAATATAAATACCTGGGTAAAGAATAGAAAAGAAGAGTGGAATCAACACATAAGCAGGATGTCTGAATCAAGGATAATAAGAATAGCCAGGGACAAGTCACCGTTAGGCCGAAGAAGTATAGGACGCCCAAGGAAAAGATGGAATGACAATTTAGGGACAGAATGAAAGGCACCGTTGAAGAAAAACAGGCAGTACTGCCTACATAAAAGAAAAAGTAGAAGAAGAAATTCTTTAGGTAGATTTTTGGTAGTATAATGTGCTTCTTTGGAGTTTTACTGAAGATTATTGTTTTCGTTTTAGTGGGAGAAAATTCTAGGCCAGTACATGTCATTGATTGCAATAAGGAAAAGTGCAACGAGTAGACCATTGAGGAATGTCGTTTAATTGGATTTTTGAGTCTAAAAGTCTTTATCTATTCGAATAAGTTTCGTCTATATAGGAAATTACTAATAAATTTTATATTTCCTGGAATTGGCCAACTTAATAGAATTCTTATATCTAATCCCCAAATGGCACGCGTTATAAAATATAATAAAAGATAGCCATAAGCCAAACATACTTTATCACATCCAAATGACCCATGAATTACAGATTCAATATCCACTAGGTTGTCTAATGTAGATGTGGACTTTCTAAATCCACTTTGTATAAGGCTAGGTAGCTATAATATCAAAAAGTCTAATACTATCTAGTATCTATCAAGTGGATAAACTGATTAATTGTAGCAAGTTTTGTTCCATTGAGTTTTTTGACTAAGCTAATACTTTTCGAGTTATTTGAGAGTGAATATGTTCATTTTTTAACAAAAAAAAAACACGTTTTTAGACGGTTTTACGCAAATAGCACAATAAGTAAGTATTTTATCGAAAAAAGTATTCAATAAAAATATACTTTATAAAAAATTAAAAAAAAATGTCTGTATAAAGTCTTTATACTCAGTAGAAGCAGAGTTGTAGCTAAAAAAGTAAGTTCTTATTCGTCAAATTCCAAATCGACGTGAAATAACCAAAAAATAAAGCACATTTCTTTAAAAAAGCTTTGTTTTTGTTTTTAAAAAAGTTTCTAGCATTAAAGTAAGCACGTTACGCTGAAAATAAAGTTGGTCCTTTTTTGTAAAAGATAGTTTTAAAAAAGCGTGAAAATCACCCTCTAAAAGGGAACTTGCATAACATTTTTATTTCGAAAGAGATGCTATAAATTTGCTAACTCATCGCAACTTTTTTAAAGTGTTTAAAAAGCTTTGTTTTTGTTTTTAAAAATGTTTCTAGCATAAAGTAAGCACGTTACGCTGAAAATAAAGTTGGTCCTTTTTTGTAAAAATAGTTTTAAAAAAGCGTGAAAATCACCCTCTAAAAGGGAACTTGCATAAATTTTTTATTTCGAAAGAGGTGCTATAAATTTGCTATAAATCACAACAGAACACGATTTAAAAAGAAAAAAAGTAGTTTGTGTTTATCGTTTGGCCCCTCAAGACGAATAAAATCAAATTATTGTTACCGCTTCACAAGTGACTTGACTTATGTATTGTTTATAATACATATGATCTGTAAGTTTCATCGTAAATTTAGTTCTACAGTATTTTTTTTTTATTTTGAAAAAAAGGCCTTTTTTTAAATAACTTGTGATACGAAATACCCCAAAGTGTAAAGGTTTTGGTTTTCTGAATATTTTGTTTTTCTGTGATACAAAAATTGGTTAAGATATGGCTGTTCCGAATTTGCATATACTCGTGATTAGTGACTCATTGAAGCCCTTTTAACTACAGCCTTTCAAAAATAAGCACTATGAACCGATGAAACTTACAGATCCTCTATAATAAGCATACATACGTAAAGTAACTTATGAAGCGCTGCTGATTAATTTCATGTGAGATGCTAATTAGGAGTTGATTTTTAGATTTTTTTTACAAAAAAAAAAGGATCAACTTTATTTTGTGCGCAACTTGTTTACTTCCGATACTAGAAACTCAAAAAAATAAAGCTTATTTTAAACTTTTTAAAAAAGTTATGATGAGTTTTCCACGAAAAGTTCTTAATTTTTTGGTTATTTCATGTAGAAATATTCAATTTTGAATTTGACAAATAATAAGAACCTACTTTTCATTAGCTACAACTAACCTTTACTGGGTCTACGACTTCATAATATGTCATATTTATATAAAAGATTTTTTTCACTTTTTGATAAGCTGTATTTTTGCTATGAATGTTTTTTTGTGAAATACAGTGGAACCCCGATAAGTCGGCCTCCGATAACCCGGAAGTCCGGCTAACCCGGACCTATTTTCATCAGACAAAACAAACATTTTTTCACTTTGACTGAGCTTTTACCAAGAAATAAACAATACTATATACAACCATTATACAACTGTATACGTAATTTTGATGTACTGTGCATATGTATTTCATGTTGTTGCAATTATAATGCGAGTTTATCTGTAAGTATGTATACCGTATTTTATTAATTTTTACCATATTCTCCGGCTAGCCCGAAATTTCGATAACTCGGATCGGCCGCGGTCCCGATAAATCCGACTTATCGAGGTTCCACTGTACTTCCTTTTTTAGTTATTTGCGAAAATCCGTCTAAAAACGTACTATTTTTTGAGAAATGAATATATTCACTCGCAAATAACTCGAAAAGTATTTACTTGTGAGGTCAAGACTAGTGAAAAAAACTCTATAGTCAATTTATATTTTCAACATTTTTGCAGAAACAAAAACTAAAAAAAATTAATACAGATTAATATGATAGTGACTGCTGCGTTAAAATTTTGAATACGGGCCACGTAAAATAACCGCGTGTTCTTGGCTAGTTCCTTGAGTAGGGAGAATTTTACACTTCCCTCTAAGGCTAGTTCCAACAAATTTAAGCTAGGCGCGCCACTATACGGGCAGGTTTTAAAGACAACAAAATAATGCATAGGGTTTCGTATCTTTCCGTATTTATCAATCAACGCTATAACTAATATCATATCATCATTCTCTTTGCCTTATTCGGGGTCGGCTTCCCTAGTTGCATTTCTCCACACCAGGGCCGTAACTACGATGTTAGGGGCCCCGGGGCAAAGGTGATCTGGGGGCCCCCTGCTGGGGGTTTGGGGTTTACCCCCCAGCGGAGGCGGGGTCCGGAAAAATGTTTGATATTTAACCCCTTGAAAACGCATTTTAATGGATTCTATGACTGAAGTTCCTTGAATAGAACCTACATATTGCTATTTTAGTTGATCAACACAAAAAGTTTTGAAATCACCTTATTTTTTATTCGCTTTAAAAAATTTAAAAGAAAAACAACAAAATGAACAGATAGTAAAACAAAATGAAATAATACAATGAAACAATAAAAATAAAATTTCTTGAAACTTCAAAACCGAATGGAAAAATATGAAGATATGAAGGTTTATTATTGAGAAAATGCAGGAAGAGGTAAATCAGATTGCTGAAGAGATACAGAGAATTGAAAAGGTGGAAGAAAAATTCAAGAATGCGGTAAAATTCGATATGGAAAAAGTGGAAGGAAAATTGACGGAGATAGGAAAATGTCAAAAAAGAGGAGACCGACGGGAAGTAATTGTATACAGCTCTAATGAGAACAGAATCCTATTTGACGAGGATATTAGAAAACGATATCCGGTACCTTCAGCAGTGACACTCTCGAAGGCGAATACCGTCACTGCTGTTAGATTTATTATGCTGTGGTACCTACTGGTAGGCCTGATTCCAATGTACTCATTTCATCTTACCCTTACCTTTCTTTTCAATATGTGGTACCAAGATGTGGTCTGGGGTAAATTGGTTAAGACAAAGTAGCTGGGACCGGGGGCCGCTATTTCGGTTCCATTTTAGTTTTTATTTCACCAAAATAACTAATTTCCTCAGTAACAATTTATATCTTTACGAAAAGTCTCGGGGGCCCCAGTTTAGCCTGGCCCCCTCTTCCAATGGCATTTTAGGTTTTATTACGCCGAAATAACTAATTTCCTAAGTATTAATTTAAATTTTTATGTTAAGCTCGGGAGCCCCAGCTCAGCTCAGGCCTCAGGGGCCCCTTCTAAGGGTTCTGTTCCAATTGCATTTTAGTCGAAAATACTAATTTCTCCAGTGAAAAATTAAAACTTTATGTTCAGTTCTAGGGTGCCCCTGTAAGGTCTTTTTAAAATTGTGTCATTTGAAGATATTTCGTTGAGATCGGCTTTTAAAATACATATTTTTATTTTCCTCGTTAACCTCTATGCACGGTCAAAAAAGGGGCACCTGCGGGGCCGCCCTTAGACAATGGTAGTTACGGTCCTGGTCTAAAGACCTCATACCAACATCATTTTTTTCACTATATATACTTTTTGAGTTATTTGCGAAAAACCGTCTAAAAACGTGTTTTCTTTGTTGAAAAATGAACATATTCACTCGCAAATAAGTCAAAAAGTATATAATTAAAAAAAAACGCTATTGAACAAAAGTTGTTTAGAATTTCTCGGTTTATCCATTTCCGTACTTATTTTGAATGTACATTTTTTCTCACTCCTCAAACTCACTCGTAGGACAAAAGCACACATCGGCACAATATCACTTTTTTCTTTGACATGTTAGTGTATACCAAATTTGGTGTACCTATACCAAATTTCATGACAATCTAAACGGTTCTTTAAAATTGTGAGGTATTGCAATATTTTACCGTGAGTGAATGGACTATAATCCAAATCCATCAAAACAAATTATTCATTACTTCTTATATAAGTTATGATGAGTAAAATATTTTTTGTGAAACTGAATCACAAGTAAGTAGGTATTTATTACCTGACTTTGATTCAGTGTACTTTTAACCATTGTCGGTGATTAGTTATTTCGGAAGTGTCGGTATAACGGTTGTGTCGGCAATTTTTTTTTTGGTTTTTATATACACATTTTGAATTATATATTTAGGGACAGTTCTTTAATATAAAAATATAATTATAGTTTACTCATATAAAAAAATTTCTAAATTAAAAAATATCTAATAACAATGTAACATTGTAACATGTTTTGCAGTCATTTAGTACATTTTTTTTATTGTAGAATAATTATAAATTATTTATTTTATTGCTTAAACATGTAATAATATGCATATTGCGTATATGCGGTGAAATATTAGGTACAAAAACACTTGGATAAACCCAAAACAAATCTTTATTTTACTACATACCAAATACAACTGGTTAATTCTTTTACCTGTAAACTCTAAAATAAATGCGATAATTAGCAATACATGAGCGTCGCGAGTGGGGTTTATAATTACATGGCCAATACAATACATGCGGTATTTGTCGAAGACGAAGATAATAATCGTAAAGCTAAACAAGTGCCACTCCTTTGTTCCTGATTCCATGGACAGTTGTTGCTGTGTTTCATTTTCGACAGTAATCCTGCAGGCACACAGGCGCATTGGTAAATATTAGCAATCAAGTTGTGTTACCTTCATCTATATCTACATTTTATACATTTACCTACTTTTCCATATTACCCAGTTATATGTTATGGGGGTAGGGACAAAATCTTGGTCTAATGCTATTTAAATGCATTAATTTTTTTTTCGAATCCCGAAAAAACTAATAAATATTTTTGAAAAATTTAAACTCAGAATGAAAGATTACATTATTACCGAGGGCCGAAAGACCCTTAGAATAAACAAAAAGTTTCTTTTGAATGAGATATTTCAAATTAAAAATCACACTAAATTTTCCTTTTTTTTACCCCTGTAACTTATTAATATAAACATTATAAAAGTTTTCAAGGACTTTTGGCCCTCGGCAATAACGTAATCTTTCATTCAGCGTTTAAAGTTTTCAAAAATACCTATTAGTTTTCTCAGCATTACAAAAAAATGAATGCATTTAAAAATAATTGGAGCTGAAATTTTCTTAAGCATTTATGTAAGTAACTTTACGAAAAATGTAGGCAACAGTTAATTAGTTAATAATTTGTGGATGTCTAAAAATACATGCCTACATACTTGTGGACATAGGCGTAACCAGGATGATCCTAAGGGGGGGTTACAACTACTGGAAGGTCTCTGAGGGCTATGGTGTTAAGCGTATAGAGCTCAAAGTACATCCCAATGGGGGGGGGGGTTAAAACCCCCAAAACCCCCCCCTGGTTACGCCTATGCTTGTGGATGTGTTACTAAAAGCATAGTTGCTTTTTTTGCATTTAATTTGCTTGGACGTTTCTTCACTTTAATTTTTTGTATTAAGACATTAAATACCCGTACAGTAAAATTAATGTTATTTTGTTTCTTTTGCAGTACAAATGGTACGATGTAGCCGGTGAGTAGGGAATGAGTCACGGGTTTTATATCACTAACATATTTTTTATTTACTTACCGTTTACTTGAAAAATATTCCATTTAAACACTATATTCTATTTAAACACTATATTTTTGTAAATGGTATTTTTGGCCGTAAATAAACTATTTATTTATTTATTTATTTATATTGGTATGCACCAATTGGTACTTACTGGTACACCGAATAGTAGCCGACATAAAGGTATTTCAACTGTTTAATTACAGTATGCATCATTTGACGCTTACTCTCAAAATATTCAGTTGCTGTAGCCTTCGCGATTTTTTTGGGTTTTTTGCTTTGAAATTTCGTTTTTACCGATAAAAATCGAACGGGGTGTGTGAACATGTAGAGCTCAGTTCATGACTGGCACCCTGTTTAAACGAAACGCTCTACATATATGTTCGGAAAGCTTTCCGTAGTTTTAAAACCCAGATGTTTTGACTTATACATACGTAGGTACGCATTCTTTCTTTTGGTAGGTACCAGTCTAAGTACTTTCAGCGTTGATTGATCAATAATAAGCATGCCAGGTATACATGCTATATGTATTTATCAATCAACACTTTCAGCAACTTGATTAAGACTTAGGTACCTACTGAGAGCATTTAGGCTGTTATCAAGAGAAATAATATAGTCCAGTGCGCATCTGTTTTGAGATGGACGTTGACAGGTGACTCATATTTTTTGCAGCAATTGCTTGGAATGAACTCGTATAATAATAATTAAGTTATCCTCCCTCTCAAAAAGGTCCGGAACATTGTTTAAATAATTAAAATGTCAAAAAATTTAGGAAAAATTCGATTTTTTTCTTCGTTTTTTGATTATAACTTTCAAAGTACAATTCACTTCCGAGAAAAGTTGTACTGACATAAAAGTTGCGTAATTAAATTTCCTACAATAAAGCTTTGGTTAAAAATTTTAAAAATTGTCACCCTTGTTGCCAAATAGCAATACATAATTACGGAAAAACCATAACAAAACAAGTATTCGAATTTTACGTATTTCAACCGTTTATGCTACACTTAGGACCTTCATATTTTAACCAGACTAACTCTATGATATATTTAAACAATGTTGTAAATTTCATTAAGATGGGTTCAATAGATTTTGCATAATAAATTTTGCCATTCAGCTTTCGCAAAAAAAATCATTTTTCAAAATGTTGCAGGACTGAAAATAAAGCAGATAGCAAGTTGATATTTTTTGCGTATAGAAGAATACTGTACGTTTTACTTGCAATTTGCAAAATTAAAATCGATTAACTACCACGGCGTCAGGAATTTTTTTAAATAAACATTAATTTTTGGTGTTACGCGCAGGACAGCGGGGTTCGATTCACACAAGTTGATTTCCAACAATATTTCTTCCAATCTTTATCTAATATATTATTTTCTTGCTCTATATTTTGTTGTATTTTAATATTTTAATTCCACAAAAATCAAACTAATTTGATTATTGTTTGTGAAATATTGTTTAAACAATTGCATATGTTTAAAAATAATAAACTTTTATTCTCTAAGTTAAAATATATGAACAAAGAAAGTTTTTGCTAAAAAAAGTGTTATTTTAAAGGACAGAGTATGTGTTTTTATTTTGCAATAAACAAATTTATTTATTTATATCGAGATTTACTAAAAATTAAAATTTATCAATCATTATCAAAGGTCATTGGAAGTTAATGTTTGCTCAGTCAGAGCAAACGTATCCGCTGTCCAACGCGTAGCGCCAAAAATGAATGTTTATTTAAAAAAAATTACTGACGCCGTGGTAGTTAACCTATTTTAATTTTGCAAATTGACAATAAAAGGTACAGTATTCTTATATATGCAGAAAAAAATTCAACTTGCTGGCTGGTTTATTTTCAGTCCTGCAACATTTTGAAAAAATGAATTTTTTTGCGAAAGCTGGATTGCAAAATCTATTAAACCGATCTTAATGAAATTGCCAACATTGTTTTATTATTTCAGAAGTTTTTCTGGGTAAAATATGAAGGTCCTATATGTAGCATAAATAATTGAAAAACGTAAAATGTGAATACTTGTTTCTTATGGATTTTTCGCAATTATTGCCATTTGGAACAAGGGTGACCATTTTTAAATTTATTAGCTAATTGTATGTTGTAGAAAATTTAATTACGTAACTTTTATGTCAGTGCACCTTTTCTCGGAAGTGAATACTTTGAAAGTTATAATCAAAAAACGAAGAAAAATACCGAATTTTTCCTTCATTTTTGACATTTTGATTATTTAAACAATGTTCCGGACCTTTTTGAGTGGGAGGATAACTCAATTATTATTATATGAGTTATGTTCAAGCAATGTTTGCAAAAAAATATGAGTCACCGCTGAACGTCCAAATGTACTAATATTTATACAGATGCGCCCTGGTCAATAGGCGCATATGAACAAATTAAACATATTTAAAGTGTACCGTTTATTCTATGTTAGGCACATTTGACTTTATGGCTTTTTAAAACTAAGGTAGCTAAATATGATTATAAGAATTGATATTATTGATATTATTAATATTATAACTCAATCAGTCTAGAGATTAGGTCACGCTGAACATTAGAAGATTTTTAAAGTATTCAGCCTATCTTTCGATTATTTTATTTTCAGAAGTAATCAGTTGCTCATTTTATCTCTCACAAAGATCGGTGTTCTGAATATATGCACCTCTCTTATACTGCCTTACTTCTTTGTAGATTTTTTTTATTTTGATTACTATTGTGCTTGTACTCACGTTCTATTTTTTCAATTTCTTGTTGCAAATGTTGTCTCTTTTTCTCCTTACTGTTCTTCTGGCTAAGGCTTTTTCTCTCTTCTCGATTAAATTCTTCTTCTTTAAATGCCATCTCCGCAACGGAGGTCGGCAATCATCATAGCTCTTCGGACTTTAGAGACGGCTGCTCTGAAAAATTCATTTGATGTACATCCGTAACATTATCTCACGTGGTGCAACCACAATATTCTGCGTCTCCCTATGCTTCTTTTTTCTTGAATTTTTTCCTGCATAATCAATTGGAGCAAGTTGTATCTATCTCCAGGTGTAATATGTCCGAGATATTCTAATTTTCTTGTTTTGATGGTATTTAAGATTTCCATTTCTTTATTCATCTTTCTCAGAACCTCTTTGTTTGTGACGTGTTCTGTCCACGATATTTTCAGAATTCTTCTGTACACCCACAGCTTGAATGATTCTAGTTTTTTTCCTTGATACCGCATTCAAGGTTAAAGCTTCCATTCCATAAAACAAAGTCGAGAAAACGTAGCACCTAGCAAACTTAACTCTTAGCTCCAACTTCAAAGCTCTTGTGCAGAGCACTTTTGTCATTTTGTTAAAATTTGCTCTAGCCTTTTCTTTTCCGATTTTGATTTCCTGGAAGTAATCACCTTTGAAGTTGATCATTGTTCCAAGGTATGCATATTGGTCGACTCGTTCGACATTGGATCCGTTTATGAAGAAATTCTGGTTAGTTCCTTGTGTTTTCGATATTCTCATAACTTTTGTCTTCTTGACGTTCATTGTCAAAACGTATTCTTGCCCAAACTCCGCTATTCTGGTCACCAGCCTCTGAAGATTCCCAATATTTTCGGCTAAGAAGACTGCTTCATCCGCATATATAATTTTGTTAATGAGAACTCCATTTAGCTTTATTCTAGCTGTTTCCAGGGCCGTAGCTACGATGTTGGGGGCCCGGGACAAATGTAATCTCGGGGCCCCTACCCAAAAGCGCATGGGGATCCGGAAAAATGTTTGATATTTAACCGCTTGAAAACGCATTTTCCCCTCCTATGTGAACACCACACTCTTCAATACATCTTCATCTGTATCTGACATTGTGGACGGATTATCAACGAATGCGTTCATATGCTACAATGTAAATGGTCTTACTTTGTAGCGAACGAATAAACAAGCGAACCACCAAGCAAACGTAAATGCACCTTAAGGTGATACAGTAGCGATCAACAGGTAGCAAAAACGCGTTCCAAGATTGCGGCTGTAATTTTGAATATTTTTTCGAGATATTTGGCACACTTATTCGTAATATAATAAAGAATGGCGGTGCAGAGCCCAATTTGAAAAATATATTAATATGTGGAAATTACTCTGTAATTAAATACAATATTAAAAAAACGAGCCTGTACCGCCATTAAGAAGAACAAAAAAATACACTTTCTTCAAAATCACTTTTTTATCCGATGCCTAGATTTTGTGTCATTTTGGAACTACTAAAATTTTTTATTTCATTAGTAGTTCCAAAATGACACAAAATCTAGGCATCGGCTAAAAAAGTTTATTTGAAGAAAGTGTATTTTTTTTGTTCTTCTTAATGCCGGTACAGGCTCGTTTTTTTTAAATTGTATTTAATTACAGAGTAATTTCCACATTTTAATATACTTTTCAAATTGGGCTCTGTACTGCCATTTTTTATTATATTACGAATACGTGTGCCAAATATCTCGAAAAAATATTCAAAATTACAGCCGCAATCTTGGAACGCGTTTTCGCTACCTGTTGATCGCTACTGTTTCCTCTTAAGGGATCGGTACTCACCGGAGGGACCGCAGACGTTCGGAAACAATTAGCGTCTCTTTGCAAAGACAATGACGTCGACTTTGCAAAGTAACAAGACACTTACTCAACACACACACTACACATTACTCCCCTGACTTAGTGATGTTATACAATTACGTGGCTAAAGGTTCTAGTTCTAAACCAAAGCCAGAATCAGAGAAAAAAAAAAAAAAAAAAAAAAAAAAAGGTACCTTAAGCAACTGCAATGTGAGCCAAACACAGTCAGTGAAGCTGGTCAGTGTAGTGGTGGGACTAAACCTAATGTGCTCATTCTATCTTACCCTTACCTTTCTTTTGAAAATGTGGTACCATGTGGTTCCTTTCACATACCAAGATGTTGTCTGGGAAAATTGGTTAAGACAAAGTAGCTGGGCTGTGACCTGGGGCCCCTATTCCGGTTGCATTTTAATTTTTATTTCGCCGAAATATCTGATTTCCTCAGCAACAATTTATATATTTACGAAAGGTCTCGGGGCCCAGCTTAGCCCGGGTCTCCTCTTCCAATGGAATTTTAGGTTTTGTTACGCCAAAATAACTAATTTCCTAACTAATAATTTAAATTTTTATGTTAAGGTCTCAGGGGTCCCCGCTTAGCTCAGGCCTCAGGGCCCCTGTTCTGTTCCTATTGCATTTTAGTCGAAAAGACTAATTTCCCCAGTGAAAAATTAAGACTTTATGTTGCTGTCTTTTTAAATTGGGTCATTTGAAAATATTTCGTTGATATCGGCTTTTAAATTACATATTTTTATTTTCATCGTTAAAATCTATGCACGGCCAACCAAAAGTAGGCCACTGTGGGGCCCCCCTTGGCCAGGGGCCCCGGTCGCCCCAATGGTAGTTACGGCCCTGCTCCACACAATTCTATTTTGGGTCATATCAATGTTAATCCCCTTTACCAACTCTTTACTCATCTTCCTCTCCTACTCCATCCAGGAATCTGCACTTCAGCTATTCTTCGTATTGGGTGATTAACGTCTCGACGTTGAATATGACCAAACCATTTTAACCTATGTTCTCTCATTTTGGCATCAATTGGTGCCACACCTAGACTTCCCCTATTATACTCATTTCTAATTTTATCCTTCTTTGTCACTCCACTCATCCATCTAAGCATTCTCATTTCCGCCACATACATTCGTTGTTCCTCTTTCTTTTTCACTGCCCAACATTCAGTTCCGTACATCATAGCCGGTCTTATGGCTGTTTTATAGAATTTTCCCTTCAGCTTCATTGGAATTTTTCTGTCACACAACACATCACTCGCTTCTTTCCACTTCATCCATCCAGCCCTAATTCTACTGCATGCATCTCCCTTTATTTCTCCATTACTACTCTGTAATACCGATCCTAGGTACTTAAAACTATTGCTTTTCACAATCATTTCACCATCCAAAGATACCATTTTATTTGTAGTAACTCCATCTTTAAATGAACATTCCAAATACTCTGTTTTTGTCCTACTAAGTTTTAAACCTTTTTCCTCCAGAGCTTGTCTCCACTGTTTCAGTTTTGGAGACAAGGGGATTAATATCATATCTTATTCATTAACTCTGATGATTGGTCTGTAGGATACATCGTTTTTTATAATAACGCCATATTAAAGAACGACGCACACTTATTTAAAGATAGTTGGGAAGCATTTTTCCTTATGAGATAAAATTTTTCTTCCTGGTCGATTTTCAGAAAGCAAAATAGCTAAATTGATAAAACCTTTAACACCTTGGATGGAGAATAGTCGGAGATACTGGTAAAGCTGATGTATTAAATAACTTATTATCTTATTCGATCTAGTCGTTGGAGGAACAGTTATGTAACATAGTTTAAAAGTTAAGACAATGGTTGTTGTTGTAGATGTTTTTAACACTTTTAATGGTATTTAGAAGAATTTACTTTATTTACTCTTTCAAATGTTTTCTTTAAGTCAAAATCACGTTTTTTCCCTTCTTTACAAAACCATTGGATGGTCGGATGGAGTTCTTTGCATTTAGAACATTTTTTTTGTTTATATTTCTTTCACCAAGCCTTGGCTGAGGCTAAGATATTACGACTTAATTTTTACCCAGCTTCCTTCGGCTCCACCACTTTCTGCTTCTTTCTGTTATTCTTTTTAGGAATGGGTATCTAATGACGCTATCGAAAACAGGATAAATAAAAAACGAAATATACAACTGGAGAATACATTTATTAAAACTTACAATACTTATACATATCAATAACTTACATGTATATGTTAACGTCTAAAAATCTGGAATATATTAAATAACATAAAAAGTAATGTAGAGTATATCATATAACAAATATAATGCAACGAACAATATAGATAATTCTAAAATTGGTCCATTAAACAAATTGTACTTCAATATATTCGATAGAAATAATCTCTAAATGTACAAACCCCAATCACTATCTATGCAGCAGATGTAGAAATGTTGAAAGCGTATACTGAACTTACTAGTTTTCCCAAACAACCGACTCAAAATATAAATAAATAAATGATTTTTTCATATATTACTAAAACAATACAAGGTTTTTCCAACCCGATACAAAACCGTTCTTGGATCGTTACGCGCATGCGAAGTAACGAATAATTATGCGCAGTAACACATTTTTCGTTACTGCGCATACTCGTAACCGTTCAAGAACGTTTTTGTATCGAGTTGGAACAAACCTCTTGTATCTTATAGTTTTCGACTTATCACTGAATCGAGTATCGCCGGAACAAGATGAGACATGCAAGAATTAAAATGTAGTAGACTCTCGACCTCGGTCAACCTAGCCTGCTTTAGATGTACAAAAAACAGCCTACAATCAACGTAATACGTAAATATTGGTTTTCAACATTTCGTACAATATGGTCTGACAATATAGTTCTTAGGGCTCGTATTCTTCAAAAAACTTTAAAGGGTGTACGCAAATTACGGGATAGAACAAAATAAAGTCCTCGTTTGTATATATCCGGTTGAGATTCGCGACACTGCTTTAGGTAGGTATAGGACGATGTGGCACTGAACATAAAGTCTGTTTTCGTAGGTCCCATAGTTTCGTAGTGTCCTTGTAAAACTATATTACTCCTAAACTTCAACTCATTCATAAACTTAAATAAACAGGGGATCCACAAATTCTCCCCATAAAAGAAAACTGATAATTTTATAGGTTACTTTTGACGGCACGTCCCTTAATCATATATCAAATCCAAAACTCTTAAGGTTAATTCAGATATCTTCTAAATCATTTCCTTTTAAATAAAAAATTACACCTTCTTCCTCTTACTCAGGTTTTCCCTTTTCGGGGGTTGCTGTTCATTACTCTCATTTCTGTCTGTCCTGCCTCCTTTACCTAAATCTTTCTCTCCCAAGTCCCTTGTCACACAGTCCTTCCATCTTCTCAGTTTTGCTCTACCTCTCCTTCCATCAAGTTCTAATAGCTCTGTCCTTCAACCCACATAGTTTCCATTTCTACGTCTAACGTGACCAAGCCATCGAAGTGTAAATAAAAATTTACACCATCACTAAAGTAATATTTTTGCTTTAAAATTATTTTATCCACTTCTATAAGCCATAGACACCATCCTAGCATTCTTATAAACGAGATTGTGCTTTTTCTTTAATATTTATTCCACCCCACCCCTATTTGTGTACATCGCTTTCTTCTTCTTCTTAACTGGCTTTACAACTCGGGGTGACTCTTCACCACATCCACTATAGCCTTCCATCTTCTACGATCTTGCGCTTCCATTTGCCATCGTTGTACCCCAATCCTAGATAAATCGGCTAAAACATCATCCTTCCCCTCTTTTTCTGATACGGCCTACTGATCTTCTACTGTCTGGTTTCTCAAAAAATACTGTCTTTAACACTATCTTCCTCTGACCTTACCACATGACCTGCCCATTTTATCCGGTTAGCTTTTATATGTCTGACGATGTTTTGAGTACCATACAGAGTTACCAATTCAGCTTTACGGCCTGTCACTTCATCTCTTTGAGGGCCAAATGTCATTCTGTACATCCTTTCCTCGGATGAAAAATATTTTCTATTTTTGAACAGTTGTTATTTGTTATACATACGTTCTTTTGTATTGTCTAGGCTTCTTGGGCTTTCTGTTAACCTCTTTTTCTTTATTTCTTCTATATTTGGGCAAATGGGTTTCAGGCCGGATGAAAGGGACATGGCAAATATGGTGATGAGAGGAGAGAAAGAATTGAGAGAGGTACACTGTTTGATCTCAGGGGTGATGAATAAGAAGGAGCAGGAGGTCTTCATTAAGTGGTCTTACCAATCATGTGTCATATCAAAAGTGTCATGCTCGGTCAAATGATGTCAGGGTGTCTTGCTCCATGACATTAGATGTCTAAAAAAGATTTTCCCCACCATTCCCTGCCAGAATTCAATCGATATCTTCTTAGGCTTGTACTGGAGTCTGGTAACATGGCAATTAAAAAAAGTATATACCGGTGAATGAATGTAATCTTTTTGAATATTTTTAAATTAAACCGAAATTATATTAGATATCTTTTAAATAAATATCTCTTTCACCTTTTGAACAAGGATACTGACCTCAAATTACCACAAAAATACCTTAAAAATTTTCAGTTTTCTTCTTTAAGGAATCCCTTGACAACATCCCATAGATATAACACTTTACGACATATTTTCTTAAATATTTATTTATTTTCTACTTAGATGCTAACACACAGAGTATTATTTGATTAAATTTTGAGCTTATTTTGATTAGTACGTCAATTATCTCAGTTTTATCTACTACAGTATAAAATTGTAAAGATTACATGAGGCCTTAGGCTCGAACAAAGTTATATACTTAAAATTTTGTTGTGTACACTTATATGATTTTTCGTAGCAAAAAATTAAGTATGTAAGTCTGTTCTGGTACCACGCAATGCTTTGATTAGTCTATGGGTTTTCGAAATGACTAAAAAATGTATTGAAAAAAATCACCTCGAACCGAACGAAATCAAAGCAAAGGGTGTAAACATCCTACTAACATAAATTTTAAATTATTTCACAAAGATCCTGAAAAAATCTGAAAAGTTGATCCAAACGGTAAAAAATCGACCTTCCCGATGGTTCAGAATCGATACTACTGCTACAAGGAATGTTTTTAGGCCTTATTAGGCGAAAACTCTTTAAAATTATAAACTTGTAAACAAAATATTACCTCATTATCAGTTTTAGTTGGCAGTAACATTCTGCAAGTCTTTTTTTATATTATAGAACTATCATATCTTATTCATTAACCCTGATTATTGGTCTTTAGGATACATGATACATCGTTTTTTATAATAAAGCCAAATTAAAGAATGACGCAAGCTTATTTAAAGATAGTTGCGAAGCATTTTTCCTTATGATAAAATTTTTTCTTCCTGGTCGATTTTCAGAAAGCAAAATAGCTAAATTGATAACACCTTTAACACCTTGGATGGAGAATAGTCAGAGATATTGGGAAAGCTGATGTATTAAATAACTTATTATCTTATTCGATCTAGTCGTAGGCGGAACAGTTATGAAACATAGTTTAGAAGCTGTTAAGACAATGCTTCAGGAAAAATGGAGGGTCCAATGCAAAGAAAAGTTGTTCAATACACTCATAGGACGTTATGAGAAGATGTATATAAATCACCACAGAGGCTATAATAAGAACCGAGGAAATTTGGAATAGAATGGAAGTAGAATGCTTAATTAAAACAAGCGTTGGAATGTTGGAAAACAGAGCCCTGCAGTAGTACGGACATGTACAAAGAATTTCAGAGCACAGGTGGTCAAAAAGAATATTGGACTGTGATCTGCAGGGAAGAAGACGGAGAGGACGACCTGCTGTGAGATGAAAAACATAGAAAGGAAATGCTATGATAGAGACCTCAAAAGGAATACATTCTACTTCATTAACTTAATAATTCAGAATAAGGTAAGAAAATACCCCGCCTATTACTTTAAGTAATAGTTATAGAAGTATAAGCATAAAGTAGGATGAATTTAGAACAAACAATACAATAGACACAGCTGTCGATGAAATAAATCAAACCGTTAATGGCTTTGTAGCAACTTTGATCTGTCTGAACTGACGGCCAAGGGATGCATCACGAATATTTTGGATTCTAAACAAGCTTGACGATTCTATATAACAACTAACTAAAGAGTACTTTTCAGATGAATGTCTTTTGCAAACAATGATTACTGGCGAAGTTGAAAATAATATCGAGGTTGAGGTGAATTTTGCTACAAATTTTTAATTCTAACTTAATACACCAACTACTTATTACATACCATCGATTACATTTTTACTAATAATACATTTAATATTTTGGCATAATATTAGCAGTCAAATGGAGCATTCACACTGCAACATCCCCAAATTTAGAAAACACCAGCGAAGAGTTTGAGCAGTCACACCCATCACCAGTGTTAGCTTTCCCGACAGATCCCCACATACGAGGATTACTCGAAAATTTGTAAGCATACGGGGGTTAGTCAGAAAATATTGGCAATCAAAGAACCTATTTATCTAAACATGCACTATAAATTAACCTAGAAGTTATCGTTGGATTCAGAACCTCTCTGGTTCCGCTGTTGCGTTTATATCCGAGACTTTGGCGCTAGACAGCGCCTTTTCCTACAATCTTTCAGTGACTGTCATTCTGGTGTCTCCCTTAAGTGTCGGGCTTCGTACGGCGAAAGATACGAGGATGGCTAAAGCTACTAGAGCCATGGCTAGTGAGTTAATGATGATACCTTCCTCCTTCCACGCTGTATACTCTTCTGGCCTGAAATAGCGTTAGTCCAAGGGTTAGTGGATTTATATACACCGGTTAAATAACTACAAATTCCAAGCAATTATTTACACCTTATACCCAAATTTAACGCTGGTCGGGTTATTTGCCACACTTATTTGAGACATAGTTTTATAAAACATTTCTACTAAGTACTAGGCCTGGATCCCGCGTACCAAAAAAAATTTAAATAGCAAGCTGAAAATTTGTTAATAACTTAACGGTGTCTAGTCGGAGAAACTTTGATGTACAGGAATACTGGAACAGGGGAAGTTTTAATTGTGGAACAGGTTACAGGTTTCGAACGGTATTTTGTCGGACAGAACTTTCAATTGATTTGTTACCCCTTCATTAAACTCTCATGCAAAACTGAGATTGCTATTTACCACCAATATGATACCTGTCATTTGACATGTTCTACGTGTCGGACTTATTAAAATGCCCAACATATTTGTCGGACAAACATTTTTTCATATATTATATATGTAGGATTCGTTAAAGACAATCGTAATAAAAGTCCGTATGAGTCTTTACAGTTTTAATTAATAAAATAGACAATTAAATTATAGATACTATCAAGTTGACGAAATGTAAAAGTGTTTGTGTAAATGCGACCAAAATTTTACGTGTTCTTACAAAAAGAAATGTATTTTGAAATAATTGCGTCTAATGAATATTATAACCAGCTTGTCATAATACCCGTCTTAAAGCGTCTCTTTAAGCGTATTTTTCGATTATCCCAAATAACACGTCTGTCGTGGTGCTGATGTTAAAATCGACTGACTCTCGCACCCCCACGCTAAATAAAAATCTCTTACATCTAATCTTCCTTTTCCATTTTCCCCTGAGAACCAACCTATTAAAATTGGTTGAAAGTATGTACCGACCTTTTCCAATAAACGAAAACTATTAAAATTAGTCAAGGCGGCTACTTGTTTATCTTGCGTCTTAGATAACTCCGATTCCAAATCCCCAAGCCGATCCACACATGTGTTCGTATGCGTGAGACTCTTATTTCGTTTTCGTAATAATAATAATTAAGAAAAATTATATACAGGAGTCTTAAAAATTAAGATAAAATATTTACAATTAAAAGTAAAGTTTGTAAATAAAGTTTGTTATTGAATAAACTTAAAAATAACCTGCTAATTTTCACAATCATAAACTTGTCAGGATAACACGTTCCACAATTAAAACTTCCCCTGTTCCAGTGTTCCCATACATCAACGTTTGTCCGACTAGACACCGTTAAGCTATTAACAAATTTTCAGCTTGCCATTAACAAATTTTTGTTTGGTACCTACACGGGTTCCAGGCCTATACTATAACAATTTTTATTAGAATACTGAATCATAATGAAATAGTGGTTGATATTCCCCAAAAGAATAAATTTTGCTAATTAATCTTCTGATGTCTTTATTATGACATTTACATTGAATTATGACAGAGTCTGTGCGAGGTTGCCAATTTTTATCATAGTTTCAAACTTTTAAATGATGTAATTTACACCTTTTTCGCAATATGAAACAAGTTTTTTTACAATAGGGCTTTTCATCGATTGTCATTTGTTTCGAGCTTCTGTCATATGTTGTATTATTTGTGTATAATAATAATATACACGGATTATACGATATATGACAGAAGCTCGAAACAAATGACTGTGAATGAAAAGCCCTATATAAAACAAGTTTAGTTTAATTTGCTTATATTCTGACAAAATGGAAAAGTTTCTTATTATTGATATGGCAAAGAGTGATGGAGTGGTAGGTAGATAATAGAAGAACAATGGATTTTGGAAATGTATAATATGGTTTTAAAAAGAGTTATATAAATATATACAAATCAGGTAGAAGGGAATCGTGTTAAGCAATACCTGGGAAGACTTTGAGTGAAGACTCCTCATTTGTACCAATTATATTGATCAGTTTATGTGGGATTCATTATATGGACTTGATTCATTATATGGCGGTCTAAAAAGTTTAAAAATTTAAATTTTCAAGTCGTTATTTAAACAAATGAATATTCTGCAGATTTGGCTAATAAACCGACCACAACCCTAAATTTTGAAATTAAATAATAATGTGTTTTTTTTTATAAATTATTCAGTTAAGACACTAATATCTACATTATTTATAAACAAATGTAACTTTGGTGAGACAAAATGCCTATCTAGTCTGATCAAGAGGTGTATTACGTAAGACAATGTTTTAAGAGATAAGTAAGACGCAAAGGGACAACTCACACATCTCATGGAAAATTGAATGTCACTCGAACACAATAAAATTTACATGAATAGATTGGTCTCTAAATTACAATAATTTCACGTCATTGCGCCAAATCTGAATTTTGATTAAAAATAGCGTAAATTGTAATTAAAGTTTTTGGAAATCACATTTTTGAAGTTCATAAAACTACTATTCATAAATACTATTATTATAACATAATATTATCGCTATTGAAAACAGCTTAATTCAGCGTGAGGCTGACCCTTATTTTGCGGTGCGTCACTGGAAGTGCATTGTCATTGGAACAGACCTTAATACCCGCAGAAAGATTTATAAAGTGCATTTTCACAAAATCTCCTTTCTCTCTCTATCTTATGTATATACCCACTTGATTTTAGATTTATTTATATCACTTTACGCCGTTATTATTCAAAATTCAGAGTTAGCGCAATGAATGAAATAATTGTAATTTTAAGACGAATCTATTCATGTAATCTTTATTGTATTTGAGTGATATTACATTTTTCATAAGATGTGTGCGGTGTTCTTGGGTTGAACGTGTTTGCTAAATTAAAAAAATCACCGGACGTTGACTGCTGTATTTTTTTATTATTGACTGTATTATTGACGTTGACTTTTATTATTAAATATTATATGTATCATGCTCTTGTGCAATGATTTGACAGTATTCAATATAGTTTTGAGAAGGTTAATGTTTGTTTGAAACCTAAAAAGTATAGTAAAAATTATTGCGACCAAAATATAACCCATCACCTTGAATCATGCAAAACTATGTTTTATGCTAACATGCATTTTGTTGGATTACCCTTCAAATTCTAAAGGTACGTATCCATACGTTGGTGATCCGTGCTCCATGTAGCAGCTCCACATATTGGATACGTTGGTGCTCACCGCTCACCCTCTTCGATTCAACCGGTTTGCGGTTTTATATGTCGGGGGCGGATGCCGTATCTATTTGAGGACACTGAGCACCAACCTATGGATATGTACCTTAAGGTGTATTTAGTTGCCATATATTATATGGAATGAATGAAGGAGTTCATAGAACGGTTATTATTACTCACCATTTGCTTTGATTACTTAATTTTCAAGAAGAAAGGTATGTTTAATTAAAAACTATTGTGATATACTTATAATTATGCAACACGATTTATTAAAAAAATATACATCAAACCTGAAACTATAAAAAACAGGGAAACATAGCTATACATACATACACAGAAACGGTACAATATAGCCAATCGTGTTTTTGTAGTAAATTAAAGTTATTTAAAAATAAAATTAATGTATATTCAGTAACATGTCGGAAGGAACAGTAATATACATAAGTCCGGTACTACTATAAAGAAATGGGTAGTACATATTATATATTTTTCACAAATAAGCAAAAAATATTGTCTTAATGGTTGATTTATATCACTATGGTCTGGTGATCACTATCACATCCCTCAGTGATATCTGGGTTGATATGTAGATGGGGCCACGCCACCAACAATAAATATTTATAAACTGGTGGAATAATTAAGTTGCACCAGTGTAAGTGACTTTTGTAAATTTCAAAACAGTAGAAAAATCTAAATTCCTATTCTTTCCTCTATTCTCATGTATTTTTTGTATATCCCCCGTCGTCAAACCCAATAACTAGTTTAACCATAGACATATACCTACCTACCTATAAACATAATTTATGGGCTTATACTAGTGATATAGAATATTTGTCAGTTGGCAACTCGTAACTTAATTCTGTCATCTCAACTTCGCTTCAGAATTGGAGAGGAATGGTTTTTTATATCTTTCCATCTATTTAAAGTGGAGTTTCAGTCCATAAAATTTTTTATAACATTCAAATCTTTTCTGGAATTTTTGGTCTCATATAAATTTTTGTTCACTTTTTTGGTTGAGATTTCCCGAAATATGTGGTACTACAAGGAATAATAAGCTGCAGTAGCATGGCTGCTACTATGAAGCACTAAACAGCTGCCTGAAATTACATTTTTACCATACATGCACATATTCAGCCACAATCCAACCACATTCTGAGTCCTGAGTGCCTGAATCGTATCCTTAACTACTGTATTTTTAGATCTGGCCCTTAGCTATATAGATACTTGCAAACTTCAAAAGTATGCTTCAAGGAAAGAGATTAGGGTTAAATGAAATAGGTATTCTGAAAAATGAGGTGTACTTATAGGGAAGATAATATTTTTAAATATTAAAAAAATATAATAGTTTTATACTAAAAATTACTACATTTGCGACAAATCAAAGTTTAGCAACGTCCAATATTTTAATTGTTGTCAAAGAATATAAAAAATAGGTAGCAAAATATCTTGATTTTGACGGATTTAGGTAGTACCAATGTAAAATATCAACTTGGTAAATAGAAAAATCCCTAAAACTGTGGCATAATAATATACCACATAACAGTTTTATTTTTCGGGGATTGAGTTACATAACGAACTTCTTACTGATATACAAGTAGTAAAAGGCAGAAGCTATACGACAAAAACAATAATCATAACAATAATAAATCTTTTTCTTAAATATATTTCTGATAAATTTACTTTATCTTCGATTCTCAAATTTTAGTACATTTCCGCAAAAGATTGGCTATATTGTACCCATAATGCAAATGCTAAACATGTATAGAAAAATAAGAAAAGGTCAACATATTCTCAACGATAATTCACATTATATAAGATCAGTAGGTAGTTACAAATACCAAAATGAGAAGTAAAGTTTCTCTATGATTTTATTCTTATACTCCCAATCGTACAATATGACAGAATATTATGAATTATAGTAAAAACACGTAGAGTAAGGTACCTTAAATAGGATGGATAAACGATAAAAATATTTAATAGCAAATGGATTTACAGAAATTTTCTGAAATGTTTCAGATTACGAAAATTTTAAAACGTAGCGTTTCATTTCTCTAGAAATAATAGCCCTTAAAAGTTTGATTTTGCTGTACCTATAAAATCTTGTAGACTGTCGTTATTGTTTCTGACTACGTCTTATTTTCAAGTTTCCCTCTATGTCAATTTTAATGCAATGGTTGTAATATAAGGTTGTCAAGGTTTTCTAATGCAATGATTTGACATGTTTTATGACGATTTTGAGTCCTTTATAAATCTCTTGCTAAGATTTATTGGCGGCCATTCATTTTGAAGTTTCCTAGAGTTTAGTATTTCTTGTTTTTTTTTATCAAAGTGGTGTACATATCCATACCCACCCCCAATGACGCTCCCGAAACAAGACTATCTTAATAAATAAAAGAGATAGCGGTACCCAGCTACCTTAGACATGGAGACCTCTCCTAAAGAAAACATCGCACGTAGCACCTACCAATCAAAATCCCACCGTCAGGAATCTTCGCTCCAACCCCCACCCAATCGCCACGTCAGTGAACCCCGCCATCGATGGTATAAAAGAACCGTCCGGTGTCTCCACTAGCAGTAGTGCAGTTAGTAATGAAGAGTGCAGTACCTGGGGGCTCGGGTGACTGAGACTCCGGAAGTCCAGAGGAAGACACAGAGGAAAATATGTTGACATATTTTCTTCCACTGACCATCTCATCTTCTATTACTGTTTTTGTCATATTCCAAGTCATAGTGGACCTTCGATAATACTACCTGGTCGTCAGCAAAACATAGTGTATATAGAGTGCTGTTGTTGTTTAAGGGTAGCTCCATTCATCTTCAGGGCAGGGGTTCATCTTCGCAGGTCTGGTAGGACCTGTACACTGAGATCTCTAGTGGCGTTGCTTTCAGGCACCCTGTTGCTATTCGACACGATTCGTTTAGAGCCACTCCACTTTCTTAGCATATGCGTATCTACCCCATACAGGGCATGCATACTCGCCAATCGAGAAACTGAGAGCCTTGGCTGTGGTGAGGAGGATATTTGGCTGGACGCTCCATTTGTAATAGTGCTAGGTTGTTGCGAGAGGCCATCTTTAGAGTCTTTTTTCGACAGTGTGTTCTATAAATTAGTGTTCTGTCCACCTTTACTTCGGGTATATTGAATATTCCAGTTGGTAGTCTAATCTATCTGATCTTCAGCTTTCTTTTCGTCTCTCGATCTTAGGTGAAAAGAGCAGACTTGGATTTTGGTTCAGTGAGATGTAGGACTTGGCTAGTGTAGTTCTCTTCCGATCTGAACCCATCCTATTCAGGAATCAGGTGAGGCTCGAGGATTGACTTTGCCCTCTCTAGAAAAATTCTTTTGTAAAGTTTGTACAGGTTTGCCTGGTTTCAGCAGGGCAATAACTTTTGTTCACGTTAAGTTTTCACAACATAATGTGTAATCGTAAAGTTTTTCAAATGAAAGTAGTATCAAAAGTAAAAAATATTGACAGATCGCACCAGATTCCTCCTCCTCATTCCGTGGGCCCTTGTTAGGGCGTGGTGATACTCTTAATATTTGGTTTAGTCCTGTCGCCAGGGGGGGTACAACGGCCTCCTGTATTCAGATGGACTTACCCAAGTTTTTATTATGTATTTTGGCCCGTAGAACACGAATTTTTTGGGTAACAGTTGATCCGGATGTCGATAAGGTTGTTATAAACAAAGAAGTTGAGGAATTACATAACAGCGATTTCTCGCAAAACAAAACATGTTTTTGTATTTTTTGGGCCATTCTAACCAAAAAATGTTCCTACAAGTTTTTTCGTAGGATGCATAGTTTTCGAGATAAATGCGGTTGAACTTTCAAAAAATCGAAAAATTGCAATTTTTGAACCCGAATAACTTTTGATTGAAAAATAAAATAGCAATTCTGCTTACCGCATTTGAAAGTTCAAGTCAAATTCTATCGGTTTCGAATATATACATTGCTAAAAATTTATGTGTTTATTGCTAAAAAAAGCTATAAACACATAGTGTTTCCCGTGCCTAATACATGCGTTTACATGCATGCTACGTAGAAATAGCCTCGCTTGCACTTGTACCTACTCTACCTACTAGTTCGATTTTAAATGAGAAATCATTGAAAACATCACTCCAGCACTAGGTGTTTATACTTTTGTTTAACAATAAAATAATAAATTTTTAGCAATGCAAATAACTAAAACCGATATACTTTGACTTGAACTTTCAAATGCGGTAAGCAGAATTGCTATTTTATTTTTTAATCAAAAGTTATTCGGGTACAAAAATTGCAATTTTTCGATTTTTTGAAAGTTCCACCGCGTTTATCTCGAAAACTATGCATCCTAAGAACAAATTTGTAGGAACACTTTTTGGTTAGAATGGCCCAAAAAATACAAAAACATGTTTTGTTTTGCGAGAAATCGCTGTTATGTAATTCCTCAACTTCTTTGTTTATAACAATCTTATCGACATCCGGATCAACTGTTACCCAAAAAATTCGTGTTCTACGGGTCAAAATACATAAAAAAAACTTGGGTAAGTCCATCTGAATACAGGAGGCCGTTGTACCCCCCCTAGCGACAGGACTAGTTACGATCATGTGTCAGATGGAGGCTTCATTTGGTCTGCCCATCGTATTGGAGATTTTGGAATTACTGGAATATGATTCTACGAAATGCTAAAACGTAACCTTATAGGATACGTAACTATCAAACAATCCTTTTATTATGACGTAGACGCCAATAATACTTAAATGAACTATTTGCATGATAATTATTTATTGAGAATAGTTATTTAACTAAAATGTCTTTATGTTTATTAAGGTTATATGTTCGTAAAATCTGTGTTTAAAAAATAAATATCAGTAAAAATACATTTTTCTACTTATGACTAAGAGTAGGTTTTACTTGTAACACACACACTATACCTATTGCGTTTACCTACTATATCGAATAAAAGACTATGCAGACCTCTTATTTTTCTATTTATACACATATACAAGTAAAGCTTTCGAACGGTGCAGCATACTCTAATCTGCTCAGAGATCACCGGAACGTATGAGAATGTGTGCTCTAAAACGAAATTCGTCCCTCTGAAGGATATAACTCATGATTATAGATAGAGCAATCAACGACATGCCAATGGTGTTTGCTATGATAGCTTCTTCTTCATGAAGTGAGTATCTGTTTCTAGACAAGCAAAATAACAAAAATTAGATAACACGAACATTAGAATATGAAGCAAGCAAAGCTGTATGTAACGTAACAAACGTTATGTTATGATGCTATAAAAAAAAACATTACAACAATTAGACAATTTTGCAAAACAAACCATTTGACAATTTTACCAAATATTTGAGCATATAAACATAAATTATGGAATATATAACGATAACGACAAAAACCGTAATTACAGTAGTTTTGAAAATTTAAATCTTTTATAAATTATCATTTCGTTTGCAAAACGACACCAAAAGCCGTCTTATATTTCAGTTCGTTCAGAGAGCATACAAACTGCAACCGGTTTCAAACTGTTAATAAATCATATTTCGCCACGAGTATATACCTTGTTTAGCGATTGTGACACTTACAACGAATCCATTCAAACGCTTGATAAAATATACATCAAACCAAATAATATTATTCATGATCGTCACATGCTAACCACTAGACGACAACAGACAGATGAGACTATCGATTCTTACATGCAATTTTTAAAACAGTTAGCTAAGGAGTGCAATTTTACTGCTGTAGATGCTAATACTAATAAAAATGATACAATCCACAAAGATACTGTTACAACTTTTTCAAAGTAACTTTATTCAAACTCCAATACAATATTACAATACGTTAACAACTTGAACAAACTGACAACTTTTTATACTCAAAATCTCAAATACAACTGATTTATAGAATGTCAAACACATAATGTTTATATAGTTTTCTGACGTTCTAGATGTCACCAGACATTTCTGGGTTATTCCATGACATCCAGAATATTCTCGTACGTGACTACTTCTTCTTTCACGTCGAGGGACTCTTTCTATGTAGGAACAATCTACGGAACTGTCATAACACTGCTCCCTCCTTTATAGTTATTCGCCTCGAATAACTGGTCTATCAGGGTCTGGTTGAAGCCAACAGGGTGGATCAGTTCCATGGTATGGGGCTAATCTCTCAATGTGAACTACCTTGGGTTTACTTCTCGCTGAAAACTGGATGCGGTAGACCAGATCATTTATTTTCTTTAAGACGGTGTACGGGCCTTCCCAGTTTCGTTGAAGTTTCGGACAAAGTCCTTTCTTGCGTGTGGGATTGTATAGCCATACTGGATCACCTCTTTCGAAAGTTGTCCCTGTAGCTTGCACATCGAACCTGGACTTGGCTTTATCACTTTGAAGCTTCAAACTTTTACGAGCAAATTCGTGGACTTTTTCCAGTTTTTCTCTTAAGCTTTCTAGGTACGTCAGGGATGAAGGTTCTTCTTCACAGGTAGGCAATTTTCCGAAAATAAGATCTTGAGGAAGCTTCATTTCTCTTCCGGTGATCATCATTGATGGAGAATAACCGGTTGCTTCATGTTCAGAACTTCTATAGGCTAACAGGAATAGAGGTATTAGGGTATCCCAATCTTTTTGATTATCAGCAACAAACATTGAGAGGTATTGACAAATAGTTCTATTATGTCTTTCGATCATTCCGTCTGATTGTGGGTGGAGAGGCGTAGTTCGAGTTTTCTTAATACCCAAGATTTTCATTAATTCTTGCCATAATTCGGATTCAAAATTTCGTCCCTGATCAGAATGCAACTCTAAAGGAACTCCATGTCTTGATACGACGTGTGTTATGAATGCTTCTGCTACAGTCGTCGCTTCTTGATTAGGAAGAGGTGCAATTTCAGGCCATTTTGAAAAATAATCCATTGCAACCATTAAGTACTTGTTACCTCTCTCTGTCGTTGGAAGTGGACCGAGAATATCAACTGCAAGTCGTTCAAAAGGCTCTCCGGAAAGATATTGTGCCATTTTACCACGACTTCTTGTTCTAGGGCCTTTCCTACCGTTACATAAGTCGCATTTCTTACACCATTCTTCTACATCTCGGCGACAATTGATCCAATAAAATCTGTCTCGAACTCTGGCCAGTGTTCTTTTTACTCCAAAATGTCCTCCAGACAGGCTGCTATGAAGATCTTCCAACACACTTTTAATGTGTGATTTTGGCAGTACCACCTGTTGAACTATACGTACTCCATCGGAACTTTCCCACTTCCGATATAACAAACCATTCGAAAGATGCAAGGATTCCCATTGAGCCCAGTACGCCTTTATAGTTCGACTGTATTTAGATATTTCCTGCCAAAGAGGTCTTACTCCATTTTTAAGCCAATCTCGTATAACTCTTAATTCGTTATCTTTCTTTTGACTCTTCTTAATGTTTTCCAGAGAAATCTGGTCATTATCTTCTTGCTGTTCAACTGTGGTCATCCGCAGACTAACTTCTTCGGTTACATTCTCTTTTTGTGCTAGCTGACGTTGGCTTTGAACTTGTAATTCATTTAATGCATTTTGGTATTCTTGCAATTGTTTATTTAACACATTCTTCTCTTTCATCAGTTTTTGACATTCGTTTTCTAGATTGGACTGTGTAGTTTTTGCATTATTTTGAATTACCTTACACTCTTCTTGCAATATTGTCACCTGTTCTCTTAATCTATCTATTTTATTTTTACTAATCGCTAGTTGTTCCTTCAAATGGCTAACTTCAAATTCCAGTGTATTTTCTTCCTTTCTATGATCAGTTGTAGGAAATCTGTTTCTTAGTGACCATCTACCATCATTTCTAGTGAGACTTTGCGACAGGCTTCTGGATGTCGAACTAGGCGACCTTCTGATCTCATTCTTGTATTCTTCTTTTCGTGCTTGGGATCGGCTTCTGCAATTGGATTTTAGATGTCCCATTCTTCCGCAGTTAAAACATCTTCTGTTTTCATTTCGAGGTTTTTGTTGGATATTTTGTAGTAAGCTTAATATCTGGGATAAAACTAGTTGTTCATTATCTATGGTAGTGACTTGCTTATTTTCTGTAAATCTTATTTCTTTTAATTGTGGAAGAGATCTAGAAATATTTTTCGCCGCTTCGTACTCCTGAGCTGAGATTAGTGCTTTATCTAGCATTTTGTGGTGTTGTAATCACAGAGCCTGTTGCATTTCGATATCATGCAGTCCATCTATGAAAGCCTGTATACCGATTTGTTCCAGAAAATCTCTTGGTGCCTGAGGATATGCCAAATGTAATAATCTTTTAATATCGGCTTCAAATTCTTGCAGGCTCTCATTATGTTTTTGATATCGAACTTTCAGCTGACTTTGAAAAACCTGCTTCAGATGTTGTTGGCCATATCTTGTTTCTAAAGCTTGAACAAGTGAGTCATAACTAGGTGAATCCTGAGGAAGAAATTGAAGGACGGTTGCTGCCTGGCCTCGAAGCGACACCACCAAGGAAGCTGCCATTTCGTTTTCACTCCAGCCATTTGCTCTAGCTGCAGCTTCGAATTGAAAACGATAAGTTTCCCACGCTGTTTGGCCATCAAACGTGGGTGGTTTTAAAATTTTGCTACTTCTAATTATGCCTGGATCAACGATGGAAGAGGAAAGGGCTGTTTTTTCGGATTCGACATTAGTAACTGAAACAATATGAGATAAAGAAGCTTGGGTATTAACTTTGTTTGCTAACTCTACTATTTGTTTTTCTAAACTATATTTCAAATCGTTTTGTTGCTGCTTTATTTTATTTTCTAAATGATTTTGTTGTTGGTCTATTTTGTTTTCTAAATAATTTTGTTGTTGTTCTATTTTATTATCTAAACAGTTTTGTTTTTCTTCTAATATATCTATTTTATTAGTAATTCGACTTACCTCTAACTGAAAATGCTCGTGAATTTGGGACAAACTATTCATAATTTCTACCTCTGCTTGTCTACGCCTCTCCTCCTCTTCTTTTCTAAGCTTTTTATCTTCCTCTTTCTCTTCTTGCCTACGTTTCTCTTCATTTTCTTTCTCTTCTTGCCTACGCTTCTCTTCATTTTCTTTCTCTTCTTGCCTACGTTTCTCTTCATTTTCTTTCTCTTCTTGCCTACGTTTCTCTTCATTTTCTTTCATTTTTAAAAACCATGCTGGTGGTCCGGATGTATCCATTTCCTTCTCAACTTTAGATGATCTGGTATTTACCATAAACAATTCTCAATATCTTCTTCAATATCTCTTAAATCCCACCGCTGTCACCAATGTTACAACTTTTTCAAAGTAACTTTATTCAAACTCCAATACAATATTACAATACGTTAACAACTTGAACAAACTGACAACTTTTTATACTCAAAATCTCAAATACAACTGAACTATAGAATGTCAAACACATAATGTTTATATAGTTTTCTGACGTTCTAGATGTCACCAGACATTTCTGGGTTATTCCATGACATCCAGAATATTCTCGTACGTGACTACTTCTTCTTTCACGTCGAGGGACTCTTTCTATGTAGGAACAATCTACGGAACTGTCATAACAATACGATCAAGATTATTAGAGAGTCTGACATTAACTTTGGAAGAAACTTATAATATGGCTATTTCAATGGAAATGGCAGAGCTCAACTCTCAGGTTTATGCAAGTCAAAATCCAACACTGAGTGCTCTACCTGGTAACTATCAATTTGAGTCAAAGAGGTCTCCAACGAATTCTGAACTTGTCACTGTGGCCGCTGCTACCAACTCTACTGCTAACTCTTCTAGGTCAGGACACAAATGTTTTTTCTGCAGTGGGCCAATACATCCAAGGAAGAACTGTCCTGCTCGGGAATCCATCTGTAAATCCTGTAATAAAAAGGGGCACTTTGCAAAGGTTTGCCGCTCCAAGAGCACTAGTGCATCTACCAATGTATCTGAAAGCTACGATAACTGTACAGCCTACATTCTTGCTACTACTCCTGCTTCATTGAAGAAAGCTGTCGTGCCTGCTTTTATAAAAGGCCTTCGTGCTGATACCCTTATAGATACGGGTAGCTCTGTCAGTTTTGTTAATGAAGACTTCGCTAACATGTGCAAACTCCCTAGGAAGCCATGTACGCAGACTGTTTCTATGGCCTCATTATCGCATTCCTCTCAAGTTAAAGGTGTAACATGTCAAAATATTAAAATTGGTGACCACTCATATGACAACATTAACTTACTTATAGTAAAAAATCTCTGTGCTGATCTGATAATTGGTCATGATGTTTTATCTAACCACTCAAGTCTAGAGTTTGAATTTGGAGGACCTAAAGAAGTATTCAAAGTATGTAGCGTCGTTGAAGCCTCAGTTCCTGCAGTTCCTTTATTTTGTAACCTGACTTCAAATTGTAAACCAATAGCAGTAAAATCAAGCAGGTACAGTGCTGAAGATCAAATTTTTATTAAAAATGAGGTGAAGAAGCTTTTAAACGATGACATTATTGAAGAAAGTCAATCCCCTTGGAAAGCGCAAGTCCTTGTCACCAAAAAAAAAAAAACGAAACTCACAAGAAGCGCCTTGTCATTGATTACTCTCAGACAGTTAATCGATTCACACAACTTGATGCCTATCCACTGCCAAATATTGAGGAAATGGTTTCCAAAGTGTCACAATTCACTGTCTTTAGTGCACTAGATTTTCAAAGTGCATACCATTAGGTCCCAATCCTTCCACATGAAAAGCTGTACACAGCCTTTGAAGCCGCTGGTAAACTGTACCAATTTCGACGTATTCCGTTTGGTGTTACCAATGGTGTAGCCAGTTTTCAAAGAACAATCGACTGGCTCATATGCACAGAAAATCTTGAAGGGACATAATATGCCTACAGTGATGACATAACTGTTTGTGGCAAGACGAAAGTAGAACATGACAAAAATCTTGACAACTTTCTGAAAGCCACAGACAAATACGGCTTGACTTTAAACAAAACGAAGAGCAAATTTAATCAATATAATGGAGAAGTATCTAAGACCCGAGAGGTTCGATGGGAATCCATCTCTGAAATCAACAGCAAAGCAATGGGACCATTGGAAAAGAACATTTATGAAACCTTATACCACAGGTTTTGCTACATCATTTCAATGACCATTGGAAAAGAAAATTGAGAATGTATATGATGACTTTCTCTGAACCAACTAAAGCTTATCGGGCTGTTAGTATCGAATTGCAACGAAATAAGTGGCATGGGTGTCGTAGCTACATCTGCTAAAAGCAAGCGAAAGTTTTATTTTAAGAAAATATCAAAATAAAACTTTATTGGGACCATTTTTAAGGTAACACCTTCGTGGCTTCTAAAAATTTGCAAGCCAAACGAATGCCGGAGCAAAGAATGCTGAGGGAAATCTAATTATTCTAAGGGAATTAAAACGTTCTTAAATACGTTATTTCGTTGCGATTCGACACTAACAGCCCAATATGCTTTAGTTGGTTCAGAGAAAGTCATATACAGAGAGAGTCTGTAAAGTGGAATAAATTCAATATCTCAAATACTAATTGTTTTTTTGGAAAATGCTCAGACCCGTCGATTAGTATTTCAAATTGTCCTTTTTGACATTCAATAAAATGTATACAGGGTGTCCCAATTTAGAGATATGACGTCATCGTCGATTTTCTTAAATGGCAACACTGTCATTTTGATAGGGTGTGTAAAGTTATACATAACTGCAAAATATCAAATTTTTATTCTCTACCATTTACAAGATAATAAAAAATAACAAAGTTATATCTGTAATTTGGAATATATTCAATAATTAAAATACTAACTGTTTTTTTGAAAAATGCTCAGACCCGTCGATTAGTATATCAAATTGTCATTTTTGACATATAATAATAATGTATACAGGGTGTCCCAATTTAGAGATATGACGTCATCGTTGATTTTCTTAAATGGCAACACTATCATTTTGATAGCTATTTTGATAGCGTGTGTAAAGTTATACACATCTGAAAAATTTCAAAATTTTATTCCCTACCATTTACAAGATAATAAAAAATAACAAAGTTATGAAGAACAAGAAGTAATCAAATAATAATTGAATTTATTTATTTCAATTAAGCAAATGCTCATAACGTTGCCCATTGACAATTTGACAATAATTGAGGGCAACATTATGAGTTTTTGCTTAATTTATTGAAATAATTAAATTCAATTATTAGTTGATTACTTCTTTTTCATAACTTTGTTATTTTTTATTATCATCTAAATGGTAGAGAATACAAATTTGAAATTTTGCAGTTGTGTATAACTTTACACACCCTATCAAAATAGCTATCAAAATGACAGTGTTGCCATTTAAGAAAATCAACGATGACGTCATATCTCTAAATTGGGACACCCTGTATACATTATTATTATATGTCAAAAAGGACAATTTGATATACTAATCGACGGGTCTGAGCATTTTTCAAAAAAACAGTTAGTATTTTAATTATGGAATATATTCCAAATTACAGATATAACTTTGTTATTTTCTATTATCTTGTAAATGGTAGAGAATAAAAATTTGATATTTTGCAGTTATGTATAACTTTACAAACCCTATCAAATTAGCTATCAAAATGACAGTTTTGCCATTTAAGAAAATCGACGATGACGTCATATCTCTAAATTGGGACACCCTGTATACATTATTATTGAATGTCAAAAAGGACAATTTGAAATACTAATCGACGGGTCTGAGCATTTTCCAAAAAAACAATTAGTATTTGAGATATTGAATTTATTCCACTTTACAGACTCTCTCTGTATATGTTACCGTTAAAACCCGATTTCAGTTAAAACCCGAATTTACTAGGAAAAACTAGTTTTAACTATGCGCCTTTTGCGCAGGTTTGACTGCTAAATTCAGTTAAAACTAAAAATCCTGAACACATTTCATTTAGAATAGTTTATACTAGTTCAAATTAGTTTTTACTGGAATTACTAGCGAATACCAGTTAAAATCGTTGCGAGAAGAGACAAATAATATGATTTGGCTTGTTCGGGATAGGGTTAGAGACGAAGGCGGCTGGTTGGTAACAAACTAGTGTGTGCTATTAATATTTCCACATCGTTTTTATTGGTTATATTGGACTACTGTGTATTATTCACCAGTGATAATGTCGAAGATCAGGTTGAGAGCAGATGTATAAGAACGTGGAAATAACGTTTTTTGGAAAAGATTTTACAGAAGGAACAGAGCGAGAAGAAAGAAAGTCACTACAATGTTGCGACCAAAAGCATGTTTAATAAATTAATGGCCGAATTACATGATGCGGAATAATTGTCTGCCAAGAAAACTCCAAAACGATTTAGAATTGTTGAAGTTGGCGAAATAAAAAAGTTGGCATCTAGACTGAACCCATTAAATATTATGTAGGTACCTGCTGAAGACATTTTTGACATAATTGAAGCGGCCCACGTTGCTATGGGTCATGGAGGTTGAGATAAATTGAAGACTTAAACTGCCAAAAAATACGCAAATATGACAATTGATATGTTCAATAATTTTAAATCAATGTATAAAACCTGCTAACGGAAGAACAATAAAGCGGAGAATGGTCTTGTGTCGAAACCTATATTGCATTCAGAATTGAATAGTCGCTGTTAAGTAGATTTGATCAATATGCAATCACAAGTGGATCACGGCTATATGTTTAATATGGTTTATCAAGACCATTTAACAAAATTTGTTTTATTGAGACCATTACAAAGTAAGAGGGCAGCAGAAGTTGCTTATCAATGAACTCATATATTCTTGACTTTTGGCGCACCATGCATTTTACATTCTAATAATAGTCCGTTCTTTAACGGTAAAATATCGCAAAACCTCTAAATTTTAAAGAACCGCTTAGATTGACATGAAATTTGGCACACACATAGCTAACATGTCAAAGAAAGAAAGTGATATTGTGCCGATATGTGCTTTTGCCCTGGGGATGGTTTTCACCCCCTCTTGGGGGTGAAAACATATTCGTCCAAAGTAAGTCAGGAAATGGATAAACTGGCTAATTTTAAGTAACTTTTGTTCTATAGAGTTTTTTCACTAAGTCAATACTTTTCAAGTTATTTGGCAGTGAATATGTTCATTTTTTCAACAAAATAACCACGCTTTTAGACGGTTTTTCGCAAATAATTCAGATAGTAAGTATTTTGTCGAAAAAACATTTGTAGAAAAAATATAGCCTGTAA
Source organism: Diabrotica virgifera virgifera (assembly GCF_917563875.1). Taxonomy (NCBI): domain Eukaryota; kingdom Metazoa; phylum Arthropoda; class Insecta; order Coleoptera; family Chrysomelidae; genus Diabrotica; species Diabrotica virgifera. The sequence goes on along the minus strand of NC_065446.1, from coordinate 96,299,818 downwards.
AAAATTAAAAAAAATGGTGTATATATCACGTCTCTATACGTAGTAGAAGCAGAGTTATAGCTAATGAAAAATAGGTTCATATTCGTCAAATTCCAAATGGAATACTTTAACGTGAAATAACCAAATGAAGCACATTTCGGGGAAAACTCATTGCAACTTATTTAAAGTGTTTAGAAAAAGCTTCATTTTTGTTTTATAAAAAAAAATTTTAGCATCAAAAGTAAACAAGTTCCGCTCAAAATAAAGTTAGTCCCTTTTTGTTTTGATAAAAAAATCGAGAAAATCACCCCCTAATTAGTATCTTAAATGAACTTAATCGTTACGACTTCACAAGTTTCTTGACTCGTGTATGTATTGTGTATATGATATGTAAGTTTCATCGGTTCAAAATCCTTATTAATGAAAAGGCTGTAGTTAAAAGGGGTTGAACGAGTCACTGATCACGAATGTATGCAAATTTAGAAACACCAAATCTTAATCAATTTTTGTCTAGCAGAAAAACAAAAAAATACATGATATTCAGAAAAGCAATGCTGACTTTTTTGTTTTTAGAGATTTTTGGTATCTCTAACAATTTTTAAGTTATTTAAAAAAAAAGCATATTTTTCAAAATTAAAATTTTTAAAAATTTTACTTTGAAACCAAATTTTTTCAAAAATATGCACATTGAATCAATGAAACTTACAGATCATATAAACACAACATAAGTAAAATAATTTGTGGAGCCGTAACGATTAATTTCATTTAAGTTGCTAATTAGGGGGTGGTCTTCCCGATTTTTTTTTTGGCAAAACAAAAGGGACCAACTTCATTTTGAGCGTAACTTGCTTAAATTTAATGCTAGAAACTTTTTGTAAAAACAGAAATAAAGCTTTTTTTAAACACTTTAAAAAAGTTATAAAGGGTTTTCCCCAAAAAGTGCTTAATTTTTTGGATATTTCACGACGAAATATTCTATTTGAAATTTGGTGAATATGAATATATTTTTCATTGGCTATAACTCTGGTTCTACGAAATCCAGAGACCTAACGCGTACACCATTTTTTTTTTACTTTTTTATAGGCTATACTAAGAACGTTTTTTTTTCGACACAATACTTACTTTTTGAGTTATTTGCGAAAAACCGTCTAAAAATGTGGTTATTTTGTTGAAAAATGAACATATTCACTCGCAAATAACTCGAAAAGTGTTGACTTGACGAAAAAGCTCTATAGAACAAAAGTTACTTAAAATTAGTCAGTTTACCCATTTCCGGACTTATTTTGGACATATATTTTTCACTCCCAAAAGGGGGTGAAAGTCACCCCCAGGGCAAAAGCACACATCGGCACAATATCACTTTTTTCTTTGACATGTAAGATATACGTATGCCAAATTTCATGTCAATGTCGGTTCTTTAAAATTTAGAGCAAAAACCGTGAAAGAATGTACTATAATGGTCGTGAGTTCGTTAATGCAGTTATAAAAGAGGTAATATCATACTGGCCTGAAGCAAAATTAGTTCATGGAAAATCAAGGAACAGCAAGAGTCAAGGTTCAGTCGAGCGAGCTAACCAAGTCGAGAAAATGTTAGCAGCCTGGATGCAAGACAATAGTACAACAACGTGGTCAAAAGGACTGGCATTTTTTACGTTTATGATCTTATCCTGTATGTATTTTACGTTTTAGAAAAATGATTTGCAAACAATCGCGGTAGCAGATTATTTACTGATTTTTATTTGAATCCGGAAATTACTGAAAAGTTTAGTAAAAACTAGTTTTGACTGAATTATGTTTAGTGTCAACTAGAATTAAGTGAAAATATTTGATAGTTCTAGTTTTCACTAGTTAAAACTAGAATTGTCTAGAGCCTATAGTTAAAACTAGTTTTTCCTAGTAAATTCGGGTTTTAACTGAAATCGGGTTTTTACGGTAACATATACATTCTCTGATGATAACCTAAGAATGCTTGACACCGGTTAGAGTGTTTATGACGCTCTCTGAAGGAACTGAAATATAAGACGACTTTTGGTGTCGTTTTGCAACGAAATTATTATTTATTTCCATTAGTTAAACCATTTAGAAGTTATCGAGCTCCAAAAGTATAATCCATTAAACCATTATCGCCGAAATGGTCTACTGGTTACGACGTTAAACTTGATCGGGCAATCCGAGTTCATTTGTCAGCCATGCCAATATTTTTCTTTAATTTATTCCCAATAGAAAAAAGTCTAGTATACATTCGATGGACACAAAGAAATTATATTGAAAAAAAAATATATTGGGATGGCTGGAATGTTAAATGGCGCAAAAATGTATTTTCATTTTAATGGAAAATAAGATTAGTTTTAATTTGAAAGATTTTTCCATAGTATTTGCTAAATTTGAAATAAAACGCGCCACAAAAGAGCACCTTTGATAAAGTTTGCAGTTTATGGCTCTTTTGTGGCGCGTTTTACTTCAAATTTAGCAAATAATATGGAAACTTTTTTCAAAATAAAACTATAATTTTGTGCGCTACGTAATATTCGTATCAGCTCTTTTGTAGCTAATATTGTGTGGGCCACTCATTTTTACCGTGTTTGTAACTGCAAATTTACCACTGCAAATTTGAGTTTTTTTGTAGATATATTCCATACTTTATATCATATTTGTATTGAGACATCCTATATTGTTTATTGTTAATTAGGAAAAATGTTACATTATGAAAACAAGTTAACGGCGGTAGTCCTTGACTTTTAACTTTTACGCTAAGTACTCATTTGTTAAAACCAAATGAAAGTTGGATACGCGATTGCGTAATTCTCCTTTCAGCATGTGCATTCAAAGTTATGCGGAGATATAAAAGCCATGCCCACCCATACGTTAAATACCTCAAAGAATCTTTACACTTGCAGAAAACGTTAAAAATTGGGTATCAGTGGCGTTTCGACACCTTCAGTAATTACTTTTATTTACGTATATTATAATATACTCGCGGACAAAAATATTGCATATGCATGTGGAATGACATTTTTTGTGCTGCTATCCTTAGCCCCCTGTATCATAGGAATAAGATTTATAACTAAGGGCTATATACTGGCCAGTATAATTTTAAAATTGAATCTCATCAAAATAAGTATTCACTATGAATACTTATGAAGCGACATGAGGGCGACATGAAGACGTGCATTAGCACTAATATGTCATATCCAATATGGCTTTCAAATGGCAAAACATGATCTTCTATAATGTTTTCAATGTACCGGGTGTCCCAATAAGAATGGCTCTCGGCCATATCTCAGGAACCGTTTATAGTAGAGCTTTGAAATAAAAAATTTTATAACAAAAGTTGCCTCAGGAAAAGCCTGGAAATTATTTTCATAATTGTGGGTCCACCGCTAGAGGGCGTAATTGAATATCAAAAATAAAAAAATCTAAATTTTACAAAATTTTCCTAATAAAGGGGCACTGGAAATCCGATTATTGTATTCTTCATCAAATTCTGCGCATATTTGATTTAACAAGTTTAACTCTACCTTTGCAAATAAGAGGTGGGGGTGAGTGGGAACCTTGTTATGAAAAAATGGCTGTAAGTCCGGTTCTGCTAAATCAAATTTTGAAAACTGGGTCTTGTTGAAGACAGATCTTTTTCTTCAATGTAAGCGTGATAATTTTGAACCATCCTAATAAGTAATGAGCCAGCTGGGAGGCGTTATTTAATTTTTTTCAGAAATCTAGTTTTCTTTGGAAAATATTAAATACAAGTATGCATTTTTAATCATACTTTATAAAATTAGATTAAATTAGCAATAGAATAGCGAAAACCGCATGTCGATACCTTTTTTCTATCTCAAGATATCTCGAGAAACGTGTAAATTTTATACATAACTGTTACTATCACCGGTAAACTAAGTTAATGAAAAGTAGTGTGCTGTGGAAAAAAACAAAATAACATTTTCCAGATGTCAACGTATAAAAATATAATTAATTAAAACAACAATATAAAGAGAAGCAATACTATTAAAATTAAATATAACACAGAACAAAAAGAACTACTTAGTGACGACCTAAATATTCAAATTGTTGCCCATCATACACTACTCTAGAATACATTATCCAGAGAATACTAAACGCCATTCAAAGCATATCGAGAGCAGAAATTGAGACTGCTGTTCAATCTACTCTTGAAAGAGTAAATGTTTGCAACGAAAATGATGGGCAAAAATTTGAACGTTTATGTTATCACTAAATAGTTGTTTTTATTTCTTTGTAATAGGGCTTTTCAACGCTTCTCATTTGTTTTGAGCCTCTGTCATATGCCGTATAATCCGTGTATAATATTAATATACGAGATATGAACGAGGCTCGAAACAAATGAGGAGCGTTGAAAAGACCTAATATACGTTGAGAGCTGGAAAATGTTTCTTTGTTGTTTCCATAGCACACTACTTTTAATGAATTATTTCGTTTACCGGTGACAGTAACAGTTATGTTTTTAAATTTACACGTTTTGTAAGATATCTCGAGATAGAAAAAAGGTATTAACATGCGGTTTTCGCTATTCTGTTGCTAATTTTGTCTAATTTTGTAATATGGTATTAAAAATGCATGTCTGTATTTAATATTTTCCAAGGAACACTAGATTTCTGAAAAAAATTAAATAACGCCTTCTAGCTGGCATATTACTCAGTAAGTTTATTCGAAATCATAACTTTTACATTGATGAAAAAGATCTATCTTCAACAAGACCAAGTTTGCAAAATTTGATTAAGCACAACCGGACTCACAGCCAGTTTTTCATAACAAGGTTCCCACTCACCCCTACCTCTTATTTCCAAAGGTAGACCTAAACTTGTCAAATCAAGTATGCGTAGAATTTTATGAAGAATACGACGATCGGATTTCCAGTGCCCCTTCGTTAGGAAAATTTTGTAAAATTTAGATTTTTTAATTTTTGATATTCAATTACGCCCTCTAGCGGTGGTCCCACAATTATGAAAATAATTTCCAGGCTTTTCCTGAGGCAACTTTTGTTATAAATTTTTTTATTTCAAAGCTCTACTATAAACGGTTCCTGAGATATAGCCGAGAGCCATTTTTATTGGGACACCCGGTACATATCAGTTGGCATTCGCCTAATAACCTTCACGTGTTCGGTATGTCCTTTCAAAACATTACCGCTCCATAGCACTATGCCGCCACCACCAAAACTAACGTCCTGTATGAGGTTACAACTGACATACTGTTTGCCAACTTTTTTGTAGACGATGTTTTGTAAATCTTGCTTTCATATGGTGAACGGCATGCCAAATGTAACCTCATACAGAGTGTTAATTTTGGTGGTGGCGGCACAGTGCTATGGAGTGGTATTTTTTGAAAAGGAGATACTTGTGGAGGTGATTGGGTGAATGACAGCTGATATGTACATTAAAAACATTTTATAAGATCATGTTTTGTCATTTGCCAGCTAAATTGGATAAATAATTCGTGTTAATGCACCATGACGCAGGTCTTCATGTCGGTAGAATAGTGAATGCTTACCTTGATGAGATTCAATTTAAAAATTATATTGGGCACCATATAGCCCATATTCAATTTAAATCCGATTATACCATTTATATGATACATTAAAACATCGCATTTGGAAAGGGAATCCTATTTCTATGACACTGGGGGCAGCACAAAAAATTTTATTTCACCCGTTAATTTCAAAATATCCAATATTTTTGTCCGTGAGTGTATAATAATAATGATGACTCTGTTGCCCTTGTATTTATAGGATTAATATTTATCTAGAAATATCGGAAATAATGATTGATCTCGAACTAGCTAAAGCCAAATATTTATTTTCAATTGTCGGTTATTATTTGATTTAAATTTCAACAATTAGGCTATAATCTCTGAATGTAGGCCTCCCGTAAAATGTTCCACCTATTTCTATCTTAAGCTTCTTGAATCCAATTTGTGGTGACACACTTTATGTATAACATCCGTCCATCTAGTCGGTGGTTGTCCTCTGCTTCGGTATGCCTCTTGTCTTGGTTGCCATTCCAGAATCTTTCCAGTCCATATATAATTCGTCAATGTGGCAACATGCCCGGCCCAAGTTCATTTAGCCATGGCCATTCTTTCAACGACATCCGTGACTTCTGTTCCTCTTCTTATGTCTAGGCTTGCTACTTTATCTCTGATCGTAATACCTAACATTGATGTTTCCATAGCGTGTTGTGTAACTCTTATTTTATTTATTGTTCCTTTTGTCAGAGTTAGTGTTTCTGCACCAAATGTAAGAACAGGTAAAATACCTTCCTTTTTAAATAAACTGGTAGACTTGAAAATGTTGTTCAATCTACCAAAGGAAGCCGGGGTATTTCCATCTCGGCTCACTATAATCCTGTAATCCTTTATGATATCCCAGGTACATTTTAAAAACCCCCCAGATCGGCTCGAGGATTAACAGGTAGGTACCCCACTAGTAGGAATAATAATAATTTTATCTTAGAATTTCTCTCTCTCTCTCTCTCTCTCTCTCTCTCTCTCTCTCTCTCTCTTGTCGTTTCCCCATTACTGAGGATCGTGATGTCTTCCAATATTCTGAACAATTTTTTTCCATTGGTCCATATCTTCAGCTGCTCTAAGAGCTTCCCAGAATAAATTATAGATTAGGGAAAATATTGGGTTCTTTGCGAATTTAAGCAACACTTTCTCTTGGTTGGAAATGTTGGCCGTGGAATCGATTTCGCTACTGATACATAGGATAAACTTGGTTAGATGTTTGAGACATATTGACTGTTTGCTGCTATTGACTGAGTAGATAAGTAATGCCGAAATGGCGACACATAGGGAAATCAATGTGTTAGAGAGAGAGCGTTTTATCAATGTGTGGGAGAGAGACAGATGATGTGACACGCCCCAAGATTTTCGGTAGCTACATAATTTATAAAAATATTATGGAACAATGGCGGGTGACTAGGACTACTAGTGACGTCTAGCGGATAAAAGTTGAACTATAAGTCAGTAGATTCCTTCGACGACACGTCGGACATGCGGCAAAAATATTATGGAACAATGGCGGCTGATTAGTGACTACTAGTGACGTCTAGCGGATAAAAGTTGAACTATAAGTTAGTAGATTCCTTCCACGGAGCGTCGGGGCGTGTCACATCATCTGTCTCTCTCCCACACATTGATAAAACGCTCTCTCTCTAACACATTGATTTCCCTATGTGTCGCCATTTCGGCATTACTTATCTACTTGACTGCTACGCCACTGCTCATGTAGTCAAAAGCAATTACGTTTTTAACTTGAAATTATACCTAATTTAGCTTCTATGTACCTATTATGGTAAATATGTATTTACTATAAATGTATTTTTTTCCACTGATATGTAAAATTATTTGATAGTAACAATTAATACCCCATGGGCCGAGCTGGTATATTTTATATCGGGAAGATTTTATCTTTGTGCCGACTTGGGACATTTTTAAAAGACCTACTACCTGTTTGTTGGGCCGAGATAGGCACTGCCCAGGCAGCCCATGTGAGACCTATCCTTCTTTGTATTTCATTTGTCAGATTATCTCGGCCTAAGCAAAACTCATGCCCTGGACACTTGTAAGCTATGACTTGGTCGATGCTTCAATCTAAATTTTATCGCTGACTACAAGACTGTTTTTCGCTGTTTTTTGCTTCTCATAGAGCGTTTGTAGCATATTTGTAACTTTATTAACTCTATCCGATATTAAAACGATGCCATCGGCAAATCTTTAGGCTTATCAGAATATAATAACTTCAGAACTTAAAGAAGTAAGACATTATAGAAATTTACTTTAATAGAATAATGAAAATAAAGGAAATAAGCTTTTGAATTTTCACTATATTTTTTTGCCACCTCAACATGTTTCTAAGTCTACATGGTATGCTAAAAATGTACAAAAATTCTTTGAGGTTTAAATGTATCCTTTTAACTAAAAAAAAAGATTTATTCAATATATATAGCTCAAACAAATAACACGATATACGCACAATACTGATACCGTTTTAATTAGCAAATTAGGGTCAGTATTTAACTGCTCCAGTGCCCATTCAGCGAACACATTTCGTTGCCTATAGTTGTTTACTTTCAGCTCCTGGATCAGTTGCATTTTGTAAGACTACAGGCCAAAGTAATGACGCAAAATTCACAAAGTTGTGATCTGTGAATGGCCGAATACTTGTGAGCCATATGAAATCGACTTACTCGGATTCTCCTTTCTCCTGCATATGCATAGTATGATAAAATTGATCCAAATAATGGCATAACCCAGACATCCAAAGTGAAAGTTATTCTCCAACACCAAATTGTTCTATATGGTCCACATAATGTTCAGAAAAAAGTCACACCATTTTAAGCGTCGGGTTGGGGGGGGGGGAGAGGGGGGGAGAAATCGGTAAATTCGTAGTTTTTTACGTTTTTCGTCAATATTTCTAAAACTATGCGGTTTAGCATGAACCACTTTCTATACAAAAGTGTTCTACATAAAATTTGAAATAAAAAAGGTCCTATGCATAATCCTTCTAAAATGAACGGTTCCAAAGTTACGGAGGTAGTATAGTGTAATTGGTCTAAAAAACGCCTAGCCCAGACATCAAAAGTAAAAGTTTTCCCCCAACACCAAATTGTTTTATTTGGTCCATATATTGTTCAGTAATAAGTTACATCATTTTGAGCGTCCGGTTTGGGGGGGGGGGGGGGGAGATGGGAGAGAAGTTGGTAAATTAGTAGTTTTTTTACGTTTTTCGTCAATAGTTCTAAAACTATGCTTTAGCGTAAACAATATTCTATACAAAAATGTTCTACATAAAATTTAAAACAAAAAAGGTCCTATACATAATTGTTATAAAATCAACAGTTCCAGAGTTACGGAGGGTGAAAAGTTTAGGTTTTCGATACTTTTTATATTATTTGGACAATTGATGATTATTTTGGGTTGTGAGGTTGACGTTTCTTCAAGGGCTTATCACTAACATACCATCGGCCACTGAAATAGCAAATTTTATTTACAAAAAAATTTCTTTCATCAGTAATAATATTATAAATTGCCCAAATAAATATAAAAAGTATCGAAAACCTCCACTTTTCACCCTCCGTAACTCTGAAACCGTTAATTTTATAACAATTATGTATTGGACCTCTTTTGTTTTAAATTTTATGTAGAAAATTTGAGTATAGAACATAATTTACGCTAAAGCATAGTTTTAGAAATATTGACGAAAAACGTAAAACAACTACTAATTTACCGACTTCTCCCCCATCTCCCCCTCAAACCGGACGCTCAAATTGGTGTAACTTTTTACTGAACAATATGTGGACCATATAGGACAATTTTGTGTAGGAGAAAAACTTTTACTTTGGATGTCTGGGTTAGGCATTTTTTTGGACCAATTATAATATACTACCGTTCATTTTAGAAGAATTATGCATAGGGCCTTTTTTATTTGAAATTTTATGTAGAATATTTTTGTATAGAAGGTTGTTCATGCTAAACTGCATAGTTTTAGAAATATTGACGAAAAACGTAAAAAACTACGAATTTACCGATTTCTCCCCCCTCTCCCCCCTCTCCCCCCAAAACCCGACGCTCAAAATGGTGTGACTTTTTTCTGAACATTATGTGGACCATATAGAACAATTTGGTGTTGGAGGATAACTTTCACTTTGGATGTCTGTAGATCTGTAGATGTTGTATGCTATATCCTCTTCTTCTTGCAGTACTGTCTCCTATCGCTGGTTGGCTACCGTCACAGCAAACTTAACTTTGTTGGCTGCAGCTCTGATCAATTGTATTGAACTGCACCCGTACCGCTCCTTTAAATTTCGCAACCAGGAAATTCTCCTACGTCCCACATTTCTCTCTTCCGAGATTTTTCCTTGGATTATGAGTCTTAGCAGGGAGTATTTTTCCCCTCTCATTATGTGGCCTAGATATTCCAGTTTTCTCGTTTGTATGGATTTTATGACGTCGCATTCCTTCCCCATCTTCAGCAAAACATCTTGATACTGTTACTCTCTCTATCCATAGTATTTTCCACATTCTCCTGTAATACCACATCTCGAATGTCCAAATGTTTTTGATGTTTTTATCTTTTTAAGTGTCCAAGCTTCCATGCCATACATCAGAACGGACAAAACATAACAACTTAACATTATCGTTCTTAATTTCAGATTTATGTCCCGGCAGCGTAGTAACTTTTTCATTTTAATAAATGATTATCTCGATATTTCTATTCGCCTCTTAATTTCTCTTGTGTATTGCTTCTTTGTTATAATCATAAATTTAGTTTCTTTGATGTTCAATTTTAGACCATACTTATTGGTATGCGTGTTTATGTTTTCCAACAAATACTGTAACTGTAAATTTGCTAGGTTATCTATTATTATTAGCGTGTCATCAGCGTATCGTATATTGGATATATGCTATATACGCTATATCCATACATCCCTTATAGGGATGTGATGATAACATAAAATTTTTGTAATTTCTTTCCAATCTTCTCTGTTCTGGGCTAGTTCAAAGCCAACGGCTTTGAGATCTTTCCCTCGGTCTCTTTCCTTCAACTTTGCTCTTGATGATTTTCCATCGTGCCTGTTCTTCTGACAATGTGGCAGACAATTTGACATATTCAACAATATGGCGGCTACTAACTGTCAAAGTTCGAAAGTTCCTATTGGAAGACCACTTATGTATTAGTTATTTTAAACTTCATGCTATTTGACAAGTGTTGGCTATAGATATTAAATAATCTTATAGAATATTTGTCAAATACGTACTTTAGCACCAACCAAACTTTCTGCGTAAGTCCTGTAAGAGAGGCTGCTATGGCTAGCATGAAAGTCGTCAGTCCAAAGGAAGCATGGATTGGTACCAGAGCAGCCCTAAACCCTGCGGTTGCTCCTTCGCAGCACAATAACACCAGGAAGCTGAAGAAGCCAACCACAAACTGCAAAATAAATATTGTGTTAACAATAAAAATAAATTATTTCAAAAAATACGTTAATATTATAGTTAGAGGACTGTGTTGTTTATAGATGGTCATTTACCCATCATCAAGAAGCTAAAAATAGAATATAAATTAGATGTAGCTCGCAAGTTATAGCTCAGGCATATTACCCAAAGAATGGTTAACATCGATCTTTATTTGGCTCAGTGCCGGTTTATCCACTGGGCGCTTGGGGCGGGCGCCCAGGGGCCCGTTCCTTTTAATCATAAAAAAATAAAGTCTCTAAACAATTTACATATTCTCCGAAAAAATCTCATACGCAGATACGCCAATACACTGCAAACGCCTTTGTTCTATTGTTACATCTCTTCACGTCTATACACAGTCCCATAGGCAAGCCCCACAGAGGCCCCGTGCCAGTGTTTGTGGCGATGCCCTTTTCCAAAAACTACAGAAAGTTGTTAGATTCGGCATGTCATTGATTAAAAACTACCCAGGTAGTGGTTAAAAACTGTGTAGGTTATTAATCAATTGCCATGTCTCGAATTGTATCCAAAATAATCGCACAAACGAAGTTTTTTAGTTTCTAATAATTTCATTTTGAATTGTGGGGCTTAAATAATAATTTATCTCACTTTTTGGCTTTAAAATAAGTTCTTTTAAAATAGGAACAAAATAAGTCGTATTAAAATAGTTAAACGAAAGACAAAAATAAATATACATAAATCTAATTTATAGATAAAGATACACACTCTTTCAAACATTCAAAAGTAAAGCGATTACAAAAATTGCAATTTGGCATTATACAGTGTCCTCTAAAGCTAGCACTCCACTTGCGATTTGTAGTCGCAGCGACAAAAAATCGCTGTCGCAGAAAATCTAGAATCTAGAAAATTAGTCGCTGTTTGCAGAATCGCGAATTGAATGCTACAACCATGTAACATCAGCTTTTAGAGGTTTTTTAAATCTAGGATAAAGAAGAAGTCAAGACGTCAATAATTAATACTTTATGCAAAAACGATGTTGATGAAACCAAAGAGAACTTGCATAATGAAATTACCCATTTTGTAACGTTATGCCAAAATTTGAATAAACATCATACAATTTATGAAACATTTGATTCTTTCAGGATGTAAAAGCAACTTTTCCCAATATTTTAACTTTACTGCAAATTTATTTGACGATACCAATTTCTAATGCGTCAGGCGAGCGGTCTTTTTCGGCTTTAAAAATAATAAAAACATATTTAAGGTCAAATTTGGGTCAAGAAAACCTAGACGCATTATCACTATTGTATGTAGAGAATGAAGAACTGGAGAAACTGAATTGTGATAATATTATATGGCTGTTTGCGAATGCCAAGTCAAGAAAAGAAGTGATCTAATTTTTGTCTTTATGTATTTTTAGAATATGTTTTTTGCTTGTCATGTGTTGTTTTGTGGCACTTTCTGTTTTTTATTTATGTTTTTAAATGTATTTTTTACGTTTGCTATTCTTCTTGCTTGTTTAAAACAATATTTTATGGATTTTACAATAAACCTTTATAGTTAATGCATGTGTTTTCTTGTTAAAAAACTGACAACGAATAGCAATGAAGGGGGCCCCTAAACCTCCAGCGCCCAGGGCCCGAAGTTAGGTTAAACCGGCACTGAATATGGCTCCCTAAAAAGAAAAACGTAAGAGAATGCGGCGTCTACCGCACCATCAGCTTGATGTCCCATGTTCTAAAGTTGCGACGGAAAGTCATCCATGACCGAATATGTACCTATATCATAAACCGAACATAAACATTAATGATACGTAATTTGGGTTTCGCAAAGGCCTAGAAACTAGTGAAGCTCATTTTTCACTTAATATACCGATGGCCTGGAAGCAATACCTCGTAAGTACCAAAAATTCAAAAATCACGCTTTTGGTGCCGCAGTACTGATATAAACCTTTTCTACCAATCACCAAAAGTAGGTATAAAGGCGCAAAGCAACGAATATCGTACTTTTCATCATGTGTCAATACCTCGCCTAAATATTTTTGCGTGCAATACCTCATATGTGTTTATTTTGCTATGGTAGTTAATTTCGATTATAACGTAAAAGTTGGTTTTGCAAGTTTATATTATAAACTTTACCAGTCTGGTGATTGGTAGAAAAGGTGTATATCAGTATTGCGGCACCAAAAGCGTGATTTTTGGTACTTACGAGGTATTGCTTTTAGGCCATCGATACTAATACTAAGGTGCCTGGGGCCTGGACGTCAGTCAATATATATGTGCGTGTTTTATTGACTATAATAAAGCAATCGTCAAAGTACGAGATGAACAATTAATGCATGTCTTGAAATTAAAGAAGATACATAGACTACAATGACCTCAGGATTATATCGAATTTATTCTATAAGCAACGAGCAAAAGTACGTGTTAACGATCAGCTGTCAGAGGAAATTGAAATCAGACGTGGGATGAGACAGAATTCTTTATAATGCCTACTCGGAAGAAATCTTGAAAAAAGCTCTTGAGGTTGAAACAGCTGGAATAAAGGTAAATGGAGTTCCCATTAACTCCCTTAGTCAGGGCCGGACTGGCACATAAAAAAGGCGCCAACCCAAATCCTAAAAAAAGGCGCCAGACCCCCCCTCCTTTACATCAAACTTTTTTCAAATCCTAACGCATGTATTTTCAAGTAACGCTATAAATATTAATGTTGTTCTGAAGCTATTTCCTTGTGGCATTTTTATAATTACGTATTTTTTATGGGAAATAAGCCACAATTTTACTAAAAAATGAATTTATTAACGTTTCGAAGCCCAAATCGGGTTTCGTTGTCAAAATACAAAATACTATTGAAACTTTAATAAATTAATTCGAAACGTTAATAAATTCATTTTTTAGTAAAATTGTGGCTTATTTCCCATAAAAAATACGTAGCTATAAATATTACTTGTGATTTTTTTAAGTTTATTTTAATTTAAATCCATAAAGTAATTTACTATTTTTATTGGAAATAGTAAATTATATTAAGATGCCATAAAAATATAGCTTCAGTTTCCCAGTATTCCTTTTACTCTGTTAAAGTTTTTAGTGATCTCTGGAGATTTAAAACAAATTTTTGAAAAGTTTGAGTAATCTTTCAACTGCTTCTACAGAGGAATCTACTGGTTCAAAAACAATTAACAAGAATCATGATTGGTGTTCAATATGTCACTTTTTAAATTTTCTCAAATTTTAGAGCGCTCTAACACTCCGTATAATAGAAGAGTAAACCTAGATAAAATATCCGCAACCACACGGTGTCAGGCGATCCGTGCCGAGTGGTGAATGACCTAGATCAGACAGCCGCAAACGGAGCCCTCGTAGAACTGACGAAACCCTTTGAAATTTGAAATTCAAGCCTTAACGTGGGTAAGGGCGCACTGTCTCCCCGGACAGTATAATTCGCCTCTACTCATGGTAACTATATGGATAAGTATTTAATCACGCAGAAAAAATAAATCAAAACGAAGGGACAATGGAGCGAGTCACCGGTGGTGATGCCAGCTGGAACAAGCTACGAATGAGATGATAATATCGTGTTCATCAGTACTGAAGGGAACAAAGGGAAAGTACTTAGCGAAGAAGAAAAGAGGAAGGAGACTTCGGAAAAAGGGGATCTGTTGGAAGAATTCCGGTCAGGGGTAGGGACCTGAACAAGACAGAGCTTCCAGCTGAGGCAACCTTGCAAAGGAGCTCCTCACTTGGGGAGAAAAGATCTAGAGAGAAGGAGTAGAGTTCCGAAATAACGGCTATGGTAAGAGCAATGAATAAACTTACCAGAGTTACAAATAATTTAGTGAAACTAATGTCCGACCATAAGAACACGAAAGTCGAAATCAAGAATGAGTTAAAAAACATTGAAAGAGTCACCAAATATATCTTCTTCTTTCTGTATAGACATAACTGTCTGTTTTTTCAATGTGCCTCTAGTAAGTTGTCGTTCCATCGTTTTCGTGGTCTTTCCACTGATCGTCTTCCTATTGGAGAACCGTCTCGCACTGTCCTTAAACTATCGAAGACCACTGTCCACCGAAGACATGGAGGGCACTTTCAGAGAATTCGCCCTCGGCAGCATTGAGAACCGAAATATAATAGTGGAGAATAGCGGTGAGGTAGGAACGACTAAGAGGCGGCAAGCGTGTCCACACAAATAGACTTCGAAGAGTTATTTCCCGAATAACTTAGTAAAAGAAAGATACAAATGATCGCAACGGTCCTAAACTCAAGGGAAAGAGGATTTGAAAAAATTAACATTATAAATTCGAATAGAAAGAAGATCAATTTACTTTACGGTCGTCAAACCGGGAAGAGGAAATAAACCTCCAGGCGACTTAGTAATGGTCTTGGAACCTGGACTTCTAGGTGAAGGGGAAAGGTCCAACGAACTGACCAGGAAAAACCGAAACTGGTAGTAAGTGCAGTAGGTACATACAAACCAAGAGACCTCACATTTCATTCTATGATCACAATTACAAGGTAGAGACAGGAAAAAGAGAACCGGAGAAGTCGTCAGACTATTTTCATGATCCGTGTAGAGAAAGGGATCACGGAAATGGAATGGGACAAGATACTACTGGCAATTATCTCTAAATTATTGAGGGAAGACATAGAGACACTGGAGACCAGAGAGGCGTCCCTAAGAGTATAGGGGGGCTACAGAGGTAGGAACCTCAGGAAGCTCATCGAAGTCACCTTTATGGGTATGGACCTCCACCTCGCGCTGGAGGAGTATGAACGTGGTGACGTAGAAGGTGATTGTGAAGGGAGGTGGAAAATCATACGCCGAGTTGCTAACGCCAAACAAAGGCAGTGCAGATACGAGGAAGAGTCAAATTGGTGTCAAAAGCGCTAAGAAGATTAGGTACAGGGGCCCAAAAGCTCGAAGTGGCATTAAGGAACAGGCCGAACACCTAAAGAAGATAAGCGTGGCCCGTACGGACGAAAACGTAGTAGAGAACGTCCGGGGCTATCAGGACCAGGTGGATATATTTAATATAGACAGTGATGTCAAATAAGAAGAAATCCTAAGACAGGTTCTCAGGTATACCGGCAGCAGAAAATCTAACACATCAAACTTGTCTCTATAAGGGAAAATAAAGAAGTCAACACAAATAACACAGTCAAGACTGACGCGCATCGTAGCCAAAAAAGCACTGGAAAAAGAACATATTGGCTATAACTCGTGCAAGATACGAAAGAGAGACTGCAAGTCCAGCGATGCTTCAGATGCCTACAGTTTGGTCATGGTAAAACCGACTGCAAAGGAGAAAACAGAGCGACTCCTGCTACAGATGTGGCAAGGGAGGCAATCAGGCACGAGAGTCTAGTAGTGAGGCGACTTTTTGCCTCACTTCAGTGCCCGGAGTATAAATGGAATGTAAATGATTAATGGGATGTTACAATATTGGCAAGTTCTTATTTTTAAAGGATGCATATCGAATTTCTTAAATATTTATACCAAACATTAAAATGGCCACTTTTTGCGAATTCTGACAAAGTTGCGTTTTTACTACGCCCACGGACTTCATTATGTAGGATTCTAGGGCGCAACAATCCTACATATATAATGTAGTTAAGGAGCGCAGAAGACTGCACTCGTATATTTTAGGCCAATTGTGAGATGTAACACTCTTATATTACAATAGAAAGAGCGGATATTGATACCTACGAAAGGCGCCTGAATCGTAAAATTGGTCTTCGAGGGCGCCGCGCGTCGCATCTAAGCCATTTGATTATCTAATACCTGATACAAGTTGACAATTTGTATTTTGTTGTACCCAATGGCTTCATTATTTAGGATTCTGGGGCGCAAAAATCCTATATGTATAATGTAGTTATGGAGAGTAGAAAACTACACCTGTCTATTATAGGCCAATTGTGGGATGTAACACTGTTTGGCTGTTTGTATCAAGTATTAGATAATTAAATGGCTTAGATGCAACTTGCACCTCCCTCGAAGACCATTTTTATAATAGAAACAGCGGAAATTGATACCTACGAAAGGCGCCCGAGTCGTAAAAATTATCTTCGAGGGCGTCGCGCGTCGTATCTAAGCTATTTACCTATTATAATAGAAACATTGGATATTGATACCTACAAAAGGCGCCAGAATCTAAAAATGGTCTTCGAAAGCACCGCGCGTCGTATCTAAGCTATTTATTATAATAGAGACAGTGGATACTGATACCTACAAAAGACAAAGGAATCTAAAAATGGTCTTCAAGGGCGCCGCGAGTCGTATCTAAGTTATTTATTATAACAGAAACAGCGGAAATTGATACCCACGAAAGGCGCCGGAATCGTAAAAATGATCTTCGAGGGCGCCACGCGTCGTATCTAAGCTACCTATGTATTATAATAGAAACACCAGATATTGATACCTACGAAAGGCGCCCGAATCGTAAAAATGGTCTTCGAGGGCGCCGCGCGTCGTATCTGTGCTATTTGATTCTGATACCTGGTAAAAGTAATACTTTGTTGTACCCACTGGCTTCATTATATAGGTTTCTATGGCAGTTTCTGTTTCTTCATTAAGTAAAATCAGTTTTTAGGGGAATGGTTGCCCTAGTCTTTGTGTAAAGGTTAAAAAATTTTTTTTCATCGTCTAATTTTTTAATGGATATATACTAACGAATGCAAAAGGCGCACCGGCCCGCTGGCCGGTGGGCCGGCGGCCCAGTCCGGGCCTGCCCTTAGTCGAACATATTGGGGATCTTCAGAGGCTGGTAACTATGTAGAGTGGGTAATAAAAAAACATTGAAAATATTAAATGAGCACTGCAAGACGTATGAGGCGCCCTCGGGGTAATGATTAGGCGTCCATAATTTTTGGTGGCGAATTTAGATTTCTCGTTCTAAAAACACCCCGCTTAAACCAAATGTCGGGTGTTGTTATCCTGCCTGTCAGGAAACATTCAATAATAAATAAAATAAAAGTTTAACTTTGACATCCTGTAATTCGGTTATTATCAACTTTCGTACTATATTGTTCTGAAGCTATTAGTCCAAGTAATGAAGCTTAAAATAGGACAAAACCTCGCAATTTTTACAGAATGGATCGATTTGCTTGAAAATTTGAAAATAAGTAGTGGATAGTCCAAGAATCAAAATCTATATCATGCCAAAAGGCGCTTTTACCATGGGGGTGGTTACCAACCCATCTCGGGGGTGGAAATTTTTATTATATTTTGACCGCAAGAGTTGGTAAAAGCATTATAAGCAAAAAACCTTCTATATATTTTTTTGCTAGTTAGAAAGTGCTAGTTTTATATCGAAAAAATCAGTTTTTTGCTAATAACTCAAAAAGCTTTCGTTTTATCAAAACAACTTTACTTAACAAAAATGTACCTTTTGAAAAAATAAACAAAACCGTTTTTTTTTTATTTTCTTTAAGTCCAATAGTAATCGAGCTATACTTTATTATATGTTGGCTTTTCTTCGTCAAATGCTAAATATTGTAGTTTCAAAGTCAAAGGACGGGAAACGATGCATTTTTCGAGGATAACTTGTTGAAACTAATTTAAAGTATTTAAAAATATGTATCTCCAGAAATAAAAAATTTCTAGTTAAAAAAATTAAGTGACATAATGAAAAAAATGTCAGTCCCTATTTTTTTCAGCAAAAAAGTGATCGTAAACAACCCCCTAATCACCACCCTAATTAAAATTTGTCATTGACCTGATTTTATTTTCTTGCCTTATGTATTGTTAATAGGTTCTAGAAGTTTGATCGGTTTAGAATGATTAGTTTAAAAAAAAATGGAGTTAAAAGGGAATAACGAGTTTTGGTCGTTTGGTAAAAAATGCCCTTTTCTTCAGAATAGAAAGAGTAGAATCAGAGATACGAAAAAATATTTAAATATGAAATTGTAGCTTATTTAATTCCCAAGAACTTGGTTTCCAAAATTTTTTTTATGGCAAAAATTGAGTGAGCTATTGACAATTAAAACTTGTAATATCATGCAAAAATCACCTTTACCAACCCTTTCAATGCCACCTCTTTTTGTGACTGAGAATTTTAAACAGATTTAATATTAATAGCCTTATAGATCTTGTAAGAACCTACAAAAGCTTTTTTAAAGAACTTTCTAAGATAAAAAATATAAAAGTTACGGTTAAAAAATCAATATATTTTTTTGAAAAAAAAAGGAGAAATCCAATTGGAAGCATAATAATGTAAGTTAGCGGTGTTTTTAGTCATTGACCTTATTTATTCTTCTTTATTTATGTGTTGTTAATAGATTCTAGAAGTTTGACTGGCTTAGAATGATTAGTTTTTAAAAAACTGAGGTTTAAAGCGGATAACGAATTTTTGCAATTTGGTAAAAAATGCCATTTTCTTCAGAATAGAAAGATTAGCATCAGAGATACGAAAAAATGTTTAAATATGAAATTGTAGGTAATTTAATTCCCAAGAACTTGGTTTGATAAAATTTGTTCTACAGCAAAAATTGAGTGAATAGTAAATGAGTCTACCATCGAAAAACATTGATTTTTTAGATATAAAACTAACACTTTCGATAGCGAATAAATCAAAAACTATTAATTTTATCAAAAAAATGTATAGAATGTTTTTTGCTTAGAATGAATGTTTTTATTAACTTTTACAGTCAAAATATAATAAAAAAATTCCAACCCCGAGATGGGGTGGCAACCACCGCCGTAGTAAAAGCGCCTGTCGGCATCATATAGATTTTGATCCATAAACTATCCACTACTTATTCTCAAATTTTCAAGCAAATTGATCTATTCTGTAAAAATTGCGAGGTGAAAAGCTTTGGTTCCTGGACTATATGTATTTGTGGCATTTATATAAATTACTATTCTAACTGAGAAATAAGCCACAATTTAACTTAAAAAATTATTTTATTGACGTTTCGACCACCTCGGATGTAATCGAATGAACTATCTCTCCATAAAGTCGTCCCAGGAACGCAACTCATAAATATTGGCAATATCATTTTAAAGTCATCTACTTTAAAATGTATAATATATTAGGTCTGGATCCCGCGTATGAAAAAAAAGTTGATTAATAGCAAGCTGAAAATTTGTTAATAGCTTAAGGGTGTCTAGTTGGACAAACTTTGATATATGGGAACACTGGAACATGGGCAGTTTTAATTGTGGAACAGTTTAAAAATTTGGAACGGTCACACCACGAAAACGGCACATGTATTTTGTCCGACAGAACAGACTTAAACTCTTCGAACAGAGATTAAAATCAGACTGCTATTTATCACCAAATGGGCGTTTTAATGAGTGGAACATGTAGAATATGTCAAATGACAGGAATTATGACAGGTGATAAATGGCGTTCTGATTTTTGCATGAGAGTTTAATCTCTGTTCGGAGAGTTTAAGTCTGTTCTGTCGGACAAAATAAATGTGCCGTTTTCGTGGTGTGACCGTTCCAAATTTTTAACCTGTTCCACAATTAAAACTGCCCCTGTTACAGTGTTCCCATATATCAAAGTTTATCCGACTAGACACCCTTAAGCTATTAACAAATTTTCAGCTTGCTATTATTTAACTTTTTTTTCATACGCGGGATCCAGACCTATATGTCTGAATTGCCGATATGAATGAGTCAGATTAAATTAAATTATTAGAAGAATTATTTTTATTAAGCAACAACCTTTTTATTTAATTTAGTAGATAATATTTTGTATTTTGATAACGAAATCCCGAGGTGGAATTTGAAACGTCAATAAAATCATTTTTTAAGTTAAATTGTGGCTTATTTCCCAGTTATAATAGTATTTTCGTACTAAAGTAAGTTAGCTTAAATCGGCCTATTTTAAGCTCAGGAATATAAGGTTAAGCTATGGCCCATTCGTTACCAAACATCCTGTATAATATGGTTAATCATAAAAAAATTTAAATAATGTAAACGTTTTATTCGAAATACACATTCCGTCCTTTATTATATTTCCAAACATGGCATAAAAAATAACTCCAATATTAATTTATCTGATTTTCGTTTTATGCCTGTTTTACAATGTTTTATGTATTTATTTTATTTTTATGAATGAACTTAATGTAAGTTTGCCAGTATGTAGCTTTCAATCAATACAGGAATTTTACTAATGAGAGTTATGGTTCATTTGTAGTAATTAAATAAATTTGAAATAATTTTACCTATAGTATTTTGAACATATTGCTATCTCCTGCAATATCCGCTCCATTAAAAATTTCATGAACACACAAAATTTATTTAGGGCGACACTATTAGTCCAGTCGTTAAAAGACGATAATGCCACTAGACCTCTAAAAAAATAATTTCAAGTTGAATTTTGCTGATTATTTCATTCATAGGAGATTCTGACCAACAGAAAGCTACAGAAATCTGAATTAAATCGATTATTTCATTCATAGGAGATTCTGACCAATAGAAAGCTACAGAAATCTGAACTAAATCGATAATTTTTGATAATCTCCCGTCGTTAAGTATATTACGTCAGATGCCCTTCGTTGCTACGAAAAAATACATTCAGTGACATTAATGACAATTAATGTTTTAAAAATTATAAAAGTGATGACTTTCAATCGTCAAATATTTATAAAAACTGTGTGTTTAATGGTACTTACATAAATAAATTACAATAAATAAAGTTTTGGTTTTGAACAGTTTTATTCATGAAATAATCGCAACAAATTGCACTCAACCTCTGAAATTAATATAGAATTTTTGCTCTCTTGACACTTTGACATAATTTCATTCGCCTTCGGCTCGTGAAATTAAAACTGTCAAAGTGTCACTCGGGAAAAATTCAATAATTTCAGAGCTCTTGTGCAATTACTACTGATAATTTCCCGTCGTTAAGTATTACGTCAGATGCCCTTCGTTGCTATGCAAAAATGAACATTAAGTCTATTGAGTAAAAAGAACTATTTGCTTTTACTTCCTCGTATTTAAGTATTTACCTAATAGTAATTGAATAAAGCATTAAAAAAATGACTTTATTCAATTAGTATTAAGTAAATACTTGTAAGTAAAAGCAAATGCATCATTTTATTCAATAGACCCATTCAGTAATATTAATGGTAGGGGAGCAAAGTATGCTAAATGTGCAGTTACTCGAACGCTTTGGGAACCTATTGGGTTGTGAAGAGTAGGTCCTAAAACCAAAAAAAGTTAAATAAAGTTTTCCATTTTAGTGGGGACTTGTCCATTTTTAATTAAATTTTCCATTTCCAACAATCGTTTTTTTAGATTATAGCTTCATCTATCCATAATCCGAAAAAATGTCTGGAATAAAAGTTACTTATTTTTATGCAAGGAATCCAAATCTGCAATAAAAAATTGGATTACCACTTAAGATTTTAAAGTAACCCCCACCCCACCTCCGTGGGGGGTCGTGTTTGGTACCATTCGATAGATTTTTCAAAAATATTGAATAACTGTATTTTTCAGTTTTTCGATCTGATGTTAATTTCGCGAAATATTGCGGGATTCGTATTTAAAATATTAAATTTACCCCCACCCCTCTCCGTGGGAAATCGTGTTTGGTATCATTCGATAGATATTTGAAAAATATTTAGTACGCTTTTTTTAGTTTTTCGCTCTGTCATTTTTTTCGCGAAATATTCGCTTTTTTCTTGTGAAACTTTGGGACTCACCAATTTCCTTACGCCCCGCTTAAATCGTCAGATTTTTTAAATATACACTGTTTTGCATGTACTTAACTTACCTTATCTTAATCTGACGATTTTGAGTTTTTCTAAGGATAGATTTTTTTTCGGCCCCCCCTTAACGAACATTAAGAGCCAATATATAGTAGAGGTTCATGTTCAGAGTACAAGGTTTCTCCCCATGTAATAATCTGACGCGCTCGAGTAACTGCAAAAATTTCCGCTTGGGCTCCCCTACCATAATGACAATTATTAATGTTTTACAACTTGTTAAAGAGAACACCATGAACAGGTTTAGCAAATATTTAGGCGAATATATCAATAAACTATTAGTTAAAATGATTTAAAAAGACTTTTATTCGTGAAATATCTTACCGAATTACTCTTGAGCTCTTAAAAATCATCGATTTGTTTTGCCCTCGTGACACTTTGACATAATTTCACTCCCCTTCGGGTCGTGAAATTAAAACTATCACTCGGGATACAAATCGATAATTTTAGAGCTCTCGTGTAATTACTACTGATAATGTCAATTTTGGAATCCCAAAAACGATGCAAAAAAGTTTGCCACTCCTACCCCCGGGCTTTCCCCTAAAACCCGCTTGGTAGGCGGGGAAAACCGGAAAACATCGATTTATCAAGAATTTGTACACCGTAGAAAAAAATGTTTAAACAAGAGATGTAGCTGAGATAATTTTGAACAGAAATGTTTATTAATATTTTTTTCTGTAGAATGAACCGTTCTCTCAGAAACAACGCTTGAATCGACCAGCGGTTTGATGTCAGTTACGCGCGCGAAAAATTCGATATATTTTGATCAGAGTGTCCTCGACAAAACTCAAAATTAGTTTTAAAGGAACAAAGTGTAGCTTTCATATCAATTTTTTGCATTTTAAAGCAAATGAAGTCAGTTTCTAGAAAGCTGTTAAATAAATAAACGTAGCCCGACTTCTGCCATTTTTGACGATTCTCACGAGATCAATAAAATGCATCACTTCCAATGACAGGTCCCTATGGAATTTCCATTGTCAGAGCCTATAACATTTTTTTTATTAACTCCTAGAGAGATCTGCAATCTGCCTGTTAGGCAATAAGCGTTTTTTAGGACAATAAAGCTGATGACATGTGGAGTATCATTCTAATGAATAATCTCCTTTGGCCTCATACGCCAGTAGACGTGGGTTCGATCCCTGCCAAAGACAAACCATTTTTATTTCCAATAATGACACGAGCCGTCTCACCGTGCCTCGGAGAGTACGTTAAGCCGTCGGTCCCCCCGGGCCAGTGTACATCGACACTAGTTACTTGAAACAGGGTTAAAGATGTAATTGGCGCTGGAACTATCCGAAAGGATCTCCCCGGCAAAAATGCCATACGATATTATTATTATTATTATCTCCTTTAAATATATCTAAACCTAAGTTAAACATTGTTTGTATGAATTTGAAAACTTACATCGGTCAAACTGGCAGAACCATTGACAAACGGATAGCAGAACACAACAATAGAAAACGCACTTCACCTTCTAGATCATAATAATTATTTTAATGAACAGTTTCAAATTTTTTATATTCAAAATAAAGGCCTTATCTAGGCGATATTTTTAGATTATATCTATGCTATCTTTGTTATAACTATCTTTATTAGAATCTATGGAAATTAATAAATTGAAAAATACAGATGCAATTCTGAATGACCAGCGTGAGACAAACAGCTCCCCTGCTTCCCACTCCTCAACCTATTCAGTTAGAGACTAAAATGCAGATACATAGTAAAATAAATCACTTGAGAAAGGCACTCTGCCGAAACAGTTGTAGTGACTAGTGACATACTTATATTATAATAAATTTTGTAGAAGTGTTGAAAATAAAAGTTTTCAGTGTTTTATGGTTAGAAAAAAACCGGTGGCGAATAGTGGTACAAAAAACGAAAAACTAGTGAAAAATAGTAAAAAAAGATTGAAAACTGTAAAAAACTGGATAAAAGTAGATAAAAATTGCCAAGCATGAGTAAAAAGTGATCATTCACTCACAAAATGCATAAAAATATGTATTTTCTGCGTAAAAATCGGTGCAAAATGGTGTTTTCTTGTGAAATATTATTTAAAAAACAGTAATTGTTAAAATCTAGCCAAAAGCATAAAATTTCCGGAAATTCTTGTAAAAAGGGGAAATTCTTGTAAAAAAGGGAAATTCTTGTAAAATGAAAATGTGCATTATCGTTTAGGAAAGAGAAGTGTTAGAAGACAAGAGACGGTAACAGACAATAGCACTAAATTGTATAGGAGATATTGCCATTTGCTTAACAATATCACCACTAAATATCACGTAATATCAGGTAATTTTCAAATTTGTAAAGCGAACAAAGCCGTGTATAACAAACAGTCAGTATGTAAATGTTCCACCTATTGTGGGTTCAGATGCATATGCATCGAGTTAGACCGAACGCCTCTGCGATCTCTATGTAAATCTTGCAGAATACTCGTACATTCACACTTGATAAAATCCATCAATTAAAGATTATGCAACTGATTTAAATTTAGGTTAGAGCCTTAACATTCGCCAGATCATCGTTTCGAGTAGGCCAGTCGAGGCGTGGGAAGACATTGTTTAGCACTAAAATTAAACAGTCTTGTTTATTGTTACGAAAAGGCGTTAACGATTTCAGTATTATTTTTCGTAATTCGATTAAACGATTATATTTTTATATAAACTGTATTTAAATCCCAGAGAACGACAGTTCTCGCCAGTGGCGCACAATCCCCGTACATGCGACACTATATACAGTATGGTTAGTGTGACCAACAAAGCTAAAAAAAAATACCTGAAATCCGGGACTTTTCAATGAAAATCGGGCCATTTTTTTTAAATATAGAACTTTAATATCATCATTTTATTGATTATTTAACATTTTTATGTTGACAGTATTTTTGTTGGGGTTAGGCAAGCGACAATCGGTTGTAACGATAACTACATTTCGACGTAAATCGTTCTCAAGAAAGGAATTTTTGATGTGGTACTAGTATTACAAAGAGCCCTGAACGCTAGAATGCTGGGAAAAAGACCGTTTGGAAAGCCAAGAGAGCGCTGGGAAGACACAGTAAACAGCGACGCACAAGCACTTTTAGGAGTCCGTGTATGGAGAAGAGCAGCCACAGGCAAGCAAGGGTGGAGGCAAAAAATAAAGGAGGTCAAGGCTCAATTTGGGCTGTAGTGCCGCAGAAGAAAAAAAATTAGTATTACATTCTAGAAATTGTTGACTTTTTTGCGTCCCACCAATTCAATTTGATGTGAAGTCTTAAAAGAATAACGTATTCAAAATTTCAAAATAGAATTTTACCAAAATGTTGAAAATTCGGATGGCCCAGAAGCCTTGTCCGGGACGCCGGGACACGACTTCGTAATTCGGGCCATGTCCCGGATTTTTCGGGCTAGTTGGTCACACTAAGTATGGTGCAAATAAAAGGAATAAATTCGATATTTCGTAAAACGGCGACATTAAGGAAAAATCCCGAAATAGGTCGATTTTTATTTTTAAATTTTGATATTTTAGCATATAATATGTCACACAAGTGACGTCATCTATATGGGCGTGATGACGTAATCGATGATTTTTTAAAAAAAGAATAGGGCGCGTGTGCTAGCTCATTTGAAAGGTTATTCAATTCTCTATTCAGTGATGCAAACATTAACATACTTATTTATACAGGGTGTCCAAAAGCAATTTTTTAAATTAAATTAATTGACAAAAAAGAATAATGTATGTAATTTATTTATTTCAAAATACTTCTTACTCTTATCATAAAACAGAAAAAAAAATGTTTGTTTGATAAATAAACGTTGATTTTCGCTTAAATTCAATGTTCAAGCCAGCTCCCGCTAGGCACCTGCTTTTTGGAAGTTTGAACATTTAATTTAAGCGAAAAGCAATGTTTATTTTTCAAATAAACATTTTTTTTTAAATTTTCTGACAGTAGTAAATGTATTTTAAATTAAAAAAAGTACATTCATTCTTCTTTTTCAGTCAATTAATTTAATTTAAAAAAAAATGTTTTTTATACCCCGTATAAAAAATCATATATATCATCACGCCCACTCGTGTGGTATATATGCCAAAATATCATAATTTAAAAATAAAAATCGACCTGTTTCGGAATTTTTCTGTAAAGTCGCCGGTTTACGAAATACCGAATTTATTCCTTTCATTTCCACCATACCGTATACACGAAATTTTCGATTTTCTAAATCTGACTGAACTGAAAATTGGCCCTATCCCATCTTAAAGTATAGGAAAAGACTCGCGCATCCATATATCAACCATCCATTTTGGTCCAAGGATGTGGATTTTACGGCCCTTCCCATTTGGGGTCTGCTTTTCGTTCTCCACAAAACTCCCAAAAATTTCGAAAATTTAAGTCCGACTTTTACAGCTTCTGATAGTACTTATCATTACCTTTCCAATGCATTTTTAATTTTGAAAATCGGTTATACCATTCAAAAGTAGTTACCGAGCTCAGAAATTTTATTCAATTTCTTTTTAAAAAGGGGAAAATGTTTGTATGTTTGTGGAAAAGTTACACCGATCTAATTACACCGACCACCCATAAGCCAGCTATAGGATTTGGTAGGTACAAAACGGCATATTTTTTGGGGGTATATATGAGAGACAGGAAAACCGCAAATACACCAGACTAATAAAGTGAGTTAAGCTTTCAAATGGTGCCTAAGCGGTTAGGATCAGACATACACACGGCTCAGTATAGCCGAAAAACTGAATAACTAAACTTTGAAAATTTTGGTTTTTCGACGATTATTCAAAATTTCAACCTACGAATTGCGCAAATAACTGAGCGTTTGTAGGAGGACTCTAGAAGCGTCTACGGTGTATACCTCATATCTGGGAAAATTCGAATTTTTATAGGCTTCATAAGTGTGATCAAATCTATTTCCCATGGGAAAACGGTTTTTCAAGCTCAATAATTCCTGTAATACCTTCAGATATCATACTTGACCTTAAATGCATCAGATACTTAACCTTAAATGCATATGTTAACAAGTTTCAAACTCGTGTTTAGTGATTAAAAAAGGTTAAGCCGTTTGGAAGTTATCAAGCTTAAAAGTATAATTCATTTAGCCATTATCGCTGAAATGGTTTATGTAGTTGTAGTGGTTACGACGCTAAATTTGACAGGGCAATCAACTTCATTTACCGGTCATCCCATTATTTTTTTCAATCTATTTCGAATAGAAAGAAAATCTAGTGTACATTCGATAGACACTAGATCATTTGATAGATAATGCTACCTACACAGGCGGATAAATCCAAGGGCGGATCCAGGAGCAATTTTCGGGGAGGGGGGAAAACGTGGGAAAATTTTTTAAAAATTAAGGTTAAAATGGTGAGTTTTTCACACACTTTTGAGTGCCATAAAGACATCCTTATTAAAGTATTGTTTGCAATGAAAAATCAGCATTTTTTTTTCTCGAGAAGGGGCCATTGCCCCCTCTCTGAAATCCGCTCTTGACTAAATCGCGACAAAATCAAAAAATCTACTCAAATTTCACTTTTTACTTTTAGCTAAATAATTCACGTGCACAATCAATATTAAAAACATTTCTCTAGTAATTAGAACGCTATCAAAGTTCATTCCTAGACATTCGTTTTTCTTACTGCATACACTTATATATTTACAATCGACCGTGCGCAGTTCTAAGAAGTTAAAGTTAATATAAATAAGCAAAACCAAAGAAAAAAGTTTATTTTGAGATCAACAGTCAACTTGTTCGGCCTAACTTGAAAGTTAGGTAGGTGTATTTTTCCCCACTATACATTCAATTATGCTTATTCACTCTCAGAATTTTAAAATGAGTGATTCAAACTGTTATTCATTGCGTGTATCTAATTACCTTGGGTCGTTAATCTTACATTATTATTATTACATACCGGGTCTGCAAAATCACTATTAGGGGAGTGCATATAGATTTTCACTTCGGAAAAAAATCAAACCAGATAGAACTTTTTGTAATTTCATTAAGAAATGTTTAATAAACAACATATCAAAAAGTTCTACTCGAGAAGTGGGTGCTTCATTTTTTATTAAACAAATGAACTGCGAAATTAGATGTTTTTTTTTAAATGTATGTATACACCGTTCTTAGGCGTCAACGCCCTTCGGTAGGGATCTATGGAGGAGTATCACCGAGCCGGAAGCCCTTATCCCTTCCCGTACCGCTCCTCCATAGGCCGATCAGACGCCAGTTTATTTCAGACCAAGCCGTAGACTCTATTGAGTTTTATACTACGGCGTTGGCCTTTTATAAATTTCATGACCTAGCTGAGGCTCGAACCAGCGACCGCAAATCGCAAATCCACTAAACTTGTCGATCGCCTGAGCCCCAGCTAACTGGACCGTCAAGACCGACTTTTTTTTAAATAACTCCGATTATTTCATTCATAGGAGATTCTGACCAATAGAAAGCTACAGAAATCTAAATTAAATCGATAATTTTTGATAATTTCCCGTCGTCCAGTATATTACGTCAGATGCCCTTCGTTGCTACGAAAAAATACATTCAGTTGACAATTAATGTTTTAAAAATTATAAAAGTGATGACTTTCATTCGTCAAATTAATATTTATAACAACTGTTTGTTTAATTGTACTAATTTGTACTTACATAAATAAATTACAATAAAATTTTGGTTTTGAACAGTTTTATTCATGAAATAATCACAACAAATTGCACTCGATCTCTAAAATTAATATAGAATATTTGCCCTCGTGACACTTTGACATAATTTCACTCGCCTTCGGCTCATGAAATTAAAACTGTCAAAGTGTCACTCGGGAAAAATTCAATAATTTTAGAGCTCTTGTGCAATTACCACTGAAAATATAAATTGTAGAAAAAAACTGACTTGACCGTTGAAAAACTCAAAATTTTACAAAAAAAACCTTGTATACAGATTTTTCTAAAATTATATCTGTAGCCTCTATAATTTTTTATTTATAACTCTAAAGTCACCCTTCTACAAACATTGGCGCACTGTAAACTAGCGTACGGCGAAGTGCACGGTTGAGTTATTTTAATGTAATTCTTTAACTAATGAATCAAATGAAATTTTATAAATTGATTGTGAAAGAAGAATAATTTAGCTATCTTATGGTTGTAATAAAAACAAATAAAGTGTATGATCATAAGTATGGTGTGGGCGGACATTGAGACTTACATGAATTTTGTTTAAAAATGATTTAAAAATGTGTAACTAATACAATTTTTCTTATAAAACTCTCAATTTTGCACAGCTTACCTTTCAGACAGCTTACTAAACGATGTTTCTCTAAAAAAAAATCTCAAAAATTTAATTCAAATAATACGACGTCTCACAAAATGTAATTTTTGAAAACTTCGTAGTTTTACAGAATTACCACCACTTTAAGACGGTTTTACTCAAGTTTGAACAAATTTATTACAGTTTTAGAGGTGCTTTTTATAAGATTAGGATGTAATCTTTAAAATGCACTAAATTATTTTACTTTAGAAATGAAATAAACTATTTCTTTTTGAGAAAATTAAGAAAGATAACAAAAATGTAATACAAAAACCGAAAATTACCAGTTAAAAAAATGATTATACAAAGTTATCAAAACTTTTTTCTGTAAAAACTTACCTAAAATACATTTAATAATAGGCTTCAACAATAATAAATGTTCAACAAAAAAAAATTTTTTTAGCTCTTATACAGTATGTCTGCGCAACTTGAAACCTATTGATAACTTTTTTATTATCAGTTTTACGAAAAAAAGTTATTCTTTATAAAATACTCTACATCGTATATAATCCAAGATGAAACCATCAAATGTCAAATTTTATTAATTTTATACGAGGTATGTCAAAAAATATGAATTTCACTCAAGAGTAAAGCACCTTTATATTTCACAATATCGAAAATTGTTATTAAGAAAAGTTGTTTGAAATTAAAAAATATGTTTCAGTGTTCAATTGCATCCTTCTAATTAAAATATTGTGCATAATAGAGGCACTTAACTCTTAAGAAAAAATCATATGTTTTACATACCTCGTATAAAATTGCAAAAGTTTGATATCTGTTAGTTATATCTTAGATTTTAGACCAGGTAGAGCATTTTATGAAGAATAACTTTTTTTTCGTAAAATTGATAATAAACTAGTTATCATAATTAATTGTAATAAAATGATGATTAGTCCGTTCTTTAACGGTAAAATATCGCAAAATCTCTAAATTTTAAAGAACCGCTTGGATTAACATGAAATTTGGCATACACATAGCTAACAAGTCAAAGAAAAAAAGTGATATTGTGCCGATATGTGCTTTTGCCCTGGGGGTGGTTTTCACCCCCTCTTGGGGGTAAAAAAATATTCGTCCAAAGAAAGTCAGGAAATGGATAAACTGGCTAATTCTAAGTAATTTTTGTTCTATAGAGTTTTTTCACTAAGTCAATACTTTTCGAGTTATTTTCCAGTGAATATATTCATTTTTTTAACAAAATAACCACGCTTTTAGACGGTTTTTCGCAAATAACTCAAATAGTAAGTATTTTGTCGAAAAAACATTCTTAGCAAAAATATAGCCTGTAAAAAATTTAAAAAAAATGGTGTATATATCACGTCTCTACACCTAGTAGAAGCAGAGTTATAGCTAATGAAAAATAGGTTCATATTCGTCAAATTCCAAATGGAATACTTTAACGTGAAATAACCAAAAATGACGCACAGTTCGGGGAAAACTCATTACAACTTATTTAAACTGTTTAAAAAAAGCTTCATTTTTCTTTTATAAAAAAAATTCTAGCATCAAAATTAAACAAGTTACGCTCAAGATAAAGTTAGTCCCTTTTGGTTTTGGTAAAAAATTCGAGAAAATCACCCCTAATTAGTATCTTAAATGAACTTAATCGTTACGACTTCACAAGTTTCTTGACTCGTGTATATATTGTTTATATAATCTGTAAGTTTCATCGGTTCAAAGTCCTTATTATTGAAAGGGCTGTAGTTAAAAGGTGTTGAACGAGTCATTGATCACGAATGTATGCAAATTTAGAAACACCAAATCTTAATCAATTTTTGTCTGTTTCTAACAGAAAAACAAAAAAATATATAATATTCAAAAAAGAAAATCTGACTTTTTTTGTTTTTCGAGATTTTTGGTATCTCTAACAATTTTTAAGTTATTTTGAAAAAAAAAGCATATTTTTCAAAATTTAAATTTTTACAAATTTCACTTTGAAACCAAATGTTTTCAAAAATAAGCACTTTGAATCGATAAAACTTACAGATCATATAAAGACAACATAAGTAAAATAATTTGTGGAGCGGTAACGATTAACTTCATTTAAGTTGCTAATTAGGGGGTGGTCTTCCCGATTTTTTTTTGCAAAAACAAAAGGGGCCAACTTTATTTTGAGCGTAACTTGCTTAAATTTAATGCTAGAAACTTTTTGTAAAAACAAAAATAAAGCACTGAAAACGTTTGTTTTCTATACTTCCACAGAATTTATTATAAGTAAGTGACTACAGCTGTTTACGAACAAACAGTTAACAAAATTTTAAACCAAAAACTCCATAAGAAAGCCCTGAAATTAGTGTATCCACCACCACAGAAAGAACCCAGTACCTTCTGCTCTCTCACATATACTGGCAAGATAACAACAAAAATAGCCAGATACATAAAAAAGAAAGGAATAACACCAGCTTTCAGAACTAACAACAACTTAAGCAAATATATTAAGAACAATAAAAGCCGAAAGAGAAAGCAACTACAGAGTGGTGTGTACAAACTAACGTGTGGTGACTGTCCGAAAACGTACATCGGTCAAACTGGCAGAACTTTTGACAAACGGATAGCAGAACACAAAAGGGCATTCAACAATAGAAAAACAGACACTTCTACATACGCACTTCACCTTCTAGATCATAATCATTCTTTCAATGAATAGTTTCAAATTCTGCATATTCAAAATAAAGGCCTTAAGCTATCTTTTTTAGAATCTATGGAAATTAATAAACTGAAAAGTACAGATATAATTCTGAATGACCAACTCGAGACAAACAGCTCCCCACTCCTCAACCTCTTCAGTTGAAGACTTAAAAAGGAAAACACATTGTAAACTATATCACTTGAGAAAGGCACTCTGCCGAAACAGCTGTAGTCACTTAGTTATAATAAATTCTGTGGAAGTATAGAAAACAAACGTTTTCAGTGTTTTATTATTAGATAAAATGAACTTCCATCAAGTAACGGTCGAATCCATCAATTATTTACAAAAATAAAGCTTTTTTTAAACACTTTAAAAAAGTTATAATGGGTTTTCCCCAAAAAGTGCCTAATTTTTTGGATATTTCATGTCGAAATATTCTATTTGAAATTTGGTGAATATGAATCTATTTTTCATTGGCTATAACTCTGGTTCTATGAGATCCAGAGACCTAACGCGTACACCATTTTTTTACTTTTTTATAAGCTATATTTTTGCTAAGAAAATTTTTTTCCACAAAATACTTACTTTTTAAGTTATTTGCGAAAAACCGTCTAAAAATGTGGTTATTTTGTTAAAAAATGAACATATTCACTCGCAAATAACTCGAAAAGCGTTGACTTGACGAAAACGGTCTATAGAACAAAAGTTACTTAAAATTAGTCGGTTTACCCATTTCCGGACTTATTTTGGACATATATTTTTTCACTCCCAGAGGGGGTGAAAGTCACCCCCAGGGCAAAAGCACACATCGGCACAATAGGGGACATCCATAAACTACGTCGTTGAGAAGCGGGAGGGGGGGGGGCTTGCTTATTTTGACGAAATACGACAGGGGGGCGGGGGGGTATGACTTCACATTCGACGTCGTTTAATATATTGGTATATTTAAATTTGTCGCTATTGCCTCTATAAATATAATTTTTTACTAGCTTTTATCAGCATTAAAGTATCAGATATTCATATAAAAACGTATAGTTTTTGAAATGAAATTGAAAATAAAACAAAACGTTTACGAATAAATACACCTGTGTTAAAATTAAAAAGAATTCTCTTATAAATACTTTTATCGCATACACTTCGTTTTTATCAGTCACAGCCTTAAAATAATATTAGGTAGCACTTTTGTACAGGACAACAAACAATAAGACATGTTCTTTGGGTTTAAACAAGCGCTTCTATATATACAGAACAACGTCTGGAAGCAAACAATATTAAATTGTTAGTTCATTTATGTGCTGCATACTGTGTGTGAAAAATAGTTCTGAAAGAATAAATGGAAATAAAATATTGTGTTCTATTTAGTTAGTAAGTCCTATTTATACTTAGAGAAGATTTATACGCAAAATCTTGGTCCAATGCTATTTAAATGCATTCATTGTTTTAGAATACTCAGAAAACTAATAAAAATTTTTGAAAAATTTAAACGCAGATTGAGAGATTACATTATTATCGAGGGCCAAAAGTTTCTGAAAACATCTATAATGTTTATTTTAATAAGTTACAGGGATAAAAAAGAGAATATTTAGTCTGATTTTTAAGTTCAAAAATTTCATTAAAAAGAAACTTTTGTTTATTCTAAGGGACTTTCAGCCCTCGGTAATAATGTAATGTTTCATTCTGCGTTTATATTTTTCAAATATATTTATTAGTTTTCTCAGGATTTGAAAAAAGAATGCATTTAAATAGCATTGGACCAAGATTTTGCGCCTACCCCCTTAATTGTTCTCGCTATGATACATTCGCAAATAAAGTTTAAAGGTTGATTAAAAAAAACAGAAATAACATTGAATTTTTTTAAATCACTGAAAGGGGGGTCGTGAACTGCAATGACGATCGACATGGGGGGGTTCGTCTGTAAACGACGAATTACGATGGAGGGGGGGGAGGGTATTAAAAAGTCCAAATATTTTACGACGTAGTTTATGGATGCCCCCATATCACTTTTTTTCTTTGACATGTAAGCTATACGTATGCCAAATTTCATGTCAATCCAAGCGGTTCTTTAAAAATTAGAGCAAAAACCGTGAAAGAATGGACTAGATATCCGTAATTTGAGAAAAAATTGAAAATTTTTTTTTCGATTAGAATGATGTAATTGTATATTAAAACATAGTTTTTAATTTCAAACAACTTTTCATAATAGCATTTTTTGATATTCTGGAATATGAAGGTACTCTTTAACGAAATTTATATTTTTGACGTAACTCGTATAAAATTGATAAAATTTGATATATGACGGCTGAGTTTGAATAACTAAGAATAACTTTTTTTCGTAAAATTGATAATAAAAAAGTTTTGCATGTGGTTCCTAGCTACGCAGACATACTGTATAAGAGCTTCTGTATAAGAATTTGTAAATTGTAATGCTATATTCGGATTCAGCATAATCAAAAACAAAATAGAAACATATTTGATCAAAGTAAAATGATGAATTCAACGATATTTTTAAAATTATTTGCACAAAACAATTGTTATTGTTTAAATAATTAAAAACAATTGCGGCCAAATCTGCGAGTAGAACTTTTTACTTTAACATGTATACAGGGTGTAACAAAAATACAGGTCATAAATTAAATCACATATTCTGGGACCAAAAATAGTTCGAATGAACCTAACTTACCTTAGTACAAATATGCACATAAAAAAAGTTATAGCCCTTTGAAGTTACAAAATGAAAATCGATTTTTTCGAATATATCGAAAACTATTAGAGATTTTTTATTTAAAATGGATATGTGGCATTCTTACGGCAGGAGCATCTTAAAGAAAAGTTATAGTGAAATCTGTACTCCCCATAAAAATTTTATGGGGGTTTTGTTCCCTTAAACCCCCCCAAACTTTTCTGTACGTTCCAATTAAATTATTATTGTGGTACCATTAGTTAAATTCAATATTTTTAAAACTTTTGTGGCTCTTAGTATTTTTTCGATAAGGCAGTTTTTATCGAGTTGCGGCTTCTTTTTTAATATGTTTACATACAAATTTTATGGGGGTTTTGTTCCTTTAAACCCCCCAAATGTTTGTGTACGCTCCAATTAAAATATTACTCCGATACCATTAGTTAAACAAAATGTTTTTAAAACTTTTTTGCCTGTTTGAATTTTTTCAATTTTTTCGAGAAGGCAACTTTTATCGAGATATGGCTTCTTTTTTAATGGTTAGTTACTGGTTATACTGTCTTTTTAAATAGTTTTCATATTATATTTTTGGACTTATTAACATAGAAGAGATGATTGTTGCATGCCAATGTGAAAGCCCATCAAACTGTGACTAGTATGAGTGCCGCAAAATTACTGATAAAAAACCTATTAGCTCGAAGGCGTAGAGAACTGTGGATAACAACAATCAACCGGGACGATCTACGATCTCGCTTATTCAAAGCTAAAGAATCATACACTGGTAAGTGTTTTAAAAATAGTTGATCAAATTTTGTTATGATATTTGAACATAGCCACTTTGCACGATGCAAGTGATTGCGAAATTACGTTTTGTCGTTATACGGGCTCTGATTGGGTGTTGAAATGATCTGCCAATAATAAATAATTGTTCAATATGAAGGTAAACAAATGTATAATATATTAGTTTTATTGTTGTGAGGACAGAAACAAAAAAATTTATAATTGTAGTGATTTTTAAATAGTTTTTAAAGCAACAGGTACGTAATAATTGTAAATGTATCATAGGTACCTACCTATTTGAACCTACCAAAATACATAGTATGTAATACTTTTATTTACATAATTTGATTACCATCAAAATTTCTATCAATATTCACCTAATATATTGTTTTCTTACTCTACGTTTTGTTGTATTTTTTCAATTATAAATCATTTCAATTCAAAATCAAAATAATTTGATTTACATAATTCAAAAATGTCAAAAGTTTAATCCGTTTAGTTAGTCGATCTTCGCACATAATGACACACTGTCTCCGTGGCGAAGCATTTAATACGAGTTAACCCCAATACAACGCCAATACCAGCCGCGCTGGTAAGTTGGTTCGAATCCCAATAGAAACTTTTATTTTTTTATTTTTTTTTTATACATTTTATGATTGTAAGTATATTTATTATATAATTTTATTTTCAGAAAATACGTATTTAGTTAAAAAACTTTCCGACAATTAATGTTCAGAAATCATTTGTGGCATTTTTAATGTGTTTGTGTGTGTTTTATTCTTTTATTATTTTAATTTTTGGCAATGTTTTAATAAAAATGTTTGAGAAGTAGTAAGTATAAATTAGTTTAATATATAAATAAAATATAAATAAAAAGTATATTAATTTCGTTTATAATCATATAATCATATAATAGAAGTATAACTTCTTACGTGCGTACAAAGTACACACACATTCTTTTTTTTTCTTCTTAATGGCGGTACAGGCTCCTTTTTTCAATATTTTATTTAGTTATAGAGTAATTTCCACGTACTAACATATTTCTGAAATTGGGCTCTGTACCGCCATTCTTTATTATATTACGAATATGTGTGCCAAATATCTCGACAAAATATTCCAAATTCGAGCCGCAATCTTGGAACGCGTTTGTTGCTACCTGTTGATCGCTACTGTAGCCTCTTAACAAACCCACAAAATTTCAGCTCGATCCATTAATTAGTTTGAAAGTTATTTAAATTGTGTGTCTCAGAGGTCGTTTTTTTAATAACAAAATATAAAATAATAAAGATATGGTAATTCTACTGGCATCATATATGAAAGTTGAAGACTTTTACTTTTAATGTGCACCAAAGAAAGTTAAAAATAAATCATTTTTAAAACCAAAAATCGTTTTGCAAAATTACTGCTATTTTTAACTTATAAACAACAAGAATAAAAACCGCTAAACGCCGCGCCGTAAAAATGAGTGGCGCATACAATATTCCATCTACAAAAGAGCTAATATTAATATTACGTGGCGCGAAAATGTATTTTCATTTCGATGGAAAATAAAATTCTAGTTTTATTTTGAAAGATTTTCCATAATATTTGCTAAATTTGAAATAAAACGCACCACAAAAGAGTAACTCTGATGTTTGTGGCGCGTGAAAAACTTTTTAGGCTCTTTGTGGCGCGTTTTACTTCAAATTTAGCAAATATTATGAAAAAAATCTTTCAAAATAAAAATAGAATTTTATTTTCCATCAAAATGAAAATACATTTTCGCGCCATGTAATATTCATATCAGGTCTTTTGTAGATGGAATGTATGCGCCACTCATTTTTATAGCGTTTAGCGGTTTTTTATTCTTGTATCATGAGTTTTTCAAAGTTTTTTTATAAATTAAATGTATGAAGTTAAATGTAATGTTTCTCGATTACACGTTAAGCGTTATAAATGGTCGCCTTTCTCGCATTCTCTCCCAAATGATCTAGTAATTACGACACCAGACTTGTGATAAGACAATCCGAGTTCATATCACAGCCATCCTAATAATTATGGCCGGCAAATGAATTCGGATTGCCACCTTTTTATCTACTTTCTTTTGCATTCATATTCACATTGCGAGGTTTTTGTCAATGATTTTTCTTTGGTATGTTTATTGTAGTATTTAAATATGTTATATATTAATAAATTGACAATACCAATGTCGAGATCAAGCTGGATTCAGAAAGGAATACAACACAACATACCACTTGCAAACAATGAAAATACGCATTGAACGCGCTAATGAGTACAGAATACCGCTTGTGGATTTTGAAAAGGCCTTTGACAGTATTGAACACTGGGCCATACAATCCTAGCTAATAAATGGAAGGATCGACTATCGATACACAGAAATGTTAAAAAACATCTACGAAAAAGCAACAATCACAATAAAACATCCGCACCAAAACACCAAACCAATAAAATAAATAGGGGAATTAGGCAAGGGAACACAATATCCCCAACATTATTTACATAAGCACTAGAAGATATATTCAAAAAACTTAAATGGCACAACAAAGGAATCAACATAAATGGACAACTGCTGAATAACCTGAGATATAAGGATGACATAGTGGTGATATTAGACAATATGAAAGATCTAACGAAATGTTGACACAATTTGACAAGGAAGCAATGTATTTCAAAGTAATATTTATTTCTATTGAAAAAACTTGTTATTGTTGTGAAGAATAAAGGTTTTTATTGAAAATAAACAAATATATAAGACAATCTGATAGAACAGCTCGGTACGGTATAGGTTATTTGCTTGAGTTGCAAATTGAACGAAAATAAATAAACTAACTTTTGCGTCCAAAAACGAAAATATGCCTGATGTGGGGTTATAGAACGTACAACCAGGAAAAATTATTGGTCTTGTGGAGAAAGTAATGTTCTCAGAGGGACATAGCTGTAGAGCTAGGCGTAATACAGGGCGTTATGTCCAAAACCTATGCTAGGAAAGAGGAACTAGGAAAGCTCAAAAATAAAGCAAGGGAAGGTCGCCAAAAGTAATAACGGCTCTCCAAGATCGTTTAATTGTCCAATCAGCTAGAAGACACCCAACCATTTATCACCTGCAGCTCCAAAGGCAGCTTTTGGAAGCTACAGGTTTAACTGTTTCAGTTAAAACGATAAGAAGAAGAGTTCGTACCAAGAAGTATACAGCAGGAGACAGTTATGGGTTTCCAAGTTATCCGGCAGCACAAGATTTATCGGCTAAATTGGTGTCTTCACCACCAAAACGGGAACATTGGGAATTGACAAAATGTGCGATTTTCAAAAAAGTCAGGATTTGTGTAAAATCAGATGACCCATGAAATCGTGTACTTAGAGGTCGAGGAAGGAAGGTCACAGGTATGTTGATAACCTGTAGTCAGGCTCTGGAGAGGTGCAATAGGAGAAAATTTTATTTTATTGCATGATAATGGACCTCTACATACCATTAGAGTGACTACAGACATCATTGAAGCAGAAGGTATCCCTTGTTTGGAGTGGCCTGCTTGCTCACCCGAGCTTAATCCTATAGACTATTTGTGGGATATGCTTAAAAGAAAAATTAGAGCTCGCCGGGATAATCCACAAAACACCGCACGGCTAGTACAAGCTGCTCTTAATGGATGGAGCAACCTACCACAACAAAATGTTGATAATTTGATTAGGAGCGTGCCCACGCAAACTGAAGCTTGCATAAGGACTAGAGGTAATAACACTGACTACCACAAAATACAAAAAAAAAAAATAAAAACAATTTAAACATTATTCGTTTTACATTGAAATTTTGTATGCTATTAACTTTAAAACAATTACTTTCAATTTGTTTGTTAAATACTTTATTGTTTTATTTAATTGTTATTATATGTATTTGTTATTTTTTTTATAATGGCTTTGGCTTAGCCAATTAGCCAGACTATTTGTTTTTTGTATGGTATTACAATAACAATTAATTTAAACAACTAAGCCTACTTATAATCTAAATTTACAGTGTGTTATAATATTCATGGATACATTTTTCAATTTTGTGTGATGTTTACAATTATTTTTAATTTTATTACCTAAGTCTATTTAAAATTTAAATTTACAGGACGTTACATATTTGTAAAGACATTTTAACGTCTGCTTATTCTTTGTAAAAATAATTTAATTTAAATTAATAGGTAAAGGTAGGGTTACCATAATTTATTAAGGCCAAATCCGGACAGGGGTAGTCCAAGGAAAAAAACATATCCTTGTCCTTGCCTTTTGACACCCCCAAAGTTAGTAATGGTATTATCAGCACAAAGGCAAACTACTTTTGAATCAATAGAGTACTTTTTAATACATTTTAAAACATGTTCTACTAAAAGATCAGATGTTTTACCCGGAAGTTCATCAAAAAATAAAAGTTTCACGTTGACACCTTCATTTTGATTAAAATAACGAACACATACCGGAATCAGTTTGATTTCGTTTCTGTTTGAACTATCAATTGTAACCGTAATAAAATTTGCATCTTTGAGATCTTCGAGTAATTTGTTAAATATGTTTTTTTTAAATATTTTTTTAGTAAAG
This sequence comes from Diabrotica virgifera virgifera, assembly GCF_917563875.1. NCBI lineage: Eukaryota > Metazoa > Arthropoda > Insecta > Coleoptera > Chrysomelidae > Diabrotica > Diabrotica virgifera. The sequence goes on along the minus strand of NC_065446.1, from coordinate 96,259,234 downwards.
AAAAAATCCGGACATTTCTCATATCCGGACGCCAATCCGGACATGTCTTTCAAATCCGGACTGTCCGGACGAAATCCGGACGTATGGTAACCCTAGGTAAAGGGCAATTTAGATCAACTAACTCTTCATACGTATTTGTTATTAAATTGCTTTAAAATAAATATTGTTTGATTTCGCGTGTTTGTTTTTTTAAATTCGCACGAAACAGTAAGAAATATCAGATGATTCCATATAAGTTTGGGTGTGTGTAGGAACAAGTACAATACAGAAAGTCAAATAATACATATTTATACCTAGGGCAAATAATGAAACTGAGTAAAGAAAATCAAACAGCAGAAATAAAAAGGAGAATACGACTCATGGGTGACATTCGGAAAAATGAGCTATATCCGGAAAAAAATATGCCCAATACCTCCGCACAAAAGTATATGATCAATGTGTCCTACCAGTACATATGGAGCACAGACATGGATCTTCAAAATGGAAAATATGGAAAAGATGGCCAAGACTCAAAGGGCAATGGAAAGGCAGATGCTGGGTATCAAGCTAAGTGATAAAAAAATACATGGATTAGAAATAAAACCAAAGTCAAAGACGTAAACAAACATGCAGCTACTCTCAAATGGAAATGTGCAGGACACAACAGCAGACAAAGAGACGGAAGATGGAATGAAGCGATAACCCACTGGAGACCTTGGGACCATAAAAGAGGAAACGGCAGACCATAGATGAGATAGTCGAATGACCTAAAAATATACGCAGGGACCAGATAGACAGGATTAGCACTTAACCGAGTAGAGTGAAAAAATAAGGGGGAGACTTACGTTCAACTTTGGACAAATGAAGGAGAGTAGATAATATATTCATAACACTGAATTATCACATTCCAACCTTTAAATCCATACATGCTTGTACATTGCACAATTATTAATATTATCAGAGTTGGTATGTGTACACTCTACGCATTATTCGCATATTATTTTCATACGAAAAACGAATACAAAACGCCTACGGTCATACAAGTTCTATTTTTGTTTATTTTACAACCTTGAGAAAAATGTATTCATTTGCATTGCATAGATATGACAGGTGATATATGTCTCATATCTTTCACTAATAATTAATTTTTCGATACCCAAATATTCCACCAAAAAGGAACTCAGATAAGAGAAAAGAAGTACCGTACATGCAGCCAATATGGCCAAGCAGGCAATATGGCCACTTCCTTATAACTCGGTAATTACCTTGAATTTGAAGTAGATGGCGCAATAGATATAAACAGTATGTTCGCCAAATACGACAGCCGCTAGAGTAATCAGTCTTAAGCTGACATTGTGAGTGTGTGCTGCATTACAGAAGAAAATAGTGCCTCGTAAGTGCGTCATTATAAACGTGAAACTTATTATATCTCTTTTTACAGTAACAATCACGTCAGTATTTTTTAAGTAGATATTACGTTTAGATTGTGCAAAGGTACGATGATAAATGAGTGCAGTTATTTTTTGGATAAGTTTATGATAGTGCCTTATATTTGAAAAAACAGTTGATTTGGTTCATGTGAGCAATATGGCAATTATCGATAGACAGCAATATGGCCATGGCCATATTGCTATACATACATTTTCCTAATAGCATATGTATCATACCAGTTTTTTTTGTAATGTTTTCTCTATTGTTTAAGGAATAACGATGGGTCGTATTCGCTCTAGAGGCATAAGAGGGCAATGGAGTGAAGAAGACTTAACCCAAGCGCTTCAAGCTGTGAACGCGGGTATGTCAGTAAATAGGGCCAGTACAACTTATAATCTACCAAGGAGAACCCTTAGGCGCTATGTCGAGCAAGGTAAGACAGGAAAAGCCGCCATGGGTCGTAAACCCATCTTAACTCAAGAACAAGAAGCTGAATTAAGTCGAAGAATCATTCGGTTATCCGAAGTAGGTTACCCGCTAACTGCAAGTGTACTTCGTCGATGTGTTTACCGGTATACCAAGTTGAACAATATTCCAAATCCTTTTAGAGAAGAAAAAGAAAAGGCTGGGCGATATTGGCTAAAGGGATTTATGGAAAGAAACCCTCAAATTCGAGTTAGAAAAGCACAAAATCTAAATCCGGCAAGAGCCCAAAAACTAAACAAATTCATTGTAAATGACCATTTCACCAAGCTAGAAGAAGTATCTCTGTCTGTATCTGTAGAGTAGGGAGTGTGAGTCAAGTCCCACAGCACTTAGGCCACAATTGACCCATTGTACATCCTCCCAGGGGGTTGTCGTCCTTAGTTCATTATCCATCCTGCCATTTCCAGGAAGGTGGACAAATCACCTGGTGACATCTCCCCTATATCGGCAGGTGTAGGCCAAGGCTCGCCGAACGCATACTCTCGTATTGACGATAACTCCGGACATTCACATAGGACATGCTCGACAGTTTCGTCATCTCGTTCACACCTCCTGCATAGAGATGTGTCTACTAGCCCCAGTGTGTGGAGGTGTTTTCTTAGTTGACAATGGCCAGTTAAAAAACCAACGGTCAAGCGTAGGTTTTTCCTGGTCATTCTCAAGTACTTTTCTGATGCTGACTTCCCAAGGTTCCTTAGTGTTACCCTGGCAAGTCTACATCCTGGCCCTTCTTCCCATCTTCTTACGGTTTGCGTGTGGGAGTGACATTTGACAGTTTCCGCGATTGTTGTAGTCGACAAGCCAAAAAGATCACAAGGTCCTAAGAGTCTTAGGCCTACTGCCCTTCTAGCCAGCTGGTCAGCAATGCGGTTGCCTTTATTTCTGTTGTGTCCTTTAACCCACCTCAGGATGATGTTGTTACCATCCGAAGCTTGGGCTAGTGATTCATGACACTCCATTACTAGCCCTGATATGACGCGTGGTCTGTTCAGGGTTAGTAGCGCTTGTCTGCTGTCTGTGCAGATTATTACAGTTTTGCCGGCTATACCTTTCCCGATTATCTCTTTTGCAGCTATGGAGATACCAGCCAGTTCAGTCTGAACTACGCTGGCATTTTTGCCCATACCCCATTTTATACTAAGGTTCAATGATCTGGAGTATATTCCACATCCTGAGCCTTCTTTCGTTTTGGAGCCATCGGTGTAGATGCAATATGCATTTGCCACGTTTGACTCTCTATGTTGACTTGTTTCGATTTTGTAGGGTTTGTCGAAGACAAACGTAGGTTTAATTGAGTCGCATCCATGGCCCGCATGCAGCTGGGGCAGTGCCTCCAGCTCACCCCGCCAGAAACGACATCTCAATTGTCCCATTCCTACATCAAGGTTTGCACCCGCTGAGCGTAACCTCATCATCGTCATCAGCGCCACCTCTCTGACATATATGTCTAAAGGGGTAATGCCAATGAGCAACTCCATTGCAGCAGTTGGTGTTGTTTTCATGGCACCTGTTATATTTAGGCAAGCCATCCGTTGAATATGGTTTAGTTTGTTGATCGCTGTTGCCTGTAGCACTTTTGGTACCCAAGCAATGGCTCCGTAAGTTAGCATTGGCCTAATGACAGTAGTGTAGATCCAGGCGACCACCCTGGGCGAAAGGCCCCAAGTGCGTCCGACCGTTCGCCGACACTGTTCATAGGCAATATATGCTCTTTTAGCTCTACTATCTAAGTGAGAGTTCCATGTTAACTTCCTGTCAAGGGTAATACCAAGGTATTTCACCTCTTCAGAGAAATTCAGACTGCAGTTTAGAATCCTAGGGGGTACTAAGCCCGTGATCCTTCTTTTTCTGGTGAAGAGGACCATCTCTGTCTTTTTTGGATTTATAGACAGTGAGTGTTCCTTACACCATGTTTCTATTAGTCTGAGAGCAACTTGTAATCTCTCGCATAGTGTGTTCTCAAACTTACCGCTTTGCAAGACGGTTATATCGTCTGCATAGGCTATTGTGTAGAAACCGTTCTTGCTGAGTTGGTAAACCAGGGTATCCAACACTATGTTCCAGAGGAGTGGTGATAGCACCCCTCCTTGTGGACATCCCCTCGTAACCATCCCTCTAACCAAAACGTCTTCTACATTTATGCTTATTGCTCTATTTGACAGCATACTGAATATCCATTCGCTCACGGCCAGAGGGACATTCCTGACATTGAGCTGTTGGGTGATGGTTGGGAAAGTTGTTTTATCAAACGCTCCCTCAATGTCTATGAATATACCTAGGGTGGATTCTTTATTATCCAGCGATCTTTCAATTCTTCCCACTACTTGATGAAGTGCAGAATCGGTAGATCTTCCCGAAGTATATGCATGTTGATTTGGATGAAGTGGATTATGAACCAGAACTTCATCTCTTATGTACCTCTCGCATAGCCTTTCCATCGTTTTCAAGAGAAAAGATGTCAGGCTAATTGGTCGGAAAGCCTTCGGTAGGGTGTAATCCATCCTACCTGGTTTTGGTATGAAGACCACACGTACCTCTCTCCACTCTCTAGGAATATATCTCAGAGCCAAGGAGGCTCTGAACATTCCCACAAGGTGCGGCAAAAGAATATCCAGTCCCCACCGTAGTAGGGCTGGATATATGCCGTCAGGCCCTGGTGACTTAAAAGGGGCGAAGCACGATATGGCCCATCTTATCTTTTCCTCACTAATTAATGTTCTGGCAAGATGCCAGTCATTTGGTGTGGGTAAGATTATTTCTTCCGTCCAGTTTGGTGCTTTTGAAATACTAGAACCGGGGAAGTGTGTTTTCATCAGGACCTCAGCACTTTCGCAAAGGTTGGAAGTTTTGCTTCCATCTTCCTTTGTTAGTATGCTGATATGCCGATGTGGATCTTTTGAGAGCGCTTTTTGTAGCCTGGAAGCTTGCGGAAAATCTTCGATTTCCTCACAGTAGGCTCTCCAAGCAGCTCTTTGTTTTTGTCTACAGACTTTCTTAAACTCTCTGAGGTTTGATTGATAAATATCCCAATCCTCTTTGAGTTTGGTGCGTTTTGCTTTATTAAAAGAAGTTCTTGCTGTCTTTCTAAGGTGTTTCAGTTCAGTGCACCACCAAGAGTTGGTTTTGCGACTTTCCTGGACCATCCTTATCGGACAGGATTTTTTATAAGCGTAGCTTATTTTATTTTGGATAGATACCGTGTACCTTTCCAATTCTGTATTAGTTCCTGGAGTTAAAGCCTTTTCATTCCGCAGAGCATCTTCTAAGAGGCGGTTGTAGAGTTCTACACCCGTCCACCTAGGGTCGCGAGATTTGATAAGGCTTTTTTCCAGACTAATAATATAGGTCAACCAGCGGTGATCAGACATAGAGATGTCCTCTGAGACCTGCCAGTTCTGAATTTTATTAGATATTTCTGCTGTTGCTAGCGTGATATCTATAACAGTTTGGCTACGAACATTAATAAATGTAGGTTCCGTGCCTCTATTTAAGATATACAAATCTTTACTAATAATATAGTCATAAAGAGACTTACCTCGAGAGTTGTTATCTTTGCTGCCCCAGCCTAGATGGTGAGAATTCGAATCGCAGCCGATAATAAGTTCTACCTTCTGGCTGAGAGAATGGTCTACCAGATCTTCCATCTCCTTTGTTGGTGGTAGGGTGGCTGCATCTGAGGGTAGGTAGACCGATGCTAGTATCAACTCTCTGCTTTTGCCTTTTCCCCATGGGCATTTTACTTTAACAGCAGTTACGTCTGAAGTACAAAACTGCACCAGGGGGGAGGCTTTAATTTTCCTGGGAACATATATTGCTGTTCTCGGTTGTTGGTTGCTTGGTAAGCTGAAGATTTGACCATTTAGACTGCCAAAACCAGTTATTTTGGTCTTAATTATCCAAGGTTCTTGGATTAATGCTATTGCATCCTCCTTTACATCCAGGTGGCGGCAGAGTGTCGCTGTTGCCACCTTTTTGTGCTGGAGGTTGCATTGAATAATGGTTACCTTTTTCCTGACGTCTTTGCCCATGGCGAAGGTGTCGTATTGGTTCTTTTTAGGCGTCCATTTCCTCCTCACTTGAGGAGGCGGCAGCCTTAGTCGTTTCGGTGCTTCCTCTGCAGGGTTCGTCGACCACCATCTGATGGTCGTCGTCCTGCTGTGGAACCACGGGTGTTTCAGTCTCAGTGACCGTATCCGGTTGCCGAGTATCTGAGGTCCCTGGTTCCGAGGAGGTGCCCTCCATTTTTTGTTTGCTTGCTTTTAGAGTCAATGAGGTGAACGCGTAGCTCAGCCTCATTGCTCTTTTCTTAAGGACAGCCATGTCCTCGTCTCCGATTCCGAAGACGAACAGGTGTCCGTTTGGATCGGTTTTGGCCTCATGGTGGAAGGTGCACCATCTCGCAACTGACATGTCCGGATTTTGCGCCGTTAGCCTCCGCAGCACTCTTTCTGTGTCATCGGAGGTGTTAGTAACATCCTCCGAGATCCATAGAGAGGCTTTAGTAAGCTTCGGCAGCTTATCCTGACTGACAACAGCCAGTGATGCGTCCTCCCACGGTTTGAGGTCATCTATAGCCTTTTTTAGCCACGCAAGCGCCTCTTCGTCATCGCAGACCACTCTGATGATCTCACCAGAGTAGGTCCACGACTTAAACGTGGGCGCTCTTGCTTGGCTGTTGGAGGTGGACAAGATTGCTCTGTCCAATTCCTCCATCAGGCTGCGTTTGATAAGGTTTTCTCGGTCGGCAGAAACCTTGCCGTACGGGTTTACCTTATCTATGATAGCTACCCTAAGGTGTGTTACGGAGGCTTCCGCGAAGCTTTGGGAAGGGGCAGTGGTGTTTCCACCGCTGCGTACCTTCTTGTGCTTCTGCGGCGTGCTCTCCGTGGAAGTACTTGGGTGAAGGCGCTTCACACCGGGGGCTGTCAGTTCCTGTCCTCTTTTGGAGGTGGAACTGTTGACAGCTTCCGATGCGGGCACCCTCACCTTTGTTTTTGGAGGGGCTGGAGAGGGATGGGTGGCTCCCGTAGGTGCCTTCCCCGCCGCCTCTCTGGCCTTCCTCCTTCTTTTTAGCTCGGCGCCACTAAGTTTGTGGCGCTTTTGCCGATTTTCCCGAGGTGATCCTTGTCCGGCCTCTGCTGGGGCCGAAGCTTGAGTTGAACATTGCTGTCCGTCCTCAACCGCGGCCTCCAGCTGAGGTGAACGTTTTGGTTCAGCCTCGGGATTTGGTTTTGGTTTTTTGTTTGTTATTGTTAGTTTGTTGTTTGAGTCCATGATGTTCCCACGAGTAGCTAGGGAAAGGTTTGTCACCCCTGGAAGAGCCCCGCATTACCAGAGGAAGGCTATATGCAATGGGGTTTCGCCTGGTACCCCAAGGGGATCGTTCACGACCACATACACCCTGTAGCCATCCAGCCATCGGCACGATTACCATCCACCTTAGCTTGGGTAGGTTTGGGGTAGGCTGCTTCTTGGTCGCTGATGCAGTTCGTCCACTTCTAGTGTCTAGACTACCTAAGAGAGATTCCCAGATACCCCAGAGAACCAAGTGGTGACAGGAACTGATCTAGCAAGGTCGTTTCACATCCTTTCATACTTCCCATTCATCAGGCCTAGCCCGTTTATAGGGGGTACCTACACTCAGCGGAGAGCTCCTTATTAGGGAGATCCTATTCATTCACACATGCATACTTGTTCCACTTCCTACACCAGACTACAGCCCTATCTAAACTGTCAGCTTAAGCCCCCGAACTCACGTCAAAGTCTTGCAGCCACTATCGGGGGCTAGAAGAAGTATTGCGATCTTTACATATAATGGAATATCCTGAAAGAATCTATAATATCGACGAGAAAGGATGCAGGCTCTGTTTGCACCATCAACAAAAGGTGTTAGCTGCAAAAGGGTCACGGCGGGTACATCTCGTTACGAACGAACACGCACAAAATGTTTCAATTGTAGCCTGTGGTAATGCTATCGGAACAGCAATACCTCCCGTAATTTTATTTAAAGGGAAGCGCATGAAACAAGAATGGAGTGATTCAATGCCTGCAGGGACTTCAGTACTTATGACCGAAAAAGGTAGCATGACACAAGCAGCATTTTCCCGTTGGATAGAGCATTTTGCAAAGTTTAAGGTTCAAGGTCAATGTCTGCTTATTTTTGATGGAGCCAAGTGTCACTTAGACTACAGTATTTTGGAAACCGCTGACAGATTTGATATAACGTTGTATTGTTTTCCCAGTAATACGACTCACGAACTCCAGCCAATGGATAAGGCTGTATTTAGGGCGTTTGAGTATTACTGGGACGATGAGGTAGTAAAATATTTTTCCACGCATCCAGACGAACGTTCAATTAGTAAGATGCGTTTTGGAGGCATATTTTCAGCTGTTTGGGATAAAACAATGACAATGTCAAATATTAAAGCAGGCTTCAGAGCAACAGGGATATATCCTCTAAATCGTGAAGCAATTCCAGAGATTGCATTTGCTCCAAGCACTGCAAGTCAAAATCAGGACCAAGAACCTCAACAGCCACAGCAAATGTCTCAAGAAACAGTTTCATCTAATACATCTGGTTTATTAGAGAATAAGGAAAATAATGTCGATCGCTCAATTTCTTTAGAAGCTGGTCCATCCACATCTGCTGTAAGATCACAAAAGAAAAACGGTACTAGAGCCAGAACTTGTACCCATGATGACAGCAGCAGTGATTCAGACAGTCATTTCAGTGTACACGATGAATCTAGTAACTCTTATTCTGACGAAGAAATTGTACAAGATCCTGCCTTGAACGAGAACAGTTCGTTTACTGAGATGCTACCAACTCCAGATATGGTACTAACCAAAGCTAAGAAACCCAGAAAACCTGCTCTGAACAGTATCTAGAGCCCAAGTTGTCACAAGAAACTTGTTCACTAAAGAAAACAAAATTCATAAGGATATTTCAGTATCAAGTACGAATATAAAAAAAAATCAAAAATATCTAGAGCACCAAAACCACAATGTAAAGTTTTAAATGAGTGTATTGTAAACTCTGCAGGGAAGATAGACAAGCAGATATGTGCTTATGTGTTAAATGCAAGGCTTACGTCCATGAGGAGTGCATGGGACTCACTAAAGACGATGTCATAGAAATTTTCATGTGCCCAGATTGTGGATAAAAATTTCATTTTTATGAATAAACAATTTGTTTTTGCAGTTACCCTATATTGACCTGTCATAATAAATTAATTTTTGAGCTTATGTTATTATTTTGACCTTTTATTTCAATTATTCCCGAATAACATTTTTTTGTAATTCTGTACATAATGAATATTTTGTATGGCCTTATTGCCATACACCCGGTTGGCAATATGGCCAACTCATATTATATCTTATATTACTCATATTTTTGTAACGGTTCTTACGGTTGACTTTTAATTACTTAGAATATCTGTCCAATAATGTAGTTTATACTATAGCATATCAAAAGTTTTGAAAAACTGAAAACATTATTATGTAAAAAAATAAAACGTATTAGCATGGCCATATTGGCTGCATGTACCTTACATATAGTAAATAAAGAGTTGTTCTAGTAAATTGAAACACTGTATCATTAAGAAATCTCGTCTCATCAAAAACAAACCTCTAAATGCCCAAGAATGATCATCATCATCATTAGCCCTTTTGAGTCCACTGCTGAACATATAGAGTAGAATGCATAATACGCTATCTCCTTGTTGAAGTCCTGTCTGTGTCTGGAAAATTCTTCATATTCCGTTCTGCACTCCAACTTTACACTCAACTGTTAACACGATTGCTCTCACCAATTTTACTAACTGTGCTAGGATAATGAATTCTACAATGGCTTTATATAGTTTATTTTTTTCTACACTATCATAGCCACATCTAAAATCTACAAACAGATGGTATCAGTTTCATACTTATGTATAAGTTTTTTCCAAAACTTGTATTAGAGTAGACCAATATTTTGTAGTTTACGTTTAGAAGAGTAACTCTCCTGTACTTGTCACAGATTGTTTGATCTCCTTTCTTGTGAATAGGTACAGAGTATACCTACTCTCTGGTGTTCTACCTGCTTTCAAATCAGTTCTACCAGCCTACATATACAATATGTCAGATTTTGCGGGTCATGGTTTAAAAGCTCCGAAGGAATGCCATCTGCTCTAGAAGTTTTGTTTTCTTTAATTTTTTTTGCTTTCATGATTATTTCAGTTCGCGTATTACACTACTTTATCAAACATAAATAGAACAAAAATAAAGGATGATGTCGAATGAGCTGTAAGAAACTGGTCAACTCGAAATTGAAAAAAATTAGGGGAAATACCATGCAATGGAGCGATGAAATCGAGAGTATCTTCGAGCTAATATAAAAAGTACTTCCATGAAATATAAAAAATTGTACAACGGTAAAAAAAGAATGTGTGTGTACTTTGTACGCACGTAAGAAGTTATACTTCTAAATATGATTTCAATGAAATAAATATACTTTCGGACAGTTTATTTGTATTTTATTTAAAGATTAAATTACTTTTTACTTACTACTTTCCAAAAATTTGTATTAAAACAATACCAAAAATTAAAAAAAGATTAGAAAACACCAGGATTTGAACCGGGGACCTCTTAATCTCCAGTACAACGCTCTACCACTGAGCTATACCCTTTTCTTTATCCGGGCTACAAGATTTTTCAGACATAGTGACAAACAGACGAAGTTGATTATAAAATACTTTAAATATTACTTATTATCTTATTCCCGAGGTAGACAAGTTCAAATACACAAAAATTATAATAGTTATTTATGATATAAATGTTAAAAGTACAATTTTAAGGCACGTATGTGAAAGTTTGGTGTGAAAGATTCGCTTCGCTCATTCTGCAATTCACATGAGTGCCTTAAAAATGTACTTTTTAACACGTATATCATACAATATTATAATCTATTATAATCATACAATAATTATAATTTATTCATTCTCAATTACAGGACAATACCTACAAAAACTTTTACTTGAACTTGACTGACATTATATTTTTATATTTTTCTTGACATTACATCAAAACTGCCTATACTGTCAATACGCAAATCATAACAACTATAGAATAACATCAGAATCTACTTTTTATTTTTGTATATTCTAACAAATTTTAATAGTTTTTTTTTCTACAAACGTGTTAAAAATGCACAGTTTAAATTAAATTTTAAAAAACCTTTTAAACCACTTTTTTTCAAATTGCGCAAGTTGTATTATTAATATTAATGTTAATAAATGAAATATAAATATTTTGACGTTTCACAATTTGACAATTCACTTTTAACTGCAGTGCCTTAAAATTTTTAAAGCACTGGTGCTTTAAAGTAGCATTTTTAACGCTCCTATGGAGTGCTATAAATTGCATTTTTAACACGTTTGTAGAAAAATATATTTAAAAACACTAATATATTAACTAAAAGGGGGAAGTTCCCTAGGTTGGCTGTATACCATATAGTTAAAAAACTCTAACAAGAAGTAAAACCACTTCTATGTAAATTGGTATATTTATTAAAACTTAAAAATCCCAATGGATTGAATAAAATATGTCCAATTCAGAACGTTTTCAGACCTATCGGTCCATCATCAGTGAATCTACAATAAAATAAGTAATCCCACCATTAGAATTGAAAGATGGTTGAAAATTTTTTTTAAAAAGCTAAAAATGTGGTTAGATTACTTACGTGCATACTTGCTAAATAGCCCCAGAACCAAACAATGGTTGAATTTAAAATTCGATTTACATTATTTAAAAATAATATTCAACAGGCTAAACGCCGATGTTACAGGATATTGCCTATGGGAACATGGTGAAACCCTACCAAAACCTCAATCAACCATCTTAGGCCAACTTTGACTATAAAGTGACACTAGTGTGTATGGAACTGTTTGAAGTGACATTGACAGTAGAGAAAAAGGTAGTCGATTTTACAGTTAATTAACCAATAGGTCATGACCCACAACAAATGATAAAATTTTTTTTTTTTTTTTTTTTTTTTTTACGGTTTAGCAATGGGTAGTTGCTTATCCCCTTTCTTAGCTGATGTTTTTATGGATCACTTAGAATCCAACTATATCATAAAAAATCCAGAGATCTTACACTGGTTCCGTTATGTTGATGACATTTTAGTCCTCATTTCTGGTAACTCTGATTCAGCTCACAACTTACTTCACAAAATTAATCAAATCCATCCTAATATCACCTTTACCATGGAACTAGAATCTTCTAACTCCATTAACTTTCTGGATTTATCTATTACCAGACTACATGACCACTTCAACTTTGGTATCTACCGTAAACCAACACAGACAGATCATGTTATCCATTCTACTTCTAATCACCCTTTATCATATAAACTCTCAGCTTTTCGCAGTTTTATACATAGATTAAACTCTATCCCTTTATCCGTAACTGAATTCAACAATGAGTTGAATATTATCAAACAGATTGCAGTCAACAATGGTTATGACCCAGACATCATCACTAAACTTCAACAAAAAAGAGAACTCAAATTACTACAACAATCCGCTTTCTCTACATCATCCACAACTACTCCCATCTATGCCTCCTTACCATTCAATAACTCCAAATTATCTGAAAGAGTAAAACATATCATTTCCAATTCTTGTGACAACATAAAAATATCTTTCAAAGTTAATAACACTCTCAGCAAAAGTTTAACTAATACCAAAGATCCTATCCATTATATGAACCGGAGTGGGGTATACAGACTCTCTTGTTCAGATTGTGATGCCACCTACATCGGCAGAACTTACAGATCCCTTTCTACCCGATCTGCTGAACACAGCAAGAGAGATACCACTTCTGCCTTTTCACACCATTTAAAAGTCAATAAACATGAACTTAAGATTCCTGAAGGTGTCCAGTTGATACACAATATTCAACAAAACAATACACTCCGTTTAGACTTATACGAAGATTTGGAGATTGGCAAGGACATGAAGAAGAGTCCCAACTGTGTCAATAGACAAACATCCCTTAACCGCAACTTTGTCCCCATTCACCGCCAATTATTCTCATATTTCCTATTTTTCAACTTCCTCTTTTTATCCTATTCTTTCTCTCTCAACTTTCTCTCCCTTCTTTTTCAAAATTTCCTCTATCCTTCACTGTTTCAAACTCCTTTACCCAACTAACATTATTAACTACTGAACCCTATTAACCATCACCTCATTAATTCACCCTACTATCTTTTTACTTCTTTTTCATTTCATTACTTCGTTCAGTTTAATTCCACACCTTATCTTTTCTTTATCCCTCTCTTTCCCTTAAAATTCTTGTCTTTATACCCTACACCACAGCCCTCTACTTTTTGTCTTTGACTTTTCCAAGGAAAAAAAAAAAAAAAAAAAATTTTTACCTCTCCAACTAACATCACATCACTTAATTTCAGTTCTCACATTCAGATCCATTATCATTACAATTAAATTATATCAATATTCTTTTTCTTACTTTGGTTTTATTTTATTCAGTACACTTTCAATATTATTTTCATTTTAATTTCATTCGTGTATCAACTGGACTTAACAGATATAATCATATTTTTCTTTATCTCTAACTTCACATACCCTCACTTTGTCACAAGAATTATCTCAAAACTTTTGAAATAAAATTAAAAAAATAAAACATCTCATAATAATTACAATTCTTTTTCATTCACATATTACACACTTTTAATTATTTGACTGTATCCTAACTCAAATCCATTATTTACAAAAATTTACATTTATTTTTTTAAATAACAATATTTTCCTTTTACATATACAACCACCAATACAATATAGACTAGATTAAATTGCCTACCAATTTATTCATTTTGTACAATAACATTCCAACTAATATTGATTCTTTCTTTTTCTCACCTTCATCTATTTTTATCTTTTTATCATTATTGACAGCAGCTCAACTTTCTTTCTATCTATTTGATCAATCTAATGTTATGGTATACAGTCAATATAAATAATCTTATTTTCTAAATTAATTTTGAATATCACAAGTTCTTTTCAATAACCAATAGATTTAAAATGTTAGACATTTTCAGATATTAAAATTTTTATCATTTGTTGTGGGTCATGACCTATTGGTTAATTAACTGTAAAATCGACTACCTTTTTCTCTACTGTCAATGTCACTTCAAACAGTTCCATACACACTAGTGTCACTTTATAGTCAAAGTTGGCCTAAGATGGTTGATTGAGGTTTTGGTAGGGTTTCACCATGTTCCCATAGGCAATATCCTGTAACATCGGCGTTTAGCCTGTTGAATATTATTTTTAAATAATGTAAATCGAATTTTAAATTCAACCATTGTTTGGTTCTGGGGCTATTTAGCAAGTATGCACGTAAGTAATCTAACCACATTTTTAGCTTTTTAAAAAAAAATTTTTCAACCATCTTTCAATTCTAATGGTGGGATTACTTATTTTATTGTAGATTCACTGATGATGGACCGATAGGTCTGAAAACGTTCTGAATTGGACATATTTTATTCAATCCATTGGGATTTTTAAGTTTTAATAAATATACCAATTTACATAGAAGTGGTTTTACTTCTTGTTAGAGTTTTTTTACTAATATATTATTTCCACACCTTTTCTGGACTGATACATACATAAATTAAAACATTTAGTAACGAACTCCATACGTCTGTGTGCGCATGCGCGCAGATTAATAAAATTTCACCCTCAATCGCGCCTAAAGAAGTATAACTTCAAAAATCACCATATAATTATAAAGGGTAAAATTAGTATGGTATAACTAGATCCAAACCCAGACATCCAAAGTGAAAGTTATCCTCCAACACCAAATTGTTCTATATGGTCCACATAATGTTCAGAAAAAAGTCACACCATTTTGAGCGTCGGGTTTGGGGTGGGGGAGAGGGGGGAGAAATCGGTAAATTCGTAGTTTTTTAAGTTTTTCGTCAATATTTCTAAAACTATGCGGTTTAGCATGAACAACCTTTTATACAAAAATATTCTACATTAAATTTGAAACAAAATAGGCCCTATGCATAATCCTTCTAAAATGAACGGTTCCTAAGTTACGGAGGTAGTATAGTATAATTGGTCCAAAAAAGGCAGACATTAAAAGTAAAAGTCCCAGACATTAAAAGTAAAAGTTTTCCTCCAGCACCAAATTGTTCTATATGGTCCAGATATTGTTCAGTAAAAAGTTACACCATTTTGACCATCCGGTTGGGGGGGGGGGAGATGGGGGAGAAATCGGTAAATTAGTAGTTTTTTTATGTTTTTCGTCAATATTTCTAAAAATATGCTTTAGCGTAAACAATGTTCTAAACAAAAATGTTCTACATCAAATTTAAAACAAAAAGATCTTATACATAATTGTTATAAAATCAACGATTCCAGAGTTACGGAGGGTGAAAAGTGGAGGTTTTGATACTCTTTATATTTTTTGGGCAATTTATAATATTTTTACTGATTGAAAGAGATTTTCTTTAACAGGATTTGCTATTCCAGTGGCCGATGGTATTTTAGTGATAAGCCCTTGAAGAAACGTCAACCTCACCGCCCAAAATCATCATCAATTGCCCAAAAAATATAAAAAGTATCGAAAACCTCCACATTTTACCCTCCGTAACTCTGGAACCGTTGATTTTATAACAATTATGGATATGACCATTTTTGTTTTAAATTTTATGTAGAACGTTTTTGTATAGAACATTATTTACGCTTAAACATAGTTTTAGAAATATTGACGAAAAACGTAAAGAAACTACTAATTTACCGATTTCTCCCCCATCTCCCCCTCCCCCCAAACCGGGCGCTCCAAATGGTGCAACTTTTTACTGAATAATATGTGGACCATATAGAACAATTTGGTGTTGGAGGAAAACTTTTACTTTGGATGTCTGGGTTAGGCCTTTTTTTGCACCAATTATACTATACTACCTCCGTAACTTCGGAACCGTTCATTTTAGAATTATTATGTATAGGGGCTTTTTTATTTCAAATTTAATGTAGAACATTTATGTATAAAAGCTTGTTCATGCTAAACCTCATAGTTTTAGAAATATTGACGAAAAACCTAAAAAACTACGAATTTACCGACTTCTCCCCCTCTCCCCCCAAATCCGACGCTCAAAAAGGTGTGACTTTTTTCTGAACATTATATGGACCATATAGAACAATTTTTTGTTGGAGGATAACTTTCACTTTGGATGTCTGGGTTATGTCATTTTTTGAATCAATTCTATCATACTAAATATGTCAGAAAAAGAAAAAAAAAAGAATGTCAGAAAAAGTTGTCTTGGTTGAGAAACATAATTTTAATATATTTATTTTAATATAATGGATTCAATAAGATTATGTTATAAATACTCTTATGGAATCCATTATCTTTAAACGCAAATAATTTGAAAACTACTTAATGTATCGCAATGAGATATAAGAATGATATTTATGTAAAAAGTAACAAGAAATAAAAAAATATGCTGATATGATTATTACGACAGTGGCGTAGATTATGAGGGGAAAAAAGTAGCGAAAATGAAGTAAATATCCCTACAGCACGCCTCTGGTAACAGCGGAAAACTGTTTTTTCTACGAGCGTGCAAAAATGTCTACTTTCGCGAACGCATTTTAGTTTCGAAAGTTTCACTTTTCCGCACGCGTGTTACTTTTCCGCACGCGTGTTACTTTTCCGCACGCGGTTTTTACTTTTCCGCACGCGTGTTAATTTAGATATGTTAATATGGCCTTAAAGTAATTATAATACATGCAATAAACTAATATTTAGATATTATTTACTAATTTATTTCAAATATATCTTATTGTGTTCCTGTTTTAATGAAATTAACGCGACAATTCGATGAAATAAAATTATTTTGACATAATATTCGAAAGTCAAATCGGTACACAATAACAGTCGTTTTGAATCATTGTTATGGAAACCAAGATCGTCGTCATGCTAACTAATTATATTGAAAGTTTGGTTTTGACAACCTAGTCAAAGAATTAATTTGTGTATGTATTTTCATATTAATTAAATTAATTGATTAAGATTTGGTAATTTTTTAAAGACTCTTAGAAAAAATATTGTTCCTAACTCTTGCAGAAAGTCTCTTTTCCGCACTCGACTGCTTGCCGAACTCCTGCTTCGCGTCGTTCGGCAAACTGCAGTCGCGTGCGGAAAAGAATGACTTTCTGCACTTGTTAGGAAAATAACTATTTTAAGACTAGTTAAAGTATCCTAACATATGTAAACTGTGTGTAAAATTTGAACAAAATAGTTATTTATGATATAAGCGTTAAAAGTACACGTTTAAGACACGCATGTGAAAGTTTGCAGAATGAGCGAAACGAGTTCTGCAATTCACATGAGTGCCTTAAAAATGTACCTTTTAACACGCATATCATACATTATTTTTTACAAAATCTTTTACTTGAAGTTGACTGACATTCCATTTTTATATTTTTTTGACATTAAATCAAAATTGCCTATTATACGGACAATACGAACTGCAGTGCCACAAAATTTTTAAAGCACTAGTGCCTTAAAGTAGCATTTTTAACGCTCGTATAGAGTGCTAAAAATTGAGTTTTTAACGCAGTTGTAGAAAAAATATTAAAAGGTGCTTTAGCAATGGTCTAAAATCATTTTAGAATATTTGTAATAAAACTCGTATCTCGGTAAGTATCTCGGTAAGGAGGAATATTTTATTATTTAAGTGATTTAGGTTAAATCTTCGTATTTTTTGCTAAGGTTTCGTCAGTTACTCTCTGGACAATTCTTAATGAAACACCCCGTATAATTGCATAGACCAGACATAACATTAATTTCAGGACTTTCTTGCAAATATGCATCGACATGTTATTGTTATATAAAATTGGTTTACAGGTCATAAAAGCCTTAGTGATATTTCGATCCTGGCAATTTACATGCCTTACCACTTATCTGTATACCTTGCACTTGTATTGTATTACCGTTAAGGGGATAGGCGCAAAATTTCGGCAGCAATTCTATTTAAATGCATTCATTTTTTTCGAATCCTGAGAAAAATATGGTAATATAACAGTATTTTTGAAAAATTTAAACGCAAAATGAAAGAATGCGGTATTACCCAGGGTAAAAAGTCCCTGAAAACTTATATAATGTTTATTTTAATAAGTTACAGGGGTGAAAAAAAGAGAAAATTTAGTGTGATTCTTAATTTCAAATATCCCAAGCAAAAGAAACTTTCTGTTTATTCTAAGGGACTTTCTACAGTCGGTAATAATGTCTTCATTCTGCGTTTAAATTTTTTAAAAATATTTATTAGTTTTTCAAAATTTGAAAAAAATGAACACCATGTCCGTGGTGATATTTTCCAAATCGACCATTCGCTATCTTTGTGATACAACGCACTCAGTCGAACAGAATGTGCTGATAAGACAGTGACAATTTTAAATATTTGACACGGTTTCAGGAATATTTTGAGTTGTTTATTAAATAATATTGAGAGTGTATTTGGTAAATAATTGATTTCTTCTTCTTGTAATGCCTATCCGTTTCGGATGTTGGCGACCATCATGGCAATCTGTACTTTGCACACTGCTACTATAAAAATATTTGTGGTTGTTGTGTTGAACCACGTACGTAGATTTTTCAGCCAGGAAATCCTTCGCCTTCCTGGTCCTCGTTTTCCTTCTACTTTTCCTTGCAAGATTAGTTGCAGCAGTCCATATCTTTCACTGTTTCTCATGATGTGGCCGAGGTATTCGATTTTGGATGTTTATATTGTGATTAACAGCTCTTTTTCTTTTTGCGTTCTCAGAAAAACACCGTAATTATTGATTTAAAACATGAAATTAATAAAAAGTTATTTATTGTTTATTATGTATGGAAGATTCAAGCAGAGAATACACCATTATATATTATGTGATCCAAGAATTTTGTTGTTTAAGAGGTTTTCAAGATTTATCTAAGCGTTCTATAGTAATAATATATTATTAAAAAAATAATTTTTTCTCTTTTCTGGAGTATTAGTTTTAATTGTATAGTATTTATAAATTATTGTAATCAGTGAATATATAGTTAGTGAAAAAAAATCATATTAATTAACTGAATTAAGAATTTAAGCGATTAAACAAGTAACGGTTATCCAAGTACATTCGAAAGCCATCTCTAAGTTAATGATGACAATGTCATTGTCAACTAATCTCCATACTCGTGAGAATTTTACTACACGTAATTTGCCGTGCAAGGAAAGAAAAAGTAGGGATAGCCGTAACATATTTGCACCTACGCTCTTAAGTATTACATATTCCATATATATTTACAACACAATTTGAATTTTAGTCAAAATTGTGTGAATATTACTCATGCTTCATTTTAAAAGTTTTGCGCTTTTGTGCCATTATCACAAAACGTACTCCAACTTTAACAGTAATCGAAACAAAACCAGCAAAATAGTTCTCCACGCTCTACAACGATTCTAAGAGTAATTTTGCGAGTATTCCCTTAACATAAAATTGAACTTTTCATATTAGCGGTTGTGGTTGTTGAAAGTCGTGACCGTTCGTACAGCTTGAAGTAGGAAATGATATACGTAATATATTTAGGTATTTATTTTTGTGGTGGAATAAATTCGTGACGGAGCAGGTGTGGAACTATTGTTTAATGGCTTTGACACTGGAGAGGAAACTGTGCGAATGAGAATATCTATCGGTATATTCATTATCGTAAATATATTTGGAAGTTTATTAGTTTGGCGCTATATCAAACTTTCTCGAGTTTATTATCTGTATTATTGGCGGCATTTCATAGAACTAAAACTATACAGAGTGTAAGGAAAGCCTTAGTAGATGCTATGCTAATAATGTACCCCTTCCATTCATATCTTAGATAACTAAGAATGGCCTAAAGAATGTTACATATATAATCCTAGTACCTATATGGTCCAACTTCCGATAAGACAGTAGATGAAACAGAACAAGTTTTTATACCGAAGTACAAGACTTGGATAATACAAAGGATAGAGACAATTTTATCTCAAAATTAGGAAAATCAGAAGTAGAAGTCTTGATGTGCCTTCCACGACAAATGTTGGCAATCATTTTGGCAATGGACGGCCGTAGCTCAGCGACAAGATACTGGCCATCTAAACCAGAGGCCAAGAGTTCGAATCTCGGCACCAACAATGGTATGAGCGGGTTCACCATGCTTCTGAGGGATCGTAAAGCCATCGGTCCCCCTGAGCTAGTGTGCATAGGCTTCCCTAGCTACGTGAAATAGGGTTAAAGATGCACTTGGCACTAGATCCTGTCAGAAAGGATCTCCCCTGCAAAAATGCCATAGAGCAGCAGCGTGGAAAGGCTACATAGATGTTGTGTTGTTCTTAGGTTCTTTAACCAGGATGTTCTTTTTCTTTCTTAACCTCACTTTTCAAATATTTTTCTTTTGGAAAAAGGATGGCTTCTTCTTCTTCTTCTTCCTCTTTATAAGCAATTCTGCTTATTCATTGGCGGATTGATACCTTTACGGAAGGTTGTCACTCCATCTTTTGCGCGGTCGGCCGTTACTTCTTCTACCGATTGGTGATTTATCTCGTGCTATTTTGACCACACGTGTCTCCCCCATTCTGGTTATGTGGTTGTTCCATTATTTTTTTCTATTTAGTGTCCATTCGCTTATACACTGTACGTTACATTGTTTTCTAATATCTTCGCTCCTCTTTCGATCTCTCAGTGTATTTCCTGTAATTCTTCTCAGTACTCTCATCTCTGCCGTTTCCAGTAGTCTTTGTGTTGTGGCTTTATCGGGTCTTGTTTCTGATGAATATGTCATTATTGGTCTTACACTGGCTTTATAAATTCTTGACTTCATCTCAGTGTTAATATGTCGGTTTCGCCATATAGTGTTATTAAGGCATCCTGCCAATCTATTTGCTTTTTGTACTTGATTTCTCACTTCTTTGTCTAGGTCTCCGTAACTTGACAATGTAATTTCAAGGTATTTTTCTTCCATTACTTGTTTAATACTGATACCATCAATTTATAGTTTGCATCTGATTGGTTCTTTACTGATTACTATTGTTTTGGTTTTCTGAGATGAAATTGTCATATTGAATTCTTTTGCTCTTATGTTAAATCTGTGGACTAATCTTTGCAGACTATCTTCATCTTGGGCTATCAATATTGCGTCGTCTGCGTAGCAGAGTATTTTTACTTCTTTGTTTCCCATTCTATATCCTCTTCCTTTGTTGACGTTTTTGATGATTTCATCCATGATTAAATTGAAAAGCATAGGACTCAATGAGTCTCCCTGTCTTATTCCGCTGCCTATATCTATAGGTTCTGTAAGTTGTCCATCTATTCCGACTTCCATTTTGTTGTTTTGGTAGATGTTCTCAATAGTTTTTATGATATCTAGAGGGACTTCTCTATTATACAGAAGATGGATTACATCTTTGAGTTTTACTCTGTCAAATGCTTTCTTTAAGTCAATCAGACATAGAAATGCTGGTCTATTACACTCTAGAGATTTCTCAGTAATTTGCGTTATGACGAATATTGCATCTGTACACGATCTTCCAGTACGAAAACCCTGTTGTTCATCTGCTAAACTTATCCTCTGATTCATTACGTCTTGTAAGATTTTAGTTGTAAGTTTTAGGGTAGTATTTAATAAGTTGATACCTCTGTAGTTTTCTGACTGCTCTTTATCTCCTTTTTTGAATAGTAGAATTAGTTCGCTTGTTCTCCATTCTTCCGGTATTTTATTGTGTTTTATGATTTTGTTAATTAATGTTGTTAATTGTTCTGTCACTGCTACTCCACAATATTTCAGTAATTCGTTTGGTATTCCATCCTTACCTGCAGCTTTTCCGTTCTTCAGCTTTTCGAGTGTTTTTCGTACTTCCTGTGCACTTATATTAACATCTTCATTTGTGGTAATTTCTGGTGTTTCCGGTTCTAACATCATTTGTTCTTCCTCTGCATAGAGCTTTTTTAGATAGTCAATCCATGTATCCTTTTCTATGTGTTTTGGTTCTATTAGTTCCTTTACCTCCGTTCTTTGACCTCTTATAAAGCGCCATATTTCCTTTTGGAGACCATAAAAATCATGTTCCATTTCTTTCGAAAAACGTTTCCAGTGATCATTTTTTATTCTTCTTACTACTGAATGTGTTTCGTTTCTTATAGTCTTATAATTATCGTATGGCTCTTTTGTTTTAGTTGACATGTGTTTTAGGTAAGCTTTTTTCTTCTCTTTACATTTTTCCTTCACTTCTGTACAAAACCATGGAGTTCTTCGTCTTGGAACGATTTATTTTTATTAATGTTTCTTTCACCAAAAACTTCCTTGGAAGGAAAATGGATGGCTTGTAGGAGGTATTTCGCATAATGTGTCCAAAGTATTCCAGCTTTAAAGCTTTTTTTCTCGATTCTTGTTCATTCTGCTAAGAACCTCGTCATTCGTGACTGGGTCAGTCCACGGGATCTTATAGCCACATGTTAAATGCTTTCAATCTTCTGCGCATATCTTTGATCAAGGCCCACGATTCAACATCATAAAAAGGATAGAGAAGACGTAGAATCGCAGCATTCTTACTTTTATACCAAGAGAGAGGTAGTGGCTCTTGAAAAAGGTCCGCATCCGGTTGAAAGTGAATCTAAGTTTTCAATCTTCTTGTTTTTGGTACCTACATTCTTCAGTCACCCTTTCCATTAAGATTTTATTGTCGTAGAGTTGACTTTCTGACATTTTTTTCTGGCTAATTTTCATGAGCTTTGTCTTCTTTACGTTATATTGGGTCCATACTGTTGGCTACAATACGTTATTTTGTTCATAAGGACGTGTAGGTTTTCTAGGTTGCCCACAAATACTATGTATGTGTCTATATATGTACGTGTACTATGTATGTGTACTATATATTTGCATATCTGATGATGTTTAGCCATTACTAGTTTCCAGCCATTTTCAGTTTCGTGCTAAACTTCGCTAAATATTCTTTCACGGTATGTATTTTCAAATATTTGCTTAGTTCACCCTTAATTCTTCAAGGCTTCACATTGTTTCTTTGAGCAGTATTCGTTTTTCCGATTGGTAGGTTGCTAACCTTGCCAATCAACCCTCCACATTTTATCCGGGTTTATTACCCCAGGAAGACAAAATGCATGGTTATAAGAGCAGATCCAATAAGATGTAAATTGGAGCTAGAAGGTCAGATAATAGAACAAGTGATGCATCACACTATCTAGCTACGGAAGGCTCGAAACAGAAGTGAAAGATCAAGTGAATAGAGAAAACAGAGCCGCAGGTTGCCTGAATGACACAATATGGAGAAATAAAAATATCGGAAAAGAAATGAAAGGCAGAATTTACAAAACAGTCATCAGACCAATAATGATATACGCGGCAGAAACACGACCGGACACAGAGAGGACAAATAGATTGCTCGAAACAGCGGAGATAAAAACCCTTCGAAAAATCGATGGTAAGACTCTATGGGACAGAGCTAGAAGTACAGATATACGACGGAGATGCAAGGTGGATAACATTAATAACTGGGTAAGAAACAGAAGAATAGAATGGAATGACCACATAAGCCGAATGACAACAAATAGGGTAGTCAGGACAGCGAGAGACGGTTCCCCAATAGGAGGACGATCAGTGGGAAGACCACGAAAACGATGGAACGACAACTTACTAGAGGCACATTGAAAAAACAGACAGAGCCATGTCTATACAATAAGAAGAAGACCCTTAATTCTGAGATTTAAGGTCTGATTCCGGCAAAGGTTTCTAATTATTTTCAGATGTGGGTTATTAATTCCTGCTCTTTTAGTATTTGCAGAATCCTAACGTGCTCTACTCCATCAAACGCTGTCTAGTAATCAACCAGACATGCGTCTAGGTCGCTATTGACTTTTCTGCATCTCTTGAATAGATCTGGGAACAAAACTTTTCTCTTACCAATAACTATTTATTTTAATTTTTTTAATTTCTCCGTATATAGATGTAGCATTCAAGTATGTTCATATAAAAAACTTATATGTATAGCGATATTATTTTAGCGACGATTTCTGCAAATAAATAAAAACAACAGATAATAAAAAAATAATCATTTGCCATTATGCGCTTCCTGTCTTACAAATGATATGACAATATTATCATCCTTTTCGTTGTAGATACATGCCTAATTTAAATAATATCTATATTTTTAACGAAATTAAATTATCACAAGCTATATTTGTGTTAAATAAAAAATGAAAAATAAATATTTCTAAATTAAAAATAGAACTAATTATAAAAAGATTAGGTAAACCCCAAAGATAAATATTTATTTGGTAAAAATAAATAAAATTACGAATTGCAGAAATAGATGTCCAGACTAGAAAGAAAGTAAAAACGGGATTGAAAGGCCTGTTACAAGCGAACCTTATTACATCGTCTTCTACGATCCTGTGCTTCCATTTCCCATTATTGCACCTTTGGGATAGCCTACTGATCTTCTACCATCTGCTCTCTCAAAAAACACTGTCTTTAGCTCTCTGTCTTCCTGTGATCTTGCCACATGACCTGTCCATTTTATCCCATTGGCTTTAATGTCTGACGAAGTTTTTAGTACCATACAGAGTCACCAATTCAGTATTGCGGCGCCTTCTTCACTCTCCTGTTAATTCATCTCTTTGCGGGCCAAATACCATTCTGAGAACTTTTAAAATACCAGCAACTTGACAAAGAATGAACATGCCCAGTCTTAATTTAGATTGTCTTTTTAGCAGTTTAAATCTTAATAATTACGATAAGGAGTAATCCTTGCTGGGACCTCTTTTTCTTTGTGGTTGTCATCTGCGGTTACCGCCTCCAGATATTTAAACTCTTTTACGACTTCGAAGTTGTGGTCATTAATTGTTAGATTCTGCCTAACTCTTGGTAGTCTTGGTCTTGGAATTTTGTATACTAGCATGTATTTCCTCTTCTCTTCATTTATTCTAATATCCAGATTACCTATTTCCTCCTCAAGTTCAGAAAAGGCCTCTCTACCGTCTCTTGTAGAATGAGCGACTGCATTTAGATCATTAGCAAAGGCCAACAATAGTTTTAATCCTCGATTCGTAAATCCCCTTGACAGATTAAATGATATTTTACTTATTGCATATTTTAAGGCCAGATTAAATAGCAACGGTGATAAGAGATCTGCTTGTGTAAGTACTGATGTTATACTAAATGGTATCGATGTTTTGTTTCCTTTCTTTACGTGTGCATATAAGTCTGAAACGAGCCTTATTACTAATGATAAATATATAGCTTAAATTTCTTGTTTATCTTGCTAAAGGCGACGATAATGAATTACCAACACCTGAAGTTACAACAAACAAAGAAATAAACATAGAGGAGGGAGAGCTAAAGGAAGCATTAAGAAAATTAAAACAGAAAATATCCAGGAGAGGACAGAATATCGAACGAACTATTAAAGTACGCAGGACAAGATCTGACTAAACAACTATTAAAACTAATACAAAAAGTAATAGAACAGAATAGAATACCACAAGAATGGAGATCAAGCATCCTCATAGCTCTCTTCAAGAAAGGAGACAACTCGGACCCGAAGAATTACAGAGGAACTAACTTATTAAACACAACATTAAAATTAACAACCAAAGTGATAACAAACAAACTAAATGAAATTATAACATAAGCAGAAGAACAATAAGGTTTTAGGTCGGAAAGATCATGCACCGACGCTATATTTATAATGAGGCAAGTTCAAGAGAAATCGTTAGAATACAACAAATCGGCATGTTTATGTTTCGCGGACCATAAGAAAGCATTTGACAGGGTCAAATTAAAGGACGTTATCCATTTATTATATGTACTCAAGAGAGGTACCTCTAGGAATAATTAAATCGATCGACAACATCTACCAGAACAACACAATAAAAGTAAAAGTAGAAGATGAACTAACTGACCCAATTGAAGCTGGCAATGGGATACGACAGGAAGATTCCTTCAATCCTTAATTATTGTTCAACCTGATCATGGATGAAATAATAAAAAAAGTAAGAACTAAAAAAGGATATCAAATGGGAGAAAAACAACTTAAAATAATCTGCTAGGCAGACGATGCAATACTAATCTCTCAAAGTGAAGATGATTTACAACGTATGGTCACCAATTTAATATAACCGCCAGGTAATTTAACATGTTAATTTCCCAAAAAAAGACAAAATGCATGGTTACAACAGCAAATCCAATAAGATGTAAATTGGAGCTGGAGGGTCAGATAAATATAACAAGTGATGGAGTTACGCATCTATATCTACGCATCACACTATCCAGCTACGGAAGGCTAGAAACAGAAGTGGAAGATCAAGTGAATAGAGCAAGCAGAGCCGCAGGTTGTCTGAATGACACAATATGGAGAAACAAAAATATCGGAAAAGAAATGAAAGGCAGAATTTACAAAACAGTTGTTGTTATTACGGTTGAAAATTTAGTAGTAACGTTTGTTGAGTTTTGGTTGTTTATAACCGATTATTTTGTCCTTGGAGGATGTATAATTTGTATGTTTGGATGTATATGCTTTTTGTGTGAGTCAGTGAGAGAAGATTTTTGTTGTAGAGTTTTTTGTTTTGAACGCCTTGTTAGCAAATCAACAACGTTCATTCTTTTTCAATAAACATTTTTGAGAAAGCACTTGAAGCCTGGTCGGCGATTTGGATTCCCAGTTTTTTTAATTGAAATGGTACTTTTTCAATCCTTTGGTGGGATGTACTGGGAATTCTCTTATTGAGGTATCCGTTGGTGTGCTGGAAATTTGGGGCACGTAAAGATTTGTCTTGGAAAATCCTCTAGAGATTAATTCGATGTTTATTGCTGGCCAGGCTGAGAGTCGTGTAATAGACCCTTTTGTATGTTAAAGGTAAGCTGAAGTCATTTTTGTTCAGTTTATTGGTTCTCAGTTTTAAGAAGTTAGTTCAGTTATTTTTATTTTCTTTTTCTTTTGCTAGGGTGTTCCGGTATTCAGTAATTGTATTTATCGATCCTGAGGCTTTAAAGAAGTAATAGAAGTACATTTATTTACCAGATTTACATTTATTCAGTATATTGGAAATAATAAATTTGGCAGATTTATTTAGAAGTTCGATATTTGACGTGACATTTTGACAAAATTTAAGGAAGATTGCAGTGTGTTTATCCAGGCAAATGATTTTTTTTATTGAAGGAAATAAGGACGGTAATAGATTTTATTTTATTTTATGGGAGAAAACAAGAAAGAACAAGGTACAATTTAGATTGGGTTAAGGGGTCTAAAAAGGGGACTAAACTACAATGATTTTTATATTTATGTGAAGGAAACAGCTGGTTCTGGTTTATTTTTTTAAATTAATTACTTACTTTTGTTCTTATAAACTATTGAAATCAAAATTAATATTTGTATGTAAAAAGGGACTTAAAATTTTGTTGACATTATATTCTCTATAGTTATCTAGTGTTTTATTTGAACTGTCATGTCTCATGCTCATCTAAATCAAACCAACTAATTAAAAATAATAATTCCGACTGAGAAATAGCTGTGGTACATTTTTGGCGGCCAACTTAAGGGGCTTTTCAACCACCCGAGATTTTTATTTTTTTTTTAGATAGTTCAAGTAAGACATAGGTTACGTAGAGTTACAGAAGTTGAAAATTAATAATCAAAAGTTAAATGTACTTTTATTTAAAGTGAGGTAGAGGTTTTCTTGTCTTATTTTTTTGTGTATTTTAATTTCTCTAAAAGAAAATGTCGTTTAAACTTGATGTTGACCGTTTGGTCAAAGACGAACTTGAAGTTGAGTTGCAAATGAGAGGTATTATTTTGACTAATTGTAAGGTAGAAGAGTTAAAGAGTACTTTGCGTAGTTGCCTTGTTTTAGAAAAATTTGGCAAAATCCCTAACTTTGATTTACCTCCTGATATTCCTGCTGAGTTGACAAGTTGTGAAAATAAATTAAAAGAGATTCTGAATATTATTAATGCTTTTACAGGTACTGCAAACCAAATAAGAAGGATTGAGACTAAGTTTGCACATCTTTCAGGTAGATTGAACCGTATTCACAGTACAGACACTGATGAAATGTCAAAGCGTTCTGCATTGTTAAAGAAATTGATGGATTTGATAGGTGAATATACTACTAAGTCTAATGTTTTGAAAGCTAGTAATGTTGTTTCTGTAGAGATGCCTACTGATCCTAATTTTTATCATCATATTGATTTATCAGGTCTTAATTTAAATGATCCTAATGGTAATTCTACCCCTACTCGAAATATTTCTGCACCGAATGTGAGTAACCAAACAAATCAAACTTCGAATTCAACAGTTAATCCCATTGTTTCCTTGTCATCTAATAATTTTCCTTCAGAACCTGTATATAAGTGGGGAATTAAGTATTCTGGTAAACCGCAAAATTTTTCTGTATTTCTTGAAGAAGTTGAGGAGTATTGTAGGTCACGTAATGTAAATAAAATTCAGTTATTTTCTTGTGCTAGAGATTTATTTACTGGTAACGCTTTAGGTTTTTATAAATTGTATAGGAACTATGCTAGCAACTGGGATAGTTTAGTGAGCTTAATGAAGGAAGAATTTACCCTTTCTGCAGATGAGATCTGGCAGGATATTCTTCATACTACTCAGGAATCTAACGAATCTATTGGTATGTTTGTTGCCAAGATGACCAGTAAGTTCGAACAAATGCCAACACCAGTTCCGGACAGTTTAAAAATGCAGGTGTTACTTAAAAACATTTTACCTTTTTATCAGGAAAGATTAACTTTAGTCGAAGTAAAGAGTCCTTTTGATTTAATTGACTTGTGTCGAAAAATTGAGCAAACTCGAATTAATATTGAGTCGTTTAAGCCTTCTTCTAGTAGTAGAGCTAATTCTTCTCGTCATCACGTTGTACAAGAAGTAGAGGCGCGAGTACCTAAATGCTGGCGCTGTAATGAGTATGGTCACGTGGTTAAGGACTGTAAGAGGCCAAAACGTGTGTTTAGATGCTTTGGTTGTAACAAGGAAGGTTTTACTAAAAATACTTGTCCTCAATGTAATTCACAGAATCGTAACAATAATAATTCTAGAACTGGAAACAATTCTGGAAATAATTCGGGAAACGGCAACCGGAGATAGTGGACGACCGGGCTATCTCGAATCGGAACGGACAGTTAACGGTCGATAAGGAAGAAGGTAGTGATAATTTTTATTCATTTAAGTTAGTTTTAGATTATATTTTAGCACAGAGTAATGACAGTGAATGTCCTTATGTAGAAGTTGATATCTTAGGTAAGACAGTATTCGGTTTATTGGATTGTGGAGCCAATAAAGTTTTTGTAAATATGCCTACATGGGAGATTTTACGTAGTTTAGGTGTACATTTAAAAACTGTTCCAGATGGGTCTTGCAGAGTTGCGGATGGTAGTCAGAGTCCTTTATTAGGTGTAGCTTCGGTGCCTATAAAACTTCGTGATGTTGTTAAGGTAATTGATGTTTTCGTTTGGCCACAATGTAGACACTCTTTAGTACTAGGTGTAGATTTCTGGGTGCGAATGGGTATTGTACCAGATTTACGAAAAGGAGAGTGGTTTTTCTCTTCGGAAGTTATGAGTGTTCCAGTGGTTAATTCGATACAATCGGAATCTGAACTTCTACCAGAGCAACGTAAACAGCTTAACGAACTCGTTGATTCTTATTTTTCTAGTATCGACCCAGACAAATTAACTTGTACTAATGTAGTTCAACACAAAATTGTAGTTAGTCAACAAGAACCAATCAAGCAGAGGTTTTATCCGGTATCACCAATTAAGCAGGATATGATCAACAAGGAGCTGGACAAAATGCTGAAGCTTGGTGTTGTCGAACAGTCACACAGCGGATGGTCTTCACCAGTGTTGCTGGTACCTAAAAAGAATGGGGAATGGCGTTTTTGCGTTGATTTTAGGAAAGTAAATCGTGTTACTGAGCGTGATGCTTATCCTTTACCCTATATAAATAGCATTTTAAGTAAGTTAGGTGGTTAGGAGATATTTGTCAACAATGGACATTAAGAGTGCCTATTGGCAGGTGGGTCTTACTGAAGAGAGCAAGCAGTACACGGCGTTTACTGTGCCAGGGTGTGGACTTTTCCAGTATTGTCGTATGCCTTTCGGATTGCACAACGCTCCAGCTACGTTTCAAAGATTAGTAGATAATCTATTAGGTCCTGAACTCTCTGAGTATGTTTTTGTGTACTTAGATGATATATGTCTGGCTACGTCAACTTACGATAAACATGTCGAAGTCTTGACAGAAATCTTTGCCAGATTGAAAAAAGCCAATTTGACCCTTAATAAAGAAAAATGTTCTTTCTGTGTGTCAGAACTTAAATACTTGGGTTATGTTGTTAACTCTAGTGGTCTGTCTGTAGATCCGGCAAAAGTAGAGGCCATTGTGAATCTTCCACGACCCACCAATGTCACTGAAGTCAGAAGAGTCCTTGGAGTTATAGGATGGTATCGTAAGTTTGTAAATAGTTATTCAGATCTTATTTCACCTTTGTGTAGATTATTACAAAAGAACAAGAAGTTCGTTTGGGACAAAGCTTGTGAGGAAGCTTTTCAGAGTATTAAAGACGCTCTTGTCTCAGCACCTATTTTGTCTAGTCCTAATTTTGACAAACCTTTTTACGTACAAACTGATGCGTCAGCGTATGGTCTTGGAGCTGTCCTTACTCAAAAGTATGATGAAACTGAACATGTAATTTGTTATTTGTCTAGAACTCTAAATAGAGCCGAGAGAAACTATAGCAGTGTTGAGCGTGAATGTCTCTGTGTTTTGTGGGCGTGTGAAACTTTACGAGCTTATCTAGATGGTTATAAGTTCTACGTCATCACTGATTGCTACTCGTTGTTATGGTTGGACAATTTGAAGGACCCTCAAGGACGACTTGGTAGATGGGCCTTACGTCTGCAACAGTTTGACTATGAAGTACTGCATCGCAAAGGTAAGGATCACATAGTTCCTGACACCCTTTCGCGAGCTTTAGAACTACCTGTTGATAGTGTACATATGATAAATTCTGTAGAAATAAGTAATGTTCAAGCAATAAACCCCGAATGTGACGAATATGATTTTTCTTCTACCAGTGATAAATGGTATAAGAAAATGTGTAATAATGTAAATAAAAATCCTTTAAAATTTGTCAGATGGAGACTAGCAAATAATAAGTTGTATAAATATATTGATCAAGATTTTCCGAGTTTAAGAGATGATTGTGAATATTGGAAACTTGTAGTTCCAAAAGATTTTCGAGATAAGATACTTCAGAGGTGTCATGATTCTTGTGTTTCAGGTCATTTAGGTATCTACAAAACATTTCATCGTGTATCTCGCCTTTTCTATTGGCCTTTTATGAAAATGGACATTACGAAATATATAAGGAAATGTGAGGTTTGTTTAAGGACAAAGCCTGAACAGAAAAGTCCTGCAGGACATATGGGACAGGCTGTCGAACCCACAAAACCTTGGGAGATCATCAGTATGGACTTATTTGGACCATTGCCCAGAAGTTCAGCTGGTAATACTTGGATTTTGGTAGTTACTGATAAGTTCAGTAAATTTCCTCTTTTATTCCCTCTGAGAAAGGCAACTGCCACTTCTATAAGTAAAATTTTAAAAGAAAATGTATTTCTTTTGTTTGGTGTTCCCAGAGTCTTAAAATGTGATAATGGAAGTCAGTTCAAAGGTAATATTTTAAGATCTTTTTGTCAAGAGTTTGGAATCAGATTTCTTTTTACTCCAAATTTTACCCCTCATCCAAACCCTACTGAACGAATTAATCGTATCATGAAAACCATGTTGATGGCTTATGTTAAAGATAATCATAGGTTGTGGGATGTTAATTTACCTGAACTAGGTTGTGCTATTAGAACTGCCAAACATGAGGTGACAGGTCAAACACCATACTTCATTAATTTTGGTTGTGAGATGATGACTCATGGAAGTGAATATCATCTAAAAATAGGGAATGAAGAAAATAAACAACGTGTGTATGATCGTTCTAAAAATATGAATAGGTTGAGAGACTGGGTTAAGAAGCGGATTGATAAAGCTTCAGATAACACCAGAGAAAGATATAATTTAAGAAGAAGGGATGTTCATTTTAAGGAAAATGATTTAGTTTGGAAAAAGAACTATGTTCTTTCTGATAAAGCTAATTATTTTACATCTAAGTTTGCTGATAGATTTGTTGGACCTTTTAGAGTAAAGCGTAAGGTTGGTTATTGTACATATGAATTAATAAATGATAATGGTAAGTCTATTGGTCACTGGCATGTGAAAGACTTGAAACCTCACCCACAGAACTCTGATAGCCACGTTGAATCGGATTCTGATGTAGATAGTGTAACATAGTATGTATTTTTAACAAGTTTCTTTGGGATTCAATTCAAAGAAACTTAATTTTCTTTCCGGAAGGAAAGGTGGAGTTATTACGGTTGAAAATTTAGTAGTAACGTTTGTTGAGTTTTGGTTGTTTATAACCGATTATTTTGTCCTTGGAGGATGTATAATTTGTATGTTTGGATGTATATGCTTTTTGTGTGAGTCAGTGAGAGAAGATTTTTGTTGTAGAGTTTTTTGTTTTGAACGCCTTGTTAGCAAATCAACAACGTTCATTCTTTTTCAATAAACATTTTTGAGAAAGCACTTGAAGCCTGGTCGGCGATTTGGATTCCCAGTTTTTTTAATTGAAATGGTACTTTTTCAATCCTTTGGTGGGATGTACTGGGAATTCTCTTATTGAGGTATCCGTTGGTGTGCTGGAAATTTGGGGCACGTAAAGATTTGTCTTGGAAAATCCTCTAGAGATTAATTCGATGTTTATTGATGGCCAGGCTGAGAGTCGTGTAATAGACCCTTTTGTATGTTAAAGGTAAGCTGAAGTCATTTTTGTTCAGTTTATTGGTTCTCAGTTTTAAGAAGTTAGTTCAGTTATTTTTATTTTCTTTTTCTTTTGCTAGGGTGTTCCGGTATTCAGTAATTGTATTTATCGATCCTGAGGCTTTAAAGAAGTAATAGAAGTACATTTATTTACCAGATTTACATTTATTCAGTATATTGGAAATAATAAATTTGGCAGATTTATTTAGAAGTTCGATATTTGACGTGACATTTTGACAAAATTTAAGGAAGATTGCAGTGTGTTTATCCAGGCAAATGATTTTTTTTATTGAAGGAAATAAGGACGGTAATAGATTTTATTTTATTTTATGGGAGAAAACAAGAAAGAACAAGGTACAATTTAGATTGGGTTAAGGGGTCTAAAAAGGGGACTAAACTACAATGATTTTTATATTTATGTGAAGGAAACAGCTGGTTCTGGTTTATTTTTTTTAATTAATTACTTACTTTTGTTCTTATAAACTATTGAAATCAAAATTAATATTTGTATGTAAAAAGGGACTTAAAATTTTGTTGACATTATATTCTCTATAGTTATCTAGTGTTTTATTTGAACTGTCATGTCTCATGCTCATCTAAATCAAACCAACTAATTAAAAATAATAATTCCGACTGAGAAATAGCTGTGGTATTGTTAGACCAATAATGACATACGCGGCAGAAACACGATCTGACACCGAGAGGTCAAAAGATTTCCCGAAACAGCGGAGATGGAAACCCTTCGAAAAATCGATGGTAAGACTCTATGGGACAGAGCTAGAAGTACAGATATACGAAGGAGATGCAAGGTGGATAACATTAATAACTGGGTGAAAAGCAGAAGAGTAGAATTGAACGAGCACATAAGCCGAATGACAACAAATAGAGTAGTAAGGATAGCGAGAGATGGTGCCCCAATAGGAAGACGATCAGTGGGAAGATCACGAAAACGATGGAACGACAACTTACTAGAGGTCCATTGAAAAAACAGACAGAGCCATGTCTATATAAAAAGAAGAAGAAGAAGAAGAAATTTCTTATTAGAGACGGCAACACAGCCATACCCTTGCCTCCCTTGACACAAGCGAACCTCAAGACGACAGAGAAGAGACTTCAACACCAACCACCAATCGGTCATATTATATATTTTTTCAAAATTTTATGTCAATAAAATCTAATTCGTATGAGTATGCGTTTTTATACGACCCAATAAGTTAATATACAGTCCACCAAGGCATTTATACACTTCTTCTTTTGGAATCATACGCTATGCAACGTGTATTGTAACTATGAGAGTAAACTGGAAAGACAATACATACAGTGGAACCTCGATAACTCGGATTAATCGGGACCGCGGCCGATCCGGGTTATCGAAAATCCGGGTTAGCCGGAGAGCATTGTAAAAATTAATATAATACGGTATACTTATAGATAAAGTCCGTTATAATTAAAACAACATGAAATATATATGCACAGTACACATCTAACTTACCTATTAGTATTATAGTTGTAGTATAGACAGTATAGAGTATTGTTCATTTCTAGGTAAAAAAAACTCAGTCAGTTTCGGTTGTGTCAATTTCGTCTGCCATCGGAGCGATGCTATGTTATTTAAGAACAGTGGCTCTTTCATTGTTTAAAGTTTAAAAGACCATTGTTCTAAAAATAATTTTTTAAAAGACAGCTGAAAATAAATAAAGGAATAAAAGGTGCCTGTTGTTTGCGATAGCCCGATAATGGATAATGAACGTCGCTCTGCCGCCGCTGCCGCCGTGTTCCATGAGTCATTTTTACCGTATATTTCAAATTACACAAATACCCATTATCTCTCAAATATTATATTATGGTCGAAGCCAAGTTTTATCAATGAAACTCGATATTTTTAAGACATTCCAGAAGCGGCTACAGATAAAATGTTTTAACATAATACATACATTTTTATTGTTGAAATATTTGTCTGATGAAAATCGGTCCGGGTTAGCCGGACTTCCGGGTTATCGGGGGCCGACTTATCGAGGTTCCACTGTATTACTAAAACTATCTCTATTTTACCTGTAATGCAAATAGTCCCATAGTAACAAGTCCAATCCAACTATGCAACGAATAAAAGTTGGGTTTGGGTGGGCTGCTTAAATTGTGGGAATCTAATACTGCTAAGAATCCAACAGCTACACATGGTATCGCCAGTGCGTGGAATATTGTGTGAAGGAGCTTGACGTAGATCCTCCGACAGCATCTGCATATCCTGTACAAGAGTATAGCTGAAAAAGAGAAATGGTTTAATATAGTTTAATGACTATAAAACGTTCTAAAATATACGGTTTTCACCCCCAAAACCCATGCAAGTTAATACATTTGTCGCTCTATTTGTTATTTTTTTTTTGAAGCGAAGCTTCTATGTTACTAATGTATTAATTTTTCTCTATAGGAAAATGCGCAGTAGATCGTCACGAAATTAGCGACATAAAATAGGTGTAAGAGTCCATTTACTAGACGAGGGGAGTCCGTTATGTATGTATATATGCTGCAAAACACATGATCAAATAAACAGGAATCTAAAATTTAAGTACCTTAAAGTAAATTAAATTACAAATTGAAGAGTCTCAGATGCAGAATTCACCATTATAATAAAATTAAAATGGTAAATAGATATTTAAATCTGAGACTTTTCGTGTTAATGTACAATTCTTTCTGGTACATCCTTAATCTGCGACTTTTACAATTTATAAGACCTCAGATTTTCTATATTCGTCGTCTGCGGTCTTATAAATTGTAAAAGTCGCAGATTAAGGATGTACCAGAAAGAACTTTCAACACGAAAAGTCTCAGATTTAAATAACTATTTACCATTTTAATTTTATTATAATGGTGAATTCTGCATCTGAGACTCTTTAATTTGTTAAGAGATGTCGCTGGATCGCGTCCCAATGAGAATTTGAATGATCTTTCAAATTCCCCTTAAATTGATGGTTGAGCTGTTTTTCGATTCAGAAGAGTGCACGCTAGCACTGTTGAAAAAGCCTGAAATGATGGAAATAGCTGTCCAGCGATTGTGCATCCCTCTGAATCAAAAACAAGTAAAACCATCTTTTACTAAATTAAAGTAATTTGAATATGTTTAATTATTTTAAAAGATGGCATATACAAAGAAGGTATAAAAAGTTATAACCCGTTAAAATGATCGTACTCGTACCGCCACGTTAAATTGGAGGGGAGAATTTCCTGAGCTCCATTTTTTATGATTACACTTCACATTGAAGCGCGCTGGAAAAATTTACAATGTCCCTCCTTCTGTGGCACGCAGAACATTCATTCTTTAAATTGGGGTAGCCCGAGAAAATAATAAGAACTGGTCTACTTTAACCTCTTGGAAAAATGGAAAAATAAAAAAAAATCAGTAGTTACCATAAAAAATATTGAAGTTTACTATAGTGGAAGTCACATTCAGACGGCAGTGTACAGATATAGCATATCAGTGATGCCAATTCTACTGCCATTGTAAATTTTGCTACTTTTTTAAAATAAGCAGGGCCAAACTCAAAAAACGTGTAGTATTTTTCCTTTTCACATTCATAAATATTTCCCAAATTATAATTCTTTTATAGGAGCCGGCCCATAACGTACGATTAAAAACTTTGACAACATTGTAGTTATTTCTGCCATATAGAAAGCACAGGCGTATCTCTGTAACGCTGCCATCTGAATGTGAACTTCAGTATATTCTTTATGTAAATACACAGTGTTAGCCAAAAATCCCCTCCCCCCTCATATCTTTTGAACGGTTACACTTATGATAGTGAAATTTGGAGGGAGGAAATAAACAAATGGAGGCTTCTCAACCAGTCATAGAGGACGTAATAGTCATACATGACGTCATAGAGCAACTATGACCGATAATTTTAAATGGTACCTTATGGCAAGTGATATCTCGTTTGAAAGGTCTCCTAATCATTTTTGCATGTGTATTATTCGAATATTTATTTCTACAGTGTTAACAAAAATTGTGTCCTTACTAGTAAACTACGATGCAGAAGTATAGAATAAATTCATTACTCCAGAAACAGACGACTTTAAAACAAAATCTTAAAAAACGTCAATTTTAATGTTTGGCTGGCCATGAATTGCTA
The DNA here is from genome assembly GCF_917563875.1 of Diabrotica virgifera virgifera. Lineage (NCBI taxonomy): Eukaryota > Metazoa > Arthropoda > Insecta > Coleoptera > Chrysomelidae > Diabrotica > Diabrotica virgifera. Next base: position 96,222,250 of record NC_065446.1, on the reverse strand, counting down.
TATTATATCTGTTGGTGATTAAGTCGTCAGTGTTGGCGTAATGCCGTAATCGACGATTTTTTTAAATACAAACTGAAGCACGGCACGACATACCTCATTTGAAAGGTCTCCTATTCGCATTTGCAACGTTTGCAACAAATGTTTTATAGGCAAAAATGATGTTTTTACTTTTTATGATTGTTAAAACAAAGTAATATCCGCTGTACGTTTTCAATGATTTGTTATTAGCTGTCTCTCATACCTTTTGGAACTTTTAAAAACCTTTATTTTTTAGCTGTTTTTTTTTGTTTACTGGCCTATTGAAATTTGGCCAAATTGTTATATACTTTCCATAAAAAAATGTTCTGTACACAATATTTTCAGATTTGGAAAGCTTCTGTAAATTTATTTCACTATATTTACTGTAAGAGTCATCAGTAGTAATTGCACAAGAGCTCTAAAATTATCGAATTTTTCCCGAGTGACACTTTGACAGTTTTAATTTCACGGCCCGAAGGGGAGTGAAATTATGTCCAAGTGCCACGAGGGCAAAAATTCGATAATAATTTTAGAGATCGAGTGCAATTTGCTGCGATTCTTTCATGAATAAAACTGCCAAAAACCAAAATTTTATTATAATCTATTTATGTAAGTACAAATTAGTACAATTAAACACACAGTTATAAATATTTGACGGTCGAAAGTCATCACTTTTATAATTTTTAAAACATTAATTGTCATTGTCACTGAATGTATTTTTTCGTAGCAACGAAGGGCACTGAACGTATTTTTTCTGACGTAATATACTTGACGACGGGATATTATCAAAAATTATCGGGTATAATATCACAAGAGAGTGAGAATAAATTGAAAATAATGCGACAGTTTTTCGAAAATTTGTTTGGCAATAGACACGAGAGCCCGCAGGGCTCGAGTGGCTATTGCCCAATGACAACAAATTTGAGTAAAAATGAAGCATTATTTTCTTATGTATTCTTACTGTCGTGTGATATTCGTAAGATTATTTTTTACTACGTATATTATGGATATTTTCTTAAATGTGACAGTTGTCAAAACTAGGAAACTGGTTGCCATTAAACAGAAATAATCTACTTAAAAAAAATTCTATCGATAATTTTCTACAGTAGATAATTCTCAGTATAATTTTAATCTGATTAGACAGAATTAAACACGTGATCAAATATCTTATACGATTGGAAGTTAAAATCATCAAAACATAATCACTTTAATTTTTATTTATGTAGCTTTGTATTGGTCAAAATCTCCTATGAATGAAATAATCGTAATATTACTGTTATAATAATAGTGTGTGTATTCAGTTTTCATTTAAGAGGCAACAGTAGCGATCAACAGATAGCAACAAACGCGGTCCAAGATTGCGGCTGTAATTTTGAATATTTTGTCGAGATATTTGGCACACATATCCGTAATATAGTACAGAGCCCAATTTGAGAAATATATTAGTATGTGGAAATTACTCTGTAATTAAATACAATATTAAAAAACGAGCCTGTAACGCCATTAAGAAAAACAAAAAAATACACTTTCTTCAAATAAACTTTTTTATCCCATGCCTAGATTTTGTGTTATTTTGGACCTACTAAAATTTTTTATTTCTAATAAGAAATCGCACATATTGTAACTAATAACTAATTAGGCAACATAGAGAAATTGTCACTGTCATTTTGACAAACCTGCGTCAGATTTTCTCTTATAGTCCAGCACGCATCTGTTTTGAGATGGACGTTGAGAGGTGACTCAAATTTTTTTGCAGAAATTGTTTGAGAATAACTCAAATAATAATATTTAAGTTATCCTCCCACTCAAAATGGTCCGGAACATTGTTTAAATAATTAAAATTTCAAAATATGAAGGAAAAAATTCGATTTTTTATTGGTTTTTTTATTATAACTTTAAAACTATTTATTTCTGAGAAAAGTTGTACTGACATAAAAGTTGCGTAATTAAATTTGCTACAATATAGAATTAGTTATAAATTTAAAAAATACTCACACTTGTTGCAAAATAGCAATAATTGCGAAAAAAACCATACAAAAACAAGTATTCGCATTTTACGCTTTTCAACAATTTATGCTACACTTAGGACCTTTATATTTTACTCAGAAAAACTTTATGATATAGTAAAACAACACTGTAAATTTAATTAAGATCGGTTTAATAGATTTTGCAAAATAAATTTTGCAATCCAGCTTTCGCAAAAAAAATTCATTTTTTTTAAATGTTGTAGGACTGAAAATAAAACAGATAGCAAGTTGAATTTTTTTTTGCTTATAGAAGTGTACTTTATCTTTCATTTGCAATTTGCAAAATTAAAATAGACTAATTACCACGGCGTCAGGAATTTTTTTAAATAAACATTAATTTTTGGTGCTACGCGCAGGACAGCAGTGTTCGATTCACACAAGTTGATTTCCACCAAAATTTCTTCGAATCTTTATCTAATATATTATTTTCTTACTCTATATTTTGTTGTATTTTAATATTTTAATTCCATAAAAATCAAACTAATTTTATTATTGTTTGTGAAATATTGTTTAAACAATTGCATATGTTTAAAAATAATAAACTTTTATTCTCTAAGTTAAAATATATGAACACAGAAAGTTTTTGCTAAAAAAAGTGTTATTTCAAAGGATAGAGTATGTGTTTTTATTTTGCAATAAACAAATTTATTTATTTATATGGAAATGTAGTAAAAACTAAAATATATCAATCATTATCAAAGGTCATTGGAATGCCCAATCAGAGCAAACTATCCGCTGTCCTGCGCATAGCACCAATAATTAATGTTTATTTAAAAAAATTCCTAACGCCTTGGTGGTTAATCGATTTTAGTTTTGCAAATTGCAAATAAAAGGTATAGTACACTTCTATAAGCAAAAAAAAATTCAACTTGCTATCTGCTTTATTTTCAGTCCTGTAACATTTTGAAAAAATGTATTTTTTTGCGAAAGCTTGATTGCAAAATTTATTTTGCAAAATCTTTTGAACCGATCTTATTTAAATTTACAGTATTGTTTTACTGTATCATAAAGTTTTTCTGGGTGAAATATGAAGGTCCTAAGTGTAGCATAAATGGTTGAAAAACGTAAAATTCTAATACTTGTTTTTGTATGGTTTTTTCGCAATTATTGCTATTTTGCAACAAGGGTGACTATTTTTTAAATTTAGGACCAACTCTATATTGTAGGAAATTTAATTACGCAACTTTTATGTCAGTACAATCTTTCTCGGAAATGAATACTTTTAAAGTTATAATCAAAAAACGAAGAAAAAAATCGAATTTTTTCTTTATTTTTTGACATTTTGATTATTTAAACAATGTTCCGGACCTTTTTGAGAGGGAGGATAACTCAAATATTATTATTTGAATTATCTTCAAGCAATTTCTGCAAAAAAATTTGAGTCACCTCTCAACGTCCAAATGTACTAATATTTTTACAGATGCGCCCTGGTCTATTATCTGTTCTGTTATCTTTATCGATATCTGTTCAGTGCAGTAGTATATTATTTTAAGAATTCGTTACTGTTGTTTCATAGAAATGTAGTGTTTATTTCTAGTTAATTTATTATATTTTTGTGTAAAAGAACTAAGTTGTTGGCCTATTTGAAAAAATATATTATTGTTAATTGTGAGTTTTATAATATGTAGATAGGTAGTAAGTATATTTTACTTATAAAATATTTCGAATTCTAAAATGCGAGTATATACAGTTTTAGGAGGATATTTTATTCTAAAAATATTATCAATAGTTTAAAAAAATGGGAAAAGTTCATTTAAAGTTCTATTTAAAAAAAGGGATGAAACTAGTTAGAGTGCTTTTGGCGCTCTATGAACTAAATAAAATAAGACGGCTCTTGTTTCGCTTCACAACGAAATGATTATTTCTTATTATTATTTCGTGCAAATACCTATGTTAACATAAAATTTTCACCCATTTTGGTTTATTTTTATAAAATGTTTATTTACTAATAATAAAATTGTTTTCTATTACTTCCATTTAGCGCGCCTATGAGTATAATTGTCAAAATATTGATCTTAGATAATGTCAAATTACCAGTGTTGCCAAAGTTTCACAGACCTTACGAAAAAAGGTATGATACTATCTCCAGAAGTTATATTGATGACGCGCTACTGTATGCTCTTAAATGTATACAGTAGACAGTAGGACCCCGATTATCCGTGCTCCTCGGTACCGGACGTTGGCACGGATAATTGAAAAGCACGGATAATCCGAACATGTATTTCTTATTGTAATACATATGTACGTATATCCATACATATAGCCCTACCATAAAAAGACAACAGAAAAAATAAATCTTTCATTATGAGTCTCCCTCTCCACGTATAGAGTTTCCGTCGACTGATTTACAGTGACGCTATTTTGATAAAACCTCAAAAATGCAATTTAAGTAATAGAAAATCATAGCACGGATAATCGGGGTTCTACTGTACAACAAAAACTCAATGTCAAGTCTACTTAATTACACTTAATATCAGGATAGGCGAAAACTTACGTAATTGAAAATAATTAGCAAATAAATTACCATTCTGCATATTTATAGCTATTAAAGCAAAAAACCGACGTATGCAAGGACATTTCCTTGTTTTTACTAATCATACATTTTTACAAATTTATTAGAAGAGTTTTATTTTGGTACATAATGTAATGGACGTCCCATTGAAATGCAAGTTCCACTAGTTTTACGATAATAGTATAAATAAAAATAAAAAGGGGGCCGATATTTATCATCTTCATAGTTCTCTTTGCCTTTATCTCCATGCGAGGTCGGCTACTATAATTAAATTTCTTAACAAGTTTCTATCTTCGGTCATACCAATATCAACCCCCTTTACCGACGTTGACCTGCTTAAGTGTATCCCCCAGGTCGTCGCTAGTCTTCCTCTCCTACTCCTCCCAGGAACCCGCAGATCAGCAGTTCATCATATTGGGTGATTAACGTTTCTACGTTGAACATGACCAAACCATCAACCTATGCTCTCTCATTTTGGCGTCAATTGGTACCACCCCTAGACTTCCCCTAATATAATTTCTTAATGTTTTCCTTCTATATCACTCCACTCATCCATCTAAGCATCCTCATTTACGCCACATGCATTCGTGTTGTTCCTCTTTCTTTTTAACGCACAAAATTGAGTTCCGTACAGTACAGCTGGTCTTATAGCTGTTTTATAAAAATTTCCCTTAAGCTTCATTGGAATTTTTCTCTCACACAACACACCAATTGCTTCCTTCCACTTCATCCATCCAACCCTAATTCTACTGCATACATCTCCCTCTATTTGCCCATATTTGTAAAACCGATCCTAGGTACTTAAAATTATTACTTTTCACATCCTTTTACCATCCAAATTCCAAAGGTATCATTTTATTTGTAGTAACTCCATCTTTACATAAAAATTCCAAATTCTCTGTTTTTGTCCTAGTAAGTTTTAAATCTTTTTCTGTAAGAGCCTATCTCCACTGTTCCAGGTTTTGTTTCAAATCCCCTTTCAGAATTTCCTACTAACACTACTAACATTATCAGCACGCATAAAGCCAATCTGCCCTGCATAAAGCCAAATTGATTATCGGATATTTTGGTTTCTTCACGTATCCGTCTATCAATTACTCTCTCCCATATTTTCATGGTGTGGCTAAGTAGTTTTATAGCCCTGTAGTTTGTACATTGTTGTATGTCTCCCTTGTTTTTTTGAAGTTATACTTCTTTAGGCACGAGGGTGAATTTTTATTTTGCCGGGCGCATGCGCACACCGACAATATGGTTTTAGTCGCTCAAACGTTATACGGGATCTGATTGGGTGTTAAAATCATCTGTCAATATTTGTTTAAATGGATATTATGCATAAACAAATGTTGTGTATATTAGTTTTTATTGTTGTGAGGACAGAGACAAAAAGCAAGTTTATAATAATTATTGTAGTGACTTTTAAAATAGTTTTTAAAAGCAACAGGTACGTACCTTATTGTAAATGTTTTAATATCCTAATAAAAAGTTACAAATTAAATACCTATTTGGAAAATGTACCTACCTAGCTAACCTAGCTACTTACCTACCTATTGTAGGTAATGCTTTGATTTACCAACAAAAATCTCCATCTAATATATTGCTTTTTTAGTCTATATTTTGTTGTATTTTAATTTCACAAGAATCAAACATATTTGATTAAACTAAGAGAATAAGCAACCGTCAAAAAATTTTAAAACGTTTAGATGCTATATCTTCCCACTTCATTCACGTGTCTCGGTAGTTAAATTCTGCGTGGGGTGAGTTCAAAATAATCTAACAAACTGATAGACGCAGGTTCAATTCCCAATGCAAATTTTTATTTTTTTTATACATTTTATGATTGTAAGTATATTTATTATATTTTTTTTTCAGAAAATACCTATTAAGTTAAAATTTTCTCAACAACTGTTCAGAAATAATTTCTTTGTTTCATGTTGCAATGTGTTTGCGTGTGTTTTATTCTTTTATTTTTTTAATTTTTGGTAGGTATTGTTTTAATAAAAATTTTTGGAAAGTAGTAAGTATTAAAATTAGTTTAATATTTAAATAAAATAGAAATAAACTGTTTAAAGTATATTGATTTCGTTGAAATCATATAATAGAAGTATAACTTCTTACGTGCGTACAAAGTACACACACATTCTTTTTTTTATTAGTACCTGTCTACTCTCCCATATTTTCATGGTGTGGCTAAGTAGTTTTATAGCCCTGTAGTTTGTACATTGTTGTATGTCTTCCTTTTTTTTTATTAGTCTCTGTCTACAAAAACAAGGGAGACATACAAGAATGTACAAACTACAGGGCTATAAAACTACTTAGCCACACCATGAAAATATGGGAGAGAGTAATTGATAGACGGATACGTGAAGAAACCAAAATATCCGATAATCAATTTGGCTTTATGCAGGGCAGATTGGCTTTATGCGTGCTGATAATGTAGTGTTAGTAGGAAATACTGAAAGGGGATTTGAAACAAAACCTGGAACAGTGGAGATAGGCCCTTACAGAAAAATATTTAAAACTTACTAGGACAAAAACAGAGTATTTGGAATTTTTATGTAAAGATGGAGTTACTACAAATAAAATGATACCTTTGGACTTTAGATGGTAAAAGGATGTGAAAAGTAATCATTTTAAGTACCTAGGATCGGTTTTACAGATATGGGAAAATAGAGGGAGATGCATGCAGTAGAATTAGGGTTGGATGGATGAAGTGGAAGGAAGCGATTGGTGTGTTGTGTGAGAGAAAAATTCCAATGAAGCTGAAGAGAAATTTTTATAAAACAGCTGTAAGACTATATGGAAGAGAGTAATTGATAGACGGATACGTGAAGAAACCAAAATATGGTAAAGTAAAATATGGTAAATAGTAGCATTCCATGGTGCCTAATGTATGCTGATGATGTAGAGTTAATAGGAAATAGTGAAAGATACTTAAAACAAAAACTGGAACAGTGGAGACAAGCTCTGGAGAAAAAAGGTTTAAAACTTAGTAGGACAAAAACAGAGTATTTGGAATGTTCATTTAAAGATGGAGTTAATACAAATAAAATGGTATCTTTGGATGGTGAAATGATTGTGAAAAGCAATAGTTTTAAGTACCTAGGATCGGTATTACAGAGTAATGGAGAAATAGATGGAGATGCATGCAATAGAATTAGGGCTGGATGGATGAAGTGGAAAGAAGCGAGTGGTGTGTTGTGTGGCAGAAAAATTCCAATGAAGCTGAAGGGAAAATTCTATAAAACAGCCACAAAACCGGCTATGATGTACAGAACTGAATGTTGGGCAGTGAAAAAGAATGAGGAACAACACCGATTGATGCCAAAATTAGAGAGCATAGGTTAAGATGGTCTGGTCATGTTCAACGTCGAGATGTTAATCACACAATACGAAGAATAGCTGAAGTGCAGATTCCTGGAAGGAGTAGGAGAGGATGACCAAAGTAGACCTGGGGGGAGACGATAAGGCAGGACATGTTGGTAAAGGGGATTAACATTGATATGACCCAAGATAGAATTGTGTGGAGAAATGCAATTAGGGAAGCCGATCCCGCGTAGGGATAAGGCAAAGAGAATGATGATGATGACTACATTATCAACACGCATGAACCATTTTGCTCCAAAAGAGGGCTTTTTGGAGGGCTCCAAAGCTATGGTGAGAATAGATGGAGATAGGACAGTCGCATTTATGTTGCCGTGATAAGCCGCAACAAAAGGATATTAAGCGAAAAAGCTATAGAGCTGAAACGGGAAGCTGCTGCGTTTGGTCTATATATAAATGAAAGTAAAACAAAATATATGGGGTGCACAAGGTCTAATCAACATGAGAATCTACGAGTAGACAGCCATACCTACGAATATGTCTCCAATTTTCCCTACCTAGGCTCAATAATAAATGGCAACAATAACACCAGTCAAGAAATACAAGCACGGATTCTTAGCGGTAATAAGTGTTTTTATGCATACAAAGACTTAATGAAAAGTAAGTTACTGAATCGTGAGTCTAAGCTAAGAATCTACAAAACAGTAATTAGACCAGTGGTCACATATGGATGTGAAACGTGGACCCTCTCAACCACTGATGAAAATTAACTGAGAATATTTGAGCGCAAAATACTAAGGAATATATTAGTACCAACACGATGGTTCGTGGAGAATTAAAATGAACCACGAGCTGGATGAACTAATGCAGAGCGCATATATTGTTAGATTTGTAAAGTCTCAAAGACTAAGCTGGCTTGGTCACTTAGAAAGAATGCCAGATAATCGAGTTGTGAAAGTAATCCAGAGATGGAAGCCCCAATGAAACAAAACAAGAGTAAGGCCCCGTAAAAGATGGATAGACGACGTAGAGGGGGATATTAGAACCATGAACATCAGGCAGTGGCGAAGGAAAGTATCCGACAGGGCAGAATGGAAAAACATTGTTAAGCAGGCCAAGACTCACAAAGGGTTGTAGCGCCATTAGAAGAAGAAGAAGAAGAAGATTAACCATTTTGCTGCTAATGACACGAAAGACGTCGTTCACTTGAACTTGAGGCTGACGATATACTAGTAGGTTATTAGCCTGTGACGATTGCGTCGAAAGAGGTCATCCGCAGGTGACTTAAAAAGCGAATGACGTCTTTCGACGTCATTCGCAGCGAAATGGTTTTAATCATCAAGGAATGTTGCCATGTATTTTCACTGTTATCTGATCCAACACTAATGAGAATAAATAAGAACTAAGCACTGAGCCTGGTAAAATTCTAATTTCACATGGAATTTATCAGTCTTTCCCACATCTATCCTAACACTAGTTGTTACCCCCTCATATTATGTCTCTCACAATCTTTACATATTCATCATGGACTTTCTTTTTTGAGTACCCACCACTGAATCTATTGAGGAAGTCATCATATACGTTCTAAAGATTAACGAATACCATAATATGAGTGTTTCTTTATTTCTATGTTTTTCCATCAATTTCCTTATAATGAAAATTGCATCCTGTTATTGATCTGTCTTGCATAAACCAAACTAATCATAGGATATTTCATTTTCTTCACGTGTTCGTCTATTAATTACTCTCCCCCATATTTTCATCGTGTAACTAAGTAATTGTATGGACCTGTAGTTTGTACATTGTTGTACATATCCCTTGTTTTTGTAAACAGGTACTAATATACTGCTTCTTCATTCATATATCATTTGTTCCTCTTCCATGATTCTATTAAATAAAACTATGATGAGATGAGAGACTAATAAGTTTCGAAACCGGTAGAGGTGCTTGCTGCATTCTCTGATTGGACTAGAATATGATGCGGCTATATTTTCGTTTTGCAACGAAATTGAAATAGTTATTTTTCTACAACCACTATTCAAAGTGCACTTTTCTGCACGGTTTTATGTTAGCAAACTTGATATTTTCTCACAGTATAAGATATTTGACATTAGTGTGCAGAAAAGTGACGTTTCTGTGCCGCAAAGTGACGTTTCTGTGCCGCAAAGTTCTTTTCTGCACAGTTGACTACCTCATTCTGAGTAACGTTATATTCTGTTTACATCCGTGGACTACCGCATTCTGAGTAACGTTATATTCTGTTTACATCCGTGGTTAAACTTTAGACTAATATATAACCTATAAGACAATTATTATATTGCATAACTATAGCATAGAAACTAAATTATGGATTTTACAACTGTTTTATTTTACAATTTTATTCTTATTAAACATTTTATAATTATCAAATAACCAATAAGGATTTAGCAACCTGTGCAAGAGACGTCGAATGAAGTAGGTTTTGTGTAAATCCGTGACTGCATAAATATAATGTCAATAATGTGTAATAATTGTTTAAATTTAAACAAATTAAGGCAGTGCATTAATTTTTTAACTGATTTCTGTGCAATTTATTTAGGTATAAGGAATTTAAATTGATTAGTAGGTATTAATTAAATACAGTTTAAAATTTATCACATAGGTACCTATTATAATTAATCGTCGTTTGGAAATTGTGATTTTTATTTTTAGGAAAAACTGTGCTTGTAGAAAAAGTATAGTGTGAAACACGTGCAGAAAGGTAATTTCTCACTCGTTTGAATTGCGGCACTCGCTTGCGCTCGTACCGCAACTTTTCAAACTCGTGAGAAATTAGTACCTTTCTGCACTTGTTGCACAATATACTATTTCCTAACAAGTGCAGAAAGTCATTCTTTTCCGCACGCGACTGCAGTTTGCCGAACGACGCGAAGCGGGAGTTCGGCAAGCAGTCGAGTGCGGAAAAGAGACTTTCTGCAAGAGTTAGGAACAATATTTTTTCTAATAGTCTTTAAAAAATTACCAAATCTTAATCAATTAATTTAACTAATATGAAAATACATACACAAATTAATTCTTTGACAAGGTTTTCAAAACCAAACTTTCAATATAATTAGTTAGCATGACGACGATCTTGGTTTCCATGACGATGATTCAAAATGACTGTTATTGTCTACCGATTTGACTTTCGAATATTATGTCAAAATTATTTTATTTCATCGAATTGTCGCGTTAATTTCATTAAAACAGGAACACAATAAGATATATTTGAAATAAATTAGTAAATAATATCTAAATAGTTTATTGCATGTATTATAATTATTACTTTAAGGCCATATTAACATATTATCTAAATTAACACGCGTGCGGAAAAGTGAAACTTTCTAAACTAAAATGCGTGCGCGAAAGTAGACATTTTTGCACGCTCGTAGAAAAATGGTTATTCATTTTTGATTTAAATAAAACTGTTAGTCAACTTGTTCCTATCTCTCCTAGTGCTGTCCACACTTCTCCAGAAATATCATCTGGTATAACTGCTTTACCTTTCTTTATTTTTTGAACTACTTGAACCACTTCCGTGTTTTGCTTAAACCACTTCCACGTTTGTTATTTTGCTGACCATTGATGGTACTGTCTCCTTTAACTGAACTAGTTTTTTGTCAAATTTTTCATTAAATAATTCTTTAACTCAACTGGTTTTTTGTCAAATTTTTCATTTAATACTCTGTCAAAGTACTTTTTCCTCTCTTTTTCACATCATTTTTGTGAACTAGTACTAGTATTTTATGATTTTCATCTCAGATATCTTTTGCTTTCTTTGCTTTATGGTTGGCTACTTTGAATATCTTTGTTTCTCCTTCCCTAATATCAATTTTGTTGTATAGATTTATAAACGCTGCTGCTTTAGATTCAGCCACTTCGGCTTCCTTTTTGGTGACCATACAGATTTGAAGGTCTGTGTCCGATCTTTTATGTCTTTTTTGCTTTCTTGGACTTCTTTTGACCACCACTAGGTCTCTTTACCTTTACATTGATTTCGTGACATTCTTCAAGGTATTTCAATAGAGATATCTCCAATGATCCTAGCCATCTTCCTCTAAATTGTATTAGGACTTCCTTTCATGTTTCTATACATTGTTTCTATTATTTTTGCTCTGAATAGACCTTCTGTATGATATTTTTTACTTCGACGTCCAGCACAAGCAACTTATGTTGTGGGCGCACTTTCTCACTAACTATTACCTTGCAGTCCTTACATTCACGTATATCTTCTCTTCTTGTCATGAAATAATCTATTTGGGAGTGAGTTTGTCCAATTTTGTAGGTAATAATTTAAGTTTCTCTCTTTTGAAAGGATGTGTTAACAATCGCCATAATGTAATGCTGTTGTTAATTCAACCATATCATCTCCAGTTTCATTTCTAGTTCCAAACCTTAGTACTCCATGTATTGCTTCATATCCTGTCTTGGAATGTGCATTATAATCACCCGTTACTATGACTTGCTCCTCTGATGGAATACCACTCAACATGTCTCCTAGTTGATTATAGAAAGTTTTTCTTTCATTATCATAGACAACGACTTGAGAATCTAACAATTTGTTTATATTCTACAATATTTTACAATACTTCGTTTGCTGCCCTTTGCACATACTTTTTTAAAGTGTTATGTACATCTTCTGGTGTATTTTGTACGCGTTTGTCTTTACATTTTAACAAGGTTCAGAACAAGTAAATAGTGTAATATGTACATCTTTTATGGTGTTAAACAGGATCGTTACACACAAACAATACCTTGTTATAAACCATGCAATTTATGAGGAGTAAACGAACAGATAAATGAAAAACAACAATTCTACTTACAAAAGCCACTGAACGTAATGAACCCTGCTACCATAAGAACCGGATGTAGATTGAACTCCCTCTCGGGGTCTTCCCTCCATGCGAAACCTCCTCGGTACTGTATCACCCAGAACAAAGTGAGGGCCAAGGAACCAAGGAGGAGGATGCTCGCGCATACCACCACCACAGTGTACTCCAACCAGCTACCGCAACCCCATTCATTTTCGTCTTCGTAATGTCGGTGTCTGAAACAAAAAGATTCTTTTTTAGATAATTGATAGAAAAATTAAAGAATTATTGAAGTAAAAAAATTACTAAACTACTTTATACCAGGCATATTTTATAAAAATCCCTAAAAAGGGCTATGTACATACAATATCTTAACAATATTTCGAATAATTTCAAAATCCTTTTAAAATACGAAATAATTATGATATTGTTTATAGAATGTTAAATAACGAACAGACGATCAGTTTTTTACCGCGAATGTAGGACAGACACATTTTGATGACACGGTGACTTCTGCCAAATAAGCCGTAAATATATTATTATATCATAACTAAACTTGACATAGAAATGAAGATAAAAATGTTTATAAACATATCGATCTAAAAAATAAATGAGACGCGAATAGATTTGGGTATTCAGTTGGATTTGGGGTTGTCTGATATGTACCGCCTAGCGTAATATATGTTGAGTGCCGTCATCAGCTCAGTACGATCCAATGTATTAAAAACTGTTTTTGACGTCGAATAAAGTACTAAGTAAAGTACAATTCCATCATTAAGATGACTTGTTTAGGAAAGCCTTCATCATCGTTATCACGGTGTTACAGCCCTTAAAGGGCCTCGACCTTCTCCAGCTTTTTGTCATGTTCGATTCTGGAGCCCAGACTACAAGTCCTGCCCACTGCACATGATTTCGTTTGATTAGGTACAGTGGTGGTAATATTGTTTCCATCAACCTCATGCTTGTAGATATTCTGCAGTTCAAAATTACATCTTATAAAGGGTGATTCATTTAAAGGTACTTTTTTTGGTGGGAATTTAATGGGAGATCGTGCAGGAGTCGCAACACCTGGCGTTCCGTTTTTATTCATTTTTGATTGACATTTCATCCTGGAAAGACTTAGCTCGGCACGACGATGTCTAGAAATTATTCAGCTGTATTACGAAAATAGGCGTTCAATGAGGAACGTGTTTCGTGCGCTTAAAGCAACTTATGGTCCACATAATTTGCCTACCGAACGCACAATTCGCTATACCATCAGTAAGTTTGAAACCCAGTTTTCGTTATTGGATAACACATGACCAAATATACGTACTGAATATTATACGTACTGAAGAAAACATAGCGGTGGTAGCGGATGGTGTACGCGAAAATAACGAAGAATCGATTCGTCGCCGTTTCCAATAGCTTGGCTTGTCGTATGCAACAACTTGACGTATATTACGTAAGGATCTTGGTTTAAAAGCCTACAAAATTCAATTAGTGCAAGATCTGAGGCCGATCGACCTTTCGAGTCGTCACAGTTTCGGTCGAAGTGCTTTTGATAAGCTTGCAGAAGATCCACTATTTTCGAAAAAAATTGTTTTCCGATGAGGCCCATTTGTGGCTTAAGGGGACGCGACGTGAATAAACAAAATGCCCATATTTGGGTTGATAAGCAACCCGAAGAGGTTCAAGAGTTGCCATTCACTCAACGAAAAAGGTACGTAATATCAATAAAAATGTTAATTCAGACAACAAACGCAATACTTAAAATTTGTCCAATGCTTGGATTTATTGGAACAACAAAGCGATGTTCATCAATTCATTATTTTCGTTAGTTGAGCCAATGTATTACGTTTATTGAATGTATGAACATTCATTATGTATACCATAATATCACTTTATTGATATTATGAACTCTGTTCGCTGAGTCAACGAACACTATTCATTGAAACAACAACGTCGTCAATTGACCGACGAAGACTATTCGTTGTGTCAATAACAGTGTTATTTCTCCTACCGTATTTCGTTTATTTCTACAATTATTTCCGTTTATTCTTACAATTAATTCCGTTCATTCCCACAATAAATACGGTTATTCTTACAAGCAATTCTATTCATTCTTACAATCAGTTTCGTTCATTCCTACTATGAACGTATTTTACATTAATAATTACTGAATGCATTAGCCCAATGTATGATATTGATTAATAATAATTTTTGAAATCCCCCTTTTTTGTCCTAAACCTAATGGACTTTACACTGTGTGATTTCTCATATAATTTCACTTATACACTGCGCTGGAATAAGTGTTACACTCCACTTGCGGTTAGCGAAAACCAAATACTTTGGCTTCGGAGCTTCTAGACAATTGACAGTTATAATTATTGGGGACTTAGAAATTTTACACCCGTATTTTGAATTTCTCTAATAGATGGTTTGTTTAAACCCTAAATTTTCCTTTAAGGTTTTTCTTATTAATTGAAAACAATCATTTTTGTTTAAGAATATTTTTATTATGTGAAATATTTATGTTTTTCTTTGGTAGTAGGTACCTACTGTTTTTGATAATGTGGTAATAATATAACTTTTATAATATGGTTAATTATTTGACTGTAATTTATAACTTTCCTATGGTAAATTATTTTATAGAGAAATTCAAAATACTGGTAAAATTGCTAAGTCCCCAAGAGGTACCGAACTATAAGTAACATATCCTATACATATATAAGTACATATAAGGTACCTACATGACAAAGTTTTTATTTAAAATATTGCTAATATGTACTATATAATTAAGTTAATAAGTATATTTTGAATTTCATTTACATTTATATAGATAATCTACCACGCGAATTGAGGTTTTTCATTTACTGTCTTAAACTCAATGATGTATAAGTTGTATATGATGTATAAGTAGTATAGGTACAATATATATACTTTTCAAATTGCCCGCCAAATCCAGAGAACTGTCAATTGTCTAGAAGCTCCGAAGCAAAGTATTTGGTTTTCTCTAGACGCAAGTTTACACTCCCCCCTTATTAACTTATTTATTTTTAGCACATAAGCAAAATAGTTGGACAGGTCGATTTTTAAAATAATCAATCGTTTTTGAGAGCGCAGGTGCAGAATTTCGATCGAATTCTTTTTAAACGCATTCATTTTTTTTGGAATCCTGAGAAAACTAATAAGTATTTTTGAAAAATTTAAATGCAGAATAAAATATTACATTATTACCGAGGGCTGAAAGTTCCTTAGAATAAACAAAAAGTTTCTTTTGAATGGTATATTTGAAATTAAAAATCATACTAAATTTTCTCTTTTTCACCCCTGTGACTTATTAAAACAATCATTATAGAAGTTCTCAGGGACTTCAGACCCTCGATAATACTGTAATATTTTATTCTGCGTTTAAATTTTCAAAAATACTAATTAGTTTTCTCAGGATTCAAAAAAAAATGAATACGTTTAAAAAGAATTCGACCGAAATTTCACGATAATAGACACACGACAACTTTCCTCTACTACGGACTACACTTGGACTTGGAAACGAAATGAAATTATTATTCGGCACTTCGGCAGAGATAACAGCATGGTTGAACAAATAATTCTTTTTTAAACAATGGTAACACAGAGAAGCTAGGGGTATCACGATAAGGAAAAGCCGTTACATTTCAAATGGTCAAGCAAAACATTTATTGTCACCACGAACGCATTGATTGTGGTCATTAAACGCAGTAGTAGATTGATTAATGCTTTCGTTGTCACAACAATCAGTTAACATCTATACAATAATCATATATTACTCTATATTAACAACATTTATACATTGTTTTAATGAAATCTGTACGTTGTCACGATAAACCAAGGTAATTGCTTGTCATCTACGAAATCAAGAAAGTGAGTTGCTGCCAGAATTAACATTATTTATTAAATATACGAAACTAAGTTATTGGCTGAATAAATTGAGTGTTATGATTAATGTACTCTAGTTATTTTCACAATAATTATTATTCAATCATTGTGACAATAACCAAATACATTCGTCAATGTCTAAAAGTTCGTTGAAACAAAAAATTAAATTGTTGTTACAACGAAACACTATTCAATAATCATTTTTAATCAATATTACGAACTAAACTTTTTTGAGTGTTACAATCAGAAAAAACAACTGCTTGGTGTGATTTATGGGCCGGTTGAATCGTCGGTCCAGATGTCTTTAAAATAGAAGCCGGCCAGAATGTTACTGTAAAAGGAGGCCGTTATCGGTCTATAACGAACTATTTGGTGCCAGAAATTGAAGCTCGTAGTTTCAATGACATTTGGTTCCAAAAATATGGCCCCCATTGCCATACAGGCATACAGCCCGTGAAAGTATGGCAATGCCATACTTTCGAAAACGATTCGGTGAGCAATTTATTTCACGCTTCAGACCAGTGGATTGGCCGCCTATACCCTGTGACATCACACCTCTAGATATTTTCCTTTGGGGATACCTAAAGTCCAAAGTCTATATGAATAAACCGGCTACGATTGAGGCATTGGAGGCCAATAATACTCAAGTCATTTGTCAAATACCAATGGACATGTCAGAACATTGCGAATTGGAACTTCAGACTGGACCATCGTAACCTCAGCCACGGTCAACATTTGAAACAAATTACCTTTAAGAAGAAATTGTAAAAAATGGTTCTTTTGTATGACAATAAAGATTTTCAAATAATATTCATTTTTTTCACTGTTTTTTCTTTTTGAAAAAAGTACCTCTAAATAAATCATCCTTTATCTAAGCCTCCATATTCCGTTTTCACAGACCGTTTCGAATATTTTGCGTAGTACCTTTCACAAATCGATAGGAGGGATTTTTAGTTAGGGCCTATGGCTCTGATACATATGTGAGAATGGGGACTATTAATGATCTATTATATACAGTCTTATACGAGTTTTTTGAGTCAGATACGGTTTTAGCAAATTTTTAGGACCTGCTGATAAGAAGAATTTAGATTTTAGATGTAGGGTAGTCAATGAGGGTATTTGGCTCCGAATTCCATCCTACTACATCGATTTACTTGATATTTTCACAGTAAGCAGGGAATAGCTCAAGAATTAAAGTCTACCCTATATACTATGGCGCTTTTGTCTTGGGGGCGGTTCCCACCCCTTCAAGGGGGTGCAAACTTTTTTGGTCAAAATAATGACGGAAGTGGTTAGAGAACCTAATTCTAAGCAAAAACAGTCCTATAATGTTTTTTTTCGAAAACTCTATACTTTTTAAGTTATTCATGGTTGAAAATTGGCCAATTTCATGGAAAAATTACTCGTTTTCGGACGGTTTTTTGCGAATACATACCGTAAAAACTGTACATCTAACTAAAAAACTATAAAGAAATTTTTGTAACTTTAAAAAAAACAAAGAGATTGGTTGCTTCATAAACCTTCTAGTTATGACACGAAAAGAGATATGGTAGGTGAAAAGAGTTTGTTTTTCTGGTGCATGCTCAAATCGGTGTATTAAAATTGAAATAACAGAGAAACGGTCGATATTAGGTGTATAATGCTACCAATACCTTTTGTAGTGCTTGAAAGGACCTTTAAAATAAGCAATATTAAATGTCGGTTACATTTAAATTAAGCGAGATATGCTTCAAAAAAGTTGATGACTAATGTATTTTAAGAAAAAGTGAGAAGTATATTTTCTAATCCACCAGAGTTTAAATGCATCGTTTTCCTTCTAGAATACCTTTTATTATAGTGTTATTTCTATGTTCAAAAAGTTGGACGGGTTTAAAAGGAATGGTTTTTGAAAAAAATGTAGGGTTTTTTTAGATAGAAATTATTTTTTGTATCTCATTACTGTATCTCTTATCATTTTCAAGTTACATGGAGAAAAAGGAAGATTTTTAAGAAGATTTAAAAATGCGCTATAATTTGATCTTATTTTTTTTTCAAAAACCATTCATTTTAAAATGTCTATTAAGCTAGAATAGCCATTTCATAAGGGAACTATGAGACTTACCCCATATTTTTTTGCTATTTTATTGCTAATTTATTACGCAAATTAAAAATTTATTGCTTCATCCCCTTCAGAGAAACAGGTGGCTATTCCAGCTTAATATTAAGCTAGAAAAGCCAACATTTATTTCCGGAACGAAAGTAGATAAAGGGTCGCTTCTGGCGGCATATTTTATTGGTAATTAATTGCTGAAAAATGGAGTATACAAGAATTTACAAACTTACCCCCTGCAACCCCTACCGTTATCATCATTCCCCGGATTTCACAAAAGGTGAAAATAACCAGTTTAAAGACCTAAAACCCAGTGGGTATTTTTTGCTAATTAATTACTGCAGATCTACGTCAAAATTAATTTTTTGCTTCATCCCTTAATGAGGACCAATGGCTACTGCGGTTGAATATTTAAGCTACAATACCCAACACTCCTATTTCAGGAACGAAAGCAGATAAAGGGTCGCTTTCGGAGGCATATTTTCTTGCTAATTAATTGCTCAAATATGGAATATAGAAGAATTTCCAAATTCTCCCCCTCCAACCCTACTGTTATGTTCATCCCCTTAATTTCGCAAAATGTGAAAATAACCAGTTTAAAGATCTAAAAGCAAGTAGGTATTTTTTGCTAATTATTTGCTACAGGTCTACGCCAAAAATGAATTTTTTGCTTTGTCTCGTAACGAGCACCAATGGCTACTGCTGTTTAATACTCCAGCTATAATACCCAACACTCCTATTTCAGGAACGAAAGCAGATAGAGGGTCGCTTCCGGCGCATATTTTATTGCTAATTAATTGCTGAAAGATGGGGTATACAACAATTATGCAATTTACAAACTCAGCCCTTCCAACCCCTGTCGTTATTTTGATTCCCTGGATTTCACAAAAAGTGAAAATAACCATATTAAAGACCTAAAACCAAGTTGGTATGGTTTACTAATTAATTGCTGCAGGTCTACGAAACGAAACAAATAGCGCCCAGAGTATTAATGTACATTAAAGATATAATAAATTAAAATTAAATAAACAACGCTTGCGCTAATTCTTTGGTACATATGCTTAAATTCTTTCGCAGCTTAGTATTAGCACGCAGAAATGCACAAATTATGGTCAACTCTCTTAGCATATTCGTTTTTTAAGGACGGTGTATACTTTATTTTCAATCTATAGATTGTAGAGAATCTGCCAATACATACTACCTTTTAGTTATTAAGAAACGATATACAAAATTTGGGCATTGGGTCACATGCTACAGATATGTCATAATAGAAATCGACAATTTACCATGGGCGGTTGTGGGATGGTATAAAAAACTCTATAAAAACCAATGTTGAACTGTACAGATATTCTTAATGGGCATTTAAGAAAATTGTCAACGAAATATAAGTGTTGGGTACTGTAGCTTAAGTATTAAACTGCAGTATCCATTGTTGCTCGTTAGGGGATGAAACAAAAAATTCATATTTGGCGTAGACCTACAGCAATTAATAAAATTAGCAAAAAATATCCACTTGGTTTTAGATCTTTAAACTGGTTATTTTCACTTTTTGTCAAATCCGGGAAATGATGATAACGGTAGGGGTGGAGGGGGTGATTTTGTAAATTATTGTATACTCCATATTTCAGCAATTAATTAGCAATAAAATATGTCGCCGGAAGCGACCCTCTATCGGCTTGCGTTCCTGAAATATGAGTGTTGGGTATTATATGTAGCGTAAGTATTAAACCGCAGTAGCGATTGTTGCTCGTTAGGAGATGAAACAAAAAAATCGATTTTGGCGTAGACCTGTAGCAACTAATTAGCAAAAAATACCCACTTGCTTAGGTCTTTAAATTGGCTATTTTCACTTTTTGTGAAATTCAGGGAATGATGATTAGGGGGTCGGGGCAGGGGTTGGATGGAAGGGGTGAGTTTGTAAATTATTTTATACCCCGTCTTTCAGCAATTAATTAGCAATAAAATATGCCGACGGAAGCGGCCCTCTGTCTACTTTCGTTCCGGAAATATAAATGTTGGCTATTCCAGCTTAATATTAAGCTGGAATAGCCACCTGTTTCTCTGAAGGGGATGAAGCAATAAATTTTTAATTTGCGTAATAAATTAGCAATAAAATAGCAAAAAAATATGGGGTAAGTCTCCTAGCTCTCTTATGAAATGGCTATTCTAGCTTAATATACATCATTTTAAACCCGTCCAACTTTTTGAACATAGAAATAACACTATAGTAAAAAGTATTGTAGAAGGAAAGTGATGCATTTAAATTCTGGTGGATGAGGGATTAAATATACTTCGCATTTTTTCTTAAAATGCATTAGTCATCAATTTTTTTTGCAGCATATCTCGCTTAGTTGGAATGGAATCGCCATATAATATTTCTCATTTTAAAGGTCTTTTCAAGCAATACAAAAAGGTATTGGTAGTATTATACACCTAAAATCGACCGTTTCTCTGTTGTTTCAAGTTGAATACACCGATTTGAGCATGCACCAAAAAACAATCTCTTTTCCCCTACCATATCTCTTTTTCTATTAAAACTAGGAGATTTCCGAATGAACGATTCTCTTTGTTTATTTATAGGCTACAAAAATGTTTTATACAGTGCTAGTCAAAAGTCCGTACCCCCCCTCGTATCTTTTGAACGGTTATACATATAATAGTGAAATTTTGAGGGAGGAAATAAACGGACGTACGCCTTTTAACTAGTCATGACAGGTGACGTAATAGTGACAGATGACTTTACAGCGCCACTGTGACAGATAATTTTAAATGGGACCATATGGCAAGTGATACCTCATTTGAAAGGTATTGAAAATACCTATTCAGTCATACTAATTTTTTTGGGTTTAAGTTGATTTTGATTTTGGTGAATAAATGAAATAAATACAACTTTGTAGTTTCGCAGTTAATTATTAAAAATTCAAATGTCCGCCCATGGTTGTTTTATCAAAAAAGTTGACATTTTTCAGCTCTCTATTGTTTGTTTTTTAACCAAGAGGAGTGATTCAAATTTACCGCGCCGTAATGCTTGTTTCTAATTGGTCCAACCGCAGGCAAGTTTACTCCATTGTTATTAAATTTTGACACTAATGACATTTATCAAATTTTTTCACCTCTGTCATTTTATAGGTTAATTAAGTATATCGGCGATTTTTTGTGTTTTCTGCATTATTCCCTTAATTTTTAGATTTTTAGTCTACTTTTATATATAAACAGTTGTTTTTAGAACTCTTTAGCGATGTGTTAGTATAATATAATATTTATGGATTATCTGATATGATCAACGAAAAAAAAAGATGAATTTGGTGACTTTTCTAGTAACTTTCTTGGGTGTGAATCTGTCTTTTTAGTTTACTCCTCTTGGTTAAAAAATCAACTATAGTAGTTTTTACGTCAACGTCAACCTTTTTGTCAAGTAACCATAGGCGGAGGTCTGAATTTTTATTAATTAAATGCGAAACTACAATTTTATATTATTTCATTTATTCATCCAAATGAGCTTAAACTCAAACAAAAGTATTATAGCTGAATGGGTATTTTCAATACCTATCAAACGAGGTATCGCTTACCATAGGGTACAATTTAAAATTATCTGTCACAGTGGCGCTGTAAAGTCATCTGTCACTTTTACGTCACCTGTCATGACTAGTTAAGGAGCCTACTTCCGTTCATTTCCTTCCTCCAGATTTCACTATTATAAGTATAACCGTTCAAAAGATACGAGGGGGGGTACGGACTTTTGACTAGCACTGTATAGTTCTTTTAGTTAGATGCATAGTTTTTAAGGTATTCGCAAAAAGCCGTCCGAAATTTTGTCATTTTTCAATATGAAAATGGCCAATTTTTAACCATGAATAACTCAAAAAGTATTGAGTTTTCGAAAAAAAATTATAGAACAGGTTTTACTTAGACTTAGGTTCCCTAGATAGTTCCGTGGTTATTTCAACCAAAAAATTTTCCACCCCCGAGAAGGGGTGGGGACCGCTCCCAAGATAAAAGCGCACATCGCCTAAGGTAGACTTTGATCAGGAGATAAGTAGAGGCTATTTCCAAAATTTCATTAAAATCCATGCAGTAGGATAGAATTCGGAGGTAATATTCTGTTCTTGCTCTCATTGACTGGCGTAATGAAGATCTTAGAAGGAAATGGGCTCCCAGTACGAACATTTGAAAGTAAAAGTTTTTAAGCGTGATGATTCTCCTATCTCCAGCAATCATTTACTACACCAGACAACCCACGTTTTAGTTTAAGCTTTTGCTGCGAAATATTGTGAGAGATTTTCACAGAAAAAGCTTTTAAATGGTCATCGAACTTTGTATGCGGGTTGAAGAGCATCTCTTCCGTTTTTCTTTCAGTCTTCACTACTTTACACTTTTAATTTGAATTAATTGGTGTCATTAAATTACACGCAGGATGTAAACGTTTTCAGGCGACTATAATTTTTTTATAGAGTCTCACGTCGGTATAAGAATGTTTATGTTTTTGTAGCGTAATATTATGTTTCGTTTATTGGCCAGAAGCCAACTAATGAACACAACAAGCTTGGCTCATTTGAAAACGTTGATAAAGATAAGGGTATTATCAATGATTCGTTGCTTTATATTCTGTTTTCAGTTTTTACTTTTTCAACGGTATGGTTGCCAGTTTAGTTATAAAGGAAGTCAGGTGTTTATGTATGTCTAATTCTTTTAGTATTAGCCGTAAGGAAAGCCATTTGACTTTGTCAAACATCTTGCGATAATCTATACCTATACAGTAGATGTGTTAACAATATATTTTTATGCTAGTGTTATTGATACATTTTTATACTTCATAGACTTCGAAAAAGCATTTGATAAAGTAAGACACTCTCTACTATTAGAATTATTGCAAGAAGTCGGTTTAGATGGGAAGGGCTAAAAGGGCATCAAACTGTTAAAAAACTTATACTGGAAACAAAACGCCAGAATTAGGATCGAAGGTTTCTATTTAAAGTGGCACTGGAGGATTCTAAGGATGGAGTCAAGGTGAATGGCGTAAACATTAAACATCAACAGCGTCAGATACGTCGATGATACAGTGTTGATTGCGGATTCCAACTTGGGTCTACAACGACTCATCGACATGACCAACTTAATCTGTGAACAATTCGATATGAAAATAAACATTAAGAAAACCAAAGTGATGTCAATCCGAAAAAATCAGAATGTACCTCAACCTTGCACAATAAACGGGTACATTTTTTAGAACAGCTCAATTAATTAAAGTACCTGGGGTGTTGGATCGATAGTACCCTAAATCCTGATCTAGAAATAAGATTGAGAATAGAACACGCCCGAAAATCGTTCGAAAAAATCAAAAGACTGCTATGTGATTAGAGATGCATCAAGTCAAACTAGTTTGATTTTATTCAACAAACTTGACTTGAAAACCAAACTTTTTTTGTAAAAAAGTTTAACTTGACTTGATTTCGATATCTTTAGGTTTGACTTGAAATCAAACTTCTTCAAACAGTTTGAAGTTTGAATATAATATTGCGCAACGTGTTTATTTCCAATTCTAACTGAGAGCGTACCGACTTCTGTTTTGACTTATTTGGATAGGTCTGAATCTGTACTCTGCTACTCCGCAAATTAGTTTGTAGTTCATATTAAGAAGTATATGCTTGGCTTGTTTATTACGTTCGTTTTGAAGTGTGTGCTTTGTGAACCTAAATAATTTTCGGCTCAGAATAAGTACCAGATCAAATTGAGTCTGATTTTGAAGGTATTCCCACTGCAAAAATTAACAGAAAAAAATCTGTAGTCGAAGCAGAATTAATTAAGAAAAATAAATATACTGATTTATTTGATATTGCGGCAAGTGATTTCAAAACAATGAAAATTGAAAGTGCATACTTGTATAATGTAAAAATAAAGAACAGCGTTATACAATGACAAATAGTGAACTAATTCTTTAAGACAACATTGCAAAGTCGCAAAAAAATCATTAAACCTACTCTATCAAAAATATAATATTTTGTTGTTTTTTCATAAATTTTTGTTAAAGGGGCCGTTCAAGTCAGACGAAACGCAATTTTTGAAACAACATCTCTATCCCATCTGTATCTTTTCATCTTTTGTTGTGAAGAAAGGTCCAGCTATTTATTGCAAACACGTGTTACTGTGCTTGATCTGGTTAATACAAATTTTAAGATTTTTTCACTTGAATACTATTGTCCTATTGTAACATGAGCGGAGCGTGAGGGGGCAATATAATACAATCCAGAGGTTCTATGTAAAATATATACGAAAGTTGAAAAGTTGGGAGATTGTGATTTCGTAGTTTTTTTTATTTAAGTTAAAAAACAATGTTACGTAACGTGCTGGTCGAACCCCCGGCCCCCGGATATAACGCGCCGTAACGTTTTACACGACCCCCTCCCCCCAACTTGCGTTACGTAATACTTGAAAGCTTTCAAAGTAGATTAAATTACACTTGGTATGATAAAAAAACTATCCGACGAATTCTTTGTTTTAATCTAATAACACTCAAATATAAAAAAGTTACATCGATAAAACGAAACTTGCCAGCTAGCAATTATACGCATACAGGAATCATTTTCAAAAAATTTACCTTCTTTTGATTATAATCGCTTCTTGTATCAAGATACTTTTATGTGGCACTCATTGTATTATTAATTTTCTTATCTTAATTGGCAGCTAACATGTCAATCTCGACAAAAAAGTATATCTACTAAATAAATTATTTTTTAAACTCTTTCAAACTAGTTTGACAAAGAGTTTGAATTTTCAAACCAGTACGATTGACCAGTTTGACTTGACTTGAATTATTTGTCAGAAGGATTGACTTGAGTTTGACTTACAATTAAGTCAAACTCAAGTCAAGTTCAAACATTCAAGTGAAACTTGTGCAACTCTATATGTTGATGGATTCGACCGTTACTTGATGGAAGTTCATTTTATCTAACAATAAAACACTGAAAACGTTTGTTTTCTATACTTTCACAAAATTTATTATAACTATGTGACTACAGCTGTTTCGGCAGAGTGCCTTTCTCAAGTGATTTAGTTTATTATGGGTTTGCCTTTTTAAAGTCTTTAACTGAAGAGGTTGATGAGTCATTCAGAATTATATCTGTATTTTTTTAATTTATTAATTTCCATAGATTATAATAAAGGTTTTTATTTTGAATATGCAAAATTTTAAACTCTTCATTAAAAGAACGATTATGATCTAGAAGCACATAAGCACTTCACCTTCTAGATCACAATCATTCTTTAAGTGAAGAGTTTCAAATTTTGCATATTCAAAATAAAGGCCTTAAGCTATCTTTATTAGAATCTATGGAAATTAATAAATTAAAAAATACAGATATAATTCTGAATGACCAACTCGAGACAAACAGCTCCCCATTCCTCAACCTCTTCAGTTAAAGACTTTAAAAAGGCAAACCCATAGTAAACTAAATCACTTGAGAAAGGCACTCTGCCGAAACAGCTGTAGTCACATAGTTATAATAAATTTTGTGGAAGTATAGAAAACAAACGTTTTCAGTGTTTTATTGTTAGATTAATTTCTATATGTGATTCTTGAATAAAACTCGAAATTCAACTACGTTTATCAAAATGCTACGTCTGGTCGACTATTCTCTATGCAGTTGAAACACGGACCTTTAAATCATCAACCCTAAATAAATTGGAGGCCTTTGAAATGTGGATTTACCAGATAATCCCCAAAATTTCATACCTTAAACGAAGAAGTGCTGCATAGAATAGTCAAAGAATGAGAACTTTTCAACACAGAGAAATAATAAGTACCAATATGCTCAACTAATAGTAAAAGGAAAGATCGAGGGAAAGAGGAGATTAGGAAGTAAAAGGCTATCGTTGCTAAAAAACATCCGACAATGGACAGGGCTAAATTTTGAACAGCTAATACGAACAGCTGAAGAAAGACAACAGTTTGTAATTGTAGTAGCCTACCCCCATTGAGAAGAGGACACTTTAAAGAAGAAGATTTACTAACAGATTCAACAGACACCTATAAAATTTATAGGGCTGTGTTCATCAACGATTTTCCAAGCCTGTCTTTCCACAGACCACGAGTTGATAGGTATATAAATGATGGGCATTTTAAGTACATTGAACTAACCTAACCTAATTTTAAACCAAAATAGCTCATTCAATACACTTAGAGGTGACAAACTTTATTATCAAATTAAAGCCAAGTATGGATCAAGTGCATCTGTCACATCTCAACTAGAGCTTCATCGTCGTAAGGCTGAGAGGGCTAGAGCCCTAATATCTCGAAAGTACCAAGTGTTACTTGTCTATGGATCTCTAGCAGTTCATGTTTGTTCCATCACTGATCCATAGCGTTATGTTCTATATCTCACAGTTATCTTGCAATAACTTAGAAGTTCATGTTGGTGATACAAATAAGACCCATATCTTTATGTGGAATGAGGGAATAGCTTCTCATGAAGCCAACGAAATTGTATCATGTCTTCTCCAGCTTGTTAATTGCAGTCTGAATTTTAAGATTCAGTTGGTAATATGGTGTGATATCTGCGGGGGGTAAATAAAAATATGATTTTACTATTTACGTTGATTTTTTTGGTAGCTAACGGCATTTTTCACACTACTGAGCAAAAGTTCCTCTTAAGCGGTCACAGTTTTATACCCTGTGACCGAGACTTTGTATTGGTCAGACCTTCATAGAGTAGTGAAGTCCTCAAGATATTAACCACCTTTTAATAATGTTGACATGACATATGACATGAAGTTATGGATTTTGGGACCCAAAACACGCAGCAGACAAGCACGTTAATATTACAAGGCCAAATATCAGCAAGGCTACATCTACAATGATCAATGCACCGAATCCTGCACTTGTTAGTACAAAAACTTTGTTTTTCTGATCTTCAATAACCGGTACAGGTTAAAAGAAAGGGGAAAACTTTAGCTGAACTTAAACAAGCTGATATAGTCAAACTGACAATAGAGAGTAGGGTATCAGAAAATAAAAAGACGTAATAAAATTAAGCAGATAGTTAAACGACAATTATCAGAATTATGAATATTCAGCGCATTATAATATAATCCGTTGCCCTTTCGCACTGGGCTGATTTCTTATCACTTGCGCCTGGAGAAACTCAGAAACAAGAAACAACAGTGCAAAGTTGGTCATTTCTTTTGTACCTTTTACAATTCAATAAACACATTCAGATTAAGTATTTTCTTTACTAAAAACATAATAACAAATAATGCATTAATTGCTCTCGCGTTTCTCATTCTCATAATAATTATCTCTGACACTTTTACAGCCATAATCTGTCATCGTTACCGTTATATTTTTGTACTCTGGACATAATTTATACACCACGTCATTACTACTTGTTAAAACGTCAAAATGAAGAAGGTACACATACAGAGAAGATTTATAGGCAACACCCAAATACGCTATTTTTCTCGATCAATGACAAAATTCTCTTACCTCAATAGTAAGTGGTGTTTGTACCCAAAAACACACGAGTTCCTCCTCTTTTTATCACTCGGTACGTACATTACATAAAACACGCTGACTGCACATTAATTATAGGAGATAATAAACGTTTCAGAAACACGTTTAGATAGAAAAATGTTGAAGAAAAACATATAAATCCACTTCGAATAACTTGATTTGCCGAGTGCAAAGTAACAAGCAAACACTGTTGTCGCTTCGTAGTCAGCCATACCGTTCCAAGGTAACTTGATAAACATGATAAAGGTATTTTATACCTGCTTACACAGTGGCGACAATTATTTTAAGCGTTATCTTTTGGTAAAATATGTTGACCTCTTAATTATATAGAAATAGCTATTATATAACATTGTACACTAATTACCATACTTGAGAGTTATACACATTGAACAGAAACTTATTATGTACCTATAAAATTATTGTGGATGATGTGTAGGTGATGACGAAATCCCTGTTTGTGAGGCATGTTTTATGCTCGTTTATCTTAACACATAGTACTCTTGCGGTTTGTCCCACATAAAAATTGTTGCATACACAGGGCATTTTATAAATGCAGTCCTTTGATCTCTCGTGTGTATTGTTAGGTTTGGTTTATAGATCTCAGCATAGATCTCAGCATATTAGTTCTTTTAAATGTTGTTCTGATGTACTTATTTCCTTCTTCAAGTGCCATCTTCGTTCCGAAGGTTGGCGATCATCAGGGCTATACGTATTTTCGAAAGCTATACCGTACCCGTAGATTCTTTAGCCAGGAGTTTCGTCTTCTTCCTATGGATCTTTTCATCCTATGGATCCTATGGATTCGAAGCAGTACATATCTTTCGCCTCTTGTAATGTGTCCCAAGTATTGCAGTTTTCGTTTTTTGATCGTAAATATGACTTCCTTTTCTTTATTCATTCTTCTCAAGACCTCGATGTTTGTGACTCTCTCCGTCCATGATATTCTCAAGATTCTGCGATACATCCACAGTTCAAATGCCTCCCATTTTTTGATATCAATATTTTTCAGCGTCCATGACTCCATTCCGTAGAACAGCACAGAAAGTACGTAACATCTCATCAGGCGAAGTTTCATTTCAAGGCTCAAATCTCTTCCACAGAACACTCTCTTCATTTTAGTGAATATGGATCTGGCTTTTTCTATTCTTATTTTGATTTCTGCTGAGCTATCGTTGTCTTCATTTACAAAAGTGCCTAAATATTTGTATTTGCTAACTCGATCGATAATTTCATTGTTTAAATATAGATTTTGGATATTTCGTGTTGATTTCGATATTACCATAAATTTAGTTTTCTTTATGTTCAAAGATAGTCCATATTCTTCGCTGCAGTCTGCTATCTTATTCACCAATGTCTGTAGCTCTTCAAGTGTTTCTGCGATCAGAACGGTGTCGTCGGCAAATCTCAGATTGTTTAATCTAACACCATTTATTTTAATACCTATGGATTTCTCAGAGAGTGTTCTATTCATTTCGTCTTCGGAATAGAGATTAAACAGGGTTGGTGACAGTATACACCCTTGTCTCACACCCGCTTTATTTCAATTTCTTCAGTGGTATTATTCTCTACTCTCACTACTGCTTTCTTTTAGCCTTTCTGTAAGCCTTTTACATATAGTATTGTTGTCATCTTTAAATCCATTCTTTTGAGCGTTTCTGGATTGCTTGTAGTGTTTTTTTGATTACTTTCTCCAATCTTGTGAAATTCTTTATTTATAAATGACAAGGAGTAATTATTGTTTATTAAATCTTTTGTTAACAAGTGTTTTCTTCCTGAAATACATTTTCATTAGAGCAGGTGTTTTATGCTCTACCCTACCATATACAGGGTGTAACAAAAATACAGGTCATAAGTTAAATCACCTATTCTGCAACCAGAAATAGTTCGAATGAACCTAACTTACCGTAGTACAAATATGCACATAAAAAAAAGTTACAGCCCTTTGAAGTTACAAAATGAAAATCGATTTTTTTGAATATATCGAAAACTATTAGAGATTTTTGATTAAAAATTCGAACATGTGGCATTTTTATGGCAGGAATATCTCAAAGAAAAATTATAGTGAAATTTGTGTACCCCATAAAAATTTTATGGGGGTTTTGTCCCCTTAAACCCCCCAAACTTTTGTGTACGTTCCAATTAAATTATTATTGTGATACCATTAGTTAAATTCAATATTTTTAAAACTTTTTTGGCTCTTAGTATTTTTTCGAAAAGGCAGTTTTTACCGAGTTGCGGCTTCTCTTCTAATATGTTTACATAAAGATTTTATGGGGCTTTTGTTCCTTTAAACCCCCCAAATAGTTATGTACGTTCCAATTAAAGTATTACTGCGATACTATTAGTTAAACACAGTGTTTTTAAAACTTTTTTGCTTCTTTGTATTTTTTCGATAAGGCACCTTTTATCGAGATGTAGCTTCTTTTTTAATATGGTTCAAAATATACCTAAAAATGTAAATCATAAATAAATTTTCCTATTACATATTATCAAGTCTCCATAATCGTACTTAGCCATATACAAGTATGTGGTGGATATGACAAATATGCAAAATATTTCGATAAAAACTGACTTTTCGAAAAAGTACTAAGAGGCAAAAAAGTTTTTAAAACATTGTGTTTAACTAATGGTACTGCAATAATAATTAAATTGGAATGTACACAAAAGTTTGGGGGGAGGGTGGTTTAAAGGAACAAAACCCCCATAAACTTTTTATGGGGTGTCTAAACTTCACTACAATTTTTTCTTAAGATATTACTGCCATGAGAATGCCACATGTTCATTTTCAATAAAAAAAATCTCCAATAGTTTTCGATATATTGGACAAAATCGATTTTCATTTTGTAACTTCGAAGGGATGTAACTTTTTTTATGTGCACATTTGTACTAAGGTAAGTTAGGTTCAATCGAACTATTTTTGGACCCAGAATATGTGATCAAATTTATGACCTGTATTTTTGTTACACTCTGTATAATGGTTTGATAATTCCCTTTTTCATGTTTACGTTTTGGTTTAAGTGGTAATTTAAATATCTATTGGTGTGGATTGGTTTTCTGTAAACTTTGGTTGCATGTCTTGTATTTTCTTTTGTGATTTGCACGTCCAGAAAAGGAAGTGAATTGTTGTTTTCTCTTTCCATGGTGAATTGGATTCATTCTTCTTTATTGTTGATGTCCACCAGAAATTTATTCAATGCTTCTGATATAATATATACAAATATCCAAATATATATTTCTATATTAAAAATGTAGAAATGAAAATAGGACGAGGAAAACAAGCCACGAAATCACTCCATGGAGTAATATGGAACAAAACTCCAACCAAAGAAAACAAAAAGGATCTTTCAGAGCATAGTACTGAATATTACCCTATATGGATCGGAAGCATGGCAAATGACTAGAACAATACGAAATAAAATAAGAACAGTTAAATTGGACTTTATGAGAAGATATCTACAAATCACCAGAGAGGATAGAATAATAATAGAGGAAATATGGAACAGAATGAAAGTAGAATGTTTAATTACAAAAAAAGTTGGAAAGCAGAACCCTGCAGGAGTAGGAGATGTACCGGGTGTCCCAATAAGAATGGCTCTCGGCCATATCTCAGGAACCGTTTATAGTAGAGCTTTGAAATAAAAAATTTTATAACAAAAGTTGCCTCAGGAAAAGCCTGGAAATTATTTTCATAATTGTGGGTCCACCGCTAGAGGGCGTAATTGAATATCAAAAATAAAAAAATCTAAATTTTACAAAATTTTCCTAATGAAGGGGCACTGGAAATCCGATTATTGTATTCTTCATCAAATTCTGCGCATATTTGATTTAACAAGTTTAACTCTACCTTTGCAAATAAGAGGTGGGGGTGAGTGGGAACCTTGTTATGAAAAAATGGCTGTAAGTCCGGTTCTGCTAAATCAAATTTTGAAAACTGGGTCTTGTTGAAGACAGATCTTTTTCTTCAATGTAAGCGTGATAATTTTGAACCATCCTAATAAGTAATAAGCCAGCTGGGAGGCGTAATTTTAATGTTTTTCAGAAATCTAGTTTTTTTTGGAAAATATTAAATACAAGTATGCATTTTTAATCATACTTTATAAAATTAGATTAAATTATCAATAGAATAGCGAAAACCGCATGTCGATACCTTTTTTCTATCTCAAGATATCTCGAGAAACGTGTAAATTTTATACATAACTGTTACTATCGCCGGTAAACTAAGTTAATGAAAAGTAGTGTGCTGTGGAAAAAAACAAAATAACATTTTCCAGATGTCAACGTATAAAAATATAATTAATTAAAACAACAATATAAAGAGAAACAATACTATTAAAATTAAATATAACACAGAACAAAAAGAACTACTTAGTGACGACCTAAATATTCAAATTGTTGCCCATCATACACTACTCTAGGATACATTATCCAGAGAATACTAAACGCCATTCAAAGCATATCGAGAGCAGAAATTGAGACTGCTGTTCAATCTACTCTTGAAAGAGTAAATGTTTGCAACGAAAATGATGGGCAAAAATTTGAACGTTTATGTTATCACTAAATATTTGTTTTTATTTCTTTGTAATAGGGCTTTTCAACGCTTCTCATTTGTTTCGAGCCTCTGTCATATGCCGTATAATCCGTGTATAATATTAATATACGAGATATGAACGAGGCTCAAAACAAATGAGAAGCGTTGAAAAGACCTAATATACGTTGACAGCTGGAAAATGTTTCTTTGTTGTTTCCATAGCACACTACTTTTAATGAATTTCATTCACCGGTGACAGTAACAGTTATGTTTTTAAATTTACACGTTTTGTAAGATATCTCGAGATAGAAAAAAGTGTTAACATGCGGTTTTCGCTATTCTGTTGCTAATTTTGTCTAATTTTGTAATATGGTATTAAAAATGCATGTTTGTATTTAATATTTTCCAAGGAACACTAGATTTAAAAAAAAATTAAATAACGCCTTCTAGCTGGCATAGTACTCAGCAAGTTGGTTCGAAATCATAACTTTTACATTGACGAAAAAGATCTGTCTTCAACAAGATCAAGTTTGCAAAATTTGATTAAGCAGAACCGGACTCACAGCCAGTTTTTCATAACAAGGTTCCCACTCACCCCCACGTCTTATTTCCAAAGGTAGACCTAAACTTGTCAAATCAAATATGCGTAGAATTTTATGAAGAATATGACGATCGGATTTTCAGTGCCCCTTCATTAGGAAAATTTTGTAAAATTTAAATTTTTTAATTTTTGATATTCAATTACGCCCTCTAGCGGTGGTCCCACAATTATAAAAATAATTTCTAGGCTTTTCCTGAGGCAACTTTTGTTATAAAATTTTTTATTTCAAAGCTCTACTATAAACGGTTCCTGAGATATGGCCGAGAGCCATTCTTATTGGGACACCCGGTACAAAGAATGACAGAGCACAAATGGCCGAAAAGAATATTAGACTGGGACCGACGGGAAGAAAACAGAGAGGAAATCCTGATATGAGATGGAAAACGTACCTACATAGGAAATGTTATGATAGATGGTCACTACAGAAAAAGTGACTGGGAAGACAAAATGCTATGGAGGACGAAAACAGAGTACTCATACGAGAAAAAAGCCGAAGAAGAAGGTATTATGTATTGTCCATGCTCCTGTACGGTGTAAAAGCTGGACACTAAATAAGAAACTCCTTAAAAAGGTTTGAAATGTAGATCCACAGGCGCGTTCTCGGAGTCTCCTGGAACGATAGAGTCAAAAAAACAGACATTGCTGGAAAGACTGTATATTGTACCTAAAATTATATTTATTATTTTCTTCTTGTTTGAGTACCGTACCCAAATTTTAGGCATGTGTAGCTTCCATGACAATTTGCCGAAATCGCTCTCGATCTTGCGTGGCATGTAACAATTCATCTGCTGATAAGCCAGTCCATTGACGAAGGTTTCGGAGACATGAAAGAATTCGTATTAACTGCAGTATCCAGTATCTGCTTCTCATTATATGCCCCAGATATTCAAGTTTTCTCTTTTTAATAACCTCTCTTTTGACCTATTTTTTTGCACTTTATCTCTAATTGCACCTCGCAATTTTTACAGAATGGATCGATTTGCTTGAACATTTGAGAATAAGTAGTCTAAGGATCAAAATCTATATGATGCTTAAAGACGTTTTTACCATGGGGGTGGTTGCCACCCCATCTCGGGGGAGGAAATTTTTTATTATATTTTGACTGCAAAAGCTGATAAAAACATTCATTCTAAGCAAAAAATGTTCTATATATTTTTTTGATAAAATTAATATTTTTCGATTTATTCGCTATCGAAAGTGTTAGTTCTATAACGAAAAAATCAATGTTTTTCGATAATACTTATTTACGATTCACTAAATTTTTGCCGTAGAAAAAATTTTTTCAAACCAAGTTCTTGGATATTAAATAACCGACAATTTCATATTTAAACATTTTTTCGTATCTCTGATGCTAATCTTTCTATTCTGAAGAAAATGGCATTTTTTACCAAACTAAAAAAATTCGATATCCACTTTTAGCTCCAGTTTTTTAAAAAGCATTCTAAGCTAGTCAAACTTCTAGAAGCTATTAATAATAGATACCTAACTAAAGAAGAATGAATAAGGCCAATGACTAAAAACACCGCTAACTCTCATTATTATGCTTCCAATTGGATCTCTCCTTATTGTTTCAAAAAATATATTGATTTTTTAACCGTAACTTTTTTATTTTTTATCTTAGAAAGTTTGGTAAAAAATAATTTTGTAGGTTTTCACAAGATCTATAAGAATATTAATATTAAATCTTTTTAAAATCCTGACTCGCAAAAAGAGATGACTTTGAAAGGGTTGGTAAAGGTGTTTTTACATGTTATTACAAGTTTTAATTGCCAATAACTCACTCAATTTTTACCGTAAAAAAATTTTTGCAAACCAGGTTCTTGGGAATTAAATAAGCTACAATTTCATATTTAAACATTTTTCGTATCTCTGATGCTAATCTTACTATTTAAAAAAAAGCCATTTTTCTCCAAACTACAAAATTCATTATTAGCTTTTAACTCCATTTTTTTAAAAACTAATTATTCTAAGCCGGTCAAACTTCTAGAACTTATTAATAATACATAAATAAAGAAGACTAAATAAGGTCAATGACTAATTTTAATTAGGGTGGTGATTAGGAGGTTGCTTCCGATCACTTTTTCGCTGAAAAAAAAATAGGGACTGACATTCTTTTCATTATGTCACTTAATTTTTGAGCTAGAGACTTTTTTTATTTCTGAAGATAAATATTTTTAAATACTTTAAATTAGTCTGAATAAGTTATCCTCGAAAAATGCATAGGTTTCCGTTTTTTGACTTTGAAACTACAATGTTTAGCATTTGACGAAGAATGGCTAACATATAATAAAGTATATCTCAATTACTGTTGGTCTTAAAGAAAATTAAAAAAAAAACGGGTTTGTTTATTTTTTTAAAAGGTACATTTTTGTTAAGTAAAGTTGTTTTGATAAACGAAAACTTTTGGAGTAATTAGCAGAAAACTTATTAAAAACATTGGTTTTTTCGATATAAAACTAACACTTTCGATAGCGAATAAATCGAAAACTATTAATTTTATCAAAAAAATTATAGAACATTTTTTGCTTACAATAAATGTTCTTACCAACTTTTGCGGCCAAAATATAATACAAAATTTCCACCCCCGAGATGGAGTGGCAACCACCCCCATGGTAAAAGCGCCTTTCGGCATCATATAGATTTTGATCCTTGGACTATCCATTACTTATTCTCAAATTATCAAGCAAATCGATCCATTCTGTAAAAATTGCGAGGTTTTCTCCTATTTTAAGCTTCATTACTTGGACTATAAGTTTAGTTGAGAATTGCTCAGCCTCGATTTAAGTTTCACAAATGCTCCTCTTGCAATTTCTATCCGGGTTTTAATTTTTTTTTTCATCAGGATTTAGTGTCTCGTTTATCCAACATCCTAGTCCTAGGTATTTAAAATGGTTAACTTTTGTAATCAGAATCAGTTCATTGTTGACAATTAGTTGCATAGGTCCGACGACGTCTTGTTTACTAACCACAAGTAACTTTGTATGTGACGTATTTAGGCCAAGTCCGTTATTGAAGCATTTTCTAGTGATTCAATCTATGTATAAGGAATTGAAGATCATTGATACTTTCAGCCATGATGGCTGTGTCATCTGCATATCTAATGTTGTTAATAGTTTCTTCCCCAATTCGAAATCCACATTGCCTTTTCAAGGCTTCGTTAAATATTGGGGAAATACGTCAAACAAAGTTGGGGATAACACACAGCCCTGTCTGACACCTCTTTGAATGCAAATTTTGTCTGTTCTTTTGCCGGCTACCTTATTATAGAGTAGAGAAAATTTGAGTTTCTTGACCACGTCTCTAGAAGAGAGGTTCCCAACCAGTGTGCCACGTGTGAAGTCCCTGTAGGTGCGCCGCGAAATTTTATTATACACTATCATTATAGAGATTATATACCCAAGTGTGCCGTGGCTGAACCAGTTTTTAAGTTAGTGTGCCTCAAGCTAAAAAAGGTTGGAAACCGCTGCTCTAGAGGCATAAGAAATGAGTTCTTTTCTTACAGCTTATAATACAAGGAAAGATCGTTGGCCGAAGAGGCATGGGAAGATTTTCTTGGCTGCGAAACATTTGTGAATGGTTCGAAAAGACATCCGTCGAATTATTCCATCCATCAGTTTCTAAAGTAGAAACAGTTATTTAGATCAGCAACCAGCATAGCATGTGCTGAATTCAAGAAGAAGTTGCTTTTTACGATCTACTTATATTTTTGTTCATTCTAGCCATGCTGCGGCCATTTTCACTAAAGGTCTCGATTCCAATGACGAGTTAATATTTAATAAGTTGCTCTCTTTTAACATTTCAGCAGTGATTTCATCCGACCTTGTAAACTACGTTTCAATTTGAAAGAATTTTTGAAAAAATAAATATCAAATAAATAAATTGCAACACAAACATTTCAAAACAATTCGGTAACAAATAAGTATGTTATTTTAAGAAGTTATCTATTAAGTCGTTACGCATCATAGACAATGTTGTTGCATTTTTTTATTTCCTTGAAAATAAATGAAGAGTCGTGCCAACACATTCCTCCACAAGAAAAGGTCAAGAGCACAGTTTAACAACGCAAAGAATTTTAATTTAACATTTTTCATTTGATTGTCTGCATTTTTAATTTTATTCTAATACTCCGTGAAGAATAAAAATAGACGAAATAAATAATTTTTATTCTGCATAATATACTCTTTGCAGCATTAGACTAATAGCCACTACTTATGTAGCTATAGACACTATGGAAATTGGAAATACATGGACACTATGCACCACGGGCATTTCCAAGCAAAGTGGATAAAGCTGTATTAGCCCAGGGTCAACTCCGAATTACATGAAAATTTGGCTTTAGGTTCTACTTAACCTCTACTTCAAAGTTGAACTTGTTATGCTTTTACTTGAGTGGTGACAGTCATTCCTTCTCGGGGGTGAAAAACGCTAGTTTAAAATAAGTCCGGAAATGGATAAATTGACTAATTTTAAGCAACTTTTGTTCTATATAGTTTTTAAGTAAGTCAATACTTTTTGAGTTATTTGCGATTGAAAATGTTTATTTTTCGACAAAAAACCACGTTTTCAGACGGTTTTTCGCAAATAACTCAAAAACAAAGTATTTTATCGAAAAAAATATTCTTAGCAAAAATGTAGCATAAAAAAACAAAAAAATTTTTTTTTCGTGAAGTCTATAGACTTCTAGTCTATTATTCGTCCAAATCGAATATTTCAACGTGAAATAACCAAAAAATAAAGCACTTTTCCGGAAAAACCCATTAAAACTTTTTAAACTGTTTAAAAAAGTTTTATTTTTATTTTTTATAAAAGTTGGTTCCCTTTTTTTGGTAAAAAATCGTGAAAATCTCCCCCTGTTCAACACAAATGAAATTAATCGTTACCGCTTTACAAAATGTTTACTTTACTTATATATTTTTTTATGATCAGTAAGTTTCACCGGTTTAAAGTGCTTATTTTTGAAAGAGTTATAGTTGAAAAGGCTTCAACGAGTCACTAATCATGAGTGTATGCAAACTTTGAACAGCCATATCTTGACCAATTTTTGTGTTACAGAAAAACAAAATAAAACTATTATATTTATCATTGCAAAACCTACATTTTTTTACTGTTTAAAATTACACTAATACTTTTTAAGTTATTTTTTGAAAAAAGTGCATTTTTCCAAAATTTTTAGAAATTTTTTTTACTAGATAACCAATTTTTTTCAAAAATAAGCACTTCGAACCGGTCAAACTTACAGATCGTATCAAAAATATAGGTACATAATATAAAGTAAATGGTAAAGCGGTAACGATTAATTTTATTTAGGGTGCTAAATAGGGGAATATTTTCACGATATTTTTTACCAAGAAAAGGGGCCAACTTTATTTTGAGCGTAACTCGTTTAGTTTGGACGCTAGAAACTTTTTCAAACATAAAAAAGGAAGCTTTTTTAAACACTTTAAAAAATGTAATACCATTTAAAACACTTTAAGTTGTTCCCTAAAATTGCTTAATTTTTGGTTATTTCACGTTGAAATATTCGATTTGGGGTTTGACGAATAAGCATTTTTATGAGCTACAGCTTTGCTTTTACTGGATTTATAGACTTCATTAAGAGAAAAGGAACATTTTGACGCCTGTCAAAATATGTATTTTAAATGTAATCATTTTTTTCGAATCCTGAGAAAACTAATAAGTATTTTTGAAAAATTTAAACGCAGAATGAAAGATTACTTTATTGCCGAGTGCCGAAAGTCCCTTAGAATGAATAAAAGGTTTCTTTTGAATGAGATATTTGAAATTAAAAATCACACTAAATTTTCTCTTAGTTTTTCACCGCTGTAACTTATTAAAATAAACATTATAGAGGTTTTCGGGGATTTCAGCCCTCGGTAATAACATAATCTTTCATTCTGCGTTTAAATTTTTCAAAAATACTTACTAGTTTTCCCAGGATTCGAAAAAAATGAATCCCATTTAAATAGCAATGAAAGCGAAAGTTCGTACCCATCCCCTTAATACACCATTTTTTTTTTGTTTTTTTATAGGCTATATTTTGGCTAAACATATTTTTTTCGATAAAATATTTACTTTGTGAGTTATTTGCGAAAAGCAGCCTGAAAACGTGTTTTTTGTCGAAAAGTATTGGTTTTCATAAAAATACTCTATAGAACGAAAGTTACCTACTTAGAATTATTCAATTTATCAATTTCCATTTATTTTAAAGCAACCAACGGCACAAGTTCAACTTTGAAGTGGAGGGTAAATAAAACCTAA
Organism: Diabrotica virgifera virgifera; assembly: GCF_917563875.1. Lineage (NCBI taxonomy): Eukaryota > Metazoa > Arthropoda > Insecta > Coleoptera > Chrysomelidae > Diabrotica > Diabrotica virgifera. Next base: position 96,182,665 of record NC_065446.1, on the reverse strand, counting down.
ATCCAAATATTCATGCAATTCGGAGTTGACCCTGAAAATTACACGGTATCGCCGTATTTCCCGTTCATTTACTGGGCCAAAGAAAATTTATGTGCGAAAAGATTGAGTTTTCCACATGTCACAGTATCAAAAATTAAACTAATCAATTTTATAAAGTCGCGCGCGTATTAAAATCACTGTGAATTCCTGAAAGAATTTAAAACTGAATATGGCGACGTGGTTTTTAATACCGAAGCATTGATTAAAAACTACCCAGGTAGTTGTGTATGTAGTTAGAGTGAGGTATCTATGTGTAGGTAGTTATTAATTAATGAGCGAAGCAGGGCCGTAACTACGATGTTAGGGGCCCGGGGCAAAGGTGATCTGGGGGCCCCCTGCCGGGGGTCTGGGTTTACCCCCTAGCGGAAGGCGGGGTCCGGAAAAATGTTTGATATTTAACCCCCTGAAAACGCATTTTAATGGATTCTATGACTAAAGTTTCTTGAACCTACATTTTACTATTTTAGTTGACCAACACAAAAAGAAATTGAAATCACCTTATTTTTTATTCGCTTTGAAAAAGTTAAAAGAAAAACAACAAAATGAACAGATAGTAAAACAAAATGAGATAATATAATGAAACAATAAAAAGAAAATTTCTTGAAACTTCAAAAACCGAATGGAAAAATATGAAGATATAAAGGTTTATTTAGAGAAAATGTAGGAATAGGTAAATCAGATTGCTGAAGAGATACAGAAAATTGAAAAGGTGGAAGAAAAATTCAAGAATGCGGTAAAATTCGATATGGCAAAAGTGGAAGAAAATTGACGGAGATAGGAATATGTCAAAAATGAGGAGACCGCCGAGAAGTAATAATTGTATACAGCTCTAATGAGAGCAGAATCCCATTTGACGAGGATATTAGAAAACGATATCCGGTACCTTCAGCAGTGACACTCTCGAAGGCGAATACCGTCACTGCTGTTAGATTTATTATGCTGTGATACTGGTAGTGCTGATTTCAATGTGCTCATTCCATCTTACCCTTACGGTACCATGTGGTTCCGTTCACGTACCAAGATGTGGTCTGGGGTAAATTGGTTAAGACAAAGTAGCTGGGACCGGGGGCCGCTATTCCGGTTGCATTTTAGTTTTTATTTCAATAAAAATAACTAATTTCCTTAGTAACAATTTATATCTTTACGAAAGGTCTCGGGGGCCCCAGCTTAGCCCGGGCCCCTCTTCCAATGGCATTTTAGGTTTTATTACGCCTAAATAACTAATTTCCTAAGTATTAATTTAAATTTTTATGTTAAGTTCTCGGGAGCCACTGTTTAGCTCAAGCCTCAGGGGCCCCTTCTAAGGGTTCTGTTCCAATTGCATTTTGGTCGAAAATACTAATTTCTCCAGTAAAAAATTAAAACTTTATGTTCTATTCTAGGGTGCCCCTGTAAGGTCTTTTTAAAATTGTGTCATTGGAAAATATTTCGTTGGGATCGGCTTTTAAAACACATATTTTTATTTTCCTTGTTAAATTTTATGCACGGTCAAAAAAGGGGCACCTGTGGGGCCCCCCTTGGCGAGGGGCCCGGGGCACTGCCCCGGTTGCCCCAATGGTAGTTACGGCCCTGGAGCGAAGTACGTTGGCTTAGTAGAGACGCAATGTACAACCACAGATTGTAGTGTCAAGAAAAAAGGAAGAGAATAAAAACATGTGAAAATATGTGAAATAATCAGAAAAAGCGAAATACATAAATATGAAACATAAATATGTTTCAATTATGTGATACACTTCTTTGTAGTAATGAACAATATTCTTTCCAGTGTCACAAAAAGCAATAGTCTTCAGCAAAAACAAACTCTCTAGGCAACAAATCTCTCGAGATCAACAAAATGTCGACAATTTAAACAAGTTTAAAAACTAGTTTGGTCGTTAAAAAAAGATTCCGGTTACGGTAAAAAAGGATGCAGTATATTAACTCATTAACAATGCTCGACGAGCCTCTAATGGCTCAGTTCAGTATACTTAGTGGTAGTACCGCTAGCCCGAGAACTACTTTGGTTGACGTGACCTACTCATGGTGGTTCCAAGCGCGGTCAAGCCAGCGCTGACCAACCTCACCTTTAAATTTGGAATTACAGTTTTTATCGAGGATTCATAGATTCTTAGTGAGAACTACATTTCCTAAATGTAGTGGACGAATTGCGTAGGAATTAGTTGTACGAGTAGATGTTAAAACAATGTTGATAAAATTTAAACAAATTTTGTCAAAACTCTTTTTATTATTTGACGATTCTTTAGCGAAAAGTTTTCTGTTTTAAACGTTTAAGCAACTCAATGTAATAATAACAATATATTAGAATAGGGTATAGTATTTATTAGTAACAATACACAAAAACATGTATTTAAAACATTATTAATATAATTATGGAAGTTTGACAAATTCTAGACGAATGGAGAAACACCAGAAACAGTTTATTAGTACCTGTTTACAAAAACGGAAGATATACAACAACGCACAAACTACAGGGGCATAAAACTACTTAGTCTCACCATGAAAATATGGGAAAGAGTAATAATTGATAGACGGATAAGTGAAGAAACCGAAATATCCGATATCTAATCAATTTATTATTATTATTATTATTATTATTACATAGAAATAAGGGCTGGGGTCATGGAGACCCATAAGCCCATTTACAAGAAAAATGAAATAGTACCTACATTACAAAAATTAGCTTCGCAAATAAACTATAGACTAATAGATTGTGCACAACACTGATCAGTTTACAAACAAATAACTGTCTAGTTGGTTTTTGAAAACATTAATAGATGGAGAATTTATAATTTCCGTTGGGAGACTGTTCCATATATTAAAAATGCGATTACACAGAAAATGTTGGCGCTTTATCGACGAAAAGGGTTCCTTCTTCACTTTCAAACTATGTCCACGTAGTCTGCTGTGATCGTCTAAAATAAACAAGTGTTGCAAATCTCCATATCCATACTTTAAAATTCGGAAGGTGATAATTAAGTCACCACGGAGTCGACGGGCTTCAAAAGTTGATAACCCTGCTAAAGAAAGTCTTTGTTGGTAATCTGGCCTTCTTCGTTTGAAACATAGTCTGGAAAATTTGGCTCAATTTAGGGCAGATCAACCACAGATGCAATTTTCATTATAACACAGTTGATGGAAAAATACAGAAATAAAGAAACAAACGCTCATATGGTATTCATTGATCTTGAGAAAGCATATGGTAGAGTTTCTCAAGAGATTCTGTGGTGGGCACTCAATAAGAAAGAAGTCCCTAGTAAATACTGTGACGAATTACCGACAGCAAATATCAGGTTCCGTCTCGACAGCTCGTTACGTATGGAGACATCTGGAAGGATGACTCATCAGACGAGCGAGGAAAATATTTCTCGAGAAACATCGCCTACGCATTACTAAAGTTGGGCGGTTCCGTTTTTCTGGAACGTTCAAGAACATGGCTTGTATTTTTGTATTCAATATAAATAAGGATGGAATTTTTAGGAGTAGTTAGTCTGTAAAATAAATTCGTCTGTAACTTGTATAAATAAATTCGTATAAATGAACCGAGAGTATTATTTTAACCGTGAGCACGCTGCAATATGTAAATATTGTGAGAGATATGTATGATGAGGGAGCAACAACTAGTGTTCAGACAGGTGTGAGAGAGACTGATAAATGCCATGTGATAGAAGGATTGCACCAAGGCTCTGTGCATAGTCCTTATTTATGCTCATTTGTTTTGGATCAGATAACAACGAAACTACAGGGTAACATTCCTTGGTGCTTAATGTATGTTTATGACGTGGTGTTAGTGGGAAATAGGTGACTTAGAGCAAAAACTGGAACAGTAGAGACAAGGCCTTGAGGAAAAAGGTTTAAAACTAAGTAGTACAAAGACAGAGTATTTGGAATGTTCGTTTAAAGATGAAGTTACTACAAATAAAATGATATCTTTGGATGGTGAAATCATTGTGAAAAGTAATATGTAGTATTAAATACCTAGGATCGATATTACAGAGTAATGGGGAAATCGATGGAGATTCATGCAGTAGAATTAAAGTTGGATGGATGAAGTGGAAGGAAGCGAGTAGTGTGACACAAAAATTCAAATGAAGCTAAAGGGAAAGTTCTATAAACATCCATAAGGCCGACAATGATGTACGGAACTGAATGTTGGGAAGTTAAAAAGAAACAAGAACAACGAATGCATGTGGCGGAAATGAGAATGCTTAGATGGATGAGAGGAGTAACAAGGAGGGATAAGATTAGGAATTAGTATATTAGGGGAAGTCTAGGAGAGCATAGGTTAAGATCATTTCGGTCATGTTCAACGTCGGGAAGTCTTTCACCCACTATGAAGAATTGTCGGTAAAGGTGATTAATATTGATATGATACAAGATAGAAACTTATAGAGAAATGAAGCCGACCACGCATAGAGACAAAGGTAAAGAATGATGATGATTACACAAAAACATGCATTTAAGTCAGCAATAAGTAAGTAAACATTAAAAATTATCTAAAATTAAAATTTTTTCAGTGTAAACCTAATTTGATATAAAAAAATCTTTTGCGTTCTAAGTTGCTAGACCTGGATCCCGCGTACCAACAAAAAGTTGATTAATAGCAAGCTGAAAATTTGTTAATAGCGTAACGGCGTCTAGTCGGACAAACTTTGATGTACGGGAACACTGGAACAAGAGAAATTTTAATTGTGGAACAGTTTAAAAAATTGGAATGCCAGATTACGAAAACGTTCCATGTATTTTGTCGGACAGAACTTACAGTTTTTTTGTTACCATTTCAACTACATATCATGCAAAAATCAGACTACTATTATTAACCAACATGATTTCTGTCATTTGACATGTTCTTCGTGTTTCACTCATTAAAATGCCCAGTTGGTGATAAACACCAGTCTGATTTTTGCATGATAGTTTGTTGAAATGGTAACAAAAAAATTGGAAGTTCTGTCCGACAAAATACATGGAACGTTTTCGTAGTCCGACGTTCCAAATTTTTAACCTGTTCCACAATTAAAACTTCCCCTGTTCCAGTGTTCCCATACATTAAAGTTTGTCCGACTAGACACTGTTTAGCTATTAACAAATTTTCAGCTTGCTATTATTCAACCTTTTTTGGTACGCGGGATCCAGGTCTATGCGATTTCTAAGTGGAAATCGAAACGTCAAACATCAGTTGTTATTAAAAATGTAATTTTCATTACTCCAATAATTGTCGCTTAATCCCATATAAAAATAATACCTAAATATGCAATTCTTGTTATTTCTTCCTGTTTCATCTATGTTTATTTTTAATTGATATTAGTTATTTTTTATTTTCTTAATCTCCCGATCTATTAATAACTTGTCTTCACCTCTCTTTTTTTTTCGACATCAACTTGTAGATGCTAAAAGTTTTGAATAAAAAAACAGAACAAACCTCTTGAACTATACCTACTGCATAATAAAATTGTTTTCTAAATCGAGAAACTACAGACACAGGTACTCCAGCACGTGCAAAAACGTGTCTCACGTTTTGTTTTCTAACCACGTTTACATCTCATCTGTCACTTTTCCCAGTTTATAATAAATAAGTTTGAACAGCAATTATACCGGAACAGCGTGTTTCGTGACTTCATAAATTTGAATTTATGACTACTTCACCAAATTAATAAACTTTGAAGAACACAAGAAAAGTTTGTAGTTTGATTTCTGCAGCGAATTATTCTTTATAAACGGCAAAAAATGTTTTCTTTTTATTTAAGAAAAGAAGCTCACATTCTGAGATTAGTTAACGTATAAGGATTTTAAAATGAAAACACGTATATAGGTAATGATCAATCAACATATTTTAAAGACCTAAGCTTGGATGACATTTTTCCTACACCCCTTCTTACCCACAGCTTTGGTTTCACATTCTTTTACATTAACTTTTTTTTAGATCTTCTAAGGAGTCGATCATTTTTTTCCTCAAGACTTTCCTTCCGTCTTTTCCCTCCTGGACATCTCTTCAATGTGTTCTTGAAGAATGACGCACGAAACTCGGCAGTAGAAAGAATTGCTGCTCATCTTGAAATTAAAAATTTTATAGCAAAACATGTACTAGACTAGACAAATAATAGCTATTATTATATTTTTTTGTAATAGTAGCCTCTAATACAAATGATGATACCATGTCCACTACTAACACATACAACTCTCGTGCACAGTGTAAACACAATAAAGTTTCTCACGAAACGTATTGCAGAAAAGCGTAGATAACGCTTGTTTTTTAGTGTGAACAACGTTCGTTATTCACTAGTAATGTAAACCTGCCTTTAAGTTGGCGGTACAGTTGTGTAGTAAGTCACATCCAAATGTGATAAATACCATCCATCGCACCTGTCAAACAAATCACCCGACGATAGTAAATATTCGTCTCTAGATTGGTCATCGTGGGTGTCATGATGATGCTTTTTGTTACCCTGTAGTATTTACTGGTTTTTATGTATACCTCGTCCAATTTACTTACCGTTGCACGTCATCCGCGCCATAGCCTGTGACACGATACCAACACGAAATATCTAGGCGGTAGGTGGAAATATTTCGAGTTATAATAATAATAATAATAATAATATCGTATGGCATTTTTGCCGGGGAGATCCTTTCGGATAGTTCCAGCGCCAATTACATCTTTAACCCTGTTTCAAGTAACTAGTGTCGATGTACACTAGCCCAGGGGGACCGACGGCTTAACGTACTCTCCGAGGCACGGTGAGACGGCTCGTGTCATTATTGGAAATGAAAATGGTTTGTCTTTGGCAGGGATCGAACCCACGTCTACTGGCGTATGAGGCCAGCGTTTATGCCGTTACCCACGGCCGCTCATATTTCGAGTTGGTATCGTGTCACAGGCTATGGCGCGGATGACGTGCAACGGTAAGTAAATTGGACGAGGTATAGCTACTACATTTATTAGGCAAATACCTTTGCCTGATTGTTTTCGATAATAGAAATTAAAAAGATTGAATAGCGGAATAAAAAGTCGCTAATAGATAGTGTTGAGGATGAAAATGATTCATAATTTGAAGTTTACGTAATCGTCCAACAAGACAGTAAATACTTTTGTAACTTTGTAACTAATAAGTCCTCCTCTATCTTTTCTCCTTCGTAAGGATATAGTGGCATCATGTAATTTGTTTGGATATTTCTGTCTAATTATCTCTCTCCTGCGCGTTTTGTATTGCTTCGGAGAATTTGTAACCAGTCATGTTCTTTATTTGGTCCGACCATCATACTGGAGATCTTCTTCTTGACCTTTTACTCGCTACGTTTCCTTCAACTATCATTTGTTCCGAGCGAACAAGCGGAACAAGGAGAACGAGCGAACTAATCCTACTATTCAAAAAAGGAGATAAAAAGCAGCCAGAGAACTACAGAGGTATCAACTTGTTAAATACTACCCTAAAACTTACAACTAAAATCTTACAAGACGTAATGAATCAGAGGATAAGTTTAGCAGATGAACAACAGGGTCTTCGTACTGGAAGATCGTGTACAGATGCAATATTCGTCATAAAGCAAATTACTGAGAAATCACTAGAGTATAATAGACCAGCATTTCTATGTCTGATTGACTTAAAGAAAGCATTTGGCAGAGTAAGACTCAGGGATGTAATCCACCTTCTGTATAATAGAGAAATCCCTCTAGATATCATAAAAACTATTGAGAACATCTACCAAAATAACAAGATGGAAGTCAGAATAGATGGACAACTTACAGAACCTGTAGATATAGGCAGCGGAATAAGACAGGGAGACTCATTGAGTCCTCTGCTTTTCAATTTAATCATGGATGAAATCATCAAAAACGTCAACAAAGGAAGAGGATATAGAATGGGAAACAAAGAAGTAAAAATACTCTGCTACGCAGACGACGCAATATTGATAGCCCAAGATGAAGATAGTCTGCAAAGATTAGTCCACAGATTTAACATAAGAGCAAAAGAATTCAATATGACCATTTCATCTCAAAAAACTAAAACTTTAGTAATCAGTAAAGAACCAATCAGATGCAAAATAGAAATTGATGGTATCAGTATTGAACAAGTAATGGAAGTAAAATACCTTGGAATTACATTGTCAAGTTACGGAGACCTAGACAAAGAAGTGAGAAATCAAGTACAAAAAGCAAATAGATTGGCAGGATGCCTTAATAACACTATATGGCGAAACCGACATATTAACACTGAGATGAAGTCAAGAATTTATAAAGCCAGTGTAAGACCAATAATGACATATGCATCAGAAACAAGACCCGATACAGCCACAACACAAAGACTACTGGAAACGGCAGAGATGAGAGTACTGAGAAGAATTACAGGAAATACACTGAGAGATCGAAAGAGGAACGAAGATATTAGAAGACAATGTAACGTACAGTTTATAAACGAATGGACACTAAATAGAAAAAAAGAATGGAACAACCATATAACCAGAATGGGGGAGACACGTGTGGTCAAAATAGCACGAGATAAATCACCAATCGGCAGAAGAAGTATCGGCCGACCGCGCAAAAGATGGAGCGACAACCTTCCATAGAGGTATCAATCCGCCAGTGAACAAGCAGAATTGCTTATAAAGAGGAAGAAGAAGAAGAAGAATATCATTTGTTCCATGCCTTCTCTTCATCTAGTTATCATATGTCCAATATATCTTGAAATATTTTGGTTGCTAGTTGTGGTGAATCTAGTTTTATGTTAAGTTCTTCTATGTAGTATTGAATTATTTGTGCGATGTGCGGTCCATGGTATGCGCATTCTACGGTAGACCCAAATTTCAGATGCCATTATACGCTTTGAATAAACTTTTTGATTGTCCACATTTCTGTAGCGTGGCCATAGGAAATATTAACACTCGAACAAGTCATAATTTTTATCTTTTTTATCTTTTTCATAATTTTGTGTTTTTATAATTTTGGTATTTTCCCATATTTTTCGAGTTTGACTGTTGCCGATCTGGCCATTGTGATCCTCAAATGTTAGTAATGACGGAGCCTAGGTAATTAAATTGTCTGACCACTTCGCACTGTGGTTCCAAATGCCGAAAAGGTGGTCATGAACCTTTAAAAGCGTATATTGTTCATACACTTCGGAATTACTTTCATACATATGGGTTTTTGGCATCGCTGATTACGAATCTGACATTATTTTTTTAACAAAATGGCGGATCCAACAGGGCGGAAAGAAATTGAAAATATCTATCAAAACGCAAATTTTTTTGTCAAATTTGTCAGTTTAAGGTCGCTGATTACCTACAAATCTGACATTATTTTTTTGAAAAACAAAATGGCGGATCCAATATGGCCGAAAGAAATTAGAAAATTTTATTCTAAACGCATATTTTTTTGAAATTTTATATTATAAGGGTCTTTTGAAATTGCTGATTACCAGTACATTTTCTTTTTGAAGTATAATATTTAGAACCTATTACTTTATTACTTAGGTACAACCGCTCATAAATACACAAAAATTTTGTATTCAAATAACTGCCTACAATGCATAGGCAGTTAAAGGCAGCTAAACCAATGTGATTCTGTATCTTCTGTATATTTTGAGATTAATAAAAATTATTCGCAGAATTATGTACTTTTTGAATGTATTTTTACGAAATTTTGATTATTTCAAGTATATTTTTAGTGTTTATTCATTAATAAATTTTAGTCAACTTTTATCTTACAATAATACACACTTGAAAAAAAAAAGAATCTGCTTGACAGCAATAAAATTAATAAACTACAAACCGTTTTACAGCGGTTTCAATATACGCGTTCTTTTTTACTTTCGCTGCCGGCCAAAATAAGATCGTACATGGCTCACTTGTCCCAGAATTATGAATAAGAATAGATCCGATCTGATCCTTATACCTGCGTATTACGACTCTACGATAGTACGAGAAAACAACTGTAAACATGAAAATCCCTAAATAGGGACTTTTTATTTTACCCCATCACCACGTTTTCAGCATTTGGAATCACTGTGCTTCGTAAACTGCCATATTTCTTATCTCTGTTTGGTCATTTCTGATTCTGTCGATGATCATTATTTTGGTTTTCTGTATATTTATTTTTAATCCATATTTCGTACTCACGTGCCCAGCCTATTCATAATTTGTTCGAGTTCTTCTGGTGAAGACGCCAATATAACAGTGTAATCAGCATAACCTAGGTTTTTGATTTTTCTTCCTAATATAATATAGTTGTCCAACCTTACGATTCCTCAAAATCTTGACGCGTTTTGGGTTCACTATATGTATCGAATAGAATAGGGGATATTGTACATCCCTGCCGAACTCCAGATTTCAATTTGAAGTTTTTCGAAACCACATTATTAACTCTGACGTTAGCGGTATTATTTACACACGGTTCTTTTATTAAATAGTATATTAAATTATAATTCTCTAAGTATTTTAGCATATTATAATAATTTTATATTATTATAATATGCCCCGTTTTATTCCATTTTACGTGATAAGCTTAACCGATAAGCCATTGGACCACAAAGTATCAAACTTCTGACAAAGGACTACATAAATCCAAATTTAAAGAAGGGTGTGTTGTGGTAATTAGATCCTAAGTCCATTAATTTCACATTGATAAAAATATTCCCAAAATGCGATATATTACGTAGTCACACCCCTACGATCAGCAGCAATGTTTCCTTCAAATTGAAAACTCAATTGTAAACAAACTGTAAAATCATGTTTTCTAAGTGTAGATGAAAATATGTAGGGACCTGTTGATACTATCCCCTAGTGACCTAGTTCTATTATCATTATATTGCCACTGCATAATCTCAAAATAAATATTTAGCAGGTGACTAACGGATATACCGTCTACAATAATTATGTCAACAATACCTTCGTATATCGACGGCTACACCTAGGGTCCTTGAAATACCTTGAGCTATTGTTGCATCAGTTATAGGCGTTTAAGTATAACGGGTCAGAAATTTATGCAGAATGTTTGAAACTACTTCATTATATATAACAGATAATATAGTTTACCAGATTCCAAAGAAAGGTTGTTTGTAATAAAACGCTTACTCATATTTGTTTTTTGATTAGTAGTTAAATTTCTTTGTTCCCTGGGATTACATTCCACAAAAATATCCTACGGATAGTGGAGGCGTAGACGCGTTGTAATAAATAGTCTACAGTGTCTAATTATTATTGTTCCTCCCACACTGTCTATTCTTTTCAAATATTGACGATTATCATAACAATTTGTATATTGTTGACGACTGTAACAAAATAGATCTTTCGTAAACCTTGTAAAACATTTTCAAGCTACGAAATTCTACATCTTCCAGACCCACGTCTACCATAGAGTTTACCTTGTAATTTTCTTTGAAACACAACATCTCTGAAATATTTTCAATTAGTTTTATTTTCTATTTCTCGTCTTGAGGACGATGTACCGACAATTCAAAGCTTAGATAATCTTGCATAGATCAACGTTGAAAATAAAGATTCTACTCCAGACAAAAGCACCGAAAAAAGCATAGCATCTCCATAATGTTTATATTTCTGGTTTTTTTAGTGACAATAGTACTGCCTCTGGCTATGAGTGGATCTCGAGCTAAAGTAATAGAAGAAGGTAGCACAAAATCAATTGAAATAGAAACAGGAGTGCGACAAGGCGATTCCTTGTCCACCACACTATTCAATATAGCAGTAGAACGAACAATTAAGGCCAGCGGAATTAAAGGAACTATAGCCCACTCCTCAACACAAATAGTATCATATGCAGATGACATAGTTCTTATGGGAAGAGACAATGGAAATATTAAAAGAACCAGGTGCGGATCCAGAAATTCATAATAGGGTGGGCCAGACTTACCTCAAATACAGTGATGCCACAGCTACCGATTTTTCAGTAGATCTACCGAATACCTATCAAATCTACCGATCTACCTAATTCTCCTTTTTTTCTAGCGAAAAATCAAAATTCTTAATTTTCAAATTAATCTGCCGAAAAATCAAAATTATTAGAAAAATTTTTTAGCGGATAGATTTGGCAATAGAGTTTAGTCAGTTTTCAAGAATTCTTGAATTGCTTTTACTAGCTTGTGACAAAATGTGCGAACCAGCAGATACGGATTTACCGATATCAATTTTATGACCAGTCCTTTGTCCTTTTATATTATGATTTTGGGAGTAAAATATATCTACCTGAATCTGAATAGTGAATACTGAAGGATTGTGGCTTATTTTGATATAGAAGATAATTCCAAACTAAAAATAGTATTTATATTAAAATCTTAAAACAGGAGAAATTTATTTTGCACCTTTTTAACTTACAGTATTTCGACATAACTAAAGAACATTAAAAATTTTTCTCGTTCTCAATTGCTTCAATATCCGACATTGTTTTGTTTTTAAACGATTATAAAGTGTAAAAAATCATGTTTTTGCCTATAAAACATTCCTTGTAGATTTTAGAGAAAAATGTTTTAAATAAATATTCTAGATCTTAATAGTTTCTAATTTGAAATACATAAACAATTGGAGATAATTGCAAAAAACCCTTATTTTTGCAGTAATTTATAAATGTTAAACTATTATTTATTATAACAAAAATTCTTCGGGAGCAGTCGCGCTCACTTCTGCCACGTAGATAGTCGCGCCTAGAGAAAAAATCTCACAATATAAATTTAAATACGAATTTGAAACAAATTTCTATTTTATAATATTTTTATTTACTTGTTATGTTAAAAATACCTATTTCTAACAATTTTAAAGCTAATTGGTTCTCACCAAAGCCATAAATTTCACAAAAAAATAAAAAAATAAAAAAAATTAAAAAAAATTTCCACGCATTAAGTACTTACTATGTATGATCCTTCTTGAGGCGCTTACGAGTGGAAAGCAATGTTGCAAAATTTTTCATCAAGTTATCACGGAAAAGGATAAAATGTGAGATTTTTTCTCACGGCGCGACTGTTCCCGGGTTAAACAATTTTCAAATAAGGATATTTGTATTTTGAACGTTAATAGGTACACGTGTGCTAAGCTTTTTTTAAAAAGTCTACAACAGGAAAAAATATTCAGTTTTATTTTATTATAAATAAATTAATTCCTTGTAACAAAACTAAAGTATCCTTGATATTTAGTATTGCGTTAGTTAGACGGCTCTACTCGAGTTACTTTGGATTAAAAAAAAAATGAAGAAAATTGCTCTATAATACCTAGAAAGCCGAGAAAATACATTTTTTTAAAGTACATATACCGATTTTGAACTTTGAATGATTTTTATGATGAATGGTGATTATTGATCATTAATGATGAATGTAGTTTATTTTTGAATACTCTTACCTAAAGTATCATTGTTTTGCAATGTGATAGCAAAGAAGCAAAAATGAAATCTACCGAAATTTGACGATTTCTACCGAAAAAATAATAGCAGTCTCCCGAAATTTTGTCCAAGACCTGTGGCAACACTGCTCAAATATTATATTTTTCAGATTTAGCCATACGACTCGCACTTACTCTACGGATAAAATACACTATAGAATCCCAGATACCTACGGTATCAAAAGGATTGTTAGACAATTCACGACTATTAATCTCACTGGTCGTTCTTTACCATAAAGATTAACCTTTCTACCATCAATGGGTAGGTACGCATGGATTATCTAGTAAAATACAAATTTTTATATCTTTATTGTATCGCAAATTTGAAACGTGACTTTCAAAGAGATAAGGTTTATACCCAGTGTAATGTATTTGCATTTTAAAATATTATTTTTGTTATTCTTTGAATTGAGAAAAATATTTCCGTTGTTTATGGTTCCACCGGTACCCAAACAAATGCGCTTGCAGATTATTTTTCAGAGAAGGGTGTCTTATTAGATTTTATGGCTTCTTTCAATTCTTTGGAAGCGGTTGTCGTGTAATTTATTGTTGTACTGATGGCTTAAAGTTTAGAGTTAACAGAAAAAAATAATAAATAATAAAAAAATACTTATAGACTAAATACAATAGGGGGTCCATGGACCCGTTGACCCCCCCTGTATCCGCGCCTAAAAAGAACCAGTAACAACCATGGCAAATGAAGCCCGCAAAAGAGGTCTAGAAATTAATGAAGGAAAAACAAAATATCTACTTTACTCTGGAGGATAACAAGACGAGAGAAGTCAAGATAGAAATCTACACTTTTGAAAGAGTTCATTAATTTAGTTCTCATATATCATCATCATCATCATGCAACCTCTTCCGTCCACTGCTAAACATAGGTCTCTCCCATTTTTCGCCACTCTCCACGGTTACGTGCGGCTTGTTGCCATTTCTTGGATATTCGTTTAATGTAGTGCATCCAACGTGTTGGTGGTCGTCCTTTGCTGCGTTTGTTTTCTCTTGGGCGCCAGTCAATTAGTTTTCTGGTCCATCTTGAGTCTTTTAGTCTCGCTACGTGACTTGCCCAATTCCATTTCAGCTTGACTATACGTTCAACGACATCAGTGATACCTGTTCTTTTCCTTAAGTCTTGGTTCCTTATTTTGTCTTTTTTTGTCACGCCGAGAATAGATCTTTCCATGCGCCTTTGTGTCACTCTCATTTTTAGTGCTGTTGTTTGTGTGAGCGTGAGAGTTTCTGCTCCGTATGTCATAATATGGATATGCGTTCTTCCTATTATGACATACGGGGCCTAGATTCCGTGCACTGTAGGTATCTACAGTCGCTTTCTATCGATGGCAATTGTCATGAAAATATTTGAATTTTTAGTTTTAATTCAAATATTTTCTTGTTTTACTAAGTGTCACTTCAGCATCAATTAGAGTATAACCTAGCAAAACTAGAGAATAATTCAATTAAAGCTAAAAATTCAATTATTTTCATGACAATTGACATCGATAGAAAGCGACTGTAGATATCTACAGTGCACGGAATCCAGCCCCGGTTCTCATACATACTTGAGAGTAATTGTGAATGACAAAAATAAGAGAAGTGAAGAAGTAACGGAGCGAATATTAGCAGGCAATAAAACATACTGGAGATAATATCGTAGGCTAATGAAGGACAACTTATCAAGAAATACAAAACTGAAAATATACAGAGTTGCAATTAAACCCGTAGTTACATACGCTGCTGAGACAATGTGCCTCACAGATTAAGATGAAGAAAGTTTAAAAATATTCAAAAAGAAAATGCTAAGAAGAATTATGGATCCTATAAGAATGGAAAACGGAGAAATGAGAAGAATAAACCATGAACTAAGAGACATAATGAAGAGAAAAGATATAGTTAAATCTATTAAGGCATAGAGACTGATATGGCTACGATACATAGATAGAAGGAAAAACGACCTACTGATTAAAAAAGTCACCGCAAGAACAACATCAGAGAACAACGAACACACGTTCGTGTTCGTTGTTCTCTGCCCTCATCTCTTGTCGGACTGCTCATCCACATGTCAATCCGATACACCAGCGTATGCCAGCAGATTCATTGTAGAATTTCACAAACAAGAAATATCACTGTCAATATGTATATATTTTTCTTTCTTTCTTATATTACACTCTCACTTCTTTTCCGAAGAAAAAATAAGAAATAGATTACAACGAGAAAACCAGATGTTACAAAGAAACAATTTCCAAACAGTGTTACTATAACATTGATAATGACAATATAGTAGCAATTGTGTGCATTTTTTAAACCATTAGAATAGCTTTCATAATTTCTCTTCACTTAACACCTGTTTCAAAAAATTTCATTCAAGAACTTTTTATATCACATTATCAGATCCGTAGCGGAACGGCCGAACGAAATTCTTTAACCTCTGAATTATTGGTATATTATAATTACTATTAGTGTTCTTACTAAAAATGATGTTTGTTGTATGTTTTGGGGAAAATTTAGGTAAGTAATCATCTTGTCTGTTGGAGCATTTAAGTAGAATGAAATTATATATGAAGTGAAATAATAAATTCTATTTTTGTCATTCTTAGATAAAATTCATTATAGAGGAAAGATGAAAAATTCTAAGTCTAACTTGTATACAGGGTGTTTCAAGAAGAGCTTACACTATCTATACATCGGAAACTCCTTATACGACATTTACGAAAAGTGGTTTACAGGGTTAACAAGTTATGAGGAACTTAAAGAAAATATATTGAAAGACAAGCCACTTCCGGTTATACCAAAAGTGAACAGCAACTTTTTTATTTTAAATGGAACACATTATATTATATTATTGCATTTTTAGATTCTGTGTGAGATTCTAGACAAACTTTATATACGGTACCATAGGTCAAAACTTTATATTCTTTGAGTTATTCATCTATTTTCAAAAATTTTGACAGCTAGAGACAAAACAAAGACATTAAACTCCTATCGCTTCCAAAAACCACGTATTCTTGTTAAATATTGACTCTTGTGCGAAGAGTTGAGTACGAAAGCAATAAAGTTGGTCTGAAAATCAATAAAGCTAAGACAAAAATAATGGTGGTCGACAGATTCGACACTATTCAACTGACTAACATGTTACAGGAATACCAGATAGTAAACACCTTTATCTATCTCGGGTCTAGTATAACTAACGATGGTAACTGTGAAGCAGAAGTTCGGAGACGTATTGGTATGGCAAAAAATGCGATGAGTCGCCTAACTAAAGTTTGGAAAGACAGATCTATCTCTCAAAATATCAAGATGAGACTGGTGAATGCCCTTGTATTCTCAATATTTCTATACGGAGCAGAGACTTGGACTCTTCGCGCATGCGAGCGCCAAAAAATTGATGCCTTTGAGATGTGGTGCTGGAGAAGAATGCTGCGCATACCTTGGACAGCTCATAGGACAAACGTTTCCATTCTAAACCAACTCAATATTAAAAAAAGGCTGTCCACAATATGTCTGCAACGAATTCTGCAATTCTTTGGTCACGTGGTTCGCAGAGGTGACGACAGTTTGGAGAGATTAATTGTTTCTGGAAATGTTCCGGGGAGAAGATCAAGAGGACGATCACCAACTAGATGGTCTGACCAAATAAAGCATTCAGCTGGAAACTCATTATGCGAAGCTCTTAGAGCAGCTGAAGATAGAGACCAATGGAGAAACATTGTTAGGAATATTGGAAGAAATCACGATCCTCAGTAATGGGGAAACGACAAGAGACAGAGAGAGAGAGAGAGAGAGAGAGAGAGAGAGAGAGATTGATTTAATACGAGGAAAATATCAATACCATATAATATAAAAGGACTATCCGAGAAACTTCAAACAATAGGAAATAAATTCAACAATTCAACAACATTCAAGACAACAAACACATTGAGATCTATTTTATCTAAAACTAAACCTAACAATGAACAAGAAATAACAAAGAATTGTATTTATAAAATACCTTGTGAATGCGAACAATTTTATTTAGGTGAAACATCAAGACCATCAAACTTTAGAATAAGTGAACATCAGACTTGTATTAAAAATAGAGAATGTGATAGATCTCAAATATGTCAACACGCATGGGACAATGAACATACAGTTCAGTGGAAAGATTCAAGTATAGTCCTGAAAGAAACAGATAGTTTCTTTCAGGACTATACTTGAATCTTGAAAGGGAAAAATCAAAGAAGCGGCTCTAATTATGCTGAATGAAACCAACTGTGTCGCAAATTCCTCGGTAGAATGCAGTATAATGTTGTTATCCATACTAAAAGAGGAAGTCAATAGAAAGAAAATACCACGATTAGTAAGTTAATAACATATCGAGGATAGTACATAATTTATATTTTAATATTATTTATTTATCTATTTATTATTATTATTTATAATATAAAATAACATACATATAAAATCAGAGTTTGGTGTTAGTTTTGAGAGTAAACTGAATGTAAGACCAAATACTTACAATGTCGGGATAGTATCATGAGGTTTTTTACTGGTTTTTCCTCGTGATTCACTATGGAATCACTAACACGAGAATTTTACTGTCACCATTGCATGCGGTTGCCTTTTTAACGACAAATCACATGCTATGATTTTTTTGTGATGGATATTCTTGAGTTAAACTGATTTCATGTAATCGAATGAACTATCTTTCAATAAAGTCGTTTCAGGAACGCAACTTATAAATATTAGCAATATCATTTTAAAGTCTTCTTTTTTAAAATGTATAATATATTATGTCTGAATTGCCGATATGAATGAGTCAGATTAAATTAAATTATTAGAAGAATTTTTTTACTAAGCAACAACATTTTTGTTTAATTTAGTAATATTTTGTATTTTGATAACGACGTCCGAGGTGGAAGTCGAAACGTCAATAAAATCATTTTTTAAGTTAAATTGTGGCTTATTTCCCAGTTAGAATAGTAAATTACATAAATGCCACAAAGAAATAACTTCAGAACAATATTTATTTGCTTTTGAAAATTTTGAATCATTACACCATTATAATATTCTTCAAAAATTAATTACGTTCTTGACATTTTATCATTACTTTTTCTTCTTCTTCTTCTTCTTCAGCCTTAAGTAATCCAACTTTGGACATAGAGCTCCCCCCAATTCAATCCAGTGTTTTCTAATTTGCGCCACTTGCTTCCAGTTGTGTCCTACAATTTTCTTAACGTCATCATCCCATCTCATTTGTGGCCTTCCTCTGCTTCTTCTTCCTAACCACGGTCTCCATTGTTGTATTTCGTGATTCCATCTTTTATCCCTCAGTCGGGTAGGTATAGTGTCCTGCGAAGCTCCATTTTAATATGGCATCATGTTCTCCTGGGCCTTTTACTTTGGTTTGGCTTCTAATCCATTTGTTTGTTTTTTGTCTATAAGGCTCACCCCGAGCATTGATCTTTCCATCGCTCTTTGTGCCTTTGCTATTTTATCTATATTGGCCTTGATGAGTGTCCTCGTCTGTGAACCATACGTGAGTATATAGGGAAGATACACTGATCGTAAACTCTGGTTTTCAAATATAGTTCTATTTTAGTGCTTTTTAAGATCCAACTCAGTTTTCCAAATCCTGTTCACGCTAACCTCATTCTGATGATAATTTCGACAGTTTGATTTTCTTTGTTAACTTACATTATCTGTCCCAGGTAGATGTATTCGCCCACTCTTTCTAAATTTATGTCGTTCAACGTTATTTTTCTAATGCTCGGTGTATTCGTCATTATTTTTGTTTTTTCCAAGTTTAAGACCTACTTTTTCCGAAGCTTGAAATATTTGCGTCATCATGGTCTGTAATTCTTCGAAAGTTGTAGCGAATATTACAGTGTCGTCAGCATATTTCAAATGACTCAGTTTTCTTCCATTAGCATTTATTTCTTTATCTGCCCAGTTAATGTCTTTGACCACGTCTTCCAGTCCCAGTGTGAATAGCTTTGGTGAGATAACGTCTCCCTGGCGAAGTCCTCTGTTGATTGGTATAGCTTTTATCGTTACAAATTCTGCAAATTCTATTATTTTATTATAGGCTGTTTCCTTTAAACTTTCAGTTGAAGTGTAAAACTAGGGGGATGAAAATATTTTTTAAACTTCGCTGAATAGATGACTTTTGTCTACCTGAATCTCTTTCACCATGACGTAATGACGTTTCGGTATACGTAGCATAGTAACTAATTGTATGATCATTATTATAAACAATAGGCTTAACCTTGGTCACTTGTTGAAAACAACCAAAATGTGTTAAATTTTTACCTAATCTCTTCGCAGTGTATCACTTTATAAAAGTGCCATCCATCCATCCAATGGCACTACAGCCCAAACTGGGCCTTGGCCTTCTTCAGCAAGTTTCTCCAAGCATTTCAATTACTGCTGTTCTTTTCCATGAAAGCGTTTTTAGGAGGTTTTTGGCACCCTCATATACTTCGTCTTCCCATCTCCCTTTTGGCCAGTAACCAGAAATAAATAACTATGAAAATAAAAATAAAACACTATAAAATGAAATAAAAATGTATACTATTTTATTCAGTTGCAATGCGAAGGCAAAACTGTCTTATTTTTCACTTAGAACAGAGAGCGCAAGCCAGCACTCTAAATCGACTATTTTCGACTCTATTTGGAGTCATCATCAGAGAGGCGTAGGCCTGCAGCTGCTGCTCTCTGCCCCAAGTGACCAATCTCCGAAAATGGTCCAATAAGTTTTCAATTAAATATCTTTTAGGAATATTTGTAATATTTTTAATATTTCTATTAAGTTGAAAACTTTAAAACTTTGACTTTAAAACACTATAGTTTATAACATTATAACATCATGATGATGGTATAAAGTATACCGAAATATATTTAATCTTGATTGCTGAAAAAAGAGTACTCTCGGCTATGTTAATTCAGCTTCTTACCCATTATTTGAACTACAATTATTTTAAATACTGTCCTGCTATTTACTAATATTATAGCCCAGTTTGATCAACAGTACTCGATGTGTTATTACAGTAAATTGCCTTATTGTGTATTCGTAAATCAGACAGCTGTTTAAGTAAAAGTAAAAGATAGGTATGCAAAACCAACAAGAAAACTACATTAATTTACTGTTAAACAAGAGAGAAATTTGCCATCGTCTGACGTTATTATGTATATTCTTCGCTAGAAAGAGAAATTACTTGGTGCATAGATACACATAAGTTTAATAGAATCGATCAAGGGTGGACTGGTTTATCAAAGTAAAATATTTAGTATACTACATTTCTAATGTAGCCTGATGAGCAGGGCCGCATTTAGGTCAATTGACGCCCTAGACAATTCTCTAGTAGTCGAACTTTAAACATGTACCATTTTTGCAAAAAAAATTGCAAGCAGAATTATTTATTTAAATAAGTAATACAATAAAAATGGATTTAAATTTCGATGTTTATATACATACAGAAAAAATTGTCATTCCAGTTCGATCACATCAGAGATTTCTTTCTCTATTTTTCTTTGGCAAAATCATCTATAATGTCGTCATAATTTATCGCCTTTGTTATGTCACTTTCTATGGACAAAATCGACAAATTGTTAAGACGTTCTTGCATCATACTTGATCGGACATTGTTTTTAATTCTTGACATTTTCGAAAATGAACTTTCAGCGGACACGTTGGCAAGCACTCCAGCCCTAGATCCCCCTACCGTAGATCGCGCTGCTGTTCAGTAGTTTTCATAAAGATAAGACGGAACTGTAATCATGCTGGTATTTAATAAGTCTGAAGCAATCATGAAAACGTGATAATTCTTACATCGCTCTAGCAACACATTTCCTAACGCATTTATTCAGTTTTCTGAGAACTTTTCGGAGGTTTTTTGAAGACTAAAATACGATGCATCTATTTTTGACAACGAATTTATATGAAACAGGAAAATATGCATGAAGAAAATGAGTCTCTCTTCTTTCAATAACATATATTTTCGTTCACTTGACCGTGAATTAGTGCACTTAACGTAAACCAAGCACCTGAATCCAATAACTTCAGAAGGCTGTAGCTTCAGAATAAAAGATTTTCAGATCTAGGTCCGATGGATTTTTTAATCTACGCACTGAGAACTATCATTTACCGAACGTTCGTTAAATTTAACCGGGGCCACTTTTCCATACGGAGTGTACGAGTGTCGCGTGGTCCTTTATCAAAAGCAGTTGTTAAATACATGTATCAAAGAGTGTCACGAAAAAGGATTTTATTTTGCTAATTTCTCTGGTCTATAAGGTAAAAAGACCAGGGGATCTATTCTCGAGTTTACTCGATTTAGCTTCATTCGACATATCTCGATTTTCTGCCCTTGCAATCGAGATTCCTATTCTCGAAATTCCTTGTTCGACAAATATGTCGAATGATAGGCATCGAGCGGTGGTAACCCACTCGACATTCTATCGACATCGAAATATGCGCGTTCTTCATGTCATCGAACATAAACAGTAATTATTAACAGCTGTATTGAAGGTTGAAATAGAACGGAATTGTTTGTTTTTTTTTTGCTTTTTGAAGGATTATGTAATAAATATGACCAATTTTGATGAATGAGCTAGTAGCGGCAATCGAAGTGATAAAAAGGCAGGAGTTGATCCTGATCAACCTCCGCGTCAGTTTTATCCTAGACTAATGCCTGGTTGCTCCAACAGATATTAAGCTTAATATGTGCCTTCAGCTCAGCTTACGAAACATACGCATTGATTGAGATGATAAGAATCGAAAATTATGGTGCAACGTAAGTGAGAGTTAAAGCGGCCCTATCTACTGAGCTGGGCTAAGCTGGAGCTTAAAATTTGTTGGTGCAACCAGGCATTAATGCTTTCGATTTAAGCGACAAAAAGTTTATTAAAATGTTCAGACTTTCGAAACATTTAGTACGATGTGCGGTAGATACGGTATCCGAATTCATCCCAACTGACTCGAGAAGTTCAGCACTTGATACGGAAACAAATTAAGTACAGCCAAAATACAAATTGCAGTAGGTTTATATTGTACTTTTAGGTTTTAATTGCACTAAGATTCTTCGCCAGCGGCAGCTATTAAGTGATACTGGCTGCAATCTATGGATATACAGCTGTAAACCAATCATCTGTATCTCGAAGTATTTGCATAAACATAAACTATATACAGGGTGTCCCGAAAAGATTGGTCATAAATTAAACCACACATTCTGGGGTCAAAAATAGTTCGATTGAACCTAACTGATCTTAGTACAAATGTGCTCATAAAAAAAGTTACAGCCCTTTGAAGTTACAAAATGAAAATCGATTTTTTTCAATATATCGAAAACTATTAGAGATTTTTTATTGAAAATGGACATGTATCATTCTTATGGCAGGAACATCTTAAAACAAAAGTATAGTGAAATTTGTCCAGCCGATCAAAAATTTATGGGGATTTTGTTCCCTTAAAGCCCGCAAACTTTTGTGTACATTCCAATTAATTCATTATTGTGGTACCATTAGTTAAACACAACATTTTTAAAACTTTTTTGCCTCTTAGTATTTTTTCGATAAGCGAGTTTTTATCGAGATGCGGCTTCTTTTTCAATACATTTACGTAACAATTTTATGGGGGTTTTGTTCCTTTAAACTCCCCAAATGTTTGTGTACGTTCAAATTAAAATATTATTGTGGTACCATTAGTTAAACACAGTGTTTTTAAAACTTTTGCCTCTTAGTCTTTTTTTCATAAGTCACCTTTTATCGAGATGTAGCTTCTTTTTCAAAATATACCTTAAGTACTAAGACGCAAAAATGTTTTAAAAACATTATGTTTAACTAATGGTAGCACAATAATTATTTCACTGGAACGTACACAAAAGTTTGGGGGGGGGGGGGGTTAAGGGAACAAAACCCCCATAAAATTTTTAATGGGGTGCACAAATTTCACTAAAATTTTTTTTAAGATGTTCCTGCTATGATAATGCCACATGTCCATTTTCAATAAAAAATCTCGAATAGTTTTCGATATATGGAAGAAATTGATTTTCATTTTGTCACTTCAAAAGGCTGTAACTTTTTTTTATGTGCACATTTGTCTTATAATTAGTCATGGCCACTCGTTGTGAATAGTCGTGTGTATGAGTGCTCCTGAAATTTTTAAAATAAGTAGTAATTCGTTTCAGTAATAAAGTTCTCATCTTTGTTGAGTGGTGACAACTGATGTTGCAGTACTTAGTGAAGGTCCAAGTAAGTTAGAAATATACTAATTAATAGAGAAATTTGAGCAATTACAGTAATACAGTGTATTGGTGAATATTAAATTAATAACTGCTAAAGGGATCCATACACGTATAATGGCCACAAAAACTAGAAGCGGAATCTTATCAAGTGGTGCTTCTTTGGACGAAAACAGTTTAGAAGTCATAATATCAAAAGTATGTCAAAAGTTTATGACAAAACTGGACCAGAATTTAGATAATTTGGAGAAAAAATTTGATGCAGTTCAGGATACACTTAATGATGTATCACAACAAATATTAAATATGAAAACAAACATAGAAACACACACAACAGAAATTAGCAACATAGCAAAAACAATTGATGACATAGAGGCACTTCAAAAGAAAAGGACCCTGCGTTTTGATGGCATTAATGAAACTAATAATGAAAATTTGATGTCCGTTGTCATAAATATTATAAACAACACATTGAAAATAAAATGCAATTCCAGCGAAATTTCTAATTTATACAGACAAGGTAAATTAAACTTGCAAACTAATAAATCGAGAACAGTGGTGGTAGA
This sequence comes from Diabrotica virgifera virgifera, assembly GCF_917563875.1. NCBI lineage: Eukaryota > Metazoa > Arthropoda > Insecta > Coleoptera > Chrysomelidae > Diabrotica > Diabrotica virgifera. The sequence goes on along the minus strand of NC_065446.1, from coordinate 96,158,478 downwards.
CTTTAGTTCTTATTTGAAGAAAAAGGAAATTCTAAGTGCTAGAAGACAATTAAGAGAAACAAAAATATTTGTGAATGAAGATCTAACGAAACATAGGTATTCATTATTGAAGAAGGCAAGGAGTAAGTTCGGGAAGACTGAGGCATGGAGTTACGATGGTAGAGTATTTATAAAGAAGAATGATGAAATTAAAGTGATCACTTGCGAATCGGATCTTGACAATTAACGTGTGTGGGCTACTTTATACTCAAAGTTTCTGTAATGTGTATATTAGTGACTGATAAGTTTTTGTTGATAGTAATTTAGATATATTAATTTGGAACTTAAATTCGTTGATTTTGGTTTGTAGTGTATAAGAGGATAAAAATATTGATGTTGTTAATGAGTTACTTATAGAAAAACTGGATGTTTTAAATTATTTCAATTATTGTTTTAAGTTATTTGGTTTGTCAAAAATTTATGAAAAGAATTTACTACGGTATAGTAGAAATAAAATAGGTGTAAAAAAATATATATTAAATAATAAATATAATATGATTAGGATTTGATATCAGGGGACAACTCAATTCATGACAGGGATTCACATAAACTTTCAGAATTGTAGGGGACTGAACACGAAAACTGCGGAATTCTATAAAAATTGCTTGGAAGGTAATTATGATGTAGTAGTAGCTGTAGAAACATGGCTTCGGGAGGATATGGTTGATGGAGAACTAATTGATATAAATGTATTTAACTTATTGAGATCTGACAGAAACCAGGAGATTTCTGGCAAAACTAAGGGAGGAGGAGTATTAATGGTAATAAAAAAGGAGCATAAGATTTTAAAAGTAACACAACATTGTTCATCTTTTGAAATTTTGGTTGCGGATTTAAAAATTAATAACAAATTAAGTATAAAATTAATTGGAGTGTATATTCCACCAGATTGTAAATTACATGACTATGCGAATTGCTTCGAATTGTTACAAACACATATTACTGATATTAATAACACGTTTATTTTTGGCGACTTCAATATTGCAGAAATTAAAGGAACCGAAAATCTAGATTTTACTAATGGAAGTGCTAAGTTTAAAAGTATGATTGAGTTTTTAAATTTTAATTCATTTTTGCTTTATAACAATGTAAAAAACGGGCAGGGCAAAACTTTAGATCAAGTAGTAGCATCTGCAGATAATATAAATAGTTGTAAGGTATGTCAAGAGCAGTTACCGTTAGTAAAGGAAGATAGATTACATCCATCTCTGGAAGTTCAACTTTCATTTACAGTATCAAGTTTTAGACAAACAGATAAGTTAGTTGGTAATAGATTTAATTTTAAAAAAGCAAATTTTGATTTGATGTGTGATTTGATGAGAAATATGACGTGGGAAGCTGTAACAGAGGAAATAGAGGTAGATAAAGCTCTAGATATCTTTTACTCAAAAGTACTTAATATATTTGAAGGATCTGTACCACAATATAATATTTACAAGAATTATTCTAATTTTCCGAAATGGTTTACGCCTGATATCAAAAAGTTGCTCAAACAAAAAAATAATTTTAGAAAGTTAAGACATGTTTCAATTTATTTTAACAATCAATTTATAGAGACCAGAAAAAAACTGAAATCATTAATTAACATAGAGCACAGGAAATATATACGGCAAATTGAGGAAAATATAGAAAATGAGTTTAACAATTTCTGGAATTTCATTAATAATAAGAATTCTAAGTCTAATCAAACAGAAATATTTTATTTTGGGGGTAAAGAAATAAATCAGAGTGATACTGCTAATGAGTTTGCGAAATATTTTGAATCTGTTTATTCTACCGACATTTCCAGCTATAACACTAATTTTACAAATATAATTAGTAATAACAATGTTTTGAATTTACCATCAATAACAAGCGTAGATTATGATAATGCAGTCAAAAAGCTGAAACCAAAGAAAGCTGCCGGTATAGATGGCATCCCCCCGTATATTTTAAAGGCATGCCAAGAGTGGTTAAAGTTACCATTATTACATATTTTTAATCTAATAATAACTTATTCAAAATTTCCAGAAAAATGGAAACTATCTTCAATTACTCCAATATTTAAAGCGGGTAACAAAAGAGATATTGAAAATTATAGAGGAGTCGCTATTATGTGTGCTCCATCAAAAATTTTCGAACAAATATTGCATGCTCATGTATATAATCACGTCAAAAATAGTATTAATGATCATCAACATGGTTTTATGTCGGGTCGCTCGATAAACACAAGTTTTATTTCATTCACCGAGTCTGCAAACAATGCGTTAGAAAAACAATTGCAATTGGATGTAGTGTATACGGATTTCGAAAAAGCCTTTGATAAAGTAAAACACGATGTTCTTTTAAGAAAGTTATGTAATTTTGGCTTATCTGATAATCTAATAAAGTTATTTAAAAGTTATTTGCAGAATAGGAGTTTTGTTGTAAAACACAATGGAAATACTTCTGGTAAATTTAAGGCTAACTCGGGAGTACCACAAGGGTCTAATCTTGGACCACTTTTGTTCTTAATGTTTATAAATGATTTAGCAAACGTCATCCAGTATTCAGATTACTTATTATTTGCAGATGATTTTAAGTTATTCAAAATAATTCAAACTGTTAGGGATTGCGTAATGATTCAAAGGGATATTGAGAACATTTTATTATGGGGTAACAATAATAAGATCAAATTCAATATAAATAAGTGCTACGTTATGTCTATTACCCGTAAAAGAGAACCAATAGTATTTGATTATTTAATAGGACTGAATGTTTTAAAAAGGACCAGTGAGGTCAAGGATTTGGGTTTGATTTATAATAATCAACTGTCATTTGCTACACATATTGGTAAAGCTGCAAAACGAGCGAACCGTATGCTGGGTTTTATATGTCGACAAACTTGCGATTTTACTAGTATTAAGGGTATAAAAATATTATATAATACTTTAGTTAGACCAATATTAGAATTTGGTTCCATTATTTGGGGACAACAACCTCAAGTACATTTAGAGGCACTAGAAAAAGTTCAGAATAAGTTTCTTCGTTATTTGTATTTCAAAAGACATCATCGATGGCCTGATTATGGAACCATAAGATCAACCATGCTAAGGGAAGAATTTGAAGTTTTGTCTTTGACTAGTAGGCGCAAATTTGTAATGGCAATGATTTTATATAAAATAATTAATAATATTTCAGGTACAATTGATTTACGAATGCGGATACCATTTAATGTTCCTCGAAAAGCAACGAGATATCAGTTGTTGTTTGGAAAAATAAGAACATCTGTTTGCTCTCCTCTAGAGGCCATGTTGAAACTAGCGAACAATATAAATTTAGTAAAAAACATTGATTTTACAATGTCAGTTGGTTGCTATAGACGTATAGTGCAAGAGCACTTTAAACTAGTAGATGGATAATAGATATCATTAGTCTAGCTGTTTTTGTGTTAAAGTCTTCTATATCTGCCTATCAATAGTTGTGCTAATGACTGTATAATATATTAGTTATATTTGTTATATAAAGTTTAGGATTATAACTGTCCATGTAAAAAGGTTTTAGGACCTGTTTGGATTTTTATAAATAAATAAATAAATAAATAAATTTGTACTAAGGCAAGTTAGGTTAAATCAACCTATTTTTGACCCCAAAATCTGTGGTATAATTTATGACCAATATTTTCGGGACATCCTGTATAATGCTTGTCACTGTGACAGTCAAGACTTAAAATGCTGGTCATTAAGCAATTCTATTTGTAATGAGTGAAAATAATTTCGACAACGAATCAAGTAATCTGTTAACCGAGGTACACAGTACCAAACGGCGCCGCCAGGAAAATATTCCAATAATGCGTCGCAGATTACAGAAACGTGTCATTTTGTACTCTAATACAGAGTATGGTATGACAAAAAAAGCAAATAATCGTTTCGTTTTGATTCAATTCGAGTCTCTTGCCATCCTCTGACACCTGATGTTTCGGAGTCTATTCCTTTTCAAAGAGGCTTCGCAAGAAGACTGAATTGGACTATAGCGGAACGAGAAGATGGTGCAAATATTAAAATATTTGCACCGGAGTATGGTTAGACTGTGCTCTAACGGAAAACGATGAAATGAGTGAAAATAATTTCGACATCGAATTAAGTAATCTGTTTTCGAATGGATTTAGTGTCCGCAGTCATATAAACCCAAATAAACAAAACAAGTAATCTGTTAACCGAGGTACACAGTACCAAACGGCGCCGCCAGGAAAATATTACAATAATGCGTCGCAGATTACAGAAACGTGTCATTTGGTACTCTAATACAGAGTATGGTATGACAAAAAAGAAAATAATCGTTTCGTTTTGATTCAATTCGAGTCTCTTGCCATCCTCTGGCACCTGATGTTTCGGAATCTATTCCGGTGTCAGAGGATGGCAAGAGACTCGAATTGAATCAAAACGAAACGGTTTTTTTGTACTACCATACTCTGTATTAGAGTACAAAATGACACGTTTCATATAAGTAATCTGCGACGCATTATTGGAATATTTTCCTGGCGGAGCCGTTTGGTACTGTGTACCTGGGTTAACAGATTACTTGTTTCGTTGTCGACACTCATTTCACTCATTTCATCGTTCCCCGTTAGAGGACAGTCTAACCATACTCCGGTGCAAATATTTTAATATTTGCACCATCTTCTCGTTTCGTTATGGTCCAATTCAGTCTTCTTGCGAAGCCCCTTTGAAAAGGAATAGATTCCGAAACATCAGGTGTCAGACAGAGGATGGCAAAAGACTAGAATTGAATCAAAACGAAATGATTATTTTCTTTTTTAATTTTACTTGTTCTTCAAAAAGTAATCTACGACGTTCAGGCCATCAATCGAGATGCCAAAAATAATGTTCAGAGGAGCTTGAGAATACAATCTCGAACGATAGAGCCCTTGCATGCGACAGTTTTGTTCGACATATGTCACGGTCGATATATCTCGAATGAGCTCGAGAATAACACTCCCAAGAAGTTAGATGTTCTGTCATCCTGTTGCGTCTGTTCTCCTTGTCGATGTCGAAGGCCTATTTAAAATATATAAATGCAGCATACGTTTTTATGTAAATTCTCATATTTTTTCGATGATTTGTTTTATGATGAAAAAATGTGTTAATTTAATAGACCTCGAGAATCTTGTTGTTTACCGTTTTGTTTGAAAACTTTCCTAACGAACCACGGAATTAAGAAAAAACAAAACCTTGGCCTCTAACAAGAAATCCTATTTGGTCCATCCGGTATATTGCATGTAACTTATATCTAGAGAACTTGTTTTAAATGCATCCACGTCTCCAGTGCACAAACACTACTACAAAAAACAGGATGTGACTAAGTATTTTTAATTAAGTCTCTAATATAACAAGTTTTGTGAGTAGAAAAACATGCGGGAGTAGAGATGCACATTTACTATTAGTTGAATTTGTGGAAATGCTTTGATGAACCTTAATATAATCACTTTATAGACGTGGAGATATTATGCTCACGAAGTTATATAAAGGAAATGAGAATTATTATAATCGTGACAGCAATGTTGCAATTTCTCTGTTTACTTAATAGCTTCATTAAAAGTCTAATATTTTGATCAGGTTCTGACAGAATAACGTATTGTTGAAAGTTTTGAATCCTGCATAAATATCTACTACCGCCCACACCGTACTTATGTCCACGTTTTTTTTCTTTTTATTACAACTGTAAGGTAGCTTTCATGTTCTTCTTTCATTTCCAATATGTAAAATTTAAGTCGATCAATTATTATTTAAAAAAATATAATAAATTAACTCAAACAAGCGCTGCGTCAGCCGCTGCTACACAGTGCGCCAATGTTTGTGAGAGGGGTGACTTGAGCGTTATAAATAAAAAATTATAGAAGCTGTAGAATTAATTTTAAAAAAATCTTTTTATAAGGTGGTTTGTGTAAAATTTTCTGAATTTTTCAATGGTCAAGTCAGTTTTTTAAAATTCATATTTTCGTAGGTATTTAAAAAAACAACTAATTTCGCAGTTCATTTGTTTAATAAAAAGTGAAGCACCCACTTTTGGAATAGAACTTTTTGATATGTTGTTTATTAAACATTTCTTAATGAAAGTTTTATTTTGTTTTATTTTTTCCGTAAGCAAAAATTCCCTTGACTCTCATATTAGTATTTTTCAGAAATGAAAAAATTACATGTTTGCTATATTTAACGGGAAAAAAAGTTAATTTCACGTTATATTTTTAAATTTAGCAAAATTTAACTGTAAATGATGTATTTCTATGGTTTGTCATCAAAAATCGTTTTAAAAATTCCGTAAAAACTTTTTTAATTGTTTAAACAAGTTACAAGGTTAATCTAACACAATATTTATTTAAAAAACGGCATATTCGTAATGTACGCAAAGAGTACACAGAAATTATAAGAAACATCAAATTCCATTAACAAGATCTGGAGATATTTTATAGTTCGAGTTTGAAGTTCATATTTCATTTTTCGATATCGCCGATTTGAAAAAAAGGGACTAACTTCGTCCAGAATAATCGCAAGGTAACTTGCCAGCCTTTAGAATATGAAAAAATAATTTTTCCCCTGACAAAAGCAAAAAAGTTATTCAAATTGTTTATACGGAAAAAAGTTTTGCAATGTTGGAAATAAGTATTTTTAACTTTTTTTAAATTCCTTCGATAGAAACTCTCTGTCTATCTCTCTCTCTTTCTTATGCTACCTGTACAATAATTTTGAGTTCATTTTTTTTTATTTATGTTATTACAAAAAAAGTTCAAATAATGAATGGGTTGCATGTGTGAGTCCATACTATTGTAGTAAAGAAAAGAGAGACGTTCTCACAAACAATTTATTTTACCACTAACGACCGGTTTCGCTGTTTACAATTTGTACAGCATCATCAGGTCCGGTTAAAGTAAAATCAAATGCTACAAACAACAAAAAACCAGAGCTAGTTAGGTGGTCTGGTTTAAATAAAATTTAATGATACAGCCAATATCAAAGTACATATGTTCATGCATGTACATGAATACCCACATGTATGTGCGCATGGTGTACAATCCTCATACTCACAAACATGCACGAATTCATGTGCAGTGGCAAACAAAAGCATGTCAAGTATAAGATATATACTTACTTTCCGGTATAAGGGAAGTATGTAGTAGTATTCAATATCATACTTTTCTCTGCACTTTGCAAGGATGCAAGGACTAGAGGGATGGTTGGTAAAGGTAAAGATTTCAATGTAATATATTAACTAAACGTCGGTAGGGTCTTGAGGGGTTTAGTAGGGAAATACGACATTAAACCGATAATCTAATTTGTTAGTTATATATAGTGATGTTATTTTATTATATATATGGTGATGTTATTTTAATTATTAATGTAGCTTTTAATTATATATGATAGTTAGATGTTGTGCTGGGTGTGCGACTTTTAGAACAGATTGGTCGTTTATGTAATACATGTGATCTGTTTGTGAATATTTATTTGCTATGTTTAAAAAATTGAAGTTGAAGATGAAATTGAACAATAGTAATTTGTTAAAACTTTTTCATATAAAAATATATTAAAATTGGCAAAAATTAGTCAAAATTTAAAATCATTCATAACTGACTCAGAGTTAAAGCTAAGTGTTAAGGCTATGTAGTAAGTAAATTAAACTTATTGTAATGTGAAGTTATAACTATCTATAGTACAATGAAAAACTATGGAATATCACTAAGAAGTTTAAAAAAGTTAAAGTGTAGAAAAATTAATAATGATAAATGAAAAATGAAAAAAGCTTTGTAAAAACTTTTTTCTATTGTATAGTAATATTTGTTGAGTTTAATAAATAGTTGTGTAGATCAAAATTAATTTTAATTTAAAATTTTAGTGAAACATTACCAGTATTGTTGCATAGATGGTTTCTTTTAATGATAAAAAATTCTTTTGTTTTTTATGTTGATAAATAACACATAACAAAATTCTTGAACAAACACATAGGAGATAGACAAAACAGGAGTTTGGAATTTTGAATAGGAAAAGCAAAAAAAATGCTTTCCTATTCAAAATTCCAAACTCCTGTTTTGTCTATCTCCTATGTGTTTGTTCAAGAATTTTGTTATGTGTTATTTATCAACTTAAAAAACAAAAGATTTTTTTATCATTAAAAGAAACCATTAATGCAACAATACAGGTAATGTTTCACAAAAATTTTAAATTAAAATTAATTTTGGTCTACACAACTATTTATTAAACTCAACAAATATTACTATACAATAGAAAAAAGTTTTTACAAAGCTTTTTTCATTTTTCATTTATCATTATTAATTTTTCTACACTTTAACTTTTTTAAACTTCTTAGTGATATTCCATAGTTTTTCATTGTACTATAGATAATTATAACTTCACATTACAATAAGTCTAATTTACTTACTACATTATTGCCTTAACACTTAGCTTTAACTCTGAGTCAGTTATGAATGATTTTAAATTTTGACTAATTTTTGACAATTTTAATATTTTTTTATATGAAAAAGTTTTAACAAATTACTATTGTTCAATTTCATCTTCAACTTCAATTTTTTAAACATAGCAAATAAATATTCACAAACAGATCACATCTATTACATAAACGACCAATCTGTTCTAAAAGTCGCACACCCAGCACAACATCTAACTATCATATATAATTAAAAGCTACATTAATAATTAAAATAACATCACCATATATATATAATTAAAATAACATCACTATATATAACTAACAAATTAGATTATCGGTTTAATGTCGTATTTCCCTACTAAACCCCTCAAGACCCTACCGATGTTTAGTTAATATATTACATTGAAATCTTTACCTTTACCAACCATCCCTCTAGTCCTTGCATCCTTGCAAAGTTCAGAGAAAAGTATGATATTGAATACTACTACATTCTTCCCTTATACCGGAAAGTAAGTATATATCTTATACTTGACATGCTTTTGTTTGCCACTGCACATGAATGCGTGCATGTTTGTGAGTATGAGGATTGTACACCATGCGCAAATACATGTGGGTATTCATGTACATGCATGAACATATGTACTTTGATATTGGCTGTATCATTAAATTTTATTTAAACCAGACCACCTAACTAACTCTGGTTTTTTGTTGTTTGTAGCATTTGATTTTACTTTAACCGGACCTGACGATGCTGTACAAATTGTAAACAGCGAAACCGGTCGTCAGTGGTAAAATAAATTGTTTGTGAGAACGTCTCTCTTTTCTTTACTACAACAAAAAAAGTTGTTTGGGATAAACAAACTGAACTACTTATAAACTAATTCATGAATTACAATACAGTATTGCAGTGAGTAGTGTCTGGGGCTCAGGAGACGAGACCCTGTAAGCGTGAAGATGACGTCAGAAGAAAGAAGTTTCATTATATTCTAAATATATATGTATGTATACTGTATATACCTATATTATATGTTTCTGGCCAAACCAGATTTCAGGACAAACTAGTTTGCCCTAAGCGCGTTAGGATAAACTAGTATGTCCTAGGCCAAACTAGTTTGTCCTATCGCGCGTAGGCCAAAGTAGTTTGTCCTAGGTCAACTTAGTTTATCCTGATATAAAGGCGCACACTTCAGGCCAACCTAGTTTATCCTGAAGTGTATGTTTTTATATCACGATAAACTAGTTTAGCCTAGTCGAAAATAATTGATTACAGATTAGTTGCTGATTTAAACGTAAGTTTAGAAGACACTGTTAAGAGTTGTAAGACTTTTAAAGTATTTAGAGTAAATGATAAACCGAGATGGCACTTGTATGAAAGATATTGAAATGAAAATAGTACGGGGAAAACAAGCCACGAAAGCACTCCATGGAGTGATATGGAAGAACACTCTAACTAAGGAAAACAAAAAAGGATTTGATTTTTCAGGGCATAGTGCTGAATATTACCAAAATATTACCCTACAAGAGCGGAAGAATGGCCAGTGACAACAATAATACGAAATAAAATACGAACAGTTGAATTGGATTTTATGAGGTGTCTACAAATCACCAGGTAGGATAGAATAAGGTCAGAGCAAATATGAAACAGAATAGAAGTAGAATGCTCAATTACAAAAAAGTTGTGGTAGTTAGTTAAAGTAGAGCCCTGAAATGGTAAGGTCATGTACAAAAAATGCCGGAGCACAGGTGGCCCAAAAGATTACTGGACTGGGACCCGCGGGGAAGAAAACGGAGAGGAAGACCTGCTGTGAGATGGAAAACTCACATATAAAATACTACGATAGATAGAGACCTCAGAGATGGCGACTGGGAGAATAGAGTGCTATGGAAGACGGAAACGGCAAATTCATAATGGGAAAAAGCCAAGAAGAAGAAAGTAATTCAGCGAACTAGTACGGCTTAATATAAATAATAAATTGAATAAAATACTTTGTTTTTGGAAAAATAATCATTTTTCCAAGATTTCATTAAAATTATAATTATTCGTAAAAACAAACAATAATATTGAGTTATATTCGCGGTCGGGCGGACAGACAGCCTAGGTCAAATTTCTCACCTTTAGTACCATCCTTGGATTATAAACTTTCATTTGACACCTCATTTGTTATTCTACCTGGTATAATGACGGAGGAGTTAGATAGACGGGCGGACGGGGATAATTCAACGTTTTCACATTTTTTAAAAATTGGTGGAAAACAATGTTAATTCGTACTCGATTTTATTCGTAAGTGTATCTTTTCTTTAAATTGTTGCAGAAAACCTCATCCTTTTATTTATTATTTTTTAAATTATTTAATTATACAAGAAACTATATTGATTTGTAGCATGTATCAATATGTATCTTCATTCGATGTATCATATGATATATAGATGTATAATTTTTTTGCCATCCCTGTTGGAACGTGTTTTGGGAATTCCCTGCATATAAAAGTCCTTACATGTTCGCTAAATTACTTTCGACTTGGCTAAATTGGTTTGGACTAGGTCGTACTAGTTTACCCTGAAGTGTGAGTCTTTATTATATCAGGATAAACTAGTTTGGCCTGAAGTGTGTGCATTTATATCAGGATAAACTAGTTTGGCCTACGCCCGATAGGACGAACTAGTTTGGCCTAGGCCATACTAGTTTATCCTAACGCGCTTAGGACAAACTAGTTTGGACTAGGCCAAACTAGTTTGTCGGGAAATCGGGTTTGGCCGATAACATATATAGGTACTAGGTATATACGAATACACAAAGAAAATGAAATTTCTAAAGGCCAGACGTGAGCGTGGGATCCAATTTGTCATTTATATTAATAGAGCTCTGAGATAAAGGATGCCCTTCCGAAATAAAATTGATGATACGCGTGACGCCATCGCAATGGCGGCTTGATCCTGGGATAAAAAGAGGATAAGTGATATTTGATATCAACACCACAAAAGCGTCAAGAAGAAAGCATCAAATTTACACCTGTATTTTTATACACAGGTTTAACGCGATGAATAACACCAAGAAGTGTAATTAACGAGCAGTAAAATAGAAAATGGAATCTGACGACGGAAGGGTGAAAATATACACTGCTGTTAAATAGTGATGTTTGCCATGTTAAGTTGTTTATGATAAAATGGTTCTGAAGTTTAGTATTCTGTTTATGGGACTGAGCCACAATTGTTAGTGTAATGAAAAATACATTTCTTAAATAAACTATTGTTTGACGTTTCGATTTCCACTCCAGAAATCGTCCTTGCAAATAAAATTTTGTGGTTGAAAAACATTGTTTGAAATGATGTTACCAAAGGGTATCAAATTCTGACTGTTTTTTTGTGTATTGTTTATTTGTTAGTTTGTTTGTGTAGTCTGTATCGTAGATGTGATGTTGAAAAAATCATATTCAAATTTAAACTTAAATTCCATTATCAAATTTTTAAATTTAACAATAATCTATTTATATACTCTCACCGGCACAAAATTCCGCCACCCAAAATTTTTGCTTAAGTTTGACAATTTATAACTTTATTATTTTTACTCCGATTTTCGAGATTCTTGCACCAGTTTGTAGGTACATGTGTTGATATTATTTGGTATTATTCCGGTAACAAAAATTTTTTGCTTGCATAGCATAATACAGGGGTGAATGGAAACGTTGTATTTTCTCGTAACTGTAAAAAATTCTGTGGAAAAATGGAATGACTTATTTTGTTTCATACTCCTGTCATATTATTCCGCAGGCATCACTAAATTTTTGTTTTTGAATTATCCGAATATCTCTTTTCTTGTAAGAGCTGTACCATTTTTTGTAAATAAAAACACTGATTTACTCATAAAGTAGAGGTTGCATTGATAAGATTAGAATGGCCCGCATGCAGCCCAGATCTCAATCCTATTAAGCATTTATAGGATGAATTAAAAAAAAGCTATTCGCCGTCATCCTAGGCTTCCAGAAAATTTGGTACAGTTTTGGCTCTGGTAGAGGAATATCGGGCTATTCCCCGGGCAAGGATAACACATCTTTATTCGATGCTAAACATATTGCCAGCAGTCGTTGCTGCAAGAGGTGGACATACCCGCTATTGAATTGTTTTGTTTTGTTGTTAATTTTGTTTTATTTTGTTGTTAATTTTGTTTTGTTTTGTTAATTTTAGTGTGTTTGATATTTTTAATTAAATAAACCTTCAAAGCAGTGTTTTATTTACAGTTCTTACAAGAAAAGAGATATTCGGATAAATAAAAAACAGCACCTTAGTGATATCTCCAGGATAATACAAAAGGAGTATGAAACAAAATCGGCCCTCCAATTTTTCCACAGCATTTTTTAAAGTTAGGAGAAAAAACAACGCTTCCATTCACCCCCGTATAATTCCATCTAAGCAAAAATGTTTTGTTATCGGAATAATAACAAACGACATCAATACATGTATCTACAAACTGATGCAAGAATATTGACAATCGGAGTACAAATAATAAAGTTATAGATTGTCAAACTTAATCAAAAATTTTGGGTGGCGGAATTTTGTACCGGTGAGTGTATATAAGCAGTGGGGTTCCTACGGTCTCCTCCGCATCCCACATTTCGCTCGCCATCGTTTTCTATCCACCCATTCGTTTTCTTCAATAGCTCTATCTGCCATAGACTGTTCTATGCCTTTCTTCCATGTTTCTCTAGGCCTTCCTCTTATTCGTCTATGTATTTATGGGTGTGTAATTTAATGCTTTTTTTGGCCATCTTTCCTCTGAAATCCTCATAACATGACCAATTTCTTTGTTTCTATATACCCGTGGAATATACACACTTTGTCCGTCGTCTTATATCCTCATTTGGTACGTGTTCTAATCTAGATGCTCTACGTAAGTAAGTAATACATTTCCGCTACTTCTATATTTTTTTTCCTTTCCTGTGAGCTGTAAACACTCTGCCAAGTTATAATAGGTTCCACAATTGTTCTGTAGATTGTTAATTTTGTCTTCAGCTTCACCTTTTTAGGCCATAGTAGACCATTTAAAACACGAGTTGCTTTCCTTCCTTGCTGTATCCTATGCTGTATGTCTCTTTTTGTATTTCCTTCTTCTGATATTACGCTTCCTAAAAATCTATATTCCTTACATTTTCTTATACTTCTTAACTCTAATTCCGGATCTTCGGTTTCCTCTCCTATTCTCATATATTCCGTTTTCTCCATGTTCATACATAGGCCCCATAGGTTCATACATTTTTCATATTCGATCTGTAATTTTCTTAGCATATAATCCATATCATGTTCATCGTTATAGCACCCTCCGCGTCAAGTAGCACCCTTGCCTTATAAACCTTTTGTAACACGGAATAAGTGCGAAAAGATATTTAACTATATAAAGTTTTTGCATATAATTGAATTAAAGTTAGATATCGATATGTTTGAATTAAAGGTATATATAATATTACATTTTATGGTCACATTTGTATTTATTTTTACGCACTTTTTTAATATTAATTATGTGGTTATGTGTAATTTGTATTGAGCTAAAAAGCTTTTTTCGGTTTATCAGATTGTGGTTCAAAGCCTTTCAATTATCAATTTTTACGAAGTTTAAGCAGTAATTAATTTTGAATAATGATTTACTTCGATTTTATAAATTATTACCGCAATCTATTTAAGTATAAAATATTTGATGTTAGTATGTGTCTATAGTATTTTTAGAATATTGAATAAATACATTTTTTAAAGTTTAATAATTAAAAATAAAATTATAAATATAAACAATTTTTTTGAGAAAAAATTTGACATATTTTATTTGTTTTTTTTTGTTTATATAGGCAAACATGTAAATTTTAGCAGTGTTGTTTATGTTTTTATATCTGATATGTTTATTTAAGATTTAGAGTCCTTTATGAGTCCTGGGTCAAGAGTTATTAATCATATCTTACGATTATGCAGTTCCTTGAATTCAATATTTCGGATTTTTTTGTGCCAAACTGTTATCTACCTGTTATTCATCCCTCATATACAGCTAGCTCCCTACTCTGAGCAACGAGGCCTTGGTATCTTTCTTGTATACGATACGATTCTTAGGGCTTGTTTATATGCAGGTGGTTTGCCAACGTCGACGTCGCGGTTTACCTGTTTTCCCCCTGTTTTACTTGGTATTAGGGTAAAACTTCAAAGGCGGCATTAGGGTGAGATCAAGTAAAACAGGTAAACCGCGCAGTCGACGTTAGCAAACCGCCTGCATGTAAACAAGCCCTTACTATCTGAAGCCACTCTTGGTCCACGTAGGTAAGGATATTAATTATCGTCCTAATCTACTCTTTTTAGCTGTTATGACTTTTCTGCCTTCCTATCGTTATATTAGGAGAAGATTACCAATCTGGAAAAAATATCTCGACTAAAAAAGAAATGTCTGTTTATCGGAAGTTATTGCACACACACAAGCAATAGTATGACTAATTTAGAAAACCAAAAATAAGACTATATGTTGACTTTCTTTAACGATTATACCAGATAAAGTTGGTTTTATCATATATTCCTAGATTTAAATTTATTACTTTAGACATAATCGGCAACACCGCAAGACGGCAAATACTTTTCATTAAGCTCAATTGAAAGATTGCATTGCATCTACGTAAATGTCATTATTTAATTAAAGTTATTACAAACACTCCTGACAAATAAAAGCATGGGGAAACAAAACCACATCGAGTGACTGTGGAAATAGATAATATAATCACCAAAATGAAAATAAAATACATTGGAAAATTTACAGCTACCATGGTTAATAGCTTTTAAAATCTACACAATTCTAACATCATCGGAATATAATATACGGATTCAACGAGTAATGAGACAGGGCTGTAGTGCCTACCACTCCTGTTTAATCTAAAATGATGATTAATACCAAATACCTCGTATAGAAATTTGGTAGATATTTTTTTTAAATCTCCTTGATATTTTGTGATCTGTTAAATCTTGTCTAGTGAAATACCTCCCAGCGAAAGCAATCGTTTATTTGACCAACACAATAAATGCAATGATGAGATTCAGAAGATTCCCTATAAACCAGTAAGGATCTGTTTTTAGGTGGATGTGAGAGGTGGCATTCAGATTTTTGCGGATAAAGTTAGGTGATAACTTCGTTAATAATAATTGATTTATGCTCCTTCTCAAATATGCCCGGAACATTAATAAAAAAAAAAAAATAAAATATTTAAAAATTTCAAAAAATTTCGTTTTTTTTTTCTACTTTTTTTGCTTATAACTTTAAAACGATTCATTTTGGAACAAAGTTGTATAAGAATAAAACAAAGATAATTAAATTTTATATCAGATGCGATTGGTTAAAAATGTCTTAATTTATGACCCTTGCTGCAAAATAGCAACAAATATAAAATAAGGGGGCAAAACAAGCCTGTCCTTATTCAATGTTTTTCCATCACTTAGGTTACACTTGGAACCTTCCTAATTCGCTTAGAAAATTTTTGTAATGTGCTAAAACCGTACATCAAATTTCATTAAAATTGACTTACTAGATTTTGAATAATAATTTTGCAATCTAAACTTTTTTTAAAAAATTAATATTTTTTAAAATCTTGCACAACAAAAACTAGAACATACAAAGATTCGTCAATTTTTTTACATATAAAGAAGCACTCCACCTATCTAACGCACTTTACAAAATTGAAATCGGATTGTTTAAGCAGCCTCATCAATGTTTTAAAGTTATAAACAATTTTTTGGCTTATAAACAAATTAGTCCTGTGGCCAGGAGGGGTGCTACGGGGCTCCTTTATTTAGATGGACTTACCCAAGATTTTTATGTATTTTTTGACCCGTAGAACACGATTTTTTTGGGTAACAGTTGATCCGGATGTCGATAAGATTGTTATAAACAAAAAACTTGAGGAATTACATAACATCGATTTTTCGCAAAATAAAACATTTTTTGTATTTCTTGGGTAATTCTAAGCAAAAAATGTTCTTACAAGTTTTTTCGTAGGATGCATAGTTTTCGAGATAAACGCAGTGAAACTTTCAAAAATTCGAAAAATTGCAATTTTTGAACACGAATAACTTTTGATTAAAAAATAAAGTAGCAATTCTGATGACAGCATTTGAAAGTATAAGTCAAATCATACGGGTTTTAATTATTTGCATTGCTAAAAATTAATTTTTTTATTATTAAACAAAGCTATTTGTTTATTAGCCAAAAAATTGTTTATAAGTTTCAAACATTGCTGAGGCCCCTTAAATAATCCGATTTTAATTCTGTAAAGTGTATTAGATAGGTAGAGCACCTCTTTATATGTAAAAAAATTAGCCAACTTCTAAATGGTCTACTTGAACTTTTTTAAAAACATTTAGATTGCAAATTGATTATGCAAAATCTATTAAGGTTATTTTAATAAAATTTGGTACACGGTTTAAGTATGTTACAAAGAATTTCATAAGCGAATTACAAAGGTTCTATGTGCCACCAAAGTGGTTAAAAACATTGAATAACAACAGGCATATTTTGTCCCCTTATTTTGTATTTATTGCTATATTGCAGAAAAGGTAATACGTTAAAACATTTTTGACCAGTCGTATATCATACAAAATTCAATTATCTTTATTTTATTTCTCTACGACTTTGTTCCAAAACGAATCGTTTTAAAGTTATAAGCAAAGAAAGCAGAAAAAAATCGACGTTTTTCGAAATTTTTAAATATTTTAATTTTTTTATTAATGTTCCGGGCATATTTGAGAAGGAGCATAAGTCAATTATTATTACTGAAGGTGTCACCTAACTTTATCTGCAAAAATCCGAATGCCACCTTTCACATCCAAAAATAGACGTTTTTTCACAGATCCTTATTAATCGATGGAAGGAAGTCCATGTGATTACAATCCACAAACCAGGAAAAAACAGCATTTTTCCACAGAACTACAGCCCAATAAGCTGACTAGTAGGAGTCAGCAAAATTGCTGAAAGAGTGATACTCTTAAGGCTCGAAGAGGAAACAGAAAGACGACAGGTTTAACCAGAAGCCCAATTCGGATTTAGAGCTAGACATTCAAGAGGACACAAGGTACTCAGGCTAACAGAATACGTCGCAGCAGGCTCTAACGATATATAGTACACCTGAGCATCCTTTCTAGATATAAGCAATGCATTCCACAGAGTTTGGCATAAAATACTGATCTACAAAATTAAAAACTATGACAGAGCTACTACCCTCGTCGTACCTTCCAAAGTGAAAATTCATGATTCGCGTAAGACAAGTCCTATCCGAAGTCGGAATTCCGGGGTCAGGAGTACCACAGGGAGCTGTTCTGTCTCCGCCGCTGTATAATATATATACAGCTGATGGCTTACAACACCAGGTACCATGATCACCCTCTATGAAGACGACACGTCAATAGTAGCCAAGCACAATAACCAAGACATTGGTATCTAGAAACCTTCAGACAGTACTAGACGCCCTAGAATAATGGTGCATATAGTGGAAAATTGCAGTAAATATGGAGAAGACAAAAAGCAGTGATTAAGAAAAGACACGGCGTACAAGTCGAACAACTAGAGATGTTCGACACTCCCATAGATGGGAGACAAATGAAGCGAAGTACCTCGGGGTTACCATGGACAAGGAACTTAAGTTCACATCCCATGTTACAAGAACAGTACAGAATGAAAAATGGTACAAGCCAATATTAGAAGCCTAACTGGGAGAAGAAACAAACTAATATTCAAAACAAAGACAAGGCTCATCAAGAGCATCATCAAGGCACATCCTGACATACGCATCTCTCTCATGGGGACAGACTTATGAGACGAATAGAAAGAAGAAACTGTCCAAACGAAGCACTATGAGAAGCAACGAACGTTCCTTGATACGTAGCAGAAATATTCCTTTTCAGAGACACCCAACAAATCATCAGAATATTAGACCAGGTGGACGACAAAGCAAGAACAAAATTAGCCGAACTAATGAACCATCCTAACCATATCCTATGAGAGATCATAAGGTATGATATCTTCCACCGATGGAAACACATAAGTCCGAAACAGCAATGCTTGGTAATGACTAAGAAGAGATAGCATGTAAGAAACTCTGCAATTCTCGACTAACTCATCCGATCCTCATCCCAAATTCCCTAAAAAAGTCATTAAAAACAAGAAAAAGGCCTAGGTCACAAAAAAACAAAAAACTAACAAAAAAATGGCACATGCCAACCAAGAAACCAAAATTTTTACTTATTTTTGCTTATATCTTCACTTAAGTAATAGAAACAAAATTGTAGAAAATTTAATTTGCTACATTTTATGTTTTATTAGATTTTCCGTAGGGTTGGTAGTTTACGAAATATAGTGCGAAACTCCTTTGCACTCCTTTTCCAAGATGGCGGCCGGGGGACAAGGGTGGCGACCTCAAAAACTTGAACTTAAGCTTCTACTGATCCCCCCTACAGGACTCTAGTATGGACTAAAAAATGTAACATTTCAATGGACTAAACGTTATAAACGATCAAACATGTATTGCAATTAATTTTCTTTACACTTTCACTCGTCCAAATGCTGTAAAAATAAATGTATAAAATAATGAGGTGCTCGTATTTATTTTTCTAAGCGTTCAGTAGCCTGTAAACAAGATATTACGATGAGATGGGAACTGGGAATTCACTCGTAAATAAATATGCGCACACCAGATGTTCGATAGACACCAGACGTTAAAAAAAATTAAATGCTTCAGATGAAGAAAGTGGAAGACAATGTCGACGGCGGTATTTAATAATTAAATATGTTCACTATCACTATCGCTTCTCTGAAAGATAATAATATGAAGGCCTCTTCACACAAGAAATGTTTAAGGGGGGCTTTTACTTTTAAAAATTTTAGACAAATACTAAATACTAAATTACTAAATAATATACTAAATACCCCTAATAAAATTATCACTAGTAATACCACTAGAGGTCAAATTATTTCCGGAAATTTTCAAAATATTCATGATCTCAAAAAAAATTTCCGGATATTAATTTGACTTCGCGTGGTATTCGGTAAGAAAATTCCACACCAAATTTGCATTGGAAAATCCAAAGCTGCATGAACAGATTAATAGCGCGCCATAGCTTTGTCAGCAATTATTTAGGCTTTCAAATTCGTAATTTCTACTCATTGTAGTTGCATGGGAATACCATTTCAAGATAGAAAATAGTATATTCTTCAATTTTACATAAGTTTTGAGTAACTACAAGTGATAGAAAATGAATCAAAACTAAATTATGTAAACAAATAAAAACCAGTCTGTCAAAAATGTTCTGTTATTGTAAACGTCAAAAAATTTCCACTATAATTCGCTGTTGGGTACCCCACGAACAAAAAATTTCCGATAAAATACCTCCGTTGCCATGGTGATCTGTCAAAATAACGTATTTTGATTGGTTCAAAATTACAGGTGTGGAATTTTCACTTTAATTCGTATACGAAGATCAAAATTCGAATGGTTCAGACCCATTCAAGTCGTCGTATACTAAAAAATTCGTACACTCGAAGTATTCGAAAATACAAAAAACTGGATTTCGAGCATATTTTGCATAAGAAATTTGAATAAATTCGCTCGAAATCCAGTTTTTTGTATTTTCGAATAATTCGTGTACGAATTTTTTGGTATTTTTTGGCGACTCTGAACCATTCGAATTTCGAAATACGAGTAAAATAATAATAATTGTCATTTCAGTTGTCACTGTCACTGGGCCCGTGTACGTCAGATAAGATTTCAGCTGATAGTTTTCAATCGTTGTTATAGGTCACGGTTCTTAGACATTACTACGGTAGCCTAAATCGACTAACCAATGAACATTAAGGGTGAGATTACGTCACGAGAGTTTAGTGTCATTTGAATCGTAATATGATTTTTTTCGAATCCTGAGGAAACCAAGTATTTTAGAAAAATTTAAACGCAGGATGCAAGATTACATTATTACCGAGGGCGGAAAGCCCCTTAGAATAAACAAGCAGATTCTATTGAATGAAATATTTGAAATTAAATATCACACTTCTCTTTTATTTTCAGCCCTGTAACTTATTAAAATAAACATTATAGAAGTTTTCAGGGACTTTCAGCCCTCGGTAATAATGTAGTCTTTCATTCTGAGTTTAAATTTTTCAAAAATATTTATTAGTTTTCTCAGGATTCGAAAAAAATGAATACAATTAAAACACATTGGGAATTTTGACATGCGTCAAGGTTTTGCATTAACTCAATGTAAAATTCTGAACTGTTGAATTCCAGCTTCCCTAATAATTATTTTACATCAAAAGACATTAGAAACTATTTGAAGAGGATTGAAATCTGTATTGGAAATAACTGTTAAAATTGGTCTACGTAATTAAACATATTCCAAAATTTTGTAAAAATGTAATACATTTTAGTTTTCAGCCCAAACTTAGGCCACACACAATGCAATAATCTTCACATTTTTGAACTGTCAATATTTTTATTTTATCATCTATTGTTTAAAAACAATACAGTTGATAAGATACCCTCAGTTGCGGAGAAAGGATTAATAATAAAGATTTTTTTATTCAGTCAATGGTGTGAGCACTGTCAGTTAAATAGTAACGTGTGGCCTTACTTTTACACGCATACCTATTGTGACAAATGTATCATATTTTTCAAAATTTTGGAATGCATTTAAATCGTAGAACAATTTTAACTTTTGATTTGAATACAGATTTTAATTCTCTACAAGTATTATCTCATGACTTTTGATGTAGAATAATTAGGGAAGCAGGAATTCAACAATTCAGAATTTTACATTGAGTTTCCTATAGCCCTTTTTACGATTCACCACCCGGTATAAGATAAAATGTGTGCTATTTGTCTTATTATTTCATAATAACACAAATAATACACATATATACACAATAACACACATTCAATGATCGAAAATAATTTAAAAATATGGGAATGTAAACTCTTGTGACGTAAGGTCAAAAATATAAGTCTCCCCACCACCGCCGGACAAGACAACCGTGGTTATAGGTATACAATATTTTTACATTGAACTTTGTTTTCAATGACTGGTTTGAATAATTTTTAATAGAAAGAAATATAGTTAATGCCCTTGCAGAGGCGGAAATATTAGGGGAACGGAGAGGCAGGGTTTACCATCCCTTTCTTAACCCTCTTGAGACCGTTTCCCAAGTAAAATCTTTTTTTTTGTAAATTTCCCGATTTTAACATTGGATGCGTCTCCATAAATTCGATCTCTTTTTTTTTATTCTGTCGATACTGAACCACCATATTTCATTCCCTTTTTGCTCCTTTCAGCTAATTTAGAAGAAACGAATTGTTTTAGATGACAAAATCGCCATAAAATAGGTTCAGTAAAACTCTCAATTATTATTCTTCTTTTTTTTATTATTTGAGTTTTGGTTGTACGAATTTGCAGTGTTGCCGGTGCAATTCTTCTTGTATACGTATAACATTTCGAAGGACATTCAAAAATAT
Source organism: Diabrotica virgifera virgifera (assembly GCF_917563875.1). Lineage (NCBI taxonomy): Eukaryota > Metazoa > Arthropoda > Insecta > Coleoptera > Chrysomelidae > Diabrotica > Diabrotica virgifera. The sequence continues at coordinate 96,136,537 of NC_065446.1, read as the reverse complement.
ACATTTATGTAGATTCGTATACGAAATTTTTCATTCGAGTTTACTCGTATACGAAAAAATTCGATTGAATTCGAAAATACGACTCCAGGTACGGTCATTTTTGAGAAAAGAAAAAAATAATAACAAAATGGAACCCAACAATAATAATTTACAGGCGATCTGAGGTCGGAAAGTGGTAGGGAGTGAGTTTTTAAGGGCGAAAAATGGTTTATCATGACTTTCGGCAAAACTACAAGTCTGATGGAAAATAGTTCAATAGCAAAGTTATAGGTGGTAAAATGATCTACAACTTTAACATTTGCACATTTTTAATATAACCTCAAAATGTATGCGAAAAATTCAAATACTTAACCAAAGTTAAAAAAATATACATTACTATGGCAAATGTTCTCAGGAAATGCAAAAAAACGAAAAAACTGGAATTTGAATTTTTTTTAACAATACGTATAATTTTGAGCTGTTTATTAAAATTTACAGTTTAATTACTCGAAAAAAAAAACTAAGATTTCATGTTACATTGATAAAACAAAAAATATAAGTGAACCATAGAGATATAATAAAACATAATACAAAAATAGTAGATTTTGTAAATTAAAAATAATCGGAATAATGGTGTCTGGAAAAGTATTTAGTATTTGTTTAAATATTTTGTTATTTTATTTATTTTCATTTTATTATTCTTTTGTTATGACAGACACTATTTTTAACACATGACTTTATTTAAATATTTTATTTTTAATATTCATTTCTAACGTAATATGATCTTGTTTTATTATATCTCAACTAGGTATTTAAAATCTACTTTCATATTTTTAAATTTTCACGAATTGGCATGTTCATGTTTCTTAGAGGGACAAATTTTAAGCACATTTTTTTTATAAAGTTATTACATACTAAAATACATCAATGCGTTTTGAGTTATTAAAAATCGAAAATTGTAATTTTTCGTGAAAAAAGTGCTTGTTTTAAAGCGGGTTTTCATAAATAACAAAAAAGTTATTATTACCAAAATTTAAAATAAAAAACAATAAATTCCTTACCCGAAAAACCTTTCTGTATTAATTCAAAATGAAGTTATAGGTAATTGAGTATATATTTTTTTCGGCGTTGCTCAAATCTTATTATTCATGCTTAAATAACGGGTAATAGTATATTGTACAACAAGTGAGAAAAAAGACATATTTCTCACGAGCGCAGAAGTTTGTTGCCTCAAATCAAGCGGGGGAGAAATGTGTCATTTACTCATGTGCTGTACACTGTACTTTTTCTATGGATGCGGTTTTGTCAAGAGTTCAAACTTCAAAATTCAATAATTTAGGTGCTTTTAGGTATTATTATATGCATAAATTGAAACACAGTCATAATATACATGTAGGTATTTAAAATTATTAAAATTTATATACGTTTTTTATTTAAAATTCTAATTAACAGTTACTTTTGAACATTTTTGAGAGGTAACTCCTGGTAAGTTTTGCTTAAACACACTTTGACAAAAATAATTGTGTTTGTATTGTGCATGTTACCATGGAAACGGCTATCATATGTATGAAATCCGGCGGAGAACCCGTGAGAAAAAATATTTATCACTGAAATGGGCGACTTTTCTCACTGCGTGAGAAATTTTTTGTTTTGAATATTGTAAGTAGTGAGAGAAGTTACACATTGTATGGCATCCATAGGAAAACATTTTATATACTTACTAAACATTTACCAAAGTACTTAGAAATGCCTATCAAATGAGCTCCAGAAGAAGTCGATAGCATCAAAATTTATGCTCCAAAAATTGTTCCAAAAAAAATGTTATTGTTTTTTTTAGAATAAATTCGTTAATTTTTTTTATGATATCAGGTTCATCCAAAATCCATTAAAAAGGTAATTTCAAGAGCACTAAAATCGTATTTAATATTTTAGATCCCTTATTTTTTAAATATAAAAGGGTAAATGATTCCGCTTACATGATTCTCGCAGTAAAATTTAGGTATACACGGCTTTATCTCGGTTATTTTTTATCCTACAAAAATATTAAAAAAAGTAAACTCTTTGTGGAAATGGCGTACGTTTTATTTTTCATTTTTTCTAAAAACCTCGAAATGGTTCTCTTATTTTCATCATAACTTGCTTAATTTTGATGCAATCAACTTCTTCTGGAGCTCATTTGATAGGCATTCCTGAATATTTTGACAAGTATTTAGTAAGTATATGATATAAGATGCGTAGTTTTCCCATTATTTAAGCTTAAATACTTAGATTTGAGTACTCACCAAAAAAATATACGTATATTCAATTACGTATAACTCAGTTATACTTTAACATATACAAATACAAATTAATTTTAAAAGGTTTTACAAGTAAAGAATTGATTTGATTTTTTATTTTCTTTAATTTTGATAACATTCACTTTTTTGTAAAAACTTATAGTTTTTGAGTTATTTATGAAAAACCGCTTTAAAACATGAATTTTTTTCATGAAAGTAAACTCTTTGATCTCAAAAGGTATTGATTTATTTTAATAATTGATTAAAATTTGTCTCTCTCGATTTATGAGGTTATTTTTAATAAAATAATTTTCACTCCCGAGAAGGGGTAGCATCCACCCCCACGAGAAAAGCGAAAGTTGGCACCATGTCACTTTTGTTTATTGAGGTATCTTCTAACTACTCACCAATTTTTATGAAAATCGATGGAGGTTCAACGAAAACGGAGGTGAAAACCTTCAGTAACTGCACTAAAAGTAATAAGATAATAATTAATAAATAAGTGTTTTCACACGCTGAGCGACCATTTTTTTCTCAGTTCTTTCCTTCTAAAAAGTAGACACACAAACACGAAATGAACTTTTACTTCGATCAAAATCGGACTGTATCAACTCCTATATTCCTATATTAAATTGTAGTTTGTTTTTAAGAAACATTTTAAAAAGCTTATGTTACTTTATTACTTTTTATATTACATTCTCTTAGTTATTTTAATATCCTCAATATATCATAATTTAAAATAGCGTCGACTGCTTCAATTGGCAAAACGATTACATTTTCTTATGTCATAGCCTATTTGCAATTTATTAAAACTATAAAACATGCCATTTTTATACATACACATTGACCTCCAAACTTTTATTACTAAATTACAAACTTTTTTGGTTGCAAACTAGGTACGATTATATTTTCAATTGATTGTTTGTAAAGGCCACTTTTTATTTGACCTAAAAGTTAATACATTCCTTACCTCCTTCACATCGCGTCGGATTCAAATTTTTTATTTATTTTGAGCGCGGTTATGTTCGTAAATTGGCAAAATTGTGTCAAGTCAATAGAATAATAAAAAAAGTAAACATGAATTTATTTATTTAGTTAGACAATGTAGAGGAGTACTGAAAGTTTTTAAGTATACTCGTACTTTAACTGTTTGTTTTGTTGTAAGAAATTAGTTCATTTGGAATTGGAACTCAGAAAATTGGAACATTAAAGGATAAACTATTAGGTCGTACGATTATAGTCTACCAGAACAACATAATAGTAAACGTAGATGAAGAACTAACTGACCCAAATGAAGCTGGCAATGGGATAAGATAGGGAGACTCCCTGAGTCCTTTATTGTTCAATCTAATCATGGATGAAATAATAAAAAACTAATAGGGGAGTGCAATTAGAACGAAAACATGTATTGTTTGGGAAAAATTCAAACAAGCTTATATTTTTCTAAAACTTTTTTTGTTAGTTTACATACATGTTAAAGTAAAAAGTTCTACTCGCAGATTTGGCCGCTAATTGTCTATTAATTGTTTAAACAGTAACAATTGTTTTGTATAAATATGTAATTTTAAAAATATCGATCAATTCATTATTTTACTTTGATCAAATATGTTTCTAATTTGTTTTGGATTATGCTGAATCCGAATATGACATTGCACAATTTGAAAATTCTTATACGGAAGCTCTTATACAGTGTGTCTGCGTAGCTAGGAACCACATGGAATTTTTTTTTCGTAAAATTGATAATAAAAAAGTTATTCCTAATAAAATGCGCTGGATAGTCAAAAATCTAAAACTCAACCATCAGATATCAAATTTTATCAATTTTGTACGAGTTATGTCAAAAATATGAATTTCGATAAAGAGTAAAGTACCTTTATATTCCAGAATATCAAAAAATGCTATTATGAAAAGTTGTTTGAAATTAGAAAGTATGTCTAAATATACAATTACATCATTCTAATCGAAAAAAAAAAAATTTCAATTTTTTGTCAAATTACGGATACTCATCATCATTTAATTACAATTATGATAACTATTTTATTATCACTTTACGAAAAAAAGTTATTCTTCATAAAATGCTCTCCCTGGTCTAAAATCTAAGATACAATCATCAGATATCAAACTTTTTTAATTCTATACGAAGTATGTAAAAAATATGAATTTTTCTTAAGAGTTAAGTGCCTTTATTATTCACAATATTTTAATTAGAAGGATGTAATTGAACACTAAATCAAATTTTTTAATTCCAAACAACTTTCCTTAATAACAATTTTCGATATTGTGAAATGTAAAGGTACTTTACTCTTGAGTGAAATTCATATTTTTTGACATACCGCGTATAACATTAATTAAATTTGATATTTGATGATTGCATCTTAGATAATATGCGATGCAGAGTATTTTATAAAGAATAACTTTTTTCGTAAAACTGATAATAAAAAAGTTATCAATAGGTTCCAAGTTACGCAGACATACTGTATAAGAGCTAAAAACATTTTTTTACTGTACATTTATTATTGTTGAAACTTATTATTAAATGTATTTTAGGTAAGTTTTACAGAAAAAAGTTTTGATCGCTTTGTATAAACATTTTTTAGCTGGTAATTTTCCGTTTTTGTATTACATTTTTGTTATCTTTCTTCATTTTCGTAAAAAGAAATAGTTTATTTCATTTCTAAAGTAAAATATTTTAGTGCATTTTAATGACTACATCCTAAGCTTTAAAAACGCACTTATAAAACTGTAATAGATATGTTGAAACTTGAGTAATACCGTCTTAAAGTGGTGGTAATTCTATAAAACTACGAAGATTTCAAAAATTACAATTTTTGAGACGTCATATCATTTGAATTAAATTTTTGAGATTTTTTTTTAATGAAAAATCATTTAGTAAAATGCTTGAAAGGTAAGTTGTGCAAAATTGAGAGTTTTATAAGAAACATTGTATTAGTTACACATTTTTAAATAATTTTTAAACAAAATTCATGTAAGGCTCACTTTCCGCCCACACCGTACTTATACCCATATATTTTATTTCTTTCTATTATAACCATAAGATAGCTTAATTATTCTTCTTTCATGTTCAATTTGTAAAATTTTATTTGATCAATTAGTTAAAGAATTACATTAAAATAACTCAACCGCGCACTTCGCCGTACGTTAGTTTACAGTGCGCCAATGTTTGTGAGAAGGGTGACTTTAGCGTTATAAATAAAAAATTATAGAAGATACAGATTTAATTTTAGAAAATTCTTTATATAAGGATTTTTTTTTAATTTTCTGAATTTTTCAATGGCCAAGTCAGTTTTTTTCTAAAATTTATATTTTCTGAGTTATTTAAATAAACATCTAATTTCGTAGTTCATTTGTTTAATAAAAAATGAAGCACCCACTTCTCGAGTAGAACTTTTTGATATGTTGTTTATTAAACATATCTTAATGAAATTACAAAAAGTTCTATCCCGTTTGATTTTTTCCTAAGTGAAAATCTATATGCACTCCCCTATAAGGACTAAAATGGAATACCAAATGGGAGAAAAACAACTTAAAATAATCTGCTATGCAGACGACGCAATACTAATCTCTCGAAGTGAAGATGATTTACAACGTGTGCTGCACCAATTTAATATAGCCACTAGAAAAGTTAACATGTTAATTTCCCCAAAAAAGACAGCATGATGTTAATTTCCCCAAACAAGACAAATGCATGGTTGTAACAGCAAATCTATTACGATGTAAATTAGAGCTGGAGGGTCAGATAATAGAGCAAGTCATGGAGTTCAAATATCTAGACATCACTAAAGCTCGGATTTATAGGCAACAAAAATTGAAGAAAAAGGCGCCTATATAGGCAAAGATTTTTATTAAAAAAGGCAGGAATATTAACATTTAGGCAAAATATAGGCAATAAAGGAATATAACTTATTATTTATAACCACTTAAATTTTATCATTAATAGAAACAACTAAATGTTTTTCAATATTTTCGGTCTTAAAACTATGTCTTCGATCACTTAAAATTAATTTGTACATTGAAAACTAACGTTCGACATCGACAGATGTAATTGGAGCATATTTCAGAGCGGATAATAAATCTGGCATAATTTGTAATTCCTCGGAAAATGTCCCATTCAAAACTTTAGCAACATTAGATATAAACGAAAAACCTTCATTCTTGTCGAAAACATATTTCATTTTTTTTTAAATTAATTGACCGTTACTTCCAGGTGCCGATTTATTTTCGTCTTTAAATTATCTATTAATTTTACTGACTTACATAAATTTATCTCTTGTTTTTCTAATAAGGTGATTGTGGTAACTATTAATTTATAATTGTCATTGATATAAGCGAGTTCCTGTTTCAATTTGGGATTTTTTAATATTTTTTTTGCTTCTCGAATGGCTTCGGAAATATCATCATGAAATTCTAACATAACTAATTCTATTTCATTGCAGTGTTCAAAGTAAAAAAATACTGCTTCGAGCCAGGTTCCCCACCTTGTAATTACTGGTTTAGGTGGCAAAGGGACACCGGGAAGTCTTTCTTTATATATTTGCTCAACGGAGCCTTTACAAAAACTTCTTTCATAAAATTTATAAAATTATTTACCAACGGAAACAGATTTCTTATTTCTTCAGCAATTCTATTTACCCCGTGGGCTACACAAGTGCAATGAATTAAATTAGGATAAAAAATCTTTAAATTAACAGCAGCTTTTAACATATATGCCGCAGCATCTGAAAGCATTAAAACTATTTTATTCACTGGTATAGGGTTGGGTAAAAAGAGGTTTGTTAAACTATCTTGTATAAATCGACTTTTGTTAAATTGTTTGTTTTTTCCAATTCTTTAACGGCAACTAAATAAGGTTTTCTCGCAAAGTTTTCGTTCAAAATTCCAATAATTAAATTAGCTATATACCTGCCGCATACATCTGTCGTTTCATCCACGATAATATACAAAAAATTGCCCTCTAACTCCCGCTTAATTTTTGAAATACATTCCACATAACATTTTTCCACAGTATGTTTTCTCAATGTACTCTCGTCCGGTAAGGATTTATTAAGATATTTTTTAAAAAAGCATTTAAAACTAGGGTTATTAACTTTATATAGAGGAATGTTGGATGCAATCATCATCTGGCATAAATCAAATTTAAATGCGTCTTCCTCCTTTTTTTTTGAACTGCTTAAACTATCCCGCAGAGATATTTGGGCTAACTTAGAGAAATTTAATTTTTCCAAATTACGTTTATGAAGTGGGGTTCCACAATGCTGGTCAATAAAGTACTTTTTTCTACTTGAAATCTGAGAATTTAAAAAAAATAATTAGAATTCTAAAACCGCTTTAGAATTTATTTATGTTGTGGGATGAGAAAAAAAGAGAAAAAATAAAACTTACCGATTTGCCGCATGGTTTACAAAATGCTCTATCTCCTTCTACAGAAAGTTCCGAATAAGGTGCGATCCATACCCTTAATTTAGATGTCATCTTTTCACACAAATGTCTAAAACGTTTTAAAACGTGTTCTTTGCTTTTCGGTATACGCAACAAAACTAAACTAGGATATAGCAATTTGTGACTAAACTCTGATACAGTAACCGACTGTACAACTGATAATAAACTAATAAAGCTTAGGGATTTCCAAATAGTTAACCCTCAAGTCTCGATCAGGTACATTTTCCTAGAAATCTGTTATATAAACAAACCATTGATATTTTATTATTGACCCAAAATTTTATTATAGAATGGTTTAGTAATAGAATAATATCATGGGTATTACCATGAAATTTTAAAAAAGGCACAAATAGGCGGAATTTACGAAAAAAGGCAAAAAGTGCAAAAAACAATTATAATAGGCAAAATAGGCAAAAAAAGGCATATTGCCTATAATCCGAGCTTTAGACATCACACTATCTAGCTACGGAAAGCTCGAACAGAAGTGGGTGATCAAGTGAATAAAGCAAACAATATGGAGAAATAAAAATATCGGGAAACAAGTGAAAGGCAGAATTTACAAAACAGTCATCAGACCAATAATGACATGGTACGCAGAAGAAACACGATATATACAGAAGGACAAAAATAATAATAGAAACTGCAGAGATGAAAACCCATGAAAAATCGATGGTAAGACACTATGGGATATGGGATATAGCTAGAAGTGCATATTTATATACGACGGAGATGCAGGGTAGACAACATTAAAAAAATCGTTCATGACGTAGATACATGTTTTTTTATATCAAATTAAAGCTAATTTTTATTCTAATACGATGATATAAGGTTGCTGTGAAAAAATGGCCGCAAATTAGGGTTGCCAGCTGTTAAAAATTCGAGGTATCAGAGATAAAGTTAAAGAAAGCTAGCGTGCAAGAAAAATGTTATTGACAAATTAGTCTCCGGTATATGTTACAAATATAACCAAGAGAGATAAAACGTATTTTAAATTACCTTATTTTCCAAAATACATAATTTGTTTAAAAAATCTTTTTACTTTAACTATAGATATGTATGACTGACTATATTTATCGTTGACAACACTGCAGTTAATAATAGCGTTACAAATAGAAATAACTCATTGATAATTATACTATATCAATTTAAATCGTGTTTACATAACATTAGTAAATTGTTTCTCAGACGTAATTATTTCATAATTAGTCGATTGAATCGTCAATGATGAGAAAATGATGTCACACACAGGAAGGTAATCTTATAAGAATACATACCATAACTTGCTATAATTTCAATAAAGTACATATATTGTATGTTTTTACAAAGTGTCTAAAATTAAATTGTGTAACAAGGTTCTGAAACTGTTTTCTTTTGGCATGTTTAATTTATAGCACGATCAAAGAACACAAAACTTTCCGAAAACCTCAAAAAAAAATAAAGGAAGAATGAAAATTTGCGGATACGTATACTAAATTTACAATCAAGATGCAGTAGAAATAAACAAACCAAGACACGTTAAATGCTACTAGGATCACTCCCGAATCATAATTTAAAACGTATAAACTTTGAAAATCATGATTTGAGATTTACAATGTATATATTATATGTATTGTAAATAATGATTTGGGAGTACTCCTGGTAGCATTTATTTATCTTGGTTTGTTTATTTCTACTGCATCTTGATTGTAAATTTAGTGTAGTTGAAAGTATCTATTAAAAATTACAGCCGCAATCTTGGACCGCGTTTTCCGCGCGCTACTGTTGCCTCTTAAGTCTTATGTTTATGGAATGTCAAACATTAGTTAATTAAAAATGTCATTTTCATTACACCAATAATTGTGGCTCAATCCCATTTAAACGTAATACTTAATAGCCCGATCAAAGAACAATCTGACTCCAAAAAAATAAAGGAAGGATGAAAATTTAGGAATGACTAGTTGAAATTGTCTATTATTATATAAAGTTTACAATTCTACATCCCCTCTATTTTACAAAAATTGGGAAATACCCCCTTCTCGGGGGGTGAAAAAATATCCATCCAAAATAAGTCCCGAATTTGTTAAAATTACTAATTCTAAGTAAATTTTGTTCTATAGAGTTTTTTCGCTAAGTCAGTACTTTTAGAGTTATTTGCGAGTGAATATGTTAATTTTTCACAAAAAAACATGTAGGATGGATCTGACAGACAATCCCTATTGCGAATGTGGGTCCATAGAAAATCTTAATCACATATTTTTTTAATGCCCTATTAACTCAATTCCAAACTGGGATATCTACAATTTTTTCGCCAATAAAGGACCAACCCCGATAACAATATATTCAATTTTACATAACGTAGAGGAAGAATCAATCAGAGCAATTATAAAGTTTCTTAGCACAAACAGAATAAAATTATAATGCTCAACGAGCTACAACTTATTTCTAATTCATCACCATAACCATCATTCAAAGTTATCACCATAGCCAATTTACTTCAAAAAATCAAGAAGTAGAAATATTCGGTGGGCCCGACATGGTCATGAGCATACTATATTATTAATCTATGGTCATGAGCCAATCAACGTCGTGACTGCCAACCTGATCGAGCTGGCCAAATGGGCGGGCATGTTTTCGACGCTAAAGTACCTGAGGGTCTTAAAAGTACCCGTGTTTTGGACGCTGCCAGAAAGTAAAGTTAGGACCGAAGGGTTGGGTCTTCCTCCTTTTTTTACCTCCCTCAGAAGTCGAAGAATCTTTCATATATGATTTTATGGCTATTCAACCAAAGGATGCAAAAACTGAAAAGTTTTCCGACTACTTATTGGACAACTACATTGGCGACCACGCAACATTTCCGCCGGAGATGTGGGATACGATGAGTGAGAGTTTAGAATTAACAACTAATGCTTGTGAATCGTTCCACTCGCGTTTTAATGATAATTTTTACCATGCTCATCCAAATATTTTCCATTTTATTGATGTTTTAAAAAATTTTCAAACTGAAACTTACATTAAAATTAATAGTGTCCATGAAAGTAATAGACTTAAAGATCCAAAGAGTAGAAAAAAAATTATGTTCGTTAGAGATAGGATACATGAGTATCAAACTAACTGTATCGATCGATACCATTTCGTAAAATGTATGTCGTATTTATTTCAAAGTGACAAATAAACCTTATCAAGCTTAATCTCTAGAATTTTATTACCTGATTTTCCATTTACATTTCAATTAGACCCAGCGTCCAAATTCCAAATCATGTATGTATGCAGAAACAGGTAATTTTATTTTTCAGCGTCGAATTTTAAATTTAGCGTCCAAATCATGCACGCCCGGCCAAATTGCATAAAGCAAGGCCAATAACCAAGCAAGCAAGCAAAAACATGTTTTTTATTCTTAGCAAAAATATAGCTTATAAAAAAGTGAAAAAAACGGTGTATGTATGAAGTCTGCAGACCCAATAGAAGCAGAGTTGTTGTAGTTAATGAAAAGTAGGTTCTTATTCGTCACATTCCAAATCGAATATTTCAACGTGAAATAACCAAAAAACGGAGCACTTTTCGGGAAAAATTCATTACAACTTTTTTAAAGTGTTTAAAAAAAGGTTTATTTTTGTTTTTTAAAAAAACTTCTAACCTTAAAAGTAAGTGAGTTACGCTCAAAATATTGTTGGTCCCTTTTATTTTTTGGTAAAAAGAAACGCGAATATCACCCCCTAATTAACACCTCAATTAAAATTAATAGTTACCTCTTCATAAGTTACTTTACTTATGTATTGTTTATATGATCTATAAGTTTCATTGCGGTAGGGCATTATGTATGCGAAGCATGGCAGCTAAACGGATCCCTGGAAAGTCGCTTATTGTCCTCCGGTAGGGGAGCCCAAGCGGGGATTTTTGCAGTTACTCGAGCGCGTCAGATAATTACATGGGGAGAAACCTTGTACCCTGAAAATGTACCTCTACCATATATTGGCTCTTAATGCAGGGGAGTTCGTTAAGGGGGCGCCGAAAAAAATATATCCTTAGAAAAACTCGAAATCGTCAGATTAAGATAAGGTAAGTTAAGTACATGCAAAACAGTGTATATTTAAAAAATCTGACGATTTGAGCGGGGCGTAAGGAAATGGGTGTCTCCCAAAGTTTTACAAGAAAAAAGCGAATATTTCGCGAAATGAATGACAGATCGAAAAACTAAAAAATCCGTACTCAATATTTTTCAAAAATCTATCGAATGATGCCAAATACTACTTCCCATAGAGAGGGGTGGAGGGTAAATTAATTATTTTAAGTACGAATCGAAAAACTGAAAAATACACTTATTCAATATTTTAGAAAAATCTATCGAATGGTACCAAACACGACCCCCCAAGGAGGTGGGGTGGGGGGTTACTTTAAAATCTTAAATGGGAGCCCCCATTTTTTATTACAGATTTGGATTCTTCATGTAAAAATAAGTAACAACTTTTATTCGAGACAGTTTTTCGAATTATGGATAGATGGCGCTATAATCTCAAAAAACGATTGTTGGAAATGAAAAATTAAATTGAAAATGGAGAAGTCCCCACTAAAATGGAAAACTTTACTTAACTTTTTTTGGTTTTAGGACCTACTCTTCACAACCCAATTGCTCCCCAAAGCGCTTGAGTGACTGCACATTTAGCATACTTTACTCCCTTACCATTGGTTTACAGTGCTCATTTAAAAAAAATTGATTTTAAAGTAATTTTTTTTAATTTTGAAAAAATTTACTTTTTTTTTCAAAATAACTTAAAAATTATTAGTAGTACCAAAAATCTCAAAGAAGAATAAAATGTACGTTTTACTTTTTTGATTATTTTGGATTTTTTGTTTTCCTGTTAGACAAAAATTGGTTAGTCTTTTTCTGTTCAAAATTTGCATACACTCGTGATTAGTGACTCGTTCAAGCCATTTTAACTACAGCCTTTTCAAAAATAAGCACTTTCACCAACAATATTTTGAAGGTAACTCACTTACTTTTAAAAACAAAGTAAACCTTTCGTTAAACACTTAAAAAAAAAGTTATAATAGGTTTTTTCCTTGAATTTTACGTTGAAATATTCGATTTGGAATTTGACGAATAAGAACCTACTTTTCATTAGCTACAATTCTGCTTCTACTGGGCCTGCAGACTTCAAACATACCCCATTTTTCACTTTTATATAAGCTATATTTTTGCTAAGAATATTTTTTTTCGATAAAATACTTACTTTTTGAGTTATTTGTGAAAAATCGTCCAAAAACATTTTTTTTGTTGTTAAAAATGAACATAATCACTTAAAAATAACTCGAAAAGTATTCACTTAGTGAAAAAACTCTATAGAAGCTTAGAACTAGTCATTTTATCCAATTCATTATTTTGAATGTATATTTTTTCACCCCCGAGAAGAGGGTATTTCCCAATTTTTGTAAAATGGAGGGGATGTAGAATTTTAAACTTTTTCTTATAGACAATTTCAACAACCCATTCCCAAATTTTCATCCTTCTTTTATTTTTTTTTTTGAGTCAGATTGTTCTTTGATCGTACTATTAAGTATTATTATATGTTTAAATGGGATTGAGCCTCAATTATTGGTGTATGACATTTTTAATTAACTAATGTTTGACAGTCCATAAAATATAAAACTTAAATTAAATCGTGTACTAAAAATTTCATGCTGAAATGTGTTTGAATAGTGAATGGTAGGAGGATATAGGACTCGAGAAGATTATTTCGTTATTTAGCTCAACATGCTTTAGAGACCTAGGATTTAAAACTTTAAGCCTAAGCAATACAAACCACATACTTCTAAAAACGAAATATATTTTATAACGTACAAAAACACAAAAATTTTTTCATTATATTTTTATACCTTATTCCATTTTTTAGAGTTAATACGCACAGCAAAACAAATGTATGCTAATTCTAAGGCAAGGCTAAAAATTTGGAAACACCCTATCCAACGGATTTCAAACTAGCAGATGTCTTAAAAACTGTAGTTGTCTCTCAGCAACAAACTCTAAAACTTTGAAATTGCAAATTCAAAAATATGGGATTATCATTAAACAACAATACTATTTACACATTATTATTTGCAACTGAGTAATAAGCACCAGAGTTTGAAGATAGTGAATAATATAACAAGGAAGTTAATAGAGGAATATAAAAAATGAGGGCTTGAAATAAACATAAGAAAGACAGAATATACAGTGTGACAAAGACAAATGGAATAAATTAAATATTTCGTAAACCGGCGACTTTAAGGAAAAATCTCGAAACAGTTCGATTTTTATTTTTAAATTATGATTTTTTGGCATATACAGGGTGTCCAGAAACTCTACCGACAAACGAAGACAGGAGATTCCTTGGATAATTTTAAGACAATTTAACCCAATTCACCTAGTCCGATAATGCTTATTAAGGAAGCTAGAGCTCTTTGAAGACGGCGTCATGAAATTAGTTTTTCTTAAATACCTCTAGAACGCTTCTATTTAGAAAAACGAAAATTGGTATGCATATTTACTTTTTAGAGATGAATCGATTCCATCCATTGCAAATTTCTAGTACCGGTCATAGGCGTTCGTTTTGGGTAGAGCAACAGGTATTTTATCGCATAACTTTTTTGTCCTTAACTTTTATGCATTTATGACACCGTATTATTAAATTGTGAGGTATTCTAGTACTAAAAGGTACTCTTGCTTTAAGTCGATAGGACACACCGTTTTCTAGAAAAATCGATTTGAAAGTTTTTCGTTCTTGGAATTTGAAAAAAAATTGAAAGACCTTTTCAACAAAAAACGAAGTATTTTACCAACATAAAGTAAGAGTAACTTTTAGTACTCAAATACCTCATAATTTAATAATCTAGTGTGAAAAATGCTCAAAAATTCAAGAAAAGAAAGGTATGCTATAAAATAACTGTTGACCTACCCAAAACGGACGCCTATGACCAGTACTAGAAATTCGCAATTAATGAAATCGATTTATCTCTGGAATATAAATAAATGTACCAGTTTTCGTCTTTCTAAACAGTTTTTTTTTCGAATTTTTTTTTAATTCATAAAGCGAAAAATTTTCAAATCGATTTTTCTAGAAAACGGTGTGTCCTACTGATTTAAAACAGGAGTATCTTTTAGTACTAGAATACTTTATAATTTAATAATCCAGTGTCAGAAATGCAATAAAGTTAAAGATAAAAAAGTTATGCGATAAAATAACCGTTGCCCTACCTAAAACGGACACCTATGATCGGTACTAGAAATTTGCAATAGATTGATTATATTTATATCTTGAAGATAAATACGCGTACCAATTTTTGTTTTTGTAAATAGAAGCATTCTGGAGGTATTTAAGAAAAACTAATTACAAGACGCCATCTTCAAAGAGCTCTAGCTCCCTTAGGAAGCATTTTCGGACTAAGTGAATTGGGTTAAATTATCTTAAAATTATCTGAATAATCTCCTGTCTTTGTTTGTCGGTAGAGTTTCTGGACACCCTGCATATTATACTAGTGACGTCATCCATTTAGGCGTGATGACGTAATCGATGATTTTTTAATGAGAATAAGGGTCGTGTGCTAGCTGATTTGAAAGGTTATTCAATTCTCTATTCAATAATATAAACATTAACATAATTGTTCGGAAAGGTTTCCGCGGTTAATACAATGAAACTTGAAGCTAAAATCAATATCAATAAAAGAATTAATATTAAAACTCATTGCAGTATTGCAGTGAGTAGTGAGTAGTGAGTGTAGTGTCTGGAGCCTCAGGAGACTGAGACCACGGAAGCCCTGAAGATGACGTCAGATAGGACGTCGAAAGCTCGGCCTAGAAACCAACGACGCGGTTCAACCCGGAAGTCTGGTAAGTTTAATTTTAATATTAATTCTTCTATTGATATTGATTTTAGCTTTAAGTTTCATTAACATAATTATGTATACAAGTTGTCAAAATCTGTTTTTAATTAAATTAATTTGCACAAAAAGAAGAATGTATGTAATTTATTTAATTCAAAATACATTTTACTGCTGTCAGAAAACGGAAAAGAAATGTTTATTTCACAAAAAAATGTTTATTTCACAAAAAATGTTTATTTCACACATAAACATCGCTTTTCTCTTAAATTAAATATTCAAACTGCCAAGAGACAGGTGGGTGTTAGCTTTAACATTGAATTTAAGCGTAGAACAGTATTTATTTGTCAAATAAACATTTTTTCCTGCTTTCTGACAGCAGTAAAATGTATTTTAAATTAAATAAATTACATATATTCTTCTTTTTGTGTAAATTAAATTAATTAAAAAATTTTTTTTGCACATCCTGTATAAATTATTATGTTAATGTTTATATTACTGAATAGAAAATTGACCTTTCAAATGAGCTAGCACCCGACCCCTATTCTTATGTAAAAAAATCATCGATTACGTCATCACGCCTAGATAGATGACGTCACTAGTATGATATATATGCCAAAAAACCAAAATTTAAAAATAAAAATCTATTTTTTTTCGAGATTTTTCCTTAAAATCGCCGGTTTATTCGACACGAAATAATGAATTTATTCTATTTGGCATTGTCACACCGTATGTGTATCAGTCATAGTGGAATAAAGCAAGAGAGCATTGCGACACATATGGTCATCACAAAAGAAGGAAATGTAGACGACACGATAGAAGAAAGAAACAACCAGTGAAGAAAGGCAATATCCCTTTTAAATAATATCCATTGGGATAAATCGATATCAAATATTAATCAAAACCATGAATTAAGACCGCTTTGCCATTTAATTCTGATAACTTTATTACTTGTGGACCAAATAAGCGAAGATAATATCTGCTTAACAAGTTTTCGCAATAGTAATTATAATTATTATAAAAAATTTAAATAAATGCTTACTTGCTTTTGTTTATAAACATTTTTTAATTTAGACTATTTCATTAGACTATTTTTAACTGATAAAACGTCATAACAAGGCCACCTTTCCTACTGACAAAACTCCTTCCTGCCAGTGATTTCTCAGCGACAAAATTATGACAGATACGTCACGAGGGTGTCCGGTAATTCTATTGTTCTCAGTTTGACAAACGTCATTGAGGCGTAATCAATTTTGGACAGATGTAATGAATCCAGACGAAATATCGAGATTTGGATGCCAGTCAGGTAAAGGAATCAAACAATTGGTTTCGGAAAATGTCCCATGAACACGCAGAGGTCCAGAAGCTCTATTTGGACCAAATTTTCGGAGTTCCTACGAGTGAGAAATTTTACTCTTGAAAGAGGTACTACCATAACGGAACTAGCAAAAATTCTCGAGGAATATGCCAACATCAAAAAAGGCAATGGCGAAGACTATAAAGAGTCGTCTGTAAAGTCAAAGTGGAATAATACAGCAAAAATGGTACAAGAAAAATATTTTACGGAGTACGGCATAAAAATCGACCCTTCCACAGATATATCTTTCAAATGTGCAAGATTGGCCACAGATACCAAGCGAATGCAGCTTCAGTGTTCAAGAAAAAAGAAAACTCAGTTTAAAAGCATTATCCACCGAAGACCTATTAAAAATCATCCAAAGCTACGACGAGGAAATCCCCGATTTCACCTTTGCTCATTTGAACTTGCTTGGAGAGGCAATGAGGCCGTAAACTGCAAGATTCACATTTTCCAGAAGGAATTTGATGGGAGAAATTACGGGCCGAATTAAATACAACAGCATTTTTTTCAAAACAAATCTAGGTGGTTCGAAAAATTTGGCAAGCAGCAAATGGCTGGTAAGAAATTCATCAAACGAAAATTTATGCCCAGTTAGATTATTTTTGAAATTAATGTCGGGAAAAACTCTTTCTTACCGTTCACCCAACTGGAAGGATGGACCTTGGTTCAAAAACTGTCCACTTATAATTAACACCGTATCTAAGTGGACAAAAATGTCAGCTGAAAAAATTGGAATAGAGACAAAAAAGATAAAATAACAAACCATTCTCATCGACATTCAGCTGTGTCAGCCTTGTTCAAGCAAGGTGTTTCTGTACAGAAGTTAATAATATTAATGGGTCACTCAAATGTAAGCTCTCCAAAATCATATATCTGCAGCTGGATTCCAGTCGCCAACAGAAGTTGATCGAAAATCTCAGAACAACAAATGAAGCTGGACCTTCTAGTTCCCGAATGCTACAGGTCAATAATACACAAAATCATGCTTTGGTCGAAAAGAATGGGCAAACTACTATAGCTTATAATAATTGAACATTTAATATTGTTAACAAATAAATAAAGATTATATTTCGTTGATATGGTGCATTAATTGTCTCGTGAAATAGTCTTGTCGAACATCATTCGACAGAAAATTATTTACCGCAAAATTTTCTTCTGGTTTTATTCAAGTGTGTTGCCTTTTGGCAATTTTCGCTTATGAAATTTTGACAAAATCACTCCACGGACGTCTCGTGATTTAACTGTCAAAATTTAATTCGCGAAAATTGCCAGGCAACAAACGTTCATGCCAGTCGAAAATATTGCCGGCAAAATTTTTTCTCTTATGATATTATAAATACATATTCGAAAATCTCATTTTAAAGAGAAAGTATTTTCAAGAAAGTCGTCTGTTTAACGTTGCTATTTACACAATATTAATAGTTATTTATGAAACAGTTCGTGAAGTATGCTTTTTGCGAACGCACGCGATTTTTAGAGCACGAGCGACAACGGAGCGAGTGCTATAAATCGCGTAAGTTCGCAAAAAGTACTTCATGCACAGTTTCATACAATATTTTATCTACGATAAGCAACTAAAAAAAGCTGTAACTCTTCGTCACTGGAATTCATTTCTATTCTACAATTTTTAGAACTTTGACATTTAAAAATTCTAACTACTTTCAAACCACAAAACTGTCAAAACTTTTGTTGTAATTCATTGCTCATATTGTCATCACCAACAACGCGAAAGTTAAGGATTGTCACCATGACAACGCGAAAGTTAAAACAGTGCGAAAAAGTAAATCCCATTTAAAATACATTGTTACTTCACGCACACTTTTAATCCTTCACTCACTGCTATCTATAATGACAGTTTTCACAAACTAAAAACTTATGCATAATATGACATAGAGTGGATAAAATTTTTTTCTACCTAGTTATCTAGTTTTTCACAATATTAAAATGAATGAAAGTCGATACCAACGAGATCGTACGACTTTTATATTGACTTCCTCAGTTATAAAATAGCGGCCAGTAATGTTTAGATTTTTCAAGTGCTTTTTGGGCTTCGTTTACTGGAGTATATTGATGATTTTCTCTGCGTACTTACAATTTTAATAATGATTGGTTATTTCGTAATAAACCAACTCAAAATAGTTTATACAAAATTAAGTAAAAATACGGCCGGTTTGATCCAAATTGCAATAAATAAAATACTGTCAGATTTATTTACAATTGCAGGCAATTATAATTATTATTCTTGATCTGGTCAACACATTACGCCACAACAGAAAGAAGACCTTGATATAATATATAGAGTGAGTTGGAAAAAATTAATTTTCTCGAGAATGGGAGACTCTGGAGATAAATCCAGAACCAAGTCGATTTTTGTTTTTAAATTATAATTTTTTGGCATATATGCTAGTGACGTCATCCATCTGGACGTGATGACGTGATCGATGATTTTTTTAAAATGAGAATAGGGGTCGTGTGATAGTGCATTCGAAAAGATATTCAATGCAATATTAATAAAACTTTACTTTACTTTACTTAATCAGTAGACCCATTTGTACCTTTCGGTGTTGGGCCATTTATAATACAATTCATTAAATTACAATATTTTACAATCTTCTTTACAATTGTCCTAGCTCTTAACGAACTTTCTCCATTCCTTCCTATTGGATGCTATCTGTGTTGCTTCCTGCCAAGTCTTACCCTTACCCTGCAGTATTTTCGAAATGTCACTGTTCCATTCTTTAATGGGTCTTCCTCTTCTATTCTTACCTATTGGTTTGGCGTCCCACGTTCTGAGGTATTTCATCTCTGCTGCTTGTATTGTGCTCTGATGTCTTTTGTTTAATATCCAATTTTCTGCTCCATATGTCACCGTAGGTCTATATATTGTTTTGTATATTGTCATCTTGGTCTTTGTTGATATTTCTTTGTTATTAAGGAATCCTCTATTTAGTGCTTGGAATAGTTTTCCTGTGTTTTCCATTCTGTTGTTAAGATCGTCCTCTATGTCTCCTTTGTTGTTGATTACTGTTCCTAAGTATTTGCATGAATTTGTCTGTATTATTTGATGTTGGTCTATCATTACTTCTATTTGATCTTCCGTCCCTTGGTTTCTTGATATTTTCATTATCTGAGTCTTCTCTTTGTTTACGTTTAAGTTGTATTTGCTTGCTTCTACGTTCCATTTCTCTAAGTTGTATTTCAGTTTTTTTGCTGTTTCCGCAATTAATACTATGTCGTCTGCAAATATACACATCTCAGCGTTTATCATTTGCATTCTGTTCCAACCGATGCAGTATTTCTTGAAAGTTTTCTTACATTCTTTCACTATCTCATCTATTACATTTATGAATAGCACTATCGAGACTTCCCCCTTGTCTAACTCCTTGAGTTGTTTCAAATGGTTCTGACTGTATATTTAACATTCTTACTGTATTTGTTGTTTTCATGTATATACTCTTTGTTGCTTCTATCAGTTCTTCACTTACTTCCTTCTTCTTTAGTCTTTCCCATATATCTTTTCTTTTGACTGAGTCGAAGGCTTTTTCCATGTCTATAAAGCTCAGATATATTTCTCTATTTTTCTTTAATGCTTTTTCTATTACTTGTTGCATGGTGAATATATGGTCTTGTGTGTTGTGTCCTTTCCTGAATCCACTATTAATATAAACATTAACATAATTAGAGGAAGACGAAAAGCCCCAGATACAAAGTTTACTACAATTAAACAATTAAAAATAACTGAAATAAAGAAAATAAACAACATTTTAAATGCAAGACTTTTCCTTAAAAGAAACTGCTTTCTGGCAGTATCATAAATCCCCGGCTTTTACAATTTATAAGCACAAAGACGACGAATATAGAAGAAAGCGGAAAGGACACGGTCACGTGTAAAAACAATAAACATTTTTTTCTGTTGTATGACAGCAGTAAAATATATTTTGAATAGACGGCCGGAGTGTGACGTCACGGCCAACTGCGGCTATATTCAGTAGTGTTATGATCACTTTCCAAACAAAGATTGTAAACACGTTGAAAAGTAAGGTTTTACCGAATCTCAAGACTTTTTAATTAGTATAAAATCTAAAAAAAAATAAAATAAAATATAAAATCTAAAATTTCTAAAAATCAAATAAATTCTAACCTTACTTCACCCATACATACATTTTATTGCTATTTATATAAAACATCATGCTTTATTATTTACACAACCTTGTAAAATTGTTGTAGTAACTATAACAATACTTACATATTGCAAAAAACGGAAATATTCTCTGTAAAAACTGAAAAAATAATAAAAAATACAAAGGACCAGGCAACACTCCTTATGGAAAAGTGGTCCCGGTCAAATTTGATGAAAGTTTGGTCAATGATACTTCTTGATGTGTAGATTAAAAAAGTCCATGGCACCTGGGTCTGAATAACTACTATTCTCGAGTTACAGCCTTCTGAAGTTATTGGATTCGGGTGCTCGGTTTACGTTAAGTGCACTAATTTACGGTCAAGTGAACGAACATATTTATTATTAGAAGAAGAGAAACTCATGTTCTTCATACAAACTCATGTTCTTCATACATACTTGCGTGTTGTATATGAATTCGTGGTCAAAAATAGTTGGATCGTATTTTAGTCTTCAAAAAACCTCCGAAAAATCTTCAGAAAACTAAAGAAGTCGGTATAAAAGGTGCTGCTAGATCGATATAAGCATTATCATGTTTTCATGAATGCTTCTCAGTTATGGAATACCAGAAAAACTACAGTTCCGCCTTATCTTTAGAAAACTACTGAACAGTGGCGGATCTAGGGGGGATGGGGGTAATTCCACTCGTAACATGTTCCAGAATAATTAAAGAAAAAATTGTTGAAACATAAAAAATACATTAGTTGACATGAAACTTGTCCCGCATATCAGATATAAGACAGGTAGAGAACATGGACTTGATTTCAATACAAAAAAAAACAAAGTAAATGGTAGTTTTAAATGCTAAATATTAATTACAATTGTCTATGGAAAAAACGGGTTTAAATCATCTTCGACTATTCGTATGTTAACATTTTGCTGATTTCGGTTAGATGCATCATACGTCGTGTTAACTAACGACCTTTCAGGATACTTAACATTGGGTTTATGTCTTGCAAAGCCTTAAAACCATGTAAAACACTGGTGATATGAGCACAAGTACCTACAGTTCTCGCACCAGATTGACAGGTACAGTAGTACCCGTTAATCGGTTCTTCTACTGGCTCATCTTCATCATTATCTTCATCAACCGTATAGGAAATGAATACTTGGTGTTTTGTAGCTTGCCGAAACCTAGAAAATATTCGAACTCTTATGAATCCCGGTTTATCCATATTCTCATCAATTTGAAACTCTTCGTCATTTTCTCTTATTATTTTATCTTGTATGTAAGATGGTGCCAGTTTAATTTGATATATCCCAATCGTAAGGTCTTTTAGGTAGTCTAAGTCGAAAACAGGAAAGTTAGCAAAATCATGATTATGAAGCCTTCTCCATTGACCATTTTTTCTATATGATTATACCTAAGTATGAATATTATAGTTGTTATAAAAATAACCCTACAAAATTATTCTCCATAATATTTTGTATTAAAAAGCTCATCATCATTGGCTGTAGAACCCCTGGTGGACCTCGGTCTGTTCGAGAATCAGCTTCCATTCCATTCTATCCTCCGCCTTGGTTTTCCAATTTCGTACTCTTAACACCCGTAACTCATCTTCTCTGGTCCTTAAATCGTACTCTGGGGGCCGTGACCCCCTGGCCTTTCGGGTGCTTTGAATTATATTGGTTATTCAAAGTATACAAAATATAATGTGCAACATCTTCACGTTTGCCACCCCCCTAAAAATTTTTATATGGGCGCCCGTGCTCTGGGCTTACGTCTTTTCGTCACACTATCCGCTCTTTGGTTATAAATGTGTTTTGATGGCTCCATCTCGTTCATTTTCGTTAAATAAAGTTATTTCATAAATTCTGGAACATGTTACCAGTGGAATTACCCCTATCCCTCCTAGATCCGCCACTGTTCAGTAGTTTTCTAAAGATAAAGCCGAACTGCAGTTTTGCTGGTATTGCATAACTGACAAGCATTCATGAAATCATGATAATGCTTATATCGACCTAGCAGTACATTTTATACCGCACTTCTTTAGTTTTCTGAAGACTTTTCGGAGGTTTTCTGAAGACTTAAATACGATCCAACTATTTTTGACCACAAATTCATATACAACACGCAAGTATGTATGAAGAACATGAGTTTCTCTTCTTCTAATAATAAATATTTTCGTTCACTTGACCGTAAATTAGTGCACTTAACGTAAACCGAGCACCCGAAGCCAATAACTTCAGAAGGCTGTAACTCGAGAATAGTAGTTATTCAGACCCAGGTGCCATGGACTTTTTTAATTTACACATCAAGAAGTATCATTGGTCCTTTGCCACAGTAAACAACGTTTGTTTGGAAAGGTTTGGAAAAATCTGACATGACATATGTCAATAAAAACTGACACTTCTACGTCATCACTCCGGCCGTCCATTAAATAAATTACATACATTCTTCTTTTTTCGTAAACTAATTTATTTCAACAAAATTTTTTTGCCATATAAATAATAATGTTATTGTTTATATTACTGGATAGAGAATTGAATAACCTTGCAAATGAGCGAGGACGCGATCTTTATTTCCATTTGAAAAATCAATGATTGCGTCATCACATCCAGATGAATTTATTCCTTTTATTTGCACAATACTGTATATTTAAAGCACGATCATCTATGCATTCTTGTATTTTATCTTATATTCAAACTTTCCTTAATTCTATTCACCAGATACTTTTTCTGATTTCTGTGTCCTCTGTGATTATTTTTTAAATTCCCTTTGTTCGAATTCATAATTGCTAAAGGTGGGCAATCGACTTCAGAACTCTTTAAAATTTAAACAATCGCATTATAAAAAAATTCATTCATGCTATTGTATTTAAACGGTTGCATAATCCGCCCGTATTTATTCGCCTGTCGGCCCGCCACATAGTATTCTAAAAATGTTCATTCATGGTTATTGCCCACTTAGAGGAAACATTCAGGTGGGATTCATTGGCCGTTATAGTAAACATTGGAAGTTTGTACAGTCATTTAACCGTGAGGTAGGAATAGTGCTTAATTCGATGCAAAAAATGTATTGTAGGTGTTTAAATATGAGTTGTAAATCCCATATAATGAGCCTGATAGAAATAGAAATAAGGTAGTGGAAGAGACTTATGTTCGGTATACACGATGACGATTTATCGTAGCTATGTGACTCTGCAGTTCGTTGGTGCAGTTTATCGAACGTCCATTGAGTGTCCACAAGTCTCCAAAATTTGCATCGATTATCAGTTCCCAGTTTCCTGCCGAAGCTCAGACTATAAACATGCCATTCGTAATATAGAAGACGACAACGTGCTTACGATAACCTGGTAGTGATGTTGATTATAGTTACTTTCGAGTAATCGTTACAAATCGTTACTTTTGTATAAAGTAATCATTTACAGTATTCGTTACTTTGATTACTTTTGTATTTGAGTACCGGTAAGCATATAGAGAATCGCATTTCTCAGTGCATATTTTGTATTAGTAGGGTATTTTGATTACAATGATTACTTTTGTATTTGAGTACCGGTAATCATATCGAGAATTATTGCATTTCTCAGTATTTTGTATAAGATCCGATATAACAACGACCTTCACCGATCTATTTAATGGATAGAAATTAAATGATATATAATCTATTATGTTAAAAATGATTAAAAACAAGGGGTGCCCGACATAATTTTGTCCAGACTAATTAATAATTAAAAATGATTTTTTTTATAAATTCTACTAATTTTTTGGCCTGGGCAGATATTATTTTAGATTTTTGGATCATAACAATAAAATACATATAGACCAGTGGTCCCCAACCTTTTATGTCTGGCGACCCACCTTCTGATTTTTTTTTATATTCGCGACCCATCCCTCACCAATGATGATACGCTATTATGTACACTGTACGTCACTTTTGCGACCCACCTGAAATATCTCCGCGACCCACCGGTTGGGAAACGCTGATATAGACCAAGGCATTTAGGAAAAAATAAATGATTTTTAGGGAAATAGTGAAACAGGAAAAGTTTTCAACAGAAAAATGGGTGGAAATGCATAATGGCAGTGTAAAATGCATCCAAAAGTACATAAACATTCATCCATGATTAAATTAAAGAGCATATGACTCAATGAGTCACCCTGTCTTATTCCGCTGCCTATATCTATAGATTTTGTTGTTATGGTAGATTTTTTCAATAGTTTTTATGATATCTAAGGGAAATTCTCTATTACACAGAAGATGGATTACATCTGTGAGTCTTAACTCTATGTACTCTGTCAAATGCTTTCTTCAAGTCAATCAGAAATAGAAATGCTGGTCTATTATACTCTAGTGCTTTCTAAGTAATTTGCTTAATGGCGAATATTGCATCGTTACACGATCTTCCAGTACGAAAACCCTGTTGTTCATCTGCTCAACTTATCCTCTGATTCATTAGTCTTGTAAAAATTTATTTGTAAGATTTAGGGTAGTATTTAACAAGTTGATACCTCTTTAGTTTTCTGGCTGCTTTTATCTCCTTTTTGAATAGTAGAATTAGTTCGCTTGTTCTCCATTCTTCCGGTATTTTATTGTGTTTTATGATGTTGTTAATTAATGTTGTTAATTGTTCTGTCATTGCTGCTCCACAATATCAGTAATCTCGAGTAATCTGTTTGTATCAATTAAGTGCCCAAAACAAACCCTCGAAACTCTAGATGACGTACCTTAGCAGTAACCCTGGGCACTCAAGTGCTTCGGAGGTCGGTTCTGATTGCATTATTCGTGTTCAGTGACCCCAAATACCCCGAAATAAGAAAATCTGGCCCTTAATATACTGATTTTAACATGTTCATGCATTTTTCGATGCGTTTTATACACTTTAAAATGTAATAATGCATTTCTTGTAGACTTTTTTCCAGACGTCATCCTAATCCTAAATACAATGCGAAAAGTTGCAAGTCTCTAGGTACAGCTGGTTCCAAAAAAAACTGATACGACCCTTAAAGCTTATTTTATAGAAAATTGAGCAGTGTATTTTGAAGGATAAATACTTATTATTTACATACTGTCACTGTCACTGCCAAATCTTAAAATTTGTCAGAACTTATTCTGTTCAACCTCAAAAAATGGCTCCACATGCTGGCAAAGAACTAAAATCAAGAATTGTAACGAAATTAGAAGATGGTTGGTCACTATCTGCCGTAGCGAACCATTTTAACGTAAGCAGAACAACCGTTTTTAATATTAATAAAAGATGGAGAGAACAAGAAACTCTCGAAAGAAAGCCAGGTTTGGGAAGGGCTCTCTGAAGAAGACAATTTCATAGTTCCTTTCACGCAGATGGACCGAAGACTACAAGCTGTTATCACTGCTGATGGAGATATTACAAAATATTAATTTTATTTTTACATACCTAAATTTAGTATAGTATTGGTCTTCCAGACCCTCGCTTTCTTTCGAGAGTTTTTGTTCCCTCCATTTTTTATTAACCCTTAAACGCCCAAGGCTGGGTAAAAAGTGTCCACCTAATGCGTATTCCCTAGTAACATATTTTTTTTTCTCTGATTCTGGCTTTGGTTTAGAACTAGAACCTTTAGCCACGTAATTGTATAACTTATCACTAAGTTAGGGGAGTAATGTGTAGTGTGTGTGTTGAGTAAGTGTCTTGTTACTTTGCAAAGTCGACGTCATTGTCTTTGCAAAGAGACGCTAATTGTTTCCGAACGTCTGCGGTCCCTCCGGTGAGTACCGATCCCACAAGGACAGAAACTATTTTTCATTTATTAATTTATAATAAATGAAAAATTTCTGACCCTGGTAGGATTCTAACTCCCGACCTTTCGTTTCAAAGGTAGGCGCTCTTACCACTGCGCCACAGAGGGGATAGTAACATATTTATTACGTGTTTAAAAATTTTTCAAAAATTATTTATTGTTAAAAATACAGCCCTTTATCGAATGTTAATTTGGTTTTCCCGATATTTTTGAAAATAAAAGTAATGTCTTGAGTAAAATATGGGTGGGCATAAATAGTACACCCTTGGTAAAACTTGTTACTAAAGGTTTCTCTATAATTTCTCGTTGGTAGGAACATAATCCATATAATTATCGACGTATAATTACATTATCGACATAATTATCCGCCAATGAGGAGGCTGAAAGAAAGAATGTGGAGAAAATCGACAAATCTGAATTAATGGCTTTTACTGGTATGTTAATTTTGATGTACATTGTAATTTTGTTGTAAGCTTTGTAATTTGTTTATATTAATATTTTAGAAGATGCTGTATTTATTAAGCATAAGATTCTTAAGTTTAATCCATTTCCAACAACTCTCAATAAATATATTAGCTATTTTCGAGGTGGACATTTTTTATCCACCCTTGGGCGTACATGGAACCTAAAAAGGTTGGGGGTTTAAGGGTTAATAGAAAAACTGTGGTTCTGCTTATGTTAAAATGTTTTGCTGCATCTGATAGTGCCCAGTTATCTTTTAATTTGGTTACAATTCTTGCTATTATATACGTATTGTTGATTTAAGTCGTTTGTTTTATTCCTTTATAATAATAAAAATGATAACAACCCTATTTTATGTAAAAACTAGATATCATTTATATACTCTTTATAAAATACAGAAATTCAAAATAATATAAAGATTTAGACCTTAATAATTATTACAATTTATGAATTAACATATGTAATCAGTTGTTTGTTTGTTTATTTTAACTGACTTTGACAGTCTGTCATAATAAATATAATATAATGTCAGACCAATCAAATACACTGCTCAAAATAATCAAATCTTACTAAGAGTCGTATCAGTTTTTTTAGGAACCAGCTGTACCTACTATATTTAAAAATAGATTTATTCCTGTGTTTTTAGTGTTAAATGCCCTGGTCTAATAACAACAATGCCATACCTACATGTAAAATTAAAGTTGATGATCATAGTCTAGAAATATTATCATTTCTACATTTTTTCCGGTCAATCTAAGCTAGGTATTTTTTTTCTAGGCCTGATAAGAATAATGTGTATTTATTATTAAAATCTAATGTGTTGCATTCTTATTTTCAAAGAAACAAACATCTGTGAATTATCTACCTCGACATATCGTATTTTATCGTAAATACATCTGTTTCTGGATGCATGCTTTATTAAATGATTTACCTCCCTCTGTTTCAGCTTCAGCTACTTCTCAGCGCCCTGTAATCCTGTAAAACTCTTCATAGCATTCGCCCTTCATTGATAAAATTTTAGTTAACTGTACTGATATCGAACACTCGTGGAATACCGGTCCGATTCCGATATCAACCGATTGTAGATACAATACTCAAATAGGTACTCGCTCTGATACGATTGGTACGAAGTAACGAAGTAACCACAGTAATCAAAGTAATCAAAGTAACGATTTGCCTCTGTGTATAGTAATCGTTACTTTCGGTATTAGTAAGTAACGAGTACTTTGTAAAGAGTAGTTACTTTTGCAACATCACTATAACCTGGCTTATTTTGTGCTAAAACAGAAGAAAATCCAGGAGTCTGTGGTGTAAGGATTAGCTCCTCAAAAGAAAGGCATACTCTCACCTAAAAGCGGGATAAGATGATCAAAACTGTCCCCGCAACGATCAGCTCCCGACTTGTAATTTTGATAAAGCATATAAAACATGCCATAGAACCTCTTGAATAGAGAAAAGTAATTTTTTCGACTTTACTTTTTGTGAGTGCAATTTTGCTTTAAAAAATCTGAAAAAATTCAAGGAGATATGTCTTTTGAATACAAAACAATCTGATTTTTTCAGACTTTTAAATTGAAAATCGGGCCTAGGAAAAATCATTGTAACTTTCAATAAAGTTTAGGTTATGTTAAGAATCTGTGGCTAACTTTTAAATAGTACTTTCTTGTGTATTTTTTTTTTCGTTCTTTTGAATTGCAGGGACAGAATTTTTAATTTCTGAGTGGAATGAAAAAAAAAAAAATGAAAAACACCGTCTTTTACCAAACTAAACATATTTGACCAAAAAATATTAAAGAGCTAAGAATAGTTTCGAAAAAAAATATCTGCTGAAGGAGTGTTTGTACTGCTGAGAAGCATAAATCATCTTCTGTTGATCTGTGTTCTTGTTTACGATATGTTTTAAGTTACGTTTATATTCCTTTTTATATAAGTACTATGTATCTTTGACTTGCTGCAAACATTATTTTTATTTGTAAAGTAGTTAAATAAATAAATCAATCAATCAAAATCAAAAGACTTGAGAACGAACTGAATGATTGCCCCAACTTCCGTCTACACACTACGATAAAACTGTGCAGCAGCAATCGTCAACGATTTATCGAATAAATCTTGATCCTGCCTACCGATCGTTTCCACCAACCAAAAATCTGCGTTGATTTGCGTCCACACGTTCGATAAAACTGCACCAACGAACTGCACAGTCACATCGCTACTATAAATCGTTGTCGTGTACACCGCCTATTACTGTGCTCACTTATTGTTTAGTTTCGCTAAGAATGATGTTATACACAAGATTAAATAATAAAGTAGGGAATAGAACTTCAAAATATAATCCAAGGAAAAATAGAAAAAATGAAAAAAATAAATAAAAATAGAAGGAAAACTGAATCCAGGCCGTAGAAGAATGTCATGGTTGCGGAATTTGAGAGAGTGGTTTGGCTGCACCACTAATGAACTTTTTAGGTCACCTGTAAACAAGGTCAGGGTAGCCTTGATGATTTCCAATCTCCGATAGGAGTGGTACAAAAAGAAGAAGAAGGGAATAGAACGTTCTCAAAAATAGTGCCTTCATTATCCTAAGCGGAGTCTTAATAATGATGATAAAGTAATGAAAATCATCCCCCCTTTTAAACCTTCTATTGTTAAAAATTTGTAAGTTATCAGGATCGCTCTACATCCTAATAGGCGAGGAAATAAAGCATTACACCTCTAACTTTTTTAAAGACGGATCTTTATAAAATATTTTGCATTCGATTCGGGAGAGCTTTAGGAAAATTCTTGACCACTTGGCATGAGGGACAAATGAAAATTGCATTGTAGGCGGAAAATGCATTTTCCAAAGTGCATATCACAGTGTCCAACAAATAAAAATTCACCACTCTGAAAATAATCATGTAAATAAGTTCAATTTTCATACTCCGGGGGTTTTTGAGGTCACTGAACAGGAATATAGGGTCGGCGAAGCTGTAAGAGGTACCTGGCGCCTGGTATCCCGGTATGCACGTCTTCTCTTCGGGGTTTTATGGAAATTCATTATGAAAATCGTTGAAACTTGTTATCCCGAGGTTTTTGAGGTCGCTGAACACGAATATTGCTTCAGCGATGTTGTACGAGGTACCTCGTGACCGTTATCTGTGTCATCTCCTGGGGTTTCATAAAAATTCGTTATAGAAGTAGTAAAAATTTATTATCTCGAGGTTTTTGATGTGTGTCGCTGAACACGAATATTGCAATATGCTGTACGAGGTACCTGTTGCCCGGTATCTACGTCGTCTCCTGAAGTTTTATGGAAATAAAGTTATAAAATTAAACAGTGAGTATCAATAGCAGTAACTTATTTTAATAGTCCAAGTAATGAAGCTTAAAATAGGACAAAACCTCGCAATTTTTACAGAATGGATCGATTTGCTTGAAAATTTGAGAATAAGTAGTGGATAGTCGAAGGATCAAAATCTATAAGATGCTGAAAGGCGCTTTTACCATGGGGGTGTTCGCCACCCCATGTCGCGGGTGGAAATTTTTTATTATATTTGGACCGCAAAAGTTGGTTAAAAACATTCATTTTGAGCAAAAAACGTTCTATACATTTTTTTGATAAAATTAATAGTTATCGATTTATTCGCTATCGAAAGTGTTAGTTTTATATCGAAAAAATCAATGTTTTTAATCAGTTTTCTGCTAATAACTCAAAAAGATTTCGTTTTATCAAAACAACTTAACAAAAATATAGCTTTTGAAAAAATAAACAAAACCATTTTTTCCAGTTTTCTGTAAGACCAATAGTAGTCGAGCTATACTTTATTATATGTTAGCTCTTCTTCGTCAAATGCTAAATATTGTAGTTTCAAAGTCAAAAGACGGGAAAACTATGCGTTTTTCGAGGATAACTTGTTGAAACTAATTTAAAGTATTGAAAAATACTTATCTCCAAAAATAAAAAAAGTCTCTAGCTCAAAAATTAAGTGACTTATAATGTAAAGAATGTGAGTCCCCATTTTTTTTTTCAGTAAAAAGTGATCGAAAACAACCCCCTAATCACCACCTGAATTAAAATTAGTCATTGACCTGATTTGCTCTTCTTTATTTATGTATTATTAATAGGTTCTAGAAGTTTGATCGGCTTAGAATGATTAGTTTTTAAAAAAATGGAGTTAAAAGCGAATAACGAGTTTTTGTAGTTTGGTAAAAAATGCCCTTTTCTTCAGAATAGAAAGATTAGCATCAGAGATACGAAAAATGTTTAAATATGAAATTGTAGCTTATTTAATTCCCAAAAATTTGGTTTGCAAAAATTTTTTCTACGACAAAAATTGAGTGAGCTATTGACAATTAAAACTTGAAATAACATGCAAAAACCACCTTTACCAAGCCTTTCAATGTCATCTCTTTTTGTAACTGAGAATTTTAAAAGGATTTAATATTAACAGCCTTATAGATCTTGTAAAAATCTACAAAATTCTTTTTTACCAAACTTTCTATGATAAAAAATAAAAAAGTTACGGTTAAAAAATCATTACATTTTTTTGAAAAAAAAAAGAGGGAAGTCCAATTGGAAGCATAATAATGTAAGTTAGCGGTGTTTTTAGTCATTGGCGTTATTCATTCTTCTTTATCTATGTATTGTTAATAGATTCTAGAAGTTTGACTGGCTTATACTGATGAGTTTTAAAAAAACTGGAGTTTAAAGCGAATAACGAATTTTTGTATTTTGGTAAAAATGTCATTCTCTTCAGAATAGAAAGATTAGCATCAGAAATACGAAAAAATGTTTAAATATGAAATTGTAGGTTATTTAATTTCCTAGAACCTCTGCTTAAAAAAAATTTTCTACAGCAAAAATTGAGTGAATCGTAAATGAGTATACTATCGAAACACATTGATTTCTTAGATATGAAACTAACACTTTCGATAGCGAATAGATCGAAAACTATTAATTTTATCAAAAAAATATATAGGAGGTTATTTGCTTATAATGAATGTTCTTATAAACTTTTGCGGTCAAAATTTAATAAAAAATCTCCACCAATAGATGGGGTGTCAACCACCCCTATGGTAAAAGCGCCTTTCGGCATCATATAGATTTTGATACTTGGACAATCCACTACTTATTCTCAAATTTTCGAACAAATCGATCCATTCTGTAAAAATTGCGAGGTGAAAAGCTTCGTTTCCTGGACTATAATTCAGAGCGGAAATTATGAAAAAAAAAAATCGAAATTTTTTTTTGATAAATATCAATTTTTAGATATGAACATATCAGAACCTCGAGTATACGTTTAAAACTCTCAGTAGCCAAAAACCCCGGAATAACAAGTTTTAACAATTTTTTTACGAATTTCCATAAGATTCTCGGAGACGACGTAGATCCCCCCCCCCCATTGAATAACTAATTAATTAATTAATTAAAGTGTTACTAACATTAATTAAGAAATAAAACTAACCTTGTCCCAAGATGCATTTCCGGCTTTTTGTCGTTCAATTAGATGCCTGTTTGTCATCATAAAATTCGGTAGCTAAAAAATTTAATGTAAAGAAAACATCTGTCAGATGAGATGCTCCAGATGTTATCGAAATCTTTCTCCACTTTTTTAGGACCGACAGGCATTTCCTAAACTGTTTGTAATGCTAGGAAAATGAAAAATAAATTTTTGATGTTATTTCTTATTGAAGTAAACTTGATTATTAAACAAAAAACTTTATAATAGTAATTCGGTTTTAAAGATTAAAAAAGTCTACAAATTTTTTAATGGGACGAGGAGTCAAACGAGCCATTCCCAAAATGGTTTATACCAAATAAGAATAGGCTTGGATCCCGCGTACCAAAAAACAGTTGATTAATAGCAAGCTGAAAATTTGTTAATAGCTTAACGGTGTCTAGTCGGACAAAACTTGATGCACGGGAACATAGGAACAAGAGAAGTTTTAATTGTGGAACGTGATTTTAATTGTGGAAGGTATCACCCTGACAAGTTTATGATTGTGAAAACTAGCAGGTTGTTTTTAAGTTTATTCAATACCAAACTTTATATAATATATGAAAAAATGTTTGACCGACAAATATGTTGGGCATTTTAATAAGTCCGACACGTAGAACATGTCAAATGACAGGAATTATACTGGTGGTAAATAACAGTCTGATTTTTGCATGAGAGTGGGTAACAAGTCAATTGGAAGTTCTGTCCGACAAAATACATGGAACGTTTTCGTAGTCTTACGTTCGAAACCTGTAACCTGTTCCACAATTAAAACTTCCCCTGTTCCCGTACCTCAAAATTTGTCAGCCTAGACACCATTGAGCTATTAACAAGTTTTTTAAAAGAAATAAATATATTGTTTTGAAATACATAGTGATTCCATATACGTTTGGGTGTGTGTATATTTGGGTCAGAATATCAAGATAAACCAAACTACCGAAATAAACAGACGAGTAAGGGTTTGCTCACTACGGAGACCAAAGGATGGTATCCTAGCCTAGAGGTTAGTATCCTACTCTTAGTAGTTTAATTGTGCTCTAATAGCATCTCTCGATCTTGTATGGTGATCATGGAAGTTGGAGTTGATGTTAAGCTTATTTTTGTTGGAATGAATTTCAGTCAGCGTCTCATATATACAGGGTGTCCCGAAAAGATTGGTCATAAATTATACCACACATTCTGGGGTCAAAAATAGTTCGATTGAACCTAACTTACTTTAGTACAAATGTGCTCATAAAAAGTTACAGCCCTTTGAAGTTACAAAATAAAAATCGATATTTTTCAATATATCGAAAACTATTAGAGATTTTTTATTGAAAATGGACATGGGGCATTCTTATGGCAGGAGCATCTTAAAACAAAATTATAGTGAAATTTATCCACCCCATAAAAACTTTATGGGGGTTTTATTCCCTTAAACCCCCCAAACTTTTGTGTACGTTCCAATTAATTCATTATTGTGGTACCATAGTTAAACACAACGTTTCTAAAACTTTTTTGCCTCTTGGTATTTTTTAGATAAGCCAGTTTTTATCGGGATACGTCTTCTTTTTTTAATATGATTACATAAAAATTTTATGGGGGGTTTTGTTCCTTTAAACTCCCCAAATGTTTGTGTACGTTCCAATTAAACTATTATTGTGGTACCATTAGGTAAACACAGTGTTTTTAAAACTTTTTTGCCTCTTAGTATTTTTTTGATAAGTCTCCTTTTATCGAGATGTGGCTTCTTTTTCAAAAATATACCTAATAATGTAAATTATAAATACATTTTCAGATTATTAACAGCTCTCTATAATCGTACTTAATCATATACAAATATGTGGTGAATTCGACAAATATTCAAAATATCTCGATAAACACTTGCTTATCGAAAAAGTACTAGGAGGCAAAAAAGTTTTAAAAATATAGTGTGTACGTAATAGTGCAACAATAATAATTTAATTGGAACGTACACAAAAGTTTGGGGGGCTTAAGGGAACAAAATCCCCATAAAATTTTTATGGGGTGCACAAATTTCATTTTAATTTTTTTTAAGATGTTGCTACTATAAGAATGCCACCAGTCCATTTTCGATCAAAAATCTCTAAGAGTTTTCGATATATGAAAAAAAAAATCGATTTTTAGTTTGTAACTTCAAAGGGCTGTAACTTTTTTTGTGTGCACTATTGTATATAGGTAAGTGAGGTTCAATCAACCTATTTTTGACCCCAGAATCTGTGGTATAATTTATGACCAATCTTTTCGGGACAACCTGTATAGAGTGAAGGTAATGACATAATACCTAACTTCTGAAATAAAGGTTTAGAGTGTTCCCTATACTCTGCTCCTGCAAGTATCCTCACTACTTTCTTTTGTAATTTAAAAATTCTGTCTGCGTGACAAGAGCCACCCCAAACAGTTATTCCGTACTTTAAATGGCTATGGAACAGTGCAAAGTAGATCATTTTAAGGGTACTTTTAGGGATCATAAAAACTAAATTGCGTATCAAAAATATAGTTGTAGCAAGTTTAGAACTTAAGTAGTCTGTATGAGCACTCCAGTCCAAATTATCATCTAGGAAAATTCCTAAGAGTTTAACACTATTCCCTAAGACATACTTCCGATCAGAACTAAACATCAAATTCTGATTTTTGTCTTCATTTAGTTTTTGCTTTCTGAGTATCACTATCTATTTTAATTTTCAAATTATGTTGATTAATGTCAGTATTTATGAGAGTGGTATCATCTACAAAGCACACACATTTTATGGGAAAAGTGTAGTGAAATAGATCGTTCAGATAAATAAGAAACAAAGTGGGTCCTAGTATTGAACCTTGAGGAACCCCGTATTCGACCGTGTTCAAATCAGAATAGCTATTATGAAGAAAAACTGCCTGTTTTCTATTTGTTAAATAAGATCTAAATAGATTAAGAATGGTTCCCCTTATACCATATTTATGCATTTTTTCCAACAGTAATTTATGCGAAACACAGTCAAAAGCTTTATATAAATCACACAATGTCAAAGATACGAAATGACCTTCCTCCAAGCCGTCGACTATATCTCTCACAATCTTCTATATAGCTTGTGTAGTGCTGCACTTTTTTCTAAAGCCATATTGATTACAGTGAAGTATTTTTTGTTTATCTAGATATTCTATCAAACGAGTATTAAGAATGCTTTCAAAAATTTTACCGAAAATGGGAATGATAGAGATGGGACGATAATTTCCAATTTCATCTAAAGACCCCTTTTTGAATAGTGGTAACACTTTTGTTACTTTTAATACATCTGGAAGTTTAATACATCTAATATACTGAAAGACAAAAAGATACCACAAAATCTTCGAACCAAAGTGTTCGATTCTTGTATCTTTCCCGTTCTCATTTACGGAGCTCAAACCTGGACATTCACAAAAATGAACATGGACAAGATTCGAAAATCTCAAAGAGCTATGGAACGACAGATGCTTGGTATCTCACTCATAGATCGGCAGACAAACGAAGCAACCCGAAAAAAAAAAACAAAAGTAAGGGATGCCGTGGAACAAGCAGCTAAATTAAAATGGAAATGGGTCGGACACAACGAACGTCTCGAAAATGGTAGATGGAGCAAAGAAGTTGGAAACTGGCGACCGTACGAAGCGAAGAGAACAAGACGAACACCTCAAATGCGCTGAAGCGACGACATCAAAAGAGTCGCAGGACCAATGCGGAAACGCCTCACACACAACAGGGACGAATGGCGAGAAATGGGACAATTTTATTAGACAATTTGAATAGAAAAAAAAAGGCTATAAAAAATTATTATATTCTGTTAAAAAACTTAAGTATGTAGGTACAAGATTAATAATTTCCTCGTACAATAGTTTTAGAATATTAACGCTTAAATCATCTGGACCAGTCGCTTTTCCATTTTTAGTAGCTTCCAAAGCTTTAATTAATTCTTGTTTAAGTACCTATGTCAGGCCCCTCTAACTCACTCTCTGACTGTTATATTGGGTCATCAGCAAAACATTCAGATACGTAGATTTTTCATATTTTTGCTTCTTCCTGTATGTATATCTATAGCCCAGTAAATGAACGGGAAATTCGGCGATACCGTGTAATTTTCAGGGGCAACTCCGATTTGCATGAAAATTTGGATTTAGGTTCTACTTACCCTCCACTTCAAAGTTGAAATTGTGCCGTTGGTTGCTTTTACTTGGGGGGTGACAGTCACCCCTTCGCGGAGGTGAAAAAAGATACGTTCAAGATTAGACTGGAAATGGATAAATTGACTGATTTTAAGCAACTTTTCGAGTACTTCGAGTACTTTCGAATACTTTTCGAGTTATTTGCCATTGAAAATGTTGATTTTTCGACAAAAAAACTACGTTTTCAGACGGTTTTTCGCAAATAACTCAAAAAGTAAATATTTTATCGAAAAAAATATCCTCAGCAAAAGTATAGCTTATAAAAATCCCAAAAAAATGGTGTATCAGTAAAGTCTATCAATTAAATAAAAACAAAGTTGTAATTTAAAAAAAGATCTAATTCCAAATCGAATATTTCAAGGTGAAATCACCGAAAAATTAAGCACTTTTAGGGAAAAACCCATTTGAACTTTTTTAAAATGTTTATAAAAAGCTTTGTTTTAATTGTTATCAAAAGTTTTAGCATTAAAAATAAGCGAATTACGCTCAAAATAAAGTTGGCCCTCTTTTTTTTGTAAAAAATCATGAAAATATCGCCGTGTTTAGCTCTCCAAATGAAATTAATCGCTACCGCTTTACAAACAATTTACTTACCTATCTATTTTTTATATGATCTGTCAGTCTCACAGGTTTAAAGTGTTTATTTTTGAAAGGGTTATAATTGAGAAAGCTTGAATGGGTCACTAATCACGAGTGTACGCAAATTTTGAACAGCCATATCTTAACCAATTTTTGTCTTACGGAGAAACAAAATGAAACTAGCATATTTATAATAGCAAAACCTACACTTTTTTACTCTTTAAGATTTTTCTTATCACTAATACTTTTTAAGTTAAGTTATTTTAAAAAAATGAAATTTTTCAAAAACTTTTAGAAATTTTTTTTTACTATAAAACCAAATGTTTTTAAAAATACACTTCAAACCAATCAAACTTACAGATCATATAAACAATACACATACAGTTAAAATAGATGATAAAGCCAAACGATTAATTTCATTTAGGGTGCTAAATAGAGGGAGGTTTTCACGATTTTTTTTTACCAAAAAAAAGGGGCCAACTTTTTTTCAGTGTAACTCGTTTATTTTTGATGCTGTAAACTTTTGTAAAAAACAAATAATAAGCTTTTTTCGATACTTTAAAAATGTTAATAAGGTTTTCCCGAAAAACGCTTCTTTCTTCGGTGATTTCGCGTTGAATTATTCGATTTGGAATTAGACGAATAAGAACGTAATTGTCATGAGCTACAACTTTGTTTCTACTCAATTTGTAGACTTTTCTATTACACCATTTTTTTCGTTTTTTTATAGGCTACACTTTTGCTAAAAATATTTTTTTCGATAAAACATTTACTTTTTGAGTTATTTGGGAAAAACGGTCTGAAAACGTAGTTTTTTTGTCGAAAAATCAAGATTTTAAATCGCGAATAACTCGAAAAGTATTGACTCACGTAAAAAACTTTATAGAACAAAAGGTGTTTAAAATAAGTCAATTTATCCAATTCCGGCCTTATTTTAAACACGCGTTTTTCACCCCCCGAGAAGGGGTAAATGTCACCTCCCACGTAAAAGCAACCAACGGCACAAATTCAACTTTGAAGTGGAGGGTAAGTAGAACCTAAATCCAAATTTTCATGCAATTCGGAGTTGCCCCTGGAAATTACACTTCAAAACGGTCATTTATTGGGCTACTAGTAACAATTTGTTGCTTTTCGTGGTTAAGTTTTGCGGGTGTTTTGTGTTTACTGTTTGTGTTTTGTGTTTAATGGAAGGATAACTAAAGCCCAAAATGCGTTATATATGCTGAAGAAAACATGGGAGTCCAATAAATAAACAACCAAAACCAAAATCAGGATATTTAATACTAATGTAAAGAGCATTTTGCTATATGCAGCAGAAACTTGGAAATGGAGAAAAAGATTATAAAAAAGGTTCAAACATTTGTAAATAGATGCCTTAGATGAATATTGCAAATATATTGGCCAAATCGGATAAGTAACAAGGAACTTTGGAGAAAAACTAATCAAAAGCCGATAGCCAAAACGATAAATATGCACAAATGGAAGTTTATTGGACACACATTAAGGGAAAATGAAGATGATATAACCAAACAAGCCCTGGATTACCAACCAACTGGAAAAAGAAAACAAGGCAGACCAATGATATCCTGGAAAAGAAATATTACCAAAGAGCTAGAAGACAATGGGTTAACATGGAAAGAGGTGAAAGCCCTGGCCACAAACAGAGATGAATGGAGGGGGACTGTAGAGGCCCTATGTTCCAAATGGAATCAAGAGGAGTAAAGTAAGTAAGTAAGTAATATTTATATCAAAAATGAATAACCATTTATTATTTCATTTTTATTTACATTTACTCTGTGTGGAGTATGAAGGGAACCATTCTCGTTGGAACTTTACCGCGCTGAGCAGATGGGACGTGAATTGTAAATTGTAGAATTCCCTCATCGTCCTTAGTCTCAGCATCCGTATGGCTTGCAAATTGTAGAAGCCTCGGAGGTGTAACCAGAGAAGGTTCCCATTGTTTTCATTCTGGTGGGATGTAGAATAGCATTATGTTGTTTTATATGCCATTAGAGTGAAAACTTAGTCTTTTTTTTTTAATATTTATATCTCGTTTAATTTCCATTGTATTATACGCATCTCAGCCTTTTTTCTTTATGATATATAACTTGCCTGCAGACGAGATAAGAAACATTTCCATTCGTATATCGGTGGTTAATATACAACCTTTCAGTCTGTTAGACCAGTACCTATATTCACTCGTTACATTACTGGTATATTTTCAGTAGTAATTGCACGAGAGCTCTAAAATTATCGATTTGTTTCCCGAGTGACACTTTGACAGTTTTAATTTCACGACCCGAAGGGGAGTGAAATTATGTTAAAGTGTCATGAGGGCAAAAATTAGATAATAATTTTAGAGATCGAGTGCAATTTGTTGCGATTATTTCATGAATAAAACTGTTCAAAACCAAAATTTTATTGTAATTTATTTATGTAAGAACAAATTAGTACAATTAAACACACAGTTGTTATAAATATTTGACGGTTGAAAGTCATCACTTTTATAATTTTTAAAACATTAATTGTCATTAATGTCACTGAATGTATTTTTTCGTAACAACGAAGGGCATCTGACGTAATATACTTGACGACGGATCAAAAATTATCAGTTTAATTTTTATTTCTGTAGCTTTCTATTGGTGAGAATCTCCTATGAATGAAATAATCAGTAGTAATTACACAAAAGCTCTAAAATTATCGAATTTTTTCCGAGTGATACTTTGACAGTTTTAATTTCACGACCCG
Organism: Diabrotica virgifera virgifera; assembly: GCF_917563875.1. Lineage (NCBI taxonomy): Eukaryota > Metazoa > Arthropoda > Insecta > Coleoptera > Chrysomelidae > Diabrotica > Diabrotica virgifera. The sequence continues at coordinate 96,096,298 of NC_065446.1, read as the reverse complement.
AAGGGGAGTGAAATTATGTCAAAGTGTCACGAGGGCAAAAATTCGGTAATAATTTTAGAGATCGAGTGCAATTTGTTGTGATTATTTCATGAATAAAACTGTTCAAAACCAAAATTGTATTGTAATTTATTTATGTAAGTACAAATTAGTACAATTAAAAATACAGTTGTTATAAATATTTGACGGTCGAAAGTCATCACTTTTATAATTTTTAAAGCATTAATTGTCATTAACGTCACCGAATGTATTTTTTCGTAGCAACGAAGGGCATCTGACGTAATCTACTTGACGACGGGATATTATCAAAAATTATCGGGTATAATATCACAAGAGAGTGAGAATAAATTGAAAATAATGCGACAGTTTTTCGAAAATTTGTTGTCTGGCAATAAACACGAGAGCCCGCAGGGCTCGAGTGGCTATTGGCCAATGACAACAAATTTGAGTAAAAATGAAGCATTATTTTCTTATTTATTCTTACTGTCGTGTGATATTCGTAAGATTATTTTTTAATACGTATATTATGGATATTTTCTTAAATGTGACAGTTGTCAAAACTAGAAAACTAGTTGCCATTAAACAGAAACAATCTACTTAAAAAAGTTCTATCGGTAATTTTCTACAGTAGATAATTCTCAGTATAATTTTAATTTGATTGGACAGAATTAAACACGTGATCAAATATCTTACTATACGATTGGAAGTTAAAATCATTAAAAAATAATCAGTTTAATTTTTATTTCTGTAGCTTTCTATTGGTCAGAATCTCCTATGAATGAAATAATCAGTAGTAATTGCACAAGAGCTCTAAAATTATTGAATTTTTCCCGAGTGACACTATGACAGTTTTAATTTCACGAGCCAAAGGCGAGTGAAATTATGTCAAAGTGTCACGAGGGCAAAAATTCTATATTAATTTTAGAGTTCGAGTGCAATTTGTTGCGATTATTTCATGAATAAAACTGTTCAAAACCAAAATTTTATTGTAATTTATTTATGTAAGTACAAATTAATACAATTAAACACAAAGTTTTTATAAATATTTGACGATTGAAAGTCATCACTTTTATAATTTTTAAAACATTAATTGTCATTAATGTCACTGAATGTATTTTTTCGTAGCAACGATGGGCATCTGACGTAATATACTTAACGACGGGCAATTATCAAAAATTATCAATTTAATTCAGATTTCTGTAGCTTTCTATTGGTCAGAATCCCCTATGAATGAAATAATCGCTGTAATTTTTATTTCTATAGCTTTCTATTCGTCAGAATCTCCTATGAATGAAATAATCTGCATAATATTTATTTTGCCGAATATGTATTTCTGTATTTTTTATTCTCTATATCCCGTCACTCTCCAGTTTTCTACCTAGACTTTGTTTTCTAAGATATTGTATTTAATATTCTCTTAAAATACTTAAATTTAATTACCACTTTAATAACACACACACGCGTCTGATTTCTCAAAATAAAACTTTTATACTCCTATAATTACATCGTAAATATGTAAACTCAACTTTAATTTACTTTTACCTAAATTTCACAAGAGTTAACATAACAAACAAAGCTTAAATTAAGTACCATTGCTTCGAAGTATATGTAAATGTACAGACTGGCGGCTAGATAAAATGGAATAGCTTTCGTTAAAATATATACAGAGTGGTCATAGGAAACTCATGAACCTCATGAACGTAAGTGTGAGAGTATAAGAATGATAAATCATTAGAACAAAAGAGCAGATTCAGGAAAGATACGACACCTTTAATCTCCATAAAAATTGGAAGAAATGACAGGTAGTGGCAGAAAGAGACATGAAACAATATTAAGAAATAATAATAACGAAATAATTATAGGTACAGAAGATAAACTGGAGAGATGGAATGAATACATTCAGATACTTTTTGATGACGATAAACCTTGTTCTACACCATCCACAGATGATCGAATAAATAAAAAAGGTCTGAAAATAACCAAAGAAGGTTATTCATGCAGTAAAAGCCCAGAAAAAAGGAAAATCCAGCGGTCCAGACAATGTCCATGTATTTGATATAATAGTAGGTACTAAAGAAGTACTTAAAAATCATAATTTAAAAATCGACTTGTTTCGGGATTTGTCTCTAGTCATACTAGTCTCAAGTATTCCATACTTTTACCTCCCACTGTATACTTATTTATACTACACTATAGGTAAATTTGTGATTGTCTCAAAAACACAACATGGAAATGAGAGGTTAATACTAGAGCAAACCCAAATAGAAAAAGTAAAGACACATAAATATCTGGGAACCTGGGTTGATGACAAAAATGACCAAAGCGAAGAAATTAAAGTCCGAATTGAAACTACAAGGCAAGCATTTATAAAACTGAAGACACTGCTTACAAACAAAGACCTTCAGTTGCCTCTTAGTTTGAGGGCTCTAAGATGCTACATATTTTCTATATTACTATACAGAATGGAAGCTTGGACATTGAAGAGACAACACATAAGAAAAATAGAAGCGTTCGAAATGATGTGTTACAGAAGAATATTGAAAATTCAGTGGGTTCAAAGGATTACCAATGTTGAAGTGATACGACGTTTAAATAAGGAGTTAGAAAATATGAACAATATAAAAACAAGAAAACTGAAATTTCTGGGTCACATTACCAGAGGAGAAAAATATGAGTTGCTGAGAGTTATTATGCAAGGAAGGATCCAAGGCAGAAGAAGCATAGGAAGAAGACGCATCTCCTGGCTGAGTAACCTTAGAGAATGATTTAACTGTAGTTCATTACAACTGTTCAGAGCAGCAACCAACAAAGTGACCATAGCCATTATGATATCCAACCTCCGATAGGAGATGGAACTTTAAGAAGAAAGAAGTATACTTATTAATTAAATTATCGTATGATATTCATTCATTCATTTATAACGTAAGTTTGTATACTGTGGTTTTACCTCGACTATTTTATTGCACAAATAAACATTAGGTAAACTAAATTTGCTCAGCCTAGATTCATTTTGACACATTCATAGTAGCAAACCTACAACACAAAAATTCCTACCTTACACTATTAACTGCTCAAATCAACTTAATCTTTCATTAAAAAAAGAAGAATTATTGGAAATAGTGGGAGTGTATACTAAACTCATAAAATTTTGTGGAATTTATTTCTTCAAAATATTTTTATTTTGTACAATAAATAATTTTCTCATAATACATTATAATGGCGCAAATAAATAATAATAATGCCGATCAGATTAGCCAAGCGGACTGAGGAGCACGATTGACAAATCTATAGTGGATATGCGGTCGAGGCGATCGAGGTTCGAGCCCCAGCCCGGTGAATAGAAAAATAAAAAGGCTGACGTCGTAGTCTAAAATTCTAAAAAGAATCTACGACTTGGTCTGGAATAAGCTGGTGTCTGATCGGCCTATGGAGGAGCGGTACGGCAAGGGATAAGGGCTTGCGGCTCGGTGACACTCCTCCATAGATATCTACCGTAAGGGCGTTGACGCCTAAAAAACGGAGTATATATATAAATAAATAATAATTATTTATTGGCTTAAGGTTATCTATCTTATTTATGTCTGTTTACTACTAATAATATTGGCTATGAGCAGGTATGTTTGGTTGTGTAGTAATTTCCAGTCACGTCTAACAGCCTAACTTCCAAAAAAAAATTACTAAAATCACTAGACAGTTGTATCTCTGATTAGCGAATTTGGTATAGCATGTTTATACTCACCACAAATTAAAAAAAAAGTACTTAAATCATTTCGCTCTCATCTATCTTTATTTAACAAATTCTACCACCGGTTAATGAACGGATAAGATTCCAGCAAATCATCCTGTTAAATATTAAACATTCATTTCTGGTATTGTATGAAAAATGTAAATGGAATCCTGAGCGTGAGCTAGGTAAATACAGGGATTGAGATGCATTTTTTATAACATGAAAATTACCCCAACGCTCGCTTCCTTAATGCGAACTGGATGCTTTTCACTTTTGAGGTAAGTTGAATATTAAAGTTAAGGGAAAAAGACAAAAGAATGTAAAATAGTTTTATTTTAATTACTCGTAGTAATGACTGGAACGAAAAATAGTATAGGTATAGACTTATACATTCATCGGCACAAAATTCCGCCACCCAAAATTTTTGATTAAGTTTGACAGTTTTTGATTAAGTTAAGTTAATTTATAACTATATTATTTATACTCTGATTTTCAAGACTCTTGCAACAGTTTGTAGGTACATATTTTCGTGTCGTTTTTTACTATTCCGGTAACCAAACATTTTTTGCTTAGATGGCATTATTGTATTTTCGATATTGTTGTATTTTCTCCAAATTTTAAAAAATTCTGTGGAAAAATTGGAGGGCTAATTTTGTTACATACTCCTTTTGTATTATCCTGGAGGTATCCCTAAGATTTTGTTTTTTGAATTATCCGAATCTCTTTTACTTTAAAAGCTGTAAATAAAAATACTGCTTTAAGGTTTACTTATCTAATTAAAAACATCAAACGAACTAAAATTAACAACACAAAACAAAATTAATACCAAAACAAAACAATTCAATAGCTGGTATGTCCACCTCTTGCATCAACGACTGCTCGCAATCTGTTTGGCATCTAATAAAGATGTGTTATCCCTGCCTGGGGAATAGCCCGACATTCCTCTACCAGGGGCATAAGTGTACCAAATTTAATGGAGGCATAAGAGACGGCGAATAGCTATTATTCATCCCATAAATGCTCAATAGGATTGAGATCTGGCCTACACGGGGCCATTCTAATCTTATCAATCCAAGATATTTATGTTTATGAGTCAATCAATGTTTTTATTTACAAAAAACTGTACAGCTCTTACAAGAAAACTCAAGATAATTCAAAAAGCAAAATCTTAGGAATATTTTCAGGATAATACAAAAGGCGTATGTAACAAAATCCAGTTTATCCACAGAATTTTTTTAAAGTTAGGAGAAAATACAACGCTTCCGTTCATTCCCGTATAATACCATCTAAGCAAAAAAAATTGTTAACGAAATAATAACGAACGACACCATAACATGTATCTATAAACTGATGTAAGAATCTTGAAAATCGGAGTACAAATAATAAAGTTATCTCAAACTTAATTTTGTCAAACCTAATCAAAAATTTTGGATGGCGGAATTTTGTGCCGGTGAGTGTATATAAATTGAAGAGGTTAGAGGAGTTGTGGCATTATATTGTCTAGCTCTCAAAACTTTTGGTTAGACCTGTACTCCGACTATTCAGCCGCAATATTCCTTGAGTTTTATATGACTGCACTCATTTTTTTAAGCACCCCTTTGGCATGTTCATAATACTCTCCGAATATTAATTAGTCTGGCAATCAGTAATAAATAGGAGACAACCCCCGATTCGAGGTCGTAGTTTAATTCATTTTAGTCTACTGTCGCGGTGTCTGCTGACGTGCATTTATAGTTGTGTGATCGAGAACTGGCATTAACTCGAGATAGAGAACTGGAAGATATAATTTTTTTGTAGCATATAGGTAAACATGTCAACTTTAACAGTGTTGCCTACTTGATCTTTTGACATGTTTTTTTATTATTTACAGTCCTTTATAAGTTTCAGGTCATGACTTATTGGAGCCATATGATTCTGTAGGTCCTAGAATTCAGTAATTCATGTTTTCTTTGTGTCAAACTGTTATCCATGTATTACTTCTCTATTAGTCCTATTCAGACCCACTTAATAAAGCTCCTAGCTTAGACCAACGAGGCCTTAGTACTTTTCCTGTATACGATCGGATTATTACCTCTGAAGTCACTCTTGGTCCACGTAAGGATAATTATCCTAACGTCCTGATCTTTTCTCTTTAGTCGTTATGACTTTTCTCCCATTGGAGCGTTATAGAGTGCAATACTGTGGGCGATGTATTAGTCTTATATTGTTGTCCTTCGTTTTCCTTTGATAAATCACAACCCAAAGACACACAAGATTCTCCAATTTATGAAATAAGTACGTAATACAATGTTAAAACCAATTTCTACTACTACATTTTCATATTGTTGGGTGTATTGTATTGTCTTGCAAGATTGGGAAAGCCCTAATATTAGCCTGTTCAGAAGAGCAGCTGGACCAAAAAGCTCAAGGTGGACAAGACGAACAGGTAATTTGGTCTTATGCTGAACATCCATAAGACCCATGATAATATTTCTGATTTAGGAGTGGTCGATAGGTTTATCTACCTCGGATCCCTGATCAGCAATTTGATCCGGTGTTATTTGTTAAGCCTTGCCGTTGGTTTGTAGAATCGTTGCTAAGGTTTTTAGCAACGAATGATTTCCATGTTTGCTGGCTTTTTTGTGCCATGCCTAATTCGCCCAGCAAGTTACTCCATCTTTCGGTTCGGGAGTGATATGCTGCTTTCAGTAGCTCTTCACCAAGTTCCATAGTTTCAACGAAGAACATATATCATTGTCGTATGCTTGTTGGTATTGCTGCAATAGCGCTTTATAATTGTCATGAAGATCTGCGACATATTCCGCCCGGAAGTCTCTTAGAATACGTCTTCTATATGTATTTTTTACAAGCTCTACAAAGTTTTCATAATTTTCTAGTATTGGCATTATTTTTATCAGTTCTTCACCCACTTTAATTGTTTTTGAAGTTAGCCTTCTTTAGGCGCATTTGGGAGTAAATGGACATGTATATGTGCGCGAATTCATCAAAATTCTTGGTGCTACGCGCAGATCAAACGTTATACGTCTGTCTGATTGGGTATTACAATGACCTAATGACCTGTCAAAAATTGTTCAATATGGCGGCTATGGGTAAACAAATGTGTATTAGTTTTTATTGTTGAGGACAGAAACAAAAGTAAGTTTATAACTGTAGTGACTTTTTAAATAGTTTTTAAAAGTAGCAGGTACTTAATTGTAAATGTTTAGTATTGTAATAAAAAATTACATACCTATTTGGAAAATGAAAAATGTAGTAGGTAATGCTTCGATTTGCATAATTTGATTACCAACAAAATTTCTACCAATCTTCATCTAATTCTACCAATCTTTTCTTACTCTATGTTTTGTTGTATTTTAATATTTTAATTCCACAAAAATCAAACTAATTTGATTAAATTCAGACAAAAAGCAACTGTCAAAAAGTTTAAAAACGTTCAGTTGGTGTGTCTAAACGGAATTTTAACGTGTCTTGATTCGCAACCTAATGACCCTAATATACAGGGGTTCGATTCCCAATGCAAATTTTTATTTTTTTTATACATTTTATGATTGTAATTATGTTTATTATATAATATTTTTTTCAGAAAATACGTATTTAGTTAAAATTATTACCAACAATTGTTCAGAAATCATTTCTTTGTGGCATTTTGCAATGAGTTTGTGTGTGTTTTATTCTTTAATTTTTTTAATTTTTGGTATTGTTTTAATAAATACTTTTGGAAAGTAATAAACTGTTTAAAGTATATTGATTTCGTTGAAATCATATAATAGAAGTATAATTTCTTACGTGCGTACAAAGTACACACACATTTTTTTTACATTCGCGGTTACATAGTTTCGATAAGTATTATACCACTATCTCTTTCCAACAAGTATTTGGGACTTGGAAAATTAGTCACTAAGAATTCTTTTGGATGTTGTATTATTCTCTCTACTTATAATTTGTATTGTGATAATGTGTAGTATGAAAATATGTATAAATTGTTCTCTCCATGGTTAATATCTATTTGCTTTGTTTGCGACATGGCTAAAGAAACAGTCGTAAGTTCTCGAAACTTGGTATGATACATTCAAACAGCTCTTGGTCTAAGATGGAACCTTATTAAATTGGTGGAGACAATAAGAAAGGGTCCTATATTCTTGAAATTGATAGAATAATTGTTTCTTGGTATCATGTACTGTTTTATCAATTTCTTTTATTTGCTTTTAGACTTAATCCAAACAATCACTAATTCCTGGAAGAGACTGTAACAATCTCATAGTATATTTATTATTTGGTACGTAGTAAACGTTTCAAGAAATATAGAGTTAAGTAAATACTATCATGAATCATGACTGAAGGTGTAAATGTACCAACCATAGATGAGGGTACCAACTAAGTATTTAAGCGAACCTGTGTTTATTATGATAGGGGAGCCCAAGCGGGGATTCTTGCAGTTACTCGAGCGCATCAGATTATCATATGGGGAGAAACCTGGTACCCTGCAGATGTACCTATACCATATATTGGCTCTTAACACAGTGGAGTTCGTTAAAGGGGGCCCGAAAAAAAATATTTTATCCTTAAAAAAACTCGAAATTGTTAGATTAAGATAAGGTAAGTTAAGTACATGCAAAAGAGTGTATATTTCAAAAATCTGACGATTTGAGCCGGGCATAAGGAAATGAGTGAGTCCCAAAGTTTCACAAGAAAAAAGCGAATATTTCGCGAAATGAATGACAGATCGAAAAACTAAAAAATATGGGCTCAATATTTTTTAAAAATCTATCGAATGATACCAAACACGACTTCCAATGGAGGTGGGGTGTGGGGTTACTTTAAAATCTTAAATAGGAGCCCCCATTTTTATTGCAGATTTGGATTCCTTACGTAAAAATAAGTAACTTTTATTCGAAATATTTTTTCGAATTATAGATAGATGGCGTTATAATCGCAAAAAACGATTGTTGGAAATGGAAAATTAAATTAAAAAATGGCAAGCGCCTACTAAAATAAAAAACTTTACTTAACTTTTTTTGGTTTTAGGACCTACTCTTCACAACCCAATAGGTCCCCATAACGCTCGAATGACTGCACATTTAGCATACTTTGCTCCCCTACCATTAAACAATGTAACAATATATTTTTGCCGCATATCTAAAAATATCTTTCATTTCTAAAATAAACAAGGATTTTATTAAACGCTGCATTTTATTGCAGTTGAACAATACATATATCATCGAGAAAGGATCTATTAATGTATAACAACCTATTGTACGCTTGAAAATAGCAACTATATTGTTAAAATGCATTTAAGCGACACTGACAATTTTCTGGATTTTTCGGGATGTGTACAAATATAAATATTTGGCAAGGATAGTCAATTTTGTCATGGATTGCGCACAAAACACAGTTTCTACTCTTCATTCATGTTGTATTTTTGATGTTTGTAATAAAGAAGATAAATCCAAAAGTTTCTAAAACGAATATTTTTGTTGCTAGTTTGCTTAATGTTTTTGTTTAATAGTGCGTGCAGTACGTGCATCCCAAATTTGGTACATTAAAACCTGGAGACCGACCGATTAATCGGCTTCGGCATCGGCATCGGTTTCGGCATCGGCATCGGCTTCGGCCACCTTCGGCGAATATTTAAACCTTCGGCCAATATTTAAACCTTTGGCCAACATTCGGCTTCGGTCCAAACGAAGCCCAAGGTTTTACCGAAGGTGAAATTGTTTTTTAATATGATTTATTTTTGTTCTGTTACCAAAAAATGTATAAATGTTTGACTTTTTTATCTTATAATTTCATATTTTTGTTTGTTACCTATCAGTTAATAAATATATAATGCACATGATTAAAAAGCATCTTCGGCTTCAGCTTCGGCAGAAGGTAACCTACAGGTCGAACTTCGGCTTCGGCCAAAAAAATCACATTCGATAGTTATTATAAACAAAGCTGCTGTGAATTAAAAAGAAAGATATTAACTTCGTCCCAAACTGTCTTAGGACAACTTTTTTTATAATTTGTGAAAAAATGCAAGCTTTTCAAATATGAAAAAATAATTTTTCTGCAGGCAATGGTTAAACAGTTATTCTAAATGTTTATAAGCAATAAATCGATATGTTTTTGCTAAATAATTTTGAAATTTTTAAAATTATTTTTTTAAATTTTTTTAAACAATATTGATCGAATAAACCTTCTTCTTTCATTAGCTATCCGTAGAATTGCTGTAACTTCATTATTTTCTGACTTACATTATTGCAAAAAAAAATATTTTGGGATAAACAAATGAAATAACTTTTAAACTTTTTTTTATTTAGCTAATGCCTTGACAACTAATGGCCGTTATCATGGTAGGTACGGTGAATTTTCAGTTAGGTACCTAGTGTCATGTGTAGTGTGTGTTGAGTAAGTGTCTTGTTACTTTGCAAAGTCGACGTCATTGTCTTTGCAAAGAGACGCTAATTGTATCCGAACGTCTGCGGTTCCTCGGGTGAGTACCGATCCCACAAGGACAGAAACTATTTTCAACTGTTAAACTATTTGTACGATCGTTTCGAAATTTTTGAGCATATTACTACTGTTATTCAGTTAGATTTGTTAAAAATATTTTAATATTGTTTGCGATGTTGAATGAAAGTGATTAGCAAAACATGATTATATTTTTTACAAAAAATTAAACATTAGAAATGAATCCTGCCCAACCGTTCACCAATTCTAATTAAGTTCTCATCTCATCGTCAATATTTATCTTTGAAATACAATGGGGATGAATAAATAGTAAAACATGTTTCAAGAGATATTTTAAATACCTTTTTCTTATTTGTTTTCTGATGAATTTACATTAAATGAATCGTAGTAAGCAAATATTTTATGTGAAATGTAAATTTTAAAAAGAATTAACTGATAAACGTTGTATTCAAATTTTTTAATCATGTTATTAATAACTTTTTATATTAGCCAGAAGAATTAGAAAATATTTTCGTTGGCTCTCGTTCTTGAGACGTATCACACGTGTATCAAGAACAAAAAATTCTGAAAACCGAAATTATAAATTCCATTCATGAACGCAAAAAAATCCCAGGTCCAGATGGATATATCCAGAAACGTTAAAATCATCAGCGAAGATTTCAAAGAAAACATCGAAATATTTGTCCTTTTATTCCATCGCATTTACGAGACAGGAGAAATACCTTAAGACTAGCTACAATCAATATGAATCCCACTGCCCAAAAAGTCAAACCTACAACATTAAGTTACGTCTGATAAACCTTTTGAGTTTTGAGTCATACAGCAAAAGGCTTATTAAAAGTCGTACATAACCTTCTTCTTCTTTAAGTACCGTACCCAAATTTTTAGGCGTGGGTAGCTTCCATAACAATTTGCCGATATCGTTCTCGATCTTGTGCGGCATGTAACAATTGATCTGCTAATAAGCCAGTCCATTGACGAAGGTTTCGGAGCCATGAATATTTATTTCGACCAATTCCTCTTTTTCCGTCGATCTTTCCATTGAGTATTAACTGCAGCATCCTATATCTGCTACCTCTCATTATATGCCCCAGATATTCAAGTTTTCTCTTTTTTATCATCTTCATTAAGTCACCTTCGCCTTGACCTACTCTGTTAAAGACTTCTCTGTTTGAAATGCGTTGAACCCGAATCCCGTACATAACCCGTACATAACCGAATCTATAAAAAGTACGAAACAATCATCGGATCCGATACATCCAGATAAATAGCTCACATTTGTCCAAATATACCTGTCCATAGGGAGGATATTGCCATATCTGTCTTCAACGCGCCCTAAATTCAAAATCCAATCATAAAAAATTATTCTTTTCTTATTTACATTCAACTTAAATAACTCAACACATTAAAATTAAATAAAAAATAATTCTGAAAAGAACCGTTTTAGCATTTAATACCTTTCTCCTCAGACCACCCTCTGGAGACGACCTAGTCCGTAGGTCTTTAACACCCACCACCGAATACTACTAGTAACCAACGACAGAACCAGTGCCACTACCCAGAAATATGGGTCTAGGACGTTTCATCGCCGCCGTTTCGATGCCGCCAGTTCATCGCCAACCGATTCATCGCCAACCGATTCATCGCCAACCGATTCATCGCCGGCCGATTCATCGCCAGTCAGTTAATCGCTATCTGATATATTTCCGAATTTTCGACAGTTACATTTATTATTTATTTTTAGTATTAATTAGGAATTCAAGGAAATGCGAGATATGACCATTCCCGTTGCCATACTTAATTTTTTAATAGACTTTTAAACTTTTATAATATAAAATATTATATTATAATGATAATCTTTTAAATTTCACGGTCAACATTTCCAACCAAGAGAAACTGTTTCTTATATTCGAAAAGAACCCAAAATTTCTGTACAAAAATTTAGGGGAAGTAGAACAGTAAATATAATAATATTTTTAACTTTTTAATTGTCATAAGTTTTAACTGAATTTAACGTCGTGTCGTGTCATCTCCCATAATACAAAATCAACTGACTAACTGGCGATGAAACGGACGGCGATGAAATGGAGTGGCGATGAACCGGCGGCATCGAAACGGCGGAGATGAACCGACGGTGATGAAACGTCCCATTCCACAGAAATACATACCACATCCTGAAGAAGTGATAAAAGTCACCTAAAACAGGTTATACAGAAAATCCATCATCAAAGTATGCTCAATTACCACAAACAAAGCTACAATGATGGGATCGGGGAGGATCAGTTGGCTTTCAGAGCGGAGATGGGAACGAGAGAACCCTGTTCAGTTTACTAGTTCTGGCCCAAAAATGCTAGGACCAGTAGAAAGATATGTTTATATGCTTCATAGACTTCGAAAAAGTCATTATCGAACGTCACTAACTTGGCAACATTTCGCGCCTATGTGTATAAAAATTATTGTTTTTGATAGTTATAAACGTCACTGTCAGTGTCGAATTACCGACGCACTGTTGCCTCACTTTTGAATAGAACTTTCGCAATCTTGGACCGCGTTTGCTGCTACCTGTTGATCGCTACTGTTTGCTCTTAAGGGGAACAGAGCAAAATGCAAAACTTTGACGCATGTCAAAATTTTCAATGTGTCTATAATGTTTATTTTAATAAGTTATCCCAACAGGGGTGAAAATAAAAGAGAAAACTTAGTGTGATTTTTAATTGCAAATTTCATTTAAAAGAAACTTTTTATTTATTCTAAGGGACTTTCGGCCCTCGTTAATAAAGTAGTCTTTCATTCTCCGTTTAAATTTTTAAAAAATACTTATTAGTTTTCTCATAATTCGAAAAAAATGAATACATTTAAAACACATTGAAAATTTTGACATGCGTCAAAATTTTGTATTTTGCTCCGTTACCCTAAAAGTACCTATGATGTTCGATAGCAGTCTAAATCCTGATCCAGAAATAAGATCAATATTATAACAGGCCAGAATATCTTTCGAAAAAATCAAAAGACTCCTATCCTATGTGATTCTCGAATAAAATTCTAAACTTTACTACGTTTATGAAAAGACTACGTCTGGTCGACTACGTCTTTCGACTTTTTCTACGAAGTTAAGACGTGGACCCTTAAAACATTAACCGTAAATCAATTGGGGGCCTTCGAAATGTGGATATGCCGGAAAATCCTCAAGATTTCATGGACATCACATACCTCAAACGAAGAAGTGCTGCATAGAATAAACAAGGAATGCGAACTTTTCTTTAATCAAGAGAAGACTGGACTAGGAAGGAAAAAACTATCATGGGCAAGAAACGTCCTTACAGTGAACAATTAATTAAATTTTGAATAGCTAATAATATCTGAAGACGGAGAAACACTTAAGGAGAATGATGGTGATTTAGAAGACGAGGTTCATGGTTGCTGGGCAACATGGCAGTTTTTAAATGTATTTCCAGACACTTGGATAGGACCAGGCCCTACAGGCATGGTCAAATGTAGCCTGAACGCAATATAATAATATATAGTGTATAATAATACCAGAATAAAAAACCGCTAAACGCCGTAAAAATAAGTGGCGCATACAATATTCCAGCTACAAAAGTATTTTCATTTTGATGCAAAACAAAATTCTAGTTTTGTTTTAAAAGATTTTTCCATAATATTTGCTCAATTTGAAGTAAAACGCGGCACAAAAGAGTAACTTTGATACAGTTTGAATTTTGAAACTGTTTTGTGGCGCGTTTACTTTAAATTTAGCAAATTTTATAGAAAAATATTTTAAAATAAAACTAGAATTTTGTTTTGCATCAAAATGAAAATACATTTTCGCGACACGTAATATTCATATCAGATCTTTGGTAGCTGGAATATTGTATACGCCACTCATTTTTACGGCGTTTAGCGGTTTTTTATTCTTGTATCAGGAGTTTGTCAAAGTTATTTATAAATTAAATATATGAAGTTGAATGCAATGTTTGTCGATTACACGTTAAGCTTTATAAATGGTCGCCTTTGTCGCATTACCCCCCAAATGATCTAGTGTCCATTGAATGTACACTAAGTTTTTTTCTATTCGAAATAGATTGAAAAAAATATTGGGATGGCCGGTAAATAAACTCGGATTGCCCGTTGCCTGATCAAATTTAGCGTCATAATCACTACAACTACATAAACCATTTTGGGGAATAATCGTTAATTGGATTATACTTTTGTAGCTTAATAACTTCTAAACGGCTTAACCGATTTTGATCACTAAACATGAGTTTGAAACGTATTGACAAGTAGTATCTGATATAATATCTGATATAATCTGTATAACCGATTTTCAAAATTAGACATGTGTTGGAAAGGTAATGATCAGTACTATTAGAAGCCGCAAAGGTAGGACTCCACAAAAATTTTTTGGGAGTTTTGGGGACGAGAACGAAAAACGGACCCTAAATAGGAAGGGTCGTAAAATCCACACCCTTGGACCAAAATGGACGGTTGACATATGAATGGGTGAGTCTTTCCCTGAACTTTAAGATGGGAGTTGGCCCAATTTTCAATTCAATCAGATTTATAAAACCGAAAATTTCGTGTATATATAGTGTCTCGTGTAGGGGGGTGTGGGTGTGCGCCACTGGCGAGAACTGCCGTTCTCTGGTAACTTAACAAACTAATTTACACGACCCTGTGTAAGGATGTAATAAAAATGGCATAAATGAATATCTTGATTCCTTAGAACCCTATATACTGGCAAAACGTTTATAAAAATAGAAGAAATCTTGTTAAATAGATCGATAGCTATTGTGCTTCTATAGTTGATTATAAATCTAAATTGGAGAGTTGATGTAATGTAAAACAAGCGCTCGTTAAGTAAACATAAAAGGTTACATAAAAAATGGAAGCTCCAAGAAACAGTTTTCCGAAGCGGAAAATTGAAAATAATTGCACTTCTCAAAGACCCATCCAACATAGATCAGCAAAGTGTGTTACTCACCTTTGTGAAAATACATTTTAGTCCAGGCGGTGGGGAAAAAGCGCGTTATAATTCTGGAATTTTTAAAACCTATCAGGCGTTGTAAAAGACGATGTCAGAAATAACTTCTACTAAAATGTAACGCATAATTTTGGGTGCCTATTTATTTATAGCTTTTTTAAGTTGCAAAATTTGCAATTTTTAGAGATTTTGGATTCTGCAGCTTAGGATATTCATTCTAGAGAAAAACTTTCCAATATAAAGTTGTAAGAAATTAAAATACCTATAATGCTGAGCTATGGCAAGTTTAATTTAGTTAATTTGTTATTGCAAAAGGGTCCAAAATGGCCGTTTTTTGCAATTGCATTATTTATTGTAAAAATAATTTTTTTATATTAAGAATATTTAATAACATATCAAAAAGTTCTACTCCTGAAGTGGGTGCTTCATTTTTATTAAACAAATGAACTGCGAAATTAGTTGTTTTTTTACATAACTCCGAAAATATAAATCTTAGAAAATAACTAACTAAACCATTGAAAAATTCAGAAAATTTTACAAAAAAAAACCTCATATAAAGATTTTTCTAAAATTACATCTATAGCTTGTATAATTTTTTATTTATAACGCTAAAGTCACCCTTCTCACAAACAGTAGTGATGTTGATTATACTTACTTTCGAGTATTCGTTACAAATCGTTACTTTTGTATAAAGTAATCATTTACAGTATTCGTAACTTTGATTACTCTTGTATTTGAGTACCGGTAATCATATCGAGAATCGTATTTCTCAGTAGGTACTATCGAACAAGCGAGACGTGGCGCGTGACCTTGTCGTATTGTGCATTTATCGCTGTGTATTTTCGGGCAAGGTCAGCCGCCAGGACTCGTTTGTCAGATAGTAGGTATTTTGTATAAAGTAATCATTTACAGTATTCGTTACTCTGATTGCTATGATTACTTTTGTTACTTTTGTATTTGAGTACCGGTAATCATATCGAGAATCGTATTTCTCAGTGGGTAGGTATTTTGTATAGGTATTCCGATATAACAACGACCTTCATCGATCTGTTTAAGGGATAAAAATGATTTGATTACTATGATTAATTTTGTTACTTTTGTATTTGAGTACCGGTAATCATATCGAGAATCGTATTTCTCAGTAGATAGGTATTTTGTATAGGTATATATATAGATCTAGATAAAAATATAGGGTTCTCGCATTCGATCTTTGTTAATGACATACATTACATATTTTATCTCCATTATACCTCCCTCTGTTTCATCTTCTATCTTCTCCTCACCCTCACAGTGTGAGACTCTGAGGCTCACACCCTTAAAACGCTTCATACCGATAACGATATTCGATAACACTCGTAAAATACCGGTCCCGTCCGTTAGTCGCTGAGATATGATTGGTAGAAAGTAATCAAAAGTACTGGTTGTAGATACAATAGTCGTTACTCGCTCTGATACGATTGGTACGAAGTCGAAGTAATCAGAGTAATCAAAGTAACAATTTGCCTCTCTGTATAGTAATCGTTACTTTCAGTAGGTATTTGTAAGTAACGAATATTTATTTTACGTACGAGTTATTTTAATATAATTTTTTAACTAATGAATCAAATGAAATTTTACAAATTGGACATGAAAGAAGAACAATTAAGCTATATTATGGTTATAATAAAAATAAATAAAATGTGTTGGTATAAGTATAGTGTGAGCGAAAAGTCAGACTTACATGAATTTTGTTTAAAAATGGTTTAAAAATGTGTAACTTATACAATTTTACCTATAAAACACTCAAGTTTGCACAACTCACCTTTTAAACATCTTACTAAACCATAATGCGTTCAAAAAAATCTCAAAAATTTAATTCAAATGATACGACAATGTCTCAAAAAATGTAATTTTTGAAAACTTCGTAGTTTTACAGATTTACTACCGTATTACTCAAGTTTGAAAAGATTTATTACAATTTTATAGGTGTTTTTTAAAGCTTGGGATGTAATCTTTAAAATGCACTTAATTATTTTACTTAAGAAATGAAATAAACAATTTTTTTTGAGAAAATTAAGAAAGATAAAAAAATGTAATACAAAAACCAAAAATTACCAGCTATAGTATTTTTACTACAAAAGCAAAATTACGTAGGTCAAAATTTTTGACGTAAGATAACTGTCAAAACATTAGAATGTGACTTTTCATTATTGCCATGTTTATAATAAATATGGCAATAAAGAAAGGTCACATTCTAATGTTTTGACAGTTCTTTTACGTCAAAAATTTTGACCTACGTAATATCGCTTTTGTAGTAAAAATACTATAAAAAAATGTTTATACAAAGTAATCAAAACTTTTTTTCTGTAAAACTTACCTAAAATACATTTCATAATAAGCCTCAACAATAATAAATGTTCAACAAATTTTTTTTTAGCTTTTATGCAGTATGTCTGCGTAACTTGGAACCTATTGATAACTATTTTATTATCAATTTTACGAAAAAAAGGTATTCTTTATAAAATACTCTGTATCGTATAGAAACTAAGATGCAACCATCAGATATCAAATTTTATTAATTTGATACGAGGCATGTCAAAAAATATGAATTTCATTTAAGAGTAAAGTACCTTTATATTTCACAATATCGAAAATTGTTATTAAGAAAAGTTGTTTAAAACTAAAAACTATGTTGCAATGTTCAATTACATCCTTCTAATTGAAATATTGTGAACTATAAAGGCACTTAACTTTTAAGCTAAATTCATATTTTTTTACATACCTCGTATACAATTGAAAGAGTTAAGAAAAAGAATAACTTTTTTTGGTAAAATTGATAATAAAATAGTTATCATACTTGTAATAAAATGATGATGGGTATCCTTAATTTGAGAAAAAAATTTAAAAAAAATTAATTAGAAGGATGTAATTGTATATTAAAACATAGTTTTTAATTCCAAACAACTTTTCATAATAACAATTTTTGATATTCTGGAATATAAAGGTACTTTACTCTTTAACGAAATTTATATTTTGGACATACCCCGTATAAAGTTGCTAAAATTTGATATCTGATGGTTGGGTTTTAGATTTTAGACTATGCAGAGCATTTTATTAAGAATAACTTTTTTTCGTAAAATTGATAATAAAAAAGTTTCCCATATGGTTCCCACCTGAGCAGGCATAGGTAGGTACAGTAAAACCTCGATATAACGGACTAATTGGGGGGAAGGGATGTCCGTTAACGCCGAAAGTCCATTGTATAAAAATAAATTTAAAATCGATGAAATTTTTTTTTAAATTACGTAGGTAGGTACTGTATTTAGATACAGTGTAGAAATCTACACTGAAAAAGGAAAGGAAAAAGAAATAATATACACTATAACTATACACTAGAAAGTTAAAAAAGGAATAAAGTTTTGTTCGCTACTTTTTTACTTTTCTACTTCATCTAAAAAATTATGGCAATATACTCACTTGGTTGACAAAATTATTCACTGATTCATGGGTTTAACAGCGATGTATTTTTTAGCAAAACATGGAATTAAAGTTGCCATGTAATGAAATTAGGATACTTTCAAGGGGATTTGCAGGAGCTTTGTCTAAAATCAATAAACATTTCACCTCTTTAGACGGTATTACCAGTTTCTTCTCTTAAAATTTTCTCACTGCAGGTACAAATCCTTTAAAAACCAATTTTTGAAAATATCTCTGGTGAACCATGCCCTATTAGAGCTTATAATATGAAACGGGCAGATAATGCCTTTTGATGATTATATCTTTGACAACACTAGTTTTGCGAGATTTACCAAAAAACAATTATAGTACTTAGTCAATCCCTGCGATCCATCGGCGTTAGCACAAAGCAGTGCCGAGATCCTGTCCTTGTTGTTTTTCCTTCTAGAATTCGATTCTTCATATTTTTTTGCATTCAATTTTTTTTACATTTTTGATCTGATTGTTTGTCCGTTATATCCGAGGTCCGTTCTATCGAGGTTTTACTGTACTCTATATATCAGAATATAAAAATATAAGTCTTTAGGAAGAGAACTGATCCAGGATTAACTCTACGGTTTTTTTTCAAAAGTTATATCTTTCTACATTTGACCTCTCCGGATAAAATTAAAGCATGAGGTTTTAAAAAAAATTTATGTTTGAAATTGAAATATCTTCATTTTAAAGCCTTAAAGAATAAAAAAGTTATTTTTATAATAAATAATCCAATTATTGCAAAAAACGGCCATGCATGGCCCTTTTGCGGGCTGCTGTGTTGCAATAACACATTAACAAAATTAAACTTGCCAAATTAAACTAGCTCAAATTGCAGGTTATTTAATTCCTACAATTTTCTATTTCTATTTGAAAGTTTTTCGCTAAAATAAATATCCTTTAGCTATAGAATTAAAAATCTCTAAAAATTGCAAATTTTACAAGTTAAAACATTCTAAATAAATATACACCCAAAATTAGCTGTCACATTTTAGTATAAGTTATTCCCGACATCGTCAGTTACAACAACTGATAGGTTTCAAAAATTCCTGAATTATAACACGTTTTTTCATCCGCACCCTGAACTATTTTGTAAAAATACGTTTATCTTTGTAAAAATGTTAGCAAGTTATCTTTAATATACATATTTATTTTTGCATATTTACATTTTTTTAACAAACATGTTCTACATGTTAATTTTTTTGTATATATTACTCGTATTTGATATACTTATTAACGCTTGGTTAATCGCACTCTAATAAACCACAAAAGTTGTCAAAATAAAAAAAAATGTTATTTAATGACTGCAATAAGATCGAGAGAAACTACAGGGAAAATGTACAAAAAGGAGACAGGATCATAATATATATTATTACTTTAAACAATGGTCACCTCAGTAACTTGGTTTTCCTTCCCCTCCTCTATGTTTTGTCATTCGTAAGAATGTGTGGACGTTATGGTATTCGACGTGCGATTGCTATCTATTCCTCTTTCGCCTGTGCATAATGTGATGCCTCAGAGAAAGCGCGCGCGAGAGAGAGAGAGAGAGAGAGAGAGAGAGAGAGAAAGTAGTGCTCTTTATTTGGTCCGACCATCGAAGTAGCGATCTTCCTCTAGTTCTTTATCATCTATTTTTCATTCAACCACCAATCTCTCCATACCCTTCTTCTGGTATTTAGGTCCAACCTATTATATATTTATTATTTTGAGCAAAGTTGGGTATTGTGGTCCCAAAATTTAAAATCAATTTATCAATTAGTTTAAACGTTATTCTGTTTAACCCAGACATCTTTTTTGCAATATTAGTTGCCAAAAAATAATGAAGATACGGTAATTCGACGCATACCAAATGAAAGTTTATGAGTTAAACTATCAATAGGTATAAAAAAAGGTTAAAACAAAAATCATGTTTATAGCTAAAAATCATTTTGCAAAATTATTGTGATTTTTAACGTCTAAACAATTAGGTATTAGAATGACTTTTAAGCTATTACGCCTAGACGAAATATTTTTTCAAATTTAAAAAATCGAGAATTTTACACGAATTTAAACAAAAAACAAAATTATTCTAGAACGATTAGTTAAAAAGTAGGGATAAGAGTATGTATATTTAAACTTAGATCATTGTCTGTAAGTGGTAAAAATGAGGCTGAAATGAAGATTAGTCGGATATTAAAGAGAACTCAAAATTCAAGCCTTCAAAAATGTTAATGGGCTTCAATATACGTAATTTTCTTTATCTGCGGTTCTAGTTGATGGAATTTGAGTTTTTTTTAATATGCAATATTTTAATCATATTATTAACAAATAAACAATTTAATTTGTTTAAACAGCTAAAAAATATACATTTTCCCAAAAAATTATACTTTTTTGTTTTATACTAATGAATCTTCTACTGTTTAATAAAACTTTCAAGTCTTTATCTTTAAAATGAAACTTATAATTATAAAGGAATTAGCTACATACGAATTAAATAAATAATTCCTATTTTTATCTAATCGTTCCAAAATGACTTTCTATTTCTTTCAAATTTGTGTCAAAATTATCAGCTTTTCGAAATTGAAAAAAGATTTTATCTACGAGCAATAGTTTAAAATTTATTCTAAATGCTTATACATAATACAAAAGTAACCGTAATTTTGCAGAAGGGTTTTGCGTTGTAAATTTTTTTTATCACTTTTTTGATGCATATTGATAGTTTTAAAATTCCATTTTGTATATATATAATTACAATATCTTTATCTATTATTTTCTGACTAATGTTATTGCAAAAAAAGGTCTCTGGGACAAACAAATAGAATAATTTTCAAACTAATTGATGGATCGATCTGAAATTTCGAGGGTTTATTAAGGACCACAATACACACATTTGGGCGCAATAATAAATATCTACGTTGATTTTTTAGAATGATTATAAAATCCCCGATTTTCCCCTAATTTGCAGTTTTGTAATTTTAATGATAAGTAAAAAATCAGAAAACTGGCATTTTTTAAACTAAATTATTAATAATTAAAAAAAGTTTTTTCTTTAGGAATATAGCCTAAAATAACTAAAAAAAAAATCGGGTACTTTCATGAATAATTTCATGTCACAGTCCCAAGAAAAATCTTGTCTCCCCGAGCTATCAGGATTTTTGTAAAAAAGAGAGGTATACAGTATGGTGCAAATGTCTGGAATAAATTCATTATTTCGGAAGCCAGCTACTTTAAGAAAAAATCCTGAAACAGGTCGATTTTTAATTTTAAATTATGATTTTTTGACGTATATATCATACTAGTGACGTCATCCATCTGGGAGTGATGACGTAATCGATGATTTTTTTAAATAAGAATAGGGGTCGAGTGCTAGCCCATTTGAAAGCTTATTCAGTTATCTATTCAGTAATATAAATATTAACATAACTATTTATACAAGGTGTCCAAGAAAAAAATTTTTTAATTAAATTAATTGACACAAAAAGAAAAATGTATGTAATCTATTTAATTCAAAATACACTCTACTGCTTTCAGAAAACAAACAAATAAAAAGTTTTTTGATCAATAAACATTGCTTTTCGCTTAATTTCAATGTTCAAGCTGCCACCTATCTGCCTCTTGGCAGTTTGAACATTGAATTTAAGCGAAAATCAATGTTTATTTATGAAATAAATAAATTACATATATTCTTTTTTTTGTGTCAATTAATTTAATTAAAAATAATTTTTCTAGGACACCCTGTATAAATAATTATGTCCATGTTTATATTACTGAATAGAGAATTAAATAACCTTTCAAATGAGCTAGCACATGACCCCTATTCTAAATTAAAAAATCATCGACTGCGTCATACTCCCAGATGGATGACGTCACTAGTATAATATAATATGTCAAAAATCATAATTTAACACGTTGACGGACAGTGCGTCAAATGTATAAGCAAGTGTTGTGACACTATATATGTAGTTTGCAAAGTAGAATAGGGAAAAATGCAACGTCTTAGTCGTTGTGTCACATTACATAAATGGAAATTAGACGTCTATATACGTTATGTCCGTCAACGTGTTAAAATTAAAAATCAACCTGTTTCAGGATTTTTTCTTAAAGTCGCTGGCTTCCGAAATAATGATTTTTTTATTCCAGACATTTGCACCGTACTGTATAATACTCTTAATATTTTGTAAACAAAGTAAGAACTATTCTCATGGTTTGTTAATGGTTTTTAGTATGTTGTGTTATTGACATATCCTAGCTGTATTCATAATGTAGTTTTTTTGTAATTGGGGTTTTCCGTTTAAATAAATAAAAAAATCGTGCGATAGCAAATTAAAAAAATCTTTTGAAGGCTATGCTTTATCTGTTTCAAAGCAATATATTATACCTACTCTGCAAACATAGCAACAGATATTGCTGGAAAACGTGCGTCTACAATTTCTATTCATTCTTTATGCAAACATCCAAAAAATGTAAAAACTAAAGAAGTAATAAGAATAATAAACGAAGGATATGTCTGTCAATATAAAACGACAAAAGTGAAAGCTGTAAGTGACAACACAGTGAGAAAAGTTACAAAGCCAATGGTAAAACATGAATGAAAATTTGCAGGCTACTCTGGGTACAAGAGAGGAAAAGAAATGCATAAAGGAGATGGAGAGACTATCTTGTTTGTAAATGTGATGGAGTAAGATGAATCATAGCAACAACAGACCAGCGGAAAAGACAAGGGAAGACCGTTTGTCAGAAAAAAATGGATAGAACCGGACTCTGAAGTCAGAAAGGATGCCAAAAGATAATTAATAAACCTACAAAGGATTATAACGCCAACAGAACAAAGACAGCAAGTAAGTGAAATAAGTATGTAGATGAAATAAAGTAAATGAAATAAGTAAGTATGTAGATAATATCATAGGTGCATGAGACGAAAAAGAATATGACAATGAGAATGAGAAAACAATGAAGGAGAAGGGTACAAGAGATATCTGAACGGAAAGACATAGACAGACAGGCATAGAACCATCCAGAGTTATGATGACAAAATAAGAAGAAGACAAGAGAGGAAAAGAAATCCCATAAAGGGGATTTGGAGACTATCTTAGTAAACATGCTGGAACAAGAAGAATCATAACAGCACTGGATATGGACCAGCGGAAAAGACAAGGGAAGACCTTTGTAAAAAAAATGGATAGAATCAGACTCGGTAGGCAGAAAGGATACCAAAAGATAATTAAGAAACCTACAAAGGATTATAACGCTAACAGAACAAAGATAAGAAATTTAGATATATATTTTTTCTGAATACAATACTTGTTTTTCTTTTCATTTCATTCAAAGTATGTCGTGTTAGATCAATAAGTATGTGTGGCTTACTAATACATTGCTCTCTCTATTTTTCCGCTTTCTTTATAACACTTTTGACAGCGTCTAGTTTGCAGAATGATTGAATGATACCTATATAATATGAAGGCTACAGCTACAAAAAAGTAAATCGTTGTAAAGTATTAACATTTTATACATAAAATAATAGAAGAAATATAACAATAATTATTAGGGAGTAGGTCTATTTAAATTTTAATATTTTGCTGTGGAACTCTGAGAACATCATTAAAAAATGTTAAAAATAATTATTTATTAGTAGAATTATTGCTTATTAGGGATTAATATTTAGTATTAGTTTTAGGATAAGAATAAAAAGTAAAACACTGTTAAATTGGCGAATGGATTTAGTGTCCGCAGTCATATAAACCCAAACAAACAACAACAAATTTTAATAAAAAAATGCAATCAGAACAACCGTATTTCTGTACAAGTATATCAAATCTCTCATTTATTTATGTTTTCTTTATTTTTTTGTCGAAACCTCAAATGGTTTAACTTTTTACAACATAAAACGTTTGCGTCTTGTTTTATAAAAAAAAATAGAAGAAATATAACAATTCATTATTAAGGAGGACCAGAGGCGTGCGGTCCATGGAAGCGGGGGAAGCACCGCTTCCCTATTTATACGTCGATATAAGAAAATATATTATTAATTAATATTTAAGAGGAAACAGTAGCGATCAACAGGTAGCGAAAACGCGTTCCAAAATTGCGGCTGTAATTTTGAATATTTTTTCGAGATATTTGGCACACGTATTCGTAATATAATAAAGAATGGCGGTACAGAACCCAATTTGAAAAATATATTAATATGTGAAAATTACTCTGTAATTAAATGAAATATTAAAAAAACGAGCCTGTACCGCCATTAAGAAGAACAAAAAAATACACTTTCTTCAAATAAACTTTTTTATCCGATGCCTAGATTTTGTGTCATTTTGGAACTACTAAATTTTTTTATTTCATTAGTAGTTCCAAAATGACACAAAATCTAGGCATCGGATAAAAAAGTATATTTGAAGAAAGTGTATTTTTTTGTTCTTCTTAATGGTGCTACAGGCTCGTTTTTTTAATATTGTATTTAATTACAGAGTAATTTCCACATATTAATAAATTTTTCAAATTGGGCTCTGTACCGCCATTCTTTATTATATTACGAACACGTGTGCCAAACATCTCGAAAAAATATTCAAAATTACAGCCGCAATCTTGGAACGCGTTTTGGCTACCTGTTGATCGCTACTGTATCACCTTTCCAAGTAATCTACATATTACCTAGGCAATAGGCATTGAAAAATATTAAAAATTAATCGCGTACGAACGAACTCAATATGCACACAATCCAACTATTCGGTTCACTCCCGACCGACAGAAGCGCATCTCAAAATCGCCGCTTGTCATGCAGCTGTCCCGTTTAAAAATTGGTCAGGGTTCAATGACCGTACCCACTAGTCGCGCGAATTTTGGTACCCTGGAAGCGATCGTCATATCGCCTTCCCGAAAGTGAAATTCTCCGACTGTTACTGCTGGCTCGTGCTGTCAAAAATCAAATTTTGATTTCTGTAAAATGTCAAATAAAAGATCAGTAAAAGGAAAAATCTCTGCAAAAAATTTAAATCGAAATATTCTTTAAGCGAACGTATGTAATACCTAAGCACCCCTTAGCAGCAGTAACAGTCGGAGAATTTCACTTTCGGGAAGGCGATATGACGATACCATTTAATGGTATTGCATTTTGTATAAGACAAATTGATGACTTTATTAATACGATAATTAAAAAAACGAGAGCAGTTTAAAAATATTTGGGATAAAACTGAACATATGGGGTTTGAACATGAAAGAAAAATAATGAAGATTGATAATTTCGGAGACAGAGAGACAGAGAAAACGTAGGAAACAAAGAGACCTTTTGATAATATTCTACAACAAATGAATTCTAGCTTTCAAAATTTTAACGATTTAAAATTTGTAGAATTATATAGGTATAATCTTAATATTTCTAATTATAATTCATCAACATTTCCCACAGAGGAATTTATTTCACTACGATTAAATAATGAAAATTTTTTGATATCCCAGCTTTGCATTCTCAGTTAAGTGTCATTTATGAAACAGAAACAACTGACATTAATGATAAAGAAATACCCAGAAATCTGGGATTTATTTATAACTACTGGTTTAAACAAGTCACTGTGTGAAGTGGTCAAGTTGTGTGAATTAGTACTACTAACTATCCCAGCCACAAGTGCATCAGTTGAACGAAGTTTTGCGGTATTAAGATGCATTAAAAGTTTCAAATTAAGAGTTTAAAAGAAATTCAACAAGCGAAGACAGACTTTGAAAGTTAGCTCTATTATCCATTGAAAAAGACTGCATTCAACAATTTATCAGAAGTTGATAGGGGAATAGACCTCGAGTATAAATAAGTGTCATTTTAGTGAAAGTTGTGTGTTGTGGAAAATGCCTCGGAGTATAAAATTTTTTTAAATAGGATTCTTCTTTAGAAAACCCAGCCCGGCGCGAGGACTCAAGGCCCGAGCTAGCAATACAGATCAATGATAGGTCACTAGTCACTAGAAATAGCAGGAATAGAGTGCCTCACGCATTCACGCGTCACGGATTTAGTGTGTGAGTCCTTGTACCCAGGACGTCTCAAATAATTAAGTACTTTGCTGATAAAGAGCCCCTGCGCATCAGAGTGTTATCAGGTGGGAAGTGGCTCGACCCTCGACCCTTAAGAAAATATTTTTATATCCTTATTGAATCGCTTCCCCTTTCGAAAAAGTCACCGCACGCCACTGAGGAGGACGTATCTTTAAATTTTCAATGATTCAATCAGGACAACCCTATAGGGCTTTTCATTCACAGTCATTTGTTTCGAGCTTCTGTCATATATGTCGTATATAATCCGTGTATATTAATATTATACACAGATTATACAACATAATATGACAGAAGCTCGAAACAAATGATAACCGATGAAAAGCCCTATTACTGTATAAGTATATCAGTAGGTAGAGGGACTCTAATCTATTTGTTTTATTTATTTTTTTTGTCGAAACTTCAAATGATACATTTGCGTCTTGTTTTATAAAAAAAATAGAAGAGATATAACAATTTATTATTAAGTAGTAGGTCCCTTTAAATTTTCAATGATTCGATCAGACAACCCTATTTCTGTACTAGTGTATCAGTAGCTAGGTAGATACTCTCATTTATTTAGGTTTTATTTCTTTTTTTTTTGTCGAAACTTCAAATGATTTAACTTTTCACAACATAAAACATTTGCGTATTGTTTTAAGTATAAACAAAATAGAAGAAATAATATAAAAATTATTAGGGAGTATGTCTCTTTAAATTTTCAATGATTTAATCAGAACAACCCTATTTATGTACAAGTGTATCAGTACTCGCATTTATTTATATGTTTCTTTCTTTTTTTGTCGAAATTTCAAATTGTTTAACTTTTCACAACATAAAACTTGTGAATAACTTACGTTGAATGCATCTTATTCTTGGCCATGGTCGCAGAATAAAATATCCAAATAAAATTCGAAGAAGTAACAAAAGAGACGAAACGTCGTAAACTCGAAACTACACTAAATTCACTCGATATATCGCAAAAGTAACAGGTTGTTGTAGTCCGCTCAGTGTAACTAAAAACTGACGCGAGACTTCTGAAGCGGTCACCAATGAGACTAAATGAGTTAAATTCACTTAACGCTCAGCCACGAAAATGGACAGTAGGCGGCGTTGCCAAGTCGGCGAGTGGTTTCCTTAGAGCTACAACTTTTAGAAAGTGTACTAGATAGTGTAATACTTGCTTAGAAACAAGAATATTGTTTAGTTAAGAGGATAATTAAATTACAACAAACAAAAATATTTTTTGATATTGTGTTCTTATCGCTAAAATCATTTATTCCTGCAACATTCAAATGCATCATTGGTCGGTATGCATTTTTTTAAGTTACGGATTATCTTCATTAAACCACTGTCCTGCAGTTGTTTTTAGCTTTCTTTATACCCAGAGTTTCTTTAGCGGCTTCTTCTTTGTTTATGCCCTCGTGTTCTTGTCTGTCTTCCAGTTATCTTTTTATTTCTTCTGTATATTCTTAATTTTGGCTGTACTTTAAGTTTTTTATTTCGTATTTTTAATTTTTTGACCCCTTTCCATTTTTTTTGTTTGTTTTCTGGCCTTGGTTTTGAATCTTTAGCTACGTAATTACATATAGTTACCACTAGCTCGGGGGAGTTAAAGTGTAATGTGTGTGTTGAGTCAATGTCTTGTTACTTAGTAAAGTCGACTTCATTGTCTTTACAAAGAGACGCTTATTAAATTTGAACGTCTGCGGTCCCATGGGTGAGTAGCGATCGTTTCCATTTTTAATACTTAAAATTCTGGCTCTAATGTCTTTACACTAGGTAGTGGTCCGAGTCTGCATTGGCCCCTTGCCTGCTGCGAACGTTCATTACATCTGATTGGTGTCTAGAGTCAATAATAACATGATTTATCATGTTCACTGTCATAGGCGCAACCAGGATGATCCTAAGGGGGGGTTACAACTACTGGAAAGGGGGGTTACAACTACTGGAAAGGGGGTTACAACTACTGGAAGGTCTCTGAGGGGTACGGTGTTAAGCGCATAGAGCTCAAAGTCCATCCCAATGGGGGGGGGGGGTTATAACCTCCAAAACTCCCGCCTGGTTACGCCTATGTTCACTGTGGTCCCCCGTCCGGAGATCTTTAGTTTCTTTATGCAATATACAGGGTGTCTCATTAAAAATGTCCAATCTCTGAGTTGTAGATTCTAGATATCTCAAAATATTAAGATTTAACCCAAATCACTTAAATAAAATATGGCTCCTTACTGAGTTACAGGGTGTTTTATTTAAAAATTTAATAACTATTTTTAGCCAGTACTTTAAAACTATTTGACATATCCTTATCATACTTGGCAGAAGGTGTGGCTACTATACACCCTATTAAATTATGATAAATAAACGTTTCTAGCTACTACCAAAGGCGTACGACAGAGGATAGTGAATGGTTGACCCTTCCCAAATTCTACGCCACTGAGGAAATTATTATTTTAGCGCAATTTTGAGATTCTTCAATAGTTTCTATGTAAAAAATATACTCTTCATTCGTAACGATAAAGACATTAGTTTTCGAGATATTTGAAATTAAAAACGACATAACACATTAAGGGCCGGTTGTTCGAACGCTAATCAAAAATGATCATTATCAAATATTTAATTACTGTCACAACTGTCAATGTCAACTTTGGCTGGGTTGCTGAAAACATAATTATTGATTACAATTATGAAATTAGTTAATCAATTATGTTAATAATTGTTATGTTAATTGATTTACTAATCTCATAATTATAATCAATTACGTTTTCAGCAACCCAACCAAAGTTGACATTGACAGTTGTGACAGTAATTAAATATTTGATAGTGATCATTGTTGATTAGCGTTCGAACAACCGGCCCTAAACAAAATAACTGTGCTGTTTCATTTTTAACTTCAGATATCTCGAAAACTAATGACTTTATCGTTACGAATGAAGAGTATATTATTTACATAAAAAGTATTGCAAAATCTAAAAATTACACTAAAATAGCAATTCTGTCAGTGGCGTAGAATTTGGGAAGGGTGAACTAGTCACTTTCCCCTGTCGTACGCCTCTGGTGTACAGTACCTACCCGTTCTGTTAAGTATGATAAGGGTAAGCCAAATAGTTTTAAAGTACTGGGTACAAATAATTTTGAAATACTGATCATATGAATCGTATCATAAATTAATCAAAATAAAATAAAAATAAAAATGTATACCATTTTTATTCAGTTGCAATGCGAAGGAAAAACCATCTTATTTTTCACTTAGAATACGGAGCGCAGTCTAGCACTCTGATCGACGATTTTTGACTCTTATTGGAGTCTCATCAGAGAGACGTAGGCCTGCTGCTTCATACTGGAAGTGACCAACCGTGAAAGCTTACCCCCACATTGCAACTGACGCGTGTGGATTAGGTGACTAGCGTCATCTGGCAATTGAAAGGTAAAGTTTTCAATCCTAATAGCAACATTTATAATATTGAAAAATATTACTAAAAGATTTTTAAATTGAAAACTTATTGGTCCATTTCCCTGGTGACACCTCCAAGACTTCTAAAATATGCAAGCCAGATGGATGCTGCAATGAAGACAAAGGGGAAAGAATTCTACACTAAGCTGCAGACGGGGGTTGTGAATTGCATAGTGTAGAATTCCTTCGCCTTTGTCTTCACTGCAGCATCCATCTGGCTTGCATATTGTAGAAGCCTTGGAGGTGTCACCAGGGAAATGGACCAATAAGTTTTTTAGTAATATTTTTAATATTTTTCAATATTATAAATGTTGCTACTAGGATTGAAAACTTTACCTTTCAATTGCCAGATGACGCTAGTCACCTAATCCACACACGTCAGTTGCAATGTGGGGTAAGCTTTCACGGTTGGCACTTCGAGTATGGAGCAGCAGGCCTACGTCTCTCTGATGAGACCCCAACAAGAGTCGAAAATCGTCGATTCAAAGTGCTGGACTGCGCTCCGTATTCTAAGTGAAAAATAAGATTGTTTTGCCTTCGCATTGCAACTGAATAAAAATTTTTATTTTATATTAGTATTACTCCTATAGAGTAACTAGGTCCATTTTCCTTTGGAACTTTACCAAGCTGCAGACGGGGGTTGTGAATTGCATAGTGTAGAATTCCTTCCCCTCCAATACAAAGGCAACAATTAGAATATATGGAAGAATATATTTATCTCGTACAAAATAATAAAACCTATAAGACTAAAATGATAGCTAGAAGATAAAGAAGAAGACTGGGATGGCCTACTTTTGGAAGATTATCGCACGTATAAAAAAAAGCTACGTATCGGTGGTGATCTAAAGAACTGCGAGACTAAATAGGATAAAGAAATTAGAGAAACAAATAGGGATTAATGAACGATGATGATCGAGAGCAAACGCGGACCCGGAAAAAAATCACTCATGGCTTCAAAACGCCAATGGTTTGGACTAACATCGATCGAGTTATTCAGAAACGCCGCAAACAAAATTAAAATTGCTATAATGATAGCCAACGTCCGCAATGGACGAGGCACATGAAGAAGAAGAAGAAGGATGACTAAGTTCGATTCTGGACACAGGTCGCCGAAAAAATAATGAGACAGAGAGAAATATTGTTTCTTACAATTTTATTCTGCCCATTTGTAAAATATAATACAAAAAGCACATGAAACCTTATCTAGTATGTATTCATAAAAAATTTACTTTTTAAATCAGTTATTTGAATAGAGCTTTAGATATCACATTTTTTAGATTTTTCTTATCATATATGTAGGTATACGTCTATATTCATATTTAAATAAAGTATTGTCAATCTATATGTATGCTTGTTCTGCTTTAAGAAAACAACAAATATAAAACTAGGACTTAAAATTAATCAAAAACAGAGATGCGTGGGCAGCACGAAATTGATCACTAAGATAAAAAAGCATTTAAGTAAGTGGTATCCAATTTTCACACCGAAAGGTAGACGAGTTCTGGATTAAGTCAGTTTTTTAAGTAAGTAAGATATCCGGTTAAATATCCGAATAAAACTATTTTGCAGTTACCTCCAAGAAAAGAAGAAAAATAGTCAAAAGGGTATATAAAAAAAAGCAAGTTTCTTGTCTGAGAAATATTCGAGTTTGGACTGAAGTTCTAAACGCAGTGCTATTTTGCTTATAGGCAGAAGACCGTCAAGTAGGGATGGCGGGTTTTGACAAAACACCGGTTTTCGGTTATACCGTTTTTTTTGCTTACGGTTTAACCTGGCGGTTATAACCGGTCAAAAAAAAACGGTTTTTGGAAAAACCGGTTTTCGGTTTTTTTTAAACCAATAGGTTACATAGTTACATTTACAATACACTTTAGTTTGCGATACTCCATTCGACTCGATATCAATATGATCCAAATTAGTAATACTATCGAAAGAACATGTATTACTTTTAACACGTTTGTATATTTGTAGAATAGGTACATTTTAACTCATTTAATACTTCCTGTAAGTATGAGTGTATCGTTTTGAAAACGTACCGAAATTCTTGGAGATTCGTATTCGTAATCAGTAATTCAATATTCATAGTCAGAGCATTATTTCTGGTAATCAGAAAAAGTCATTCGCCCACTTTCAATATCAAGAGTTAAGTGTGAAAAATAGATGATGTTTGCGTCTAATTCAACCAGATCACTTCTTACGTAAATATTATGATTCCAAATACCTTTTCAAAGAAATATTATAATAAAACAATAATTGTTTCTGGCTGATGTGAGATTGCACTTTCAGTTTGCTTCTGTATTTTATAAAATAAAATAAAATTTGAATTATGGTTTTGTTTGGAATAATTACTTGAGAATAATAATTATGATTGGGATCCAAAATAATACCAAACCTAATCCTAATCACCGTAAAAACCTAATAACCGGTTTTTACTTAAAAAAACCGGTTATAACCGGGACAAAAAACAACCGGTAAAACCGGTTACTGCGAAGTAAAAAAATCGGTTTTAGGTTTAAACCGGTAGGTTTTTCCCATTCCTACCGTCAAGCTTTAGTTAGGGTGATCGCGGACCAGATAATTGTAATACGTCACAAAAAAAATAATTAACAATCATCAGTGCTACTTACAGCTATACCTGCTTTGAGCCACTAAAAATGCATGTTCAAAGGTTGTATACCTGTAAGCAGCCCTGGTGATGGAATTGTTATTGCGAAAACGTTCTGAAATATAACTAATTTACTGTTTTCTTTGAGAAATAAAGCCACAATTCTAGTTTGAAATTTATTGACGTTTCGACTTCCACGTCGGAAGTCGTGGAAAATAAATAGATAAGTTACATAATTATGCCACAAGGAAATAGCTTCAGAATAAATAATAATATCTTTTAGTAAGTATGTTTGATTAATTTTTTTTATTTAAGGTATACAGCCAACTACAGGAAATTCTTTTGCTTGTGGATTTTGTAATACGTCACACAACAAAGAAGAATAAGAGAAATAGAAGAAGTGCGGAAGTATGTAAAGTATTATCTTCTCGTTTTTTTGACATCAGCATTATGGTAACGAACGAACGCCACAGTGGTTCCAAATGCTGAAAACGTGGTCATGAGGCGAAAAAAGGAGTCCCTATTTAGGGATTTTCATGTTTACAGTTGTTTTCTCATATTATCGTAGAGTCCTAATATGCAGGTATGAAGATCAGACTGAATGTATTCTGGTTCACAACTCAGGAACAAGTGGGCCATGTCCGGGCTTATTTTGGTCGGCAGAGAAAGTGAAAAAGAACGCGTATATTGAAAACGCAGTAAAACGTTTTGTAGTTTATCAATTTTATCGCTGTAAAGCAGATTCTTCTTTTTTAAGTATGTAGTAATGTAAGGTGTAACTTAAATCAACATTTATTAACAATAAATGTCTTAAATTTGTTAATGCATAAATATTGAAAATATACTTGAAATAATTGAAATTTTGTAAAGATGCATTCAAAAAGTACAAAATTCTGCATAATTCTGCGACTAATGTTTATTAATTTTAAAATGTATAGTAAGGAGATACAGAATCACTTTGGTTTAGCTGCCTATAACTGCCTATGCATTGCTGGCAGTTGTTTGAATACAAAAGTGGGAAATGACGCATATTACATATTTCTGGCGATTGTTGAATATGTATGGGCAGTTGTACATAAGTAATAGGTTCTGAATATTGTACTTCATAAAGAAAGTGTATTGGTAATCAGCAGTTTCAAAAGTCCTTTATAATATAAAATTTTAAACAAAAATGTTGCTAAAATAAATTTTTCGAATTTATTTCGTTCATATTGGATCCACCATTTTGTTAAAAAAAAAAGGAAAGTTAGATTTGTAATCAGCGACCTTAACCTACCAAATTTTATAAAAATTTTCCTTTTTGATTGATATTTTCAATTTCTTTCCGCCATGTTGGATCCGCCATTTTCTTTTTCAGAAAAAATAAGGCCAGATTCGTAATCAGCGATGCCAAAAACCATTAAGAACGAAAGTAATTCCAAAATGTATAAACAATATACGCTTTTAAAGGTTCATGACCACGTTTTCGGCATTTGGAACCACTGTGAACGCCGCGAAATGTTCCTACTGTAAATATCTACGTGAGCAGTCCGACAAGTACTTAGCCTACAAAAGAAAAAGGAAAATTTTGGAAAAGTGACAATTTATTTCTCTACATAGTCTCCTTTTAGCTCGATACACTTGACCCAGCGATGATCCAATTTCTTTAACCCGTCTGAAAAATACCTTTTCTCGAGGTCTGTAAAATAGGCTTCCGTGGCGGTGATGACCTCCTCATTTGACTTAAATTTCTGCCCACCGAGTGTCTTTTTCAAGTTTGGAAACAAATAGTAGTCGCACGGGGCCAAATCTTAAGAATATGGTGGATGGAGCAACAGTTCGTAGCCCAATTCGACCAATTTGGCCATGGCGACGGCGCACAGTGGTCCTTTCTGACGATCTATGGTTGCAAAAGTATTACACCACAATTAGTCGGAGAGATAGAAGCGGATTTTGTGTGTGATAAGTAATATGGAAAAACTATACGGGAATATGTTGAATTAGTTGTGTACATAACTTTCCCCAACGGCCGGAAACCAGAGTGGGGGACGAGGGTAGTTATAAGGGGTCAAAGACGCGGTTTTTATTGATTTTTTTTGTGACGCTCATGATCGAGATAGTGCACCAAAATTTGGGAATAAGCAGGTCATGACGTAAATAAGTAAAATCTCCAGGGGTGGAATGCTGCTAGGCCGACAACGGGATGGGGGTAGGGGTAATTATAAAAAATATAAAGGGTTTTTTTGCGATGTTCGTGACTGAGATAGTGCACCAAAATTTGGAAATAAGTAGACCATAACATAACTAAGTAAAATCCCCAGAGCCGGAAACCAGAGTAGGGGACGAGGGTAGTTATAAGGGGTCAAAGTCGCGGTTTTTATTATTTTTTTGTGACGCTCATGATCGAGAAAGTGCACCAAAATATGGTAATAAGTAGGTCATAACGTAAGTAAGTACAATCTCCCGAGGCGGAAAGTTGCGTGCCGACAAAGGGGTAGGGGCAGGGGTTAATATAAAAATTATAAGGGATTTTGTGACGTTCGTGATCGAGATAGAGAACCAAAATTTGGGAGTAAGTAGATCATGACGTAACTAAGCAAAATCTCCAGGGGCGGAAACCAAAGTTGTGGATGAGGGTAGTTTTAAGGGGTCAAAGTTACAGTTTGTATTTTTTTTTGTGACGCATCATAACATTTGCCCGCCACGTAGCGTTCCGCCCCTGGAGATTTTACTTAGTAATGTCATGATCTACTTATTCCCAAATTTTGGTGCACTATCTCCATCATAAGCGCCACAAAAAAATAATAAATACCGCTACTTTGACCCCTTATAACTACCCTCGTCCCCCGCTCTGGTTTCCGGCTGTTGGGGAAAGTCATGTACACAACTAATTCAATAATATATAGTTTTTCCATATTACTTATCACGCACAAAATCCCCTCCCAGCTCATAGACTAAATACAAGGGACTGAAAATTCGTATACAGGTAAAACATTGTTGTATATGTAAAATACAAGAACCTACAAAAATTTAAAAAATATAGAAAGAGCACGTTCGAGCACACAAGAGTACCTTTTTCTGAGAGATAAATAAATAAAGTAACAATAAAAAAATAGTTTAGCAACAATCCCGTACAATCCCAAAAGTTCTACTCTATTAAAATGTTTACAAATTCTTATTTTAGTGCTAATCTGTCATCATCTTTACAATCAAATATTTTTTTATCAACAAAGGACAAAGGTACAACTATTGTTTTATAATATTGTAAATATACCTGTTCGCTCGACTTCCATTTCAAAAAAATATTAAAATATCAGTTTTAGGTACACTTAAATTCACTTCGAAAGGGCGCGGGCGCTGGTAAATTGCCTGGAACTACTGAACGTAAGTTCGGTAAAGAAGTACAACTTTCGGTTTCAATTGTTCACTTCGAGGTGGGAGTTGAGTTCTAACAACGATTTATTTTGTTTACCTGGTTATCTAGGTATTCAATGAGTGTCATTACAACCGATTATTTAAAGATGAATTTTATACCTTTTGCAACCATAGATTATGAAAAAGGACCACCGTGCGGCGGAGGTGTGAGCCGGTGCGTTGTCATGGTGGAAGAGCACTTCTTTCTTTGCCAAATGGGGTCGTTTTTTCTTCAATTCGGCGTCGAATCGGCCCAATAATTCGGCATAATAGGGCCCTGTGATCGTTTTGCCCTTCTCCAAGTAGTCGATGTAGATCACACCTTGTGAATCCCAGAAAATGCTGGCCATCACCTTTCCGGCCGATTGGACAGTCTTCGCCTTCTTCGGAGCACGTTCGCCGGGTGGTGTCCACTGTTTCGACTGTTCCTTGGTTTCTGGTGTATACCAGTGAATCCATGTTTCGTCGACGTAACGACGTAAAAACTCCTTTAGATCACACTTAAATAGCGTTAAACACTGCTCTGAAGTGGTCTCACGGTTGCGCTTATTGTCTGAAGTGAGCAAACGCGGCACCCATCACGTCGACAGATTTCTCATGCCCAAAATTTCATGCAGGATATGACCTGCGCGGTCTTTTGAGATGCCTACTGTGTCAGCTATCTCGCGCACCTTCAGTCGGCGGTCTGCAAATACAAGATCGTGGATTTTTGTCACGTTATTCTCCGTGGTAGCCATTTTCGGGGCACCTACGAGCGGCTCATCAAAAACCGACGTTCGTCCACGTTGAAACTCATTAAACCAATTTTTAACAGTTGCCATCGAAGGAGAAGAGTCACTGTACACAGCATCCAAGCGCTCTTTGATTTCGCTGCGTGATTTCCCTTTCAAAAACAAGAATCGAATCACCGACCGATATTGCTCTTTTTCCATTTTATTAAAATCCGCGGACACGCTGACTTTCACACGCAATCACAACAATACTATAATTTCGATTTGGCTGAAATTTTGACATTAGCCGTCTAAGAGAACGCATTAAATGACAGTACACTTCATTTGCGATAGTGACGCCATCGGGCGGAGAGGCTAAGTACTTATCGGACTGCCCTAGTAGTGAGTATATGCAGCACATGCTCACTAGACACATATGTATAATGCTCTCTTTATTCTTTCGAAAGAATAACAGTAAATATACCAGAGGAAGCAAATAAACTGTAATACATACATTGTAACTTATCAAATATAATTGAATTCCTTAAGGACTTCATCTAGTTGATCTAAATCTAAGTTTAATAATAATTTGTGAAACTGTAATTATATTTTTATATTGTAATTTATATATCATTTTATTGTATTTTGTATTATATTGTAGTGTATTATAATAGTATATTGTAATTTTTTTAAATCCTCTACTAACCTTTTATGGTCGATGCGGTAATACTAAATAAATATCATTAGATATATTGAAGTGACGCTAAACTTGACAACAGCGCGAGTCAGCTTAAGTTATCTTCCATGGGAGAGTTTAATGATTGTGAAACGTGAATACATAATCTTTGGTATACATAACCTGCGGCCCTTAAGACAGGTACTTCAGGATCGGACTGGTACGCTATACGAATTCAAAGAACTAGTTGTTTAAACAAAAATTAAGAAAAATGAGAAAAATAGAAAATAAACTACAAAAAATCGTATTCGAAAATAGAAAGTTATAATCAAAACAATCTCATTCAATTTAATGCAGTCACTTCGAGCGTTATGGGGATCTATTGGGTTGTGATTATTAGGTCCTAAAACCAAAAAAAAGTTAAGTAAAATTTTCCATTTTAGTGGGGACTTTCTATTTTTAATTTAATTTTCCATTTCCAACAATCGTTTTAACGATTATAGCGCAATCTATCCATAATTCGAAAAAATGTCTCGAATAAAAGTTGCTTTTACGTAAAGAATCCAAACCAACAATAAAAGGGGGTCCCGTTTAAGATTTCAAAGTAACTCCCCACCCCACCTCCGTGGAGGGCCGTGTTTGGTACCATTCGATAGATTTTTCAAAAACATTTTGAAAGTGTATTTTGCAGTTTTTCGATCTGATGTTCATTTTGCGAAATATCGCGGGGTTTGTATTTAAAATTTTAAATTTACCCCCCACCCCTCTCCGTGGGGGGTCATGTTTAGTACCATTCGATAGATTTTTGACAAATATTGAAGACGTATTTTTTAGTTTTTCGATCTGACGTTCATTTCGCGAAATATTCGCTTTTTTTAAACTTTTTGACTCGCCCGTTTCCTTACGCAACCTGGTTCGCACTTAATAATTAGCCTATCGTAGGTAACATTTTTCTTATTGCACAAGCAAACTTCATTTCTATAGTATTGGATAAACTCTTCCAATTTCGCACGAATTCCTCTACAATCTTCTTGTGACATATTTTGACGTGCGCGGATACGTCCGCCTACAGCAAGACTTGTGAACGAACTGAATGATTGGCCCAACTTCCGTCTACACAACACCAACACTACGATTGTACAACCGCGATCGAAATTTTGTTCCTGCCTGCCAATCGTTTTCACCAACCTAAAATCTGCGCCAATTTTCGTACACACCATCGATAAAACTGCACAACCGAACTGCGTAGTCACATCGCTACGATAAATCGTTGTGGTGTATACCGGGCATAAATAAACAAAGCTATCGATGCTGGGCCAGAACACAACTCACCGGACGGAAGCCCATAGGAAAATATTTAGCCTCATTGATGCACTAGAATTAATCGCGCTACATATTTCCAAATGATAACAACTCGAATATCTCAAATGAAGCTTTGTCGTATCAACAACTTTACTGTGGTATTCATACAATGGCCAGCTAAGTCGCCAGATCTTACTCCGCTGGATTTACTTTTTTTGTGAAGATATATTAAATCAAAAGTATGAAGGAAATAATTCTTACTGAAATTCATGCCATTCGATCTGAAACTCTTGAAAACTGCTGCGTGAATTTAAACAAAGCTTGGATTATTTTTAAGAAGCGAGATCTTAATTTAAGCGTCTTATTTAAACTATTTTTCCTTAGAAAAACTAGAAATCGTCAGATTATGATAATGTAAGTTAAGTACATGCAAAACAGTGTATATTTAAAAAATCTGACGATTTGAGCGGGGCGTAAGGAAATGGGCTCGTCACAAAGTTTCACAAAAAAGCGAATATTTCGCGAAATGAACGTCAGATCGAAAAACTCGAAAATACGTATTTAATATTTTTCAAAAATCTATCGAATGATACTAAACACGACCCCCCACTGAGAGGGGTGGGTGCTAAATTTAACATTTTAAATACGATCGCCGCGATATTTCGCGAAATCAACATCAGATAGAAAAACTGAAAAATACACGTATTCAATATTTTTGAAAATTCTATCGAAAGACATCAAACACGGAGGTGGGGTGGGGGTTTTTTTAATCTTAAATAGGAGCCCCCATTTTTATTGCAGATTTGGATTCCTTACTTAAATAAAAATTAATAACTTTTATTCGAGACATTTTTTCGAATTATGGATAGATGGCGCTATAATCGGAAAAAACGATTGTTGGAAATGGAAAATTAAATTTAAAAATGGAAAGTCCCCACTTTATGGTAAACTTAACTTAACCTTTTTTTGGTTTTAGGACCTACTCTTCTCAACCGCATAGGTTTTCATATCGCTCGAGCAACTGCAAATTTAGCGTACTTTCCTCCCCTACTATTATATACATGCAATTTAATAATACAGACTTCAAAGACTAGTTCACAGATTTAAAATAAGTTCTCAATAATTTAATATGGCAATTTCAACTACGAAAACTAGAACAAGAGTGAAGAGAACTACTAAAGAACCAATAAGATGTAAACTGGAAATTGATTGAGGTAACATAGAACAAGTAATAGAAATAAAGTACATAGGGATTATACTGTACAGCTATGGATATGTTGAAAAATAAGTACTAAAAGCAAATAGACTAGCAGGAAACCTTAATAACACTATATGGCGTAAGTTACACATTAAGTGTGAGATGAAATTAATAATTCTATAAGACGTTTGCATAAGAAAGAAGAACCGACACAGCCAAAACACAGAGTCGTGTAAACAGAAACAGTAGAAATGAGAATACTCAGAAGAATTACAGAAAATACACTGAGAGACCGAATAAGGAGTAACGAATAAGATTAGTACAAAATGTAATATACAGGGTGAATCAGTAGAAATTCAGTAGGAATCAGTGGAATGGCGGACACAAGGCTCGTTAGAATAGCAAGGGACAAAGCACCAAGTGATAGAAGAAGTATCGATTGATTGAGCAAGAGATGGATTGACAATCTTCCTTAAAGACAACAACCTGCCAAAGAACAAGCAAAATGTTTGTATAAAGGAAGAAGAAGATATAATGCATGATTAGTATGAAAATTTAAAAAGGTAAGGAAATAACTATCAGATTACTACTAGAGAAAATCACGAGAGGTATTTTATTATTAAGAAAATTCCACACCTGTAATTTTGAACCAATCAAAATACGTTATTTTGACAGATCACCATGGCAACGGGGGTATTTTATCGGAAATTTTTTGCTCGTGGGGTACCCAACAGCGAATTATAGTGGACATTTTTTGACGTTTACAATAACAGAACATTTTTGACAGACTGGTTTTTATTTGTTTACATAATTTAAAATAAAACGCCAAAAAATAATTTTCTGTCACTTGTAGTTACTCAAAACTTATGTAAAATTGAAGAATATACTATTTTCTATCTTGAAATGGTATTCCCATGCAACTACAATGAGTAGAAATTACGAATTTGAAAGCCTAAATAATTGCTGACAAAGCTATGGCGCGCTATTAATCTGTTCATGCAGCTTTGGATTTTCAAATGCAAATTTGGTGTGGAATTTTCTTACCGAATACCACGCGAAGTCAAATTAATATCCG
Organism: Diabrotica virgifera virgifera; assembly: GCF_917563875.1. Taxonomy (NCBI): domain Eukaryota; kingdom Metazoa; phylum Arthropoda; class Insecta; order Coleoptera; family Chrysomelidae; genus Diabrotica; species Diabrotica virgifera. Next base: position 96,055,270 of record NC_065446.1, on the reverse strand, counting down.
GAAATTTTTTTGAGATCATGAATATTTTTAGAAAATTTCCCTCGTCTGCGACTCGGGAAATTTTCAAAATATTCATGATCTCAAAAAAATTTCCGGAAATAATTTGACCTCTAGTGGTATTACTAGTGAAAATTTTTTGCTCAATTAGAAATCCAATGAAATCAATTAATTTGTGGTCATCTGATTGAATACAACCAATAAAACCAACATTATACTGAAAACAGATCCCATGGGCTGTTGTCACTCAATCATGTAGCTATGGATACCTACATTTCGTTTCATTTCGATTTTGACATTTCAAATATTCAATATTTCAAAATGTCACGATTTGGTTGTAATACTGATGAGAATATTAATGAAATTATCGAATCAAATATACCAAAGAATAGTGTTTACAGTAAAAAATTTGTATGGAAAGCGTTTATGGACTTTTGCAATGATAGAAAATATGAATTAGATGGAAATCGGACGGTGGAAGAATTGTTAATTGCACATTTAAATAAATTGTTTCTGCTCTGTATTTTTTTTCATAACCAGCAAAAAATTTTCTATCCGAATAACCCTCGAACATTGATAAATGCTCAAAAAATTTTTAACAACTTTCTCAAGCTTGTTGCTTACAGGCAACAGACCTCCGCCTACGGCGTCGGTCTGTTTCCAAGCAACAAGCTTTCGAAATCTGTTATAAAATTTTTTCGAACAATTATCAATGTCCTTGGGTTATTACTACTGAAAATTTTTTGCTCAATTAGAAATCCAATGAAATCAATTAATTTGTGGTCATCTGATTGAATACAACCAATAAAACCAACATTATACTGAAAACAGATCCCATGGGCTGTTGTCACTCAATCATGTAGCTATGGATACCTACATTTCGTTTCATTTCGATTTTGACATTTCAAATATCCAATATTTCAAAATGTCACGATTTGGTTGTAATACTCATGAGAATATTAATGAAATTATCGAATCAAATATACCAAAGAATACTGTTTACAGTAAAAAATTTGTATGGAAAGCGTTTATGGACTTTTGCAATGATAGAAAATATGAATTAGATGGAAATCGGACGGTGGAAGAATCATAACATAAAATAATGTTATGGGATGGGCATAACAATCCCAACTCAATAAAACCGTACTTAAACATTGACGAAGAACATCATAATAAAATTATTAACAGCATGCGTAGTGGAAATACATCTTCATCAGTTATAGAAACTAACATGTCTGGATCTTCATTAAATTTTTCTAATTGTTCCTTTGTTAACTGCACATTTAAATAAATTGTTTCTGCTCTGTATTTTTTTTTTCATAACCAGCAAAAAATTTTCTATCCGAATAACCCTCGAACATTGATAAATGCTCAAAAAGTTTTTAACAACTTTCTCAAGCTTGTTGCTTACAGGCAGCAGACCTCCGCCTACGGCGTCGGTCTGTTTCCAAGCAACAAGCTTTCGAAATCTGTTATAAATTTTTTTCGAACAATTATCAATGTCCTTGGGTTATTACTACTGAAAACAAAATAAATAAATAAAAAAAGGTCCATGATTTTGATTAAAATAGAATATAATAAAAAGTATCTACTCACCAGGAAATACGACTCTGTACGCCAACTGAAGACATTAAGAAAATAAAGCAGATGGAAATTTATATAAAAGAAATAGAAGGAGATAAATATATACTGGATAGAGATATAGGGAAGATATGCTGGTGAAGACAAAGGGTGTCAAGCAAAGGCATTTTGATTATTGGTATATATAGGGGTCAGAAATTCTTTTAATAGTGACTTTGTTATTGTTATTGGGATAGTAAATTTGATCAAGATCAGTGTCGTACATTAAAATAATTGGAGAGGGATTGTGTTTTTAATTTAAAATAAATTAAATATTAATTTATCCTATTGAAGCGGAATATTGGACAGAATTTTATGCAGCGTCAGTTCAAATAGGATCAGGTAGAGGATTCAATACCACGGATCTAATTTATTTCCAAAAAACAAAAAAAAATTGTAAGTATTGAAGACTCTCCTTATTATAAAACATAAAATTCCCATTTCAATGGAATAACATATAGCACACACATATATGTAGTGTACAATGAACCAAAACAGACCAAAAACCACACACATAAACACACAAAACATCAGTAATACCAAATACAATAACCAATTTAGACACCATGTAAATAGCAAAACAGTTGGCAGTCTATCCAAAAGAGACTGGAATGCAACATAGAATCTGATGCTTTCAAAAGACCTTAATTATCCTATAACATGCCTATCAGGGCTATGACAAGAGCAATGCTAGGTATACGAATGTCAGATAAAAAGAGGGTAAGGTCAAAAACAAAAGTCGATGTAACAAAAAAAATTGGCAAACTCGGAGCTCCGCAGGCCACACTGTTGGACAAAAACACCAACGTTGGAACGTCATAATACCACATTGGAGACCTTACGAAGGTAAACGATTAAGAGGAAGACCACAGATGAGATGGATAGACGATATAAAAAGAATAGCCGGAACAAATTGGAAGTATGTTGTTCAGGGTAGAGATCGATGGGAGTTGGGAGATGCCTATGTCCAAACATGGACGATAGAAAGCCAAGAAGAAGAAGAAACAGATGCCCATCAATTCCTAAAATACATCAAAAATGAATAAACCATTTTCAATTTCGTTGCAACACGAAAATACAGCCGCATCATTATTCTAGTTCAATCAGATAGTGCAGCAAGCACCTCTACCGGTTTTGAAACTTATTAGTCTTCTCATCAGGAGACACATATGCTGCTCTCTCTCTGATCCAACTAGGACAAACCCCGGCGTGAAGTAAGTTTTCAATCTAATAGCATATAAAACAACACCAATGTCCTGGTTGGGTCAGAGAGAGCAGCATATGTGCCTCCTGATGAGAGACTAATAAGTTTCGAAACCGGTAGAGGTGCTTGCTGCACTCTCTGATTGCACTAGAATAATGATGCGGCTGTATTTTCGTGTTGCAACGAAATTTAAAATGGTTTATTCATTTTTCATTTACATGTTTACTCTGATTGGAGTACGAAGGGAACCATTCTCGTTGGAACTTTACCGCGCTGAGCAGATGGGACGTGAATTATAAATTGTAAAATTCCCTCATCTTCCTTAGTCGCAGCATCCGTTATGGCTTGCAAATTGTAGAAGCCTCCGAGGTGTAACCAGAGAAGATGCCCATTGTTTTCAGTCTGGTGGGATGTAGAGCAACATTATGTTGTTTTATATGCCATTAGATTGAAAACTTAGTTTTTTGCTAGCAGTTGCCGCTAGGGCATCTATGCCATTTCGTTCGTTGCAATCCGTGACTGCACGCTGGGGTTTGTTTTGGTTGGATCAGGGAGAGCAGCATATGTGCTTCCTGATGAGAGACTAATAAGTTTCGAAACCGGTAGAGGTGCTTGCTGCACTCTCTGATTGCACTAGGAATAATGATGCGGCTGTATTTTCGTGTTGCAACGAAATTTAAAATGGTTTATTCATTTTTCATTTACATGTTTACTCTGATTGGAGTACGAAGGGAACCATTCTCGTTGGAACTTTACCGCGCTGAGCAGATGGGACGTGAATTATAAATTGTAAAATTCCCTCATCTTCCTTAGTCGCAGCATCCGTTATGGCTTGCAAATTGTAGAAGCCTCGGAGGTGTAACCAGAGAAGGTTCCCATTGTTTTCAATCAGGTAGGATGTAGAGTAACATTTTTTGATGTTGTTTTATGTGCTATTAGATTGAAATCTTAGTCTCCTAAAATGCTTAGATTATTAGGATGAAACAAATATTGCTTAACAGCTAAGAACAAAATCTAGGTTTGCACATTTTGCTTATAGACTTTAAGTAGGCAATCGACTGAGAAAAATTATACGAAGCGATGGATCTGTTAAAAATACTACCACATTTATTAAGTTAGTGGAAACGGCTTTAAAATAAACATTAAATAAAGTGATCAGAATCTTTCTAGACGAGGGCGGATCTATTTTGAGGTGGATGTGAGAGATGGCATTCGGATTTTTTGCACATAAAGTTAGGTGACAACTTCAATAATTATAATTGACTTATGCTCCTCAAATATGCCAGGAACATTAATAAAAAAATTTAAATATTTAAAAATTTCGAAAAATATCGATATTTTTCTACTTTCATTGCTTGTAACTTTAAAACGATTCATTTTGGAACAAAGTCATACGGAAAGAAAATAAAGATAATTGAATTTTGTATAATATACGACTGGTTTAAAATGTCTTAAATTATTACCCTTTCTGCAAAATAGCAATAAATGGAAAATAAGGGGGCAAAAAAGACTTTTTTATTCAATGTTTCCAACCACTTTGGTTGCACTTAGAACCTTCATAATTCGCTTAGAAAATTCTTACAACATACTTAAACCGTCCACCAAATTTCATTAAAATCGACTTAATAGATTTTGCATAATAATTTTGCAATCTAAATTTTTTTAAAAAGTTCAAATTTTTTAAAAACTTTCTGAACACAAAGTAGACCATTTAGAAGTTTGCTAATTTTTTTGCATATAAAGAGTTTCTCTACCTATCTAGTAAACTTTACAGAATTAAAATCGGATTATTTAAGCGGCCTCAGCACTGTTTTAAAGTTATAAACAATGTTTTAGCTTATAAACAAATACAGTGAGGACGTTTGAGTTGGAATAAATTCATTTTCCTGAGAATGGGCGACCCTGGAGATAAATCGCGAAACAAATCTATTTTTATTTATAAAATATAATTTTTTGGCATAAATATCATACTAGTGACGTCATCCATCAGGGTGTGATGACGTAATCTAAATATTGTAATTAATTTAATTCAAAAAAATTTGTTTAATTCAAACCCTGTATAAATAATTATGTTAATGATTAAAAAGGGTTCAAGGCAGGTTTTGTTTATATTCGATTCAGAGTTGGACTACCATCTCCATATAGCAACTATTTCAGCATCCTTATGCATCATCAGTGAAGATTATGCAGTCACAACTCTGAAGGGAATATAAACATTCTGCCTCTTTTAAGGCAAAACATCGCGATGCAATGAACCCACCTTTTGAGACGCAAATCAGCGACATCTCTCGTATTACGAGGAAAACAACGAAAAGCCCCAGATACAAAGTTTACTACTTTTTAAACAATTAGAATAATTGAAATAAAAATACAATAAACAATATTTTAAATCTAAGATCTAAGATAAAGAGATAGAAAGATAACGAGAAGTCTTAGATTTAAAATATTGTTTATTGTATTTTTATTTCAATTATTCTAATTGTTTAAAAATTATGTTAATGTTTATATTAGTGAATAAAAATTTAAATAGCCTTTTGATTGAGCTACCACACGGCACATATTCTCATTTAAAAAAATCATCGATTACGTCATCACGCCCAGATGGATGACGTCACTAGTATGATATTTATGCCAAAAAATTATAATTTAAAAGTACAAATAGATCTGTTTCGGGATTATCTCCAGAATCGCCCATTCTCAAGAAAATGAATTTATTCCAACTCAAAAGTCCTCACTGTATTTGTTTATAAGTCAAAACATTGTTTATAACTTTAAAACAGTGCTGAGGCCGCTTTAATAATCCGATTTTAATTCAGTAAAGCGTATTAGATAGGTAGAGAACCTCTTTATATGTAAAAAAATTAGCAAACTTCTAAATGGTCTACTTTTTGTTCAGAAAGTCTTTAAAAATTTGAACTTTTTTAAAAAAATTTAGATTGCAAAGTTATTCTGCAAAATCTATCAGGTCGATTTTAGTGAAATTTGGTGAACGATTTAAGTATGTTATAAGAATTTTCTAAGCGAATTACGAAAGTTCTAAGTGCAACCAAAGGGGTTGAAAAACTTTGAGTAAAAACAGGCTTATTTTGCCCCCCTATTTTGTATTTATTGCTATTTTGCAGAAAGGCTAATAATTTAAGACATTTTTAACCACTCGTTTATCATACAAAATTCATTTATCTTTATTTTATTCTACTACGACTTTGCTCCAAAATGAATCGTTTTAAAGTTATAAGCAAAGAAAATAGAAAAAAATCGATGTTTTTCGAAATTTTTAAATATTTTAATTTTTTTATTAATGTTCCGGGCATATTTGAGGAGGAGCATAAGTCAATTATTATTATTGTTGAAGTTGTCACCTAACTTTATCTACAAAAATCCGAATGCCACCTCGCACATCCAAAAATAGACGTTATTTCACAGATCAGTCCTGGTCTATTCAGGGTAAGAACGAAATTAAGACAAGGAAATAAAACATTCCACAACTTTATTTAACTTTATCGTAGAAGCTGGTTTACGAGGTGGTGTAGACAGATGGTACAAAAATACCTATAATATACTACAATATACAACAAGTTATCGCTTTAGCACACGATATAGCATTGATTGCGAGATTAAAATTACAACTAAGAAAAATATTTAAAAAAAATGGAAACAGTATTGAAATAGCTATTTTCCACCTACCTCTACCGAAAGTATACTTTTCCGGACCTGATTGTAGGGAGTAAAGTTGTACTTTTCCTCCCTAGGGAGGAAAAATATTTTCAGGAAAAGTAAAAGTGACGTCATGGTATTTCATTCATGAAATATAACTTATTGACGCCCTGTACAATACCTATTTTCTATTACGCAAGTATCTATACATTTTAACGTTTATTTATAAAACACCCTGTATTTTGGAGAATGGCAAAAAACAGTAAATTGTTATTTTGATTTAACAATGTTTACATTAATTATTTGACTCATATTTGACAGTTGACAGTTATATTGTACCTACTTGTTAGTTTTAGTTCTAATAAATTTTGTTGGTTAGTTACATAAATAAATTAAGTAAAAATGAAAAAATGACTTGTTATTTGAGGAAGATGGAAAAACCATATGTATAACATGGGAGTAAAGTGCCTTTTCCTCCCTTGTTATACAAATAGCTATTGTATAACAAGGGAGGAAAGTGCTACTTTTCCTTCCGAGAATGAAGTTTACTGCCCGACGTGTAGCGGAGGGCAGTAATCATTCGAGGGAGGAAAAGGCGCTTTACTCCCATGTTATACATATGATTTTTCCACCTTCCTCAAATAACTAGTAATTTTTTCATTTTTAAATAATTTATTTATGTAACTAACTAACAAAATTTATTAGAGCACTAAAACTAACAAGTAGGTACAGTATAACTGTCAACTGTCAAATATAAGTCAAATTATTAATGTAAACATTGTTAAATCAAAATAACAATTTACTGTTTTTACCATTCTGCAAAATACAGGGCGCTCTATAAATAAACGTTAAAATATATAGATACTTACGTAATAGATATTATTTCAGGGCGTCAATAAGTTATTTCATCAATGACATACCATGACGTCACTTTTACTTTTTCTCTCTAGGGAGGAAAAGTACTTTCCCTCCCTTTAGAGGGAAAGTACGACTTTGTTCCCTACAATCACGTCAGGAAAAGTATACCTTCGGTAGAGGTAGGTGGAAAAGTTTTTTCCACCTACCTCTACCGAAAGTATACTTTTCCGGACCTGATTGTAGGGAGCAAAGTTATACTTTTCCTCCCTAGGGAGGAAAATATTTTTCCTCCCTAGGGAGGAAAAGTAAAAGTGACGTCATGGTATTTCATTCATGAAATATAACTTATTGACGCCCTGTACAATATCTATTTTCTATTACGTAAGTATCTATACATTTTAATGTTTATTTATAAAACACCCTGTATTTTGCAGAATGGTAAAAAACAGTAAATTGTTATTTTGATTTAACAATGTTTACATTAATAATTTTACTTATATTTTGACAGTTGACAGTTATGTTGACCTACTTGTTCGTTTTAGTTCTAATAAATTTTGTTGGTTAGTTACATAAATAAATTAAGTAAAAATGAAATAATGTCTTGTTATTTGAGGAAGGTGGAAAAACCATATGTATAACATGGGAGTAAAGTGCCTTTTCCTCCCTTGAATGATTACTGCCCGCTGCTATGCGTCGGGCAGTAAACTTCATTCTCGGGAGGAAAAGTAGCACTTCCTCCCTTGTTATACAAATAGCTATAACTGTGCACAAACGAAAATAAAATAAAATACTTCGTAATGAGACCAACGAAATAATGGAGCCCGAAGATAATCTAAGAATAAGTAGCGGAAATAGAGAATATCGTTTTGAAATAGTGGATAAATTCGAATACCTTGGAGTGACGATTACCAATAAAGCCAAAGAAGATGCTGAAATAGAAAAAAAGAATTACTAAAGGAAGTTAGGCTGTAAGAGCATTAAACACAATGATCAAATCTAAGATAATATCTGACAAAAATCAGGATTTACAAAATTATTGTGGAACCTTCGGTTATGTATATCAGCGAAACTTGGGTGTTAAGGCAGAAAAATATACAAAAATTACAACAATGGGAACGAGGATATGACGCAAGGTATATGAGAATTAAAGGACAATGATGACGTATCTAAAGAATAATAAATAAGGAAGGAATGTAGCTCTACAATCAACCAAGCATAATGCAAAAAGTAAAAGCACAAAGCGCACGTTGAATGGGACATGTTTATAGGATGCCCACAAACATACATGCAAAAAATGTACTAACAGGAGGAGCGGGCGAAAAGCGCAGAAGAAGGAGATAAAAAAGAAGTCAGAAGAGGTTAAAACTAATGCAAAAAAACTAAGAATACCGCACTAGTACATGGGAAAAACGAAAAACGGAAAATAGTGAAGAACTTAGAAGCCATGAGCCTCCAGGGCTGAAGAGCTGTTATAATAATATAAGTTTTGCTAGCATTAAGGTAGTCTCCACTTTTGAAAATACTTCCCTAAAACTTGTAGATCGGTGATTAGAGTCTGTTCTATGGTTTCTACGTATGTATGCCCATTTATTTGGCGATTATCAGTTTTAAAGTTTTACCAGTACTTCCAGGTTTGGTTTTATATACCTATTATTTAATGTTTAATTTAATGTCTTGCCTATTTGTTAATATCTTTTCCGGTCGTGTTTTAAAAGAAGATTTTTTTTATGTAATTATGTTTATTTACAATCTACATCATTAAAAGAGTATTAAGTAAATTTGTTCCATGTTTATGGGCATGAAGAAGAGACTTCCAGTGATATCTCATCTTATTCTATTTATATTTAAGTTTTAAAATAGGTCCTGAGGCTCGATGGATTTCTTTTCTGATGAAAGGTATATTTAAGTCTTCGTGAAGTGTTTGATTAGTTACATACCATGGTGCATCCACTATTGATCTTAGAAATTTAGACTGAAATCTTTGGATGATATTCAGTGATGTTGACTTTGCACAGCCCCAGAGGTGTAGTCCGTAGTACCAAATAGGTTTGAGTATTGCTTTGTACAGAAGAATTTTGTTTTGAATGTTGAGTTTTGATCTGCGTCCAAGGAGCCAATACATTTGCCGAAATTTTAAGTCTAGTTGTCTTCTTTTAGTCTGTATATGTTTTTTCCAAGTAAGACGTTGGTCAAGATGGAGGCCAAGGTATTCAGCGTCTGTTACTGTTGGTATTCCTACATTTTCCATTCTTACAGGTGGGCATGTGTTGTGGCGGTTTGTAAACGTTATTTGAGATGATTTTGTTTTATTTACTTTTGTTCGCCATTTTGTGTACCATTCACTGAGTATGTCCAGATGGTGTTGCAGGTCTTGTGAGGCTTGTATGTGATCTTCATTTACAGCTAGTATTGCTACGTGATCAGCAAAGGAAGCGATCATAGTATTATGAGACTCTGGTATATCGGCTGTGTAGAGTGAGAAAAGCAGCGGCCCGAGAACACTACCTTGCGGAACTCCGGAGTTAATAGGACAGAGGCTGGATTGTTGGTCTTTGAATTTTACTGAGAAATATATATTTGATAAGTAGGATTTGATTAGGAGGAAATAGTTACTAGATAGTGCTAATTTTACTTTGTAAAGCAGACCCCTGTGCCAAACTTTGTCAAACGCTTGTGAGATATCTAGGAATACAGCGTTGCAGTATTTCTTTTCTTCGAGAGTTTTAGATATTTCATTTACTATTCGATGGACTTGTTGTGTAGTAGAGTGATTTTCCCGAGAACCAAACTGATGTGCTGGTAGTAATGTTAGGAATTCATGATCTGCGTATATTCTTTGTAGCAGCAATCTTTCAAAAACTTTGCTAACGATTGGGAGTAGGCTGATAAGTCGATAAAATGTTACTTCATTGGGCGTTTTGCCTGGCTTAAGGATCATTATGATTTCTGCAAATTTCCATATTTTTGGAAAGTATGATAAACTTAGCATGCGATTAAATATTACTGTTAGCATAATAATGGCCTTACGAGGAAGTTGTTTTAGTACTTGTGCCGAGATTAAGTCATAACCTGGAGCTTTTTGGGAGTTGAGTTTGGTTATTTCTTTCTTGACTTCTATAGGAGTAAAACTTTTGATTGGAAGGGACATTTGACATGCTGCGCTAATTAGATCTTCCACTTCTTCATCAGGGTCTGGTGGCTCGGTTTGAAATACACTCGTAAGATGTTCAGCAAAGACGTCCGCTTTTTCTTTGTTGGAACGAGCCCATTCACCATTTGGTTTATGGAGGGGAGGAATAGTTGTGTATGGTTTTTTGAGTTTCTTAGTCGCCTTCTATAGCGTCTGATCATTTGCTGTAAGGTTTGTAATGTAATGTTCGAAGGTTTCGTTGTTTGCAGCTTTGATGGCTACTCCAAGTTGTCTACGTAGTCTATTGTATATATGTTGATCTATGTTGTTTTTAGATCTTTGCCAGTTTCTTCTCGCACGACGTTTTTCAGCAATGAGTTGCCGAATGTGTAGGGGAACATTTGTTGTATGTGTCGGTCTGCGTTCAGTTCGTGGTGTAGATTGCCATGCCGCAATCTACAATTTTGCAATCGCAAAAGAAGATAACATTTATTTTTAATATTTTTGTATAATTCAACTGCTGAAGTAAAATAACGTACTGTTACTGTTACTCACTGTTGAATTTTATAACGAAATTCCATAAAACTCCAGGAGAAGACGTAGATACCGAGCACCAGGTACCTCGTACAGCATCTTCGATGCAATATTCGTGTCAGCGATCTCAAAAACCCCAAGATGATAAATTTTAACTATTTTTATAACGAATTTTCATAAAACTCCAAAAGATCCATAACAAAGGTTCCTTAACGATCCATCTTACAGCTCGTCCACAGGAGGGCGGTTTGCCAACGTTGACGTCGGGGTTTACCTGTTTTCCTTGGTAACTTGAAAAGCTGCATTAGGGTGTGGTCACAGTACAAAGCAGGATAGTATTGAAAGTTAGATAGGAAAAACGGAGACACTGTTATTGGCACTGGAGGGGGGGAGCTTCTTTGGACATTTCGTATGCGGCGCTAGTACTCACTGACATGACACACGACACTGACACATGACACATTTGCTCTCGCAGGATATGATGATTTTTATCACATGCACATGACAATCCACAATTTCAACTTTCAACTTTCAACAATTGTAATTGTACGACGCATGTACGCCATTGTGTTCCTGGTTGTACCGACTGGACAAGCAATCGATTACGTTTTCCAAATCCCCAACATGAAATGGACATGTTCTTGGAATGGATAAAACTTATCAAGAGGAAGCAATTAAGTAAGTATACAGTATACAACACTTCATGTTTACAACAGTTTTCGTGTTTGTTCTAGGCATTTTAAAGAAGAAGACATTTTACCAAACGTGAAATCTGGAAGAAGAGGAATTATCAGAAGCGCAATCCCGAGCTTATTTTTACCGCCACTAGGTAAGAACTGTTTGTACCTCATAGCACATAATATTTTGTATTAACCTTATTACATGAATCTTATGATAATATGTATATCTACATTTTAAAATCATCAAAATGGTTACCTAAGTTTTAGTAATTGTATTCCTAAAATTGCCTTATTTTTAATACAAGTATTATGAAGATAATTGTAATGGTATTTGGGTTCAGTTCTGATTATAATTTATACAAATATATTAAATTTATATTAAATATACAATAGAACCCCCCAAATCACAACTAAATGCTGGGGGAGGGGGGCAGCCTGTTCCGATTATCTGAAAATAAGCCTAACTAATCATTCAAAGCTTTCATTGCCATTGATTTTGAGTCACAAAACGTTCTCACCAGGTTTTGGACTCAAGTTGACTACAATAGAATCGAAGTAAGTTTATGTTTAACCTATATACAATATTATTATAAGCACTACATATAAAGTATGTATTCATTTTCAAGAAATTTTATAAAATGTCAAAGAACTATTAATCCTACATTGATAAATTTTCTGGTTTTTTACTCTCTATAATAAACATGTTTTTAAGTTTTTGTCTTGAATTTTTTAATTTTTTTCACTTTCCGTTGGTTCGGATTTACGGGGTTCTACTGTATATCCAATCCTGTTACTCCGTGAAGGAGCATAGGGCATCCTGGCCAAATAATTGTCAATGTTTAATATTGTCTGTGATATGTTATCATTTTGTGATTTAGTGTTAAGGGGCCAAATAATTGTCAATGTTTAATATTGTCTGTGATATGTTATCATTTTGTGATTTAATTAAGTGTATTTACATATTTTTATAATTTATACACACACACACACACCACAGACATCATACGTCATCTAAGACGTAGCAAATTAAAGCGCCTCACGCGGTTTGGCATGATTCGGTAAATATTTCATATGAGGGTTCTTTATCCCGGGACTCTCATATGGCAATCATTTTGATGAAAGTAGCCTTCCATAGCTCATCAGCGTGCTGTGGGAGGGGTGGAGGAAAGCCTGGGGAGCATTGTGGCTCGAAGGAGTGGTCCCTGATTTACTCAGACTAATCCTTCTCACCCCAATGAATTGTATGCCTGAATGGTCATATGGGCATTCAAGTCTCTGCAGGTGGGTTTACTTTTTTTGCTTGTTTGCTTGTGAGTAATTCAATTTATCATTTAGCAGGTCAGGGTGAATAGATGCCTAAGCTCAGAATGGGACTCATTTCCATTGAGTATAACGTGGATCCCTGCACAAGGATATACGCTCTGAGCTTCGCTGGTGTCGCTCCTAGCGGTTACTAATTCAACTTTTACCGGTAATTTTTAAATTTATTATTTAATTGTTATCGCTTAATATTTACAACGCAAAAAAGTAATTAAATTGTAATCGATCTTTTTAAGATTTTTCTAATCAGTTTGACGTTCTATTGATAAAATATCAATTTCTTACTTCGGATACTTTGACAATAATCGTGTAGATGGCGCTAAGATTATAATAGATTATTTATAATTAGATATTACGGAACATTAAAAAAAACTCAAATTCAGTATTTAAAACGTAAGTATATTTAAGGTAAAAATATATACCACAGCTTTGACCAACTAATATTGTTTATAATTAATGTTTTTAATTTTAATTTTAAATTAATCACTTTGACATTGATGTCAAATTTCCGGTAAACGTTTACAAACTTGTCACTACTGGCGTTCGCGAATTTGTAAATATCCCCTCTACGTAGGTATGAGCTCACAGCGTAATAGGGCATTTCATTCACAGTCATTTGTTTCGAGCTTCTGTCATATGTCGTATAATCCGTGTATATTAATATTGTACACAGATTATACAACATCTGACAGAAGCTCGAAACAAATGACAATCGATGAAAAGCCCTATAGGCGAAGACTAGAATAGCAGCAATCACTTACAAATAGGTCCGTGAACTTAGCCCGAAAAAGTCGGGAAAAAAAATGCGATTGGTGCCATTCGTTTGTCCATTGATTGTCCACGTTTGTCCACCATTTTATTTCGTTAGTCCACCCATCAATTCTTTTTTATAAACAAAAATTTTTTTTCGGGCTAACTTCACAAATCCACAAATTTTCGAAAATTTAAAAAAACTCTTGCTATATTGTTTGTCCATCGTTTGTTCATGTTTGTCCACCACATAATTTTTTTTGTCCACCCTCTGAAACAACCCCCTGTTAATTGTAATTCTTTTTTTATTTCTTAATTCGGGCTAACTTCACGTTCTCTTATATGGGCATTTAAACGTTAATTCGGGTGCAGAATCACAACTAAACGTTTGTCCACCCCTTTGCAGCATTTGTCCAACCCCTTAAAGTGCGAAACAACCCCCCTGTTAATTGTAATTATTTTTTTATTTCTTAATTCGGGCTAACTTCACGTCCGTTTAAACGTGTATTTTAAAGTTAAATCGGGTGAAGAATCACAACTACCCGTTTGTCCACCCCTTCGCAGCGTTTGTCCAACCCATTAAAGTGCGAAACAACCCTCCCGTTAATTGTAATTATTTTTTTATTTCTTAATTCGGGCTAGCTTCACGTTCTCTTAAATGGGCATTTAAACGTTAATTCGGGTGCAGAATCACAACTACCCGTTTGTCCACCCCTTCGCAGCGTTTGTCCAACCCCTTAAAGTGCGAAACAACCCCCCTGTTAATTGCAATTATTTTTTTATTTGTTAATTCGGGCTAGCTTCACGTTCCCTTAAATGGGCATTTAAACGTTAATTCGGGTGCAGAATCACAACTACCCTTTTGTCCACCCCTTCGCAGCGTTTGTCCAACCCCTTAAAGTGCGAAACAACCCCCCTGTTAATTGTAATTATTTTTTTATTTCTTAATTCGGGCTAGCTTCACGTTCCCTTAAATGGGCATTTAAAAGCTAGCACGAATTAAGAAATAAAAAAATAATTACAATTAACAGGGGGGTTGTTTCGCACTTTAAGGGGTTGGACAAACGCTGCGAAGGGGTGGACAAACGGGTAGTTGTGATTCTGCATCCGAATTAACGTTTAAATGCCCATTTAAGAGAACGTGAAGTTAGCCCGAAGAAATAAAAAAATAATTACAATTGACGAGAGGGTTGTTTCGCACTTTAAGAGGTTGGACAAACGCTGCGAAGGAGTGGACAAACGGGTAGTTGTGATTCTGCACCCGAATTAACGTTTAAATACCTATTTAAGAGAACTTGAAGTTAGCCCGAATTAAGAATTAAAAAAATAATTACAATTAACGAGGGGGTTGTTTCAGAGGGTGGACAAAAAAAATTATGTGGTGGACAAACATGGACAAACGATGGAGAAACAATATAGCAAGAGTTTTTTAAATTTTCGAAAATTTGTGGATTTGTGAAGTTAGCCCGAAAAAAAATTTTTGTTTATAAAAAAGAATTGATGGGTGGACTAACGAAATAAAATGGTGGACAAACGTGGACAATCAATGGACAAACGAATGGCATCAATCGCATTTTTTTTCCCGACTTTTTCGGGCTAACTTCACGGAGCTCTTACAAATGGACCGTGATAGTTGTGACGTCAAAACGTCAAAAAAAGTTTTCCAAACACGTTGTGTCTAGGTACACGCTAAAATGTACGCAAATAAAAAAGTTAAACTTCATCAAGCTAGTGACTATTTAGCGTGGGCAGTGACTGTATATTTTGATACACGCTATATTGATATGTTTAGTGTTTGTTTGATAGAAAAATATTTGTTATGACGTTTAATTCTACCTAACTTTTTTATTTGTGTACACGTTAGCGTATACCTAGACACAACGTGTTTGTCAAAAATTTTGACGTTTTGATGTCACACTATCACGGTCCATTATATCTGTGATATTATACTTCTGTAATAGGGCTTTTACCTTTAGTACACAAATGACTGTGAATGAAAAGCCCTATTCCATGCAAATTTTAATTGCTCAAATAAGTTTATAAAGTAAATTACATAAATAAATACATTTTTAAGAATATCTGTTTTATTTTTTTGTTTTCAAAAGGACAAAAGTGTTATAATGTATTTGGAAAACAGATATAGTCGTAAAATAACAAATAAAAACTTATTCTATGCCAAAAAATATATTCTCTCGGAACAAAAATATACACTGGAGTGCAAAATTAATCGGACACCTTAAAAATGGATCATTTTTGATGTCTCGAATTTACTAAGCCTGTTGTCCGATTTAAATGCTTTTTTAATATGTTATAGCCTTATTCTTTAAAAATATCACTGTAATAATATTTTTGGTAAAAGTTAAATTTTCATTATTTACAGGGTGTACCAATGAAACTGTATTTTTTCTCAAATTTTGCATCGCCCTGTGGAATATTCTAGCATTTATAATATACCCAAATTAAAACCCAACTATAGCCTCATGTTTTCTTAACGTTCTGTTTTTTTATTCATTCGCTTATGTTGGACCATAAAAAAGTGGTACTTAAACAATTGGCTATGTTTTTCATCAATACATGGTGTTTTTAAATAAGTATGGCAAACTTCAAGGGGTAATTATACATGAAAAAATAATGAAAGTTTTATTTATAAAGCTGTGTCTTCAAATGCTTCGTTTCTGAAATAGAGGGTGTTGAAATTCTTACAAACTGATGATTTATTTATTGCTTTAAAACCGGTTGAGATATGCAAATGAAATTTGGTGGGTTTTAAGACGTAGTTATTGTACAGATTTTAACATACAAGTAAAAATTTAATATTTACCATTGGCACGCATACGGGTAATATGAGCAGTGATATTACCCGTATGCGCGCCAATGGTAAATATTAAATTCTTAATTGTATGTCAAAAAATGTGCAATAACTACGTCTTAAAACCCACCAAATTTCATTTGCATATCTCAACCGGTTTTAAAGCAATAAATAAATCATCAGTTTGTAAGAAAAATTTCAACACCTCTTATCTCGGAAACGAAGTATTTGCGGACATACTGTTTATAAAGCAAACTGTCATTATTTTTCATGCAGAATTACCCCTTAAAGTTTGTCATACTTATTTAAAAACACCCTGTATTGATGAAAATCATGGCTAGTTGTTAAAGTACCTAACTTTCTTATGGTCTAATGTAAGCGAATGAATCAAAAAACAAAATGTTGAGAAAACACCTTAAAGGCAGTGTTACCTTTAACACTGCCTTTCACAGAACATCCTACGGTAGTAACATGCCTTTAGATAGATATATGTGCTTCCTTAACGGTTTTGATATGGATCTGTTTAATATAAACCTGGGCCAACTGAGGAGATCTCTTGCCATGTGATAATTAGGTCTCATCTTGCAATGTTGTTGTATTTTATTATTGTATTTGTGCTTTGTATAATTTTATTAATTTATTTCAGTTACATGTGTACATTTTATATTTTATTTTTCTAACTGTTATGTTTTGAATATCTTGCCTGGTGATTTTTCAAGCCTTTGCTTTTCTTATTTTTACTTTTTATATTGTAATGAATGATTGTACCTCATTTTTTATTGTATTATTGTATTTTTACTGTTAATGGGGTTTTCCCGTGGATAAATAAATAAATAAATAAATGAGGCTATAGTTGGATCTTAATTTCAGTATTTTATAAATGCTAGAATATTCCACAGGGTGGTGCGAAGTTTGAGAAAAAAACAGTCTCATTGGTACACCGGGTATACAATGATTTACCTGTTTAGCAACAATATTATTACAGCGATATTGTTAAATAATAATAATAATAATATTGTACTTGCCTATTGTACTTGCCTGTGGGAGTTTTTGTCAGTTCTTCTATCAGGCGCGGCCCCCTGCGAATGGGGGATGCTTTCTGGGTATTCGTAGCGCCAATACCCAGAGAGTAGCAGGGATACTTGCTGTGGAACAAAAACTGACACCTGGCAGTAGGTATAAAATGCACACCCATTAATATGGAGAATTATGGTTTATGTTTAGGATCGCTGCCTGGGGATCGCCAGGGCACGTCTGGAGCCGGCGCTGGACGTCGGTGGCAGGGTGTTGAGGAGGCGGGCCCCTGTCATACAATCAGCTACAGCTCAACCACAACCACAAGCGAGCCAAACAACAACAAGAGCTCCACCCGCCGAAGGTGCTGCGCTGGATCATCAGCCAGCGCTCACTCAAGCGGGACGACCGAGGCAGCGCATGAAATGGACTGTGTCCATTAATGAAAACATTTTGCGCCTCTATTACAAGGTGACAAACCTCGGTCAAGAAACAATCGGCTACCGACAACAGCTGTATGCCGAATTTTGCAGGACGTACCCAGATATTCAAATATCGGAGCAAAGAGTATCAATACCGGGTAATCATAAGGAACAACCTTATCCCAGAGACTAGACGCAATTCGATCAAAAGCGAAGTCGAACGGGAGATTAATAACCAAGAACAAGTTTTAGATCAAGTCCCTAATGAAATCCTCGATGAGCAGACTCCTGAGATTCCCATGCCAGAAACTCAACCTGATAATAGACAGCAGGAAAACAACGAGTTGCGCGATAGTCTAGCAAACGAAATGGCTCGTGCCGTACAAGAGTTTAATGGAACAAACCCACTTAGCAGACCACCGCTACCACGAATAAACTCTTGTAAGAAACTAGGTGCGCTGTTACAAATTGTGAACACTGAAGTCCTACCCAACTATGCAAATTTGTATAAATACACACCAAATCACTGTAAAATCGCACAAAATAACATTTTGAGAAAAAAGAAGAAGATTTTTTTATCTTAAATATCTTATTTTCACGTCCCGCAGAAGCTATATACCGATTTTCAGACAAATCGGAGGTCCAAATTTTTTTTTGCTCCCAAATTGAGTGATTTGAAATGGAATGACCCATTGACGTATCCTATACATTTATTTTGAACGTCTTAAAGGATCAATAAAGTATGACTATGACTATAACATATTAAAAAGATCACCTAATTCGGACAACAGGTTTAGGAAATTCAAGCGATCAAAAATGACCCATTTTTAAGGTGTCTGGTTAATTTTGCACCCCAGTGTATATTTTTGTTCCGAGAGAATATATTTTTTGGCATGGAATAAGTTTTTATTTGTTATTTTACGACTATATTTATTTTCCATTCACATTCAAAACATACTTTTTGAATTTGGCGCCAATACTGGCCCACTCAGCTGGCTATATAATACCCCATTCACCAGATGGCGCTCTAAACTAAAATTCAGAACAATTTTTGAATTTGCCGCCGAAAATTCAGAATCTACTTTTTTGAAACGTTAATAACCAACTTTCTCAACGGACACGGCACTTGAAAAAGAAGAAGATATTTTTTAAATCTCGCGCCGGCTTGGACCATTGCCCAGGTGGCGCTGAAACTCTTTCCCAGATTTTTATTATACAGTTACAATGGTGTGGGTGTGATTATTACAGTGGGTGTGATTATTATTATATAATTATTACAGTATTATTATTACAGTGGGTGTGATCAGGTAATACATGTAAAACACGACGTAACCGCTGGCAAACCGCCCTCATATGTACTTCCCTTACTTTAAAAATGTTAAGAGGTGTAATGCTTTATTTCCTCGCCTATTTTACGAAAAATCACTTCTATTCGTAAATTAATGAAATGATTTAATTTTCTTCGATTTATCAAGTAAAATATATAGTTTAAAATCAGCATGTCTCAACATTTTATTAGGAAAATTTTAAGTTCGTTTACTCAATTGAACATTGAAGTAAATTCAATTTAAACCATATTGAAACGAACGGAATTGCACATTTCGCCCCGATGTCGAATAACTGATGACCCGAGAAATTGACAAAATGGCATTTTAAAATGACAAGAAATGAAAACGGGTAGGATTGAAGAGATTTAACGGTTCACGAACTCGATTTAAAGCTTAGAATCAGATTTTCAGAACTCGTATTTGTGTAAATAAAGTGAAGTTTGTGAATCCGTCAGGCTAAGTGCAATATTTACACTCCAGTATATCTTTCTAGAGAGATTGTATGCTATTTAAAATTTTTATAACTAGTGGAAGGTTAAGGTTTTGGCCACACGGGAGATTTTTTACGGCGCGCTTAATTTAAGGCGCCCGTTGGTTTGACTACTTCCTCCACCAATTTTAGATGAAATCATTTCAAAATTGGTGGAGGAGGTAGTCAAACCAATGGGCGCCGTAAATTATCGCGACGTAAAAAATCGCCCATGTGGCAAAGGCGTTAAAGGAAATCCCACGGAAGGTTGGCACGGCAAGCCGAGTGAAATAGAAAAATGTAACAGAAAAAGATAAAAACTGACGACGGAATTTAACGCAACGTGAAATAGCAAAATTTCTCTCAAAATTTGTTATTTATGATCCTTAAGCTAATACCAAACCCCAACTATAGGGCTTTTCATTCACAGTCATTTGTTTCGAGCTTCTGTCATATCTCGTATAATCCGTGTATACTAATAATTATACACAGATTATACAACATATGACAGAAGCTCGAAACAAATGACAATCGATGAAAAGCCCTATTGCCTCTGTACACTATTTTTATTGTTCTGAGGAGCGTGGGTCTTTTCCCGATAAATTATCAGTAGTAATTGCACAAGAGCTCTGAAATTATTGAATTTTTCCCGAGTGACACTTTGACAGTTTTAATTTCACGAGCCGAAGGCGAGTGAAATTATGTCAAAGTGTCACGAGAGCAAAAATTCTATATTAATTTCAGAGGTCGAGTGCAATTTGTTGCGATTATTTCATGAATAAAACTGTTCAAAACCAAAATTTTATTGTAATTTATTTATGTAAGTACCATTAAACACACAGTTTTTATAAATATTTGACGATTGAAAGTCATCACTTTTATAATTTTTAAAACATTAATTGTCATTAATGTCACTGAATGTATTTTTTCGTAGCAACGAACGGCATCTGACGTAATATACTTAACGACGGGAGATTATCAAAAATTATCGATTTAATTCAGATTTCTGTAGCTTTCTATTGGTCATAATCTCCTATGAATGAAATAATCAGTAGTAATTGCACAAGAGCTCTGAAATTATTGAATTTTTCCCGAGTGACACTTTGACAGTTTTAATTTGACGAGCCGAAGGCGAGTGAAATGTGTCACAAAGTGTCACGAGAGCAAAAATTCTATATTAATTTCAGAGGTCGAGTGCAATTTGTTGCGATTATTTCATGAATAAAACTGTTCAAAACCAAAATTTTATTGTAATTTATTTATGTAAGTACCATTAAACACACAGTTTTTATAAATATTTGACGATTGAAAGTCATCACTTTTATAATTTTTAAAACATTAATTGTCATTAATGTCACTGAATGTATTTTTTCGTAGCAACGAAGGGCATCTGAGGTAATATACTTAACGACGGGAGATTATCAAAAATTATCGATTTAATTCAGATTTCTGTAGCTTTCTATTGGTCAGAATCTCCTATGAATGAAATAATCAGTAGTAATTGCACAAGAGCTCTAAAATTATCGAATTTTTCCCGAGTGACACTTTGTCAGTTTTAATTTATGTCAATGTGACACGAGGGAAACAATTCGATAATAATTTTAGAGATCGAGTGCAATATGCTGCGATTATTTCATGAATAAAAATGTTCAAAACCAAAATTTTATTGTAATTTATTTATGTAAGTACAAATTACTACAGTTAAACACACAGTTGTTATAAATATTTGACGGTTGAAAGTCATCACTTTTATAACTTTTAAAACAGTAATTCGTCGATCTAGACGGTCCAGTTAGCTGAGACGCAGTCGATCAACAAGTTTAGTGGATTTGCGATTTGCGATCGCTGGTTCGTGCCTCAGCTAGGTCATGAAATTAATAAAAGGCCAACGCCGTAGTATAAAACTTAATAGAGTCTACGGCTTGGTCTGGAATATACTGGCGTCTGATCGGCCTATGGAGGAGCGGTACTGCAAGGGATAAGGGCTTGCGGCTTGGTGATACTCCTCCATAGATCCCTACCGAAGGGCGTTGACGCCTAAGAACGGTGTGTATATAAAACAGTAATTGTCATTAATGTCACTGAATGTATTTTTTCGTAGCAACGAAGGGCATCTGACGTAATATACTTGACGACGGGATATTATCAAAAATTATCAGTAGTAATTGCACAAGAGCTCTAAAATTCGATAATAATTTTAGAGATCGAGTGCAATTTGTTGCGATTATTTCATGAATAAAACTGTTCAAAACCAAAATTTTATTGTAATTTATTTATGTAAGTACAAATTAGTACAATTAAACACACAGTTGTTATAAATATTTGACGGTTGAAAGTCATCACTTTTATAATTTTTAAAACATTAATTGTCATTAATGTCACTGAATGTATTTTTTCGTAGCAACGAAGGGCATCTGACGTAATATGCTTGACGACGGGACATTATCAAAAATTATCAGTTTAATTTTTATTTCAGTAGCTTTCTATTGGTCAGAATCTCCTATGAATGAAATAATCAGTAGTAATTGCACAAGAGCTCTAAAATTCTATATTAATTTTAGAGATCGAGTGCAATAAAACTGTTCAAAACCAAAATTTTATTGCAATTTATTTATGTAAGTACAAATTAGTACAATTAAACACACAGTTGTTCTAAATATTTTACGGTTGAAAGTCATCACTTTTATAAATTTTACAACATTAATTGTCATTAATGTCACTGAATGTATTTTTTCATAGCATCCAAGGGCATCTGACGTAATATACTTGACGACGGGAAATTATCAAAAATTATCAGTTTAATTTAGATTTCTGTAGCTTTCTATTGGTCAGAATCTCCTATGAATGAAATAATCACTTTAATTTTTATTTCTGTAGCTTTCTATTGGTCAGAATCTCCTATAAATGAAATAATCGGTAAAATTACACAGTTCAATCAAAGAAATTTAATATACAGGTGCTAAAGCGTCCCTCATTAGACTGAGCTAGGGAACTGACACGATCAGCGCCGTGGTAATTTTACTATGTAGTGGTCTAACTACGTTGTGTTAAGATTTTTATCATTGTATGTATTGACCAATTTAATAAAAATTTTACCTCCCACACTGGCGGTTAACCTTGATATTCTTGGGGACATGATGGTCCGACTGATTTTATCATAAAAGTAAATATTTATTAATTGTACAGGACATACTGTGGGGTGCGAAAACTGTGCTCTCTTTCCATTTCACTATTATATTATTTTCTATCTCTTTTTGCCGACGTTTAAATTGGTAAACCGCTCTAACAAGTTCTTGTAATTGGGCTTTAGCTTTAGATAAGGAATTTGAAGATAAAGGCGACAGAAAAGATTGTAAAGCCCAATTCCAACGACGTGTTGAAGAACGTGTTGAAGCGGTTGACCAATTTAAAAGTCGGCAAAGAGAGATAGAAAATATATAATAGTGCAAAGGAAAGAGAACACAGTTTGCAGCCCACAGTACTGTAAAATTAATAAATAATTACTTTTATGATAAGATCAGTGGGGCCATCATGTTCCTAAGAATATCGAGGTAAACCGCCAGTGCGGCCGCTAAAAAATTTATTAAATTGGTCAATTCATACGATGATAAACATCTTAACATAACGTAGTTAGACCACTACATAGTCAAAATACCACGACACTGATCGTATCAGCTCCCTAGCTCAGTTGAAAGGGGGACGCTTTAGCACATGTATGTTAAATTTCTTTGAACTGTGTCATTTTACCGATAATTCATTGGAAAAAGATTCACACTCCCCAGGACAATAAAAATAGGGTAAAGAGGCAATAAATTAGGGTTTGGTATTAGCTTAAGGATCATAAATAACAAATTTTGAGAGACATTTCGCTATTTCACGTTGCATTGAATCCCGTCGTCAGTTTTTATCTTTTTCTGTTACATTTTTCTATTTCACTCGGCCTGCGGTACCAACGTTCCATGGGATTTCCTTTTAAGAACTACTGAGAGCTCAGTTTAACCACCTCAATTTGTAAAATGTACAGGAAAATAAAAAAAAACAGCTTAAAGAGACGGACTTCATGTGCGGCAAAATGCAAGAATTGGATACGAGAAAGCTGCACCCCTCATCTTTAAAACGCATTTTGATTTTTTTTTTGTTGATATGACAGTCTGATAGAAATATATCGAATTTCTACCGTCGAGTTGATACAAATTTTATTTAAATTGATTTCGAGCCCGAAACTGATACGTATTTAAAATAGCCGGTCGCTTCAAGTGTTGATTCTGAGAGAATTAATTAATCTACACAAAAGCTGTTAATAAACATATTTGTTGAAAATTATCTCATCTATATTTCTTGTTCTTTTCAGCGGAATACTCATTGAGCCTTATGCACTTCAGTTTAACCATATGGATGAAATCATCAATAGCGTCAACAAAGGAAAAGGATACAGAATGGGAAACAAAATAGTAAAAATACTATGTTACGCAGACGACGCAATATATCCCACGATGAAGATAGTCTGCAAAGATTAGTTCACAGATTTAACATAAGAGCAAAAGAATTGAATATGACAATTTCATTTCAGAAAACTAGAACAATAGTATTCACTAAAGAACCAATCAGATGTAAAATAGAAATTTATGGCATCAATATTGAACAGAACAAGAATAAAAAACCGCTAAACGCCGTAAAAATGAGTGGCGCATACAATATTCCAGCTACAAAAGATCTGATATAAATATTACGTGGCTCGAAATTTTTCATTTTGATGCAAAACAAAATTCTAGTTTTATTTTAAAATATTTTTCCATAATATTTGCTCAATTTGAAGTAAAACGCGCCACAAAAGAGTAACTTTGATACAGCTTGAATTTTGAAACTCTTTTGTGGCGCGTTTACTTCAAATTTAGCAAATATTATGGAAAAATATTTTAAAATAAAACTAGAATTTTGTTTTGCATCAAAATGAAAATACACTTTCGCGCCACGTAATATTCATATCAGATCTTTTGTAGCTGGAATATTGTATGCGCCACTCATTTTTACGGCGTTTAGCGGTTTTTTATTCCTATATCAGTAGTTTTTCTAAGTTATTTATAAATTAAATGTATGAAGTTAAATGCAATGTTTCTCGATTACACGTTAAGCTTTATAAATGGTCGCCTTTGTCGCATTATCTCCCAAATGATCTAGTGTCCATCGAATGTACACTAGACTTTTTTTCCTATTAAAAATAGATTGAAAAAAATATTAGGATGGCCGGTAAATGAACTCGGATTGCCCGTTGCCAGATCAAATTTAGTATCATAAGCACTACAACTACATAAACCATTTCGGGAATAATCGTTAATTGGATTATACTTTTGTAGCTTAATAACTTCTAAACGGCTTAACCGATTTTGATCACTAAACATGAGTTTGAAACGTACTGACAAGTAGTATCTGATGCATCTAAGGTCAAGTATGATAACTAAAGCTATAACAAGAATCATTGAGCTTGAAAAACCGTTTTTCCCATAGGAAATAGATTTGATCATACTTATGAAGTCTATAACTTAAAAATTCGAATTTTCCCAGATATGAGGTATACACCGTTAGATTCATCTAGAGTCCTTTTACAAACGCTCAGTTATTGGCGCAATTCGTAGGTTGAAATTTTGAGTAATTGTTGAAAAACCAAAATTTTCAAAGTTTGTTTTTCAGTTTTTCGGCTATACTGAGCCGTGTGTATGTCTGATCCAGACGGCTTAGACACCGTTTGAAAGTATAACTCAACACTATTGATTTGGTGTATCTGCGGTTCTCCTGTCTCTTCTTGAACCGAAGATATATACCCCCAAAAAATATGCCATTTTGTACCTACCAAGTCCTATAGCTGGCTTATGGTTGGTCAAAATTTAAAAACTACACCCGTTCTGAATCGGCCCCGACCCCCTTTTCAAACACAGAAAAAAAATTCAGATCGGTTTAACTTTTCCACATACATACATATCCACGAACATTTTCCCTTTTTTAAATAAAAATTGAGTCACATTTCTGAGCTCGGTAATCCCTATTCCACGAACATACGCCTGTTTTGGATTACTTCGACAACGAATATTTTACTGTGCAAAATAAGAAGAACGAAAGTAAATTGCAAATTACATTTTTGTTTATTGGAATAATTATTAGCGCCATTTACTTACGTACTTCGTATGTTGCACAGTAAAATATTCGTTGTCGAAGTAATCCAAAACAGGCGTATGCTCGTGGAATGGCCCATAACTTTTGAATGGTACAACCGATTTTCAAAATTAGACATGCGTTGGAAAGGTAATGACCAGTACTATGAGAAGCCGCAAAGGTCGGACTTAAATTTTTGAAGTTTTTGGGAGTTTTGGGAACGAGAACGAAAAACAGACCATAAATAGGAAGGGCCGTAAAATCCACACCCTTGGACCAAAATGGATGGTTGACATATGAATGGGCGAGTCTTTTCCTGAAGTTTAAGATGGGAGTTGGCCCAATTTTCAATTCAGTCATATTTAGAAAATCGAAAATTTCGTGTATATATAGTGTCGCATGTAGGAGGGTGTGTGTGTGCGCGCCACTGACGAGAACTGCCGTTCTCTGGTAACAAGTAATGAAAATAAAATACCTTGGAATTACACTATCCAGCTACGGAGACCTGGACAAAGAAGTTTGAAATTACAAGTACAAAAAGCAAAAAGACTGGTAGGATGTCTTAATAACACTATGTTACTCGTTACTCATATTAACACTGAGATGAAGTCAAGAATTTATAAAGCCAGTGTAAGACCAATAATGACATATGCATCCGAAAGAAGACCCGATATAGCCACAACACAAAGACTACTGGAGACGGCAGAGATGAGAGTACTGATAAGAATTAGTGGAAATAAGCTGAGGGATCTAAAGAGGAGTGAAGACATTAGAAGAAAATGCAACGTACAATTTATAACCGAATGAACACTAAATAGAAAAAATAATGGAATCACATAAGCATAATGGGGAAGACACGTGGTCAAAATAGCTAAAGATACATCACCAATCTGTAGAAGTATCAGCCGACCGCGCAAAATATGAGAGTGATAACCTTCCATAAAGGTATCGATCCGCCAATGAATAAGCATAATTGCTTATAAAGAGGAAAAAGAAGTTATTTTTTGTTTGTCTTCAAAAATTTTTGAAGTTATACTTCTTAGGCGCGTTTGGAGTAAATTTATATGTGCGCGAATTCGTCAAAAGTCTTGGTCCTGGGCGCAGCTTAAACGTTATACGTCCTCTGATTGGGTAATTACAATGACCTGTCAACAATTGTTCAATATGTCGGTTATTTTATTAATACCTACGTCAATGGTTATGGGTAAACAAATTGTGTGTATATTAGTTTTTATTGTTGTGAGGACAGAGACAAAAAGCAAGTTTATAATTGCAGTGACTTTTTAAATAGTTTTTAAAAGCAACAGGTACGTACCTAATTGTAAATGTTTCAGTATTGTAACAAAAAATTACGTACCTATTGGAAAATGTACCTATTTAGTAGGTAATGCTTTGATTTACATAATTTGATTACCAACAAAATTTCTACCAATCTTCATCTAATATATTGCTTTTTAGTCTATATTTTGTTGTATTTTAATATTTTAATTCCACAGGAATCGAACTAATTTGATTAAACTAAGAGAATAAGCAACTGTCAAAAAAATTTAAAACGTTTAGTTGTTATATCTTTCCACGTCATTCAAATGTCTCGGTAGCTAAATTCTGCGTGCGGTGAGTTCAAAATCTAACAACCTGATAGACGCAGGTTCAATCCCCAATGCAAATTTTTATTTTTTTTATACATTTTATGATTGTTAGTAGATATTATATATATTTTTCAGAAAATACGTATTTAGTTAAAATTTTTGTCAATAATTATTGTTCAGAATTTGTGTTTGCGTGTGTTTTATTCTTTTATTTTTTAAATTTCCGTATTGCTTTAATAAAATTTTTTGAAAAGTAGTAAGCATTAAAATCAGTTTAATCATCATCATCAGTAGCTCGACAACCCTTTTTGGGTCCTGGCTTGTTCTAGGATTTTCCGCCATTCTGTTCTGTTCCTTGCTTTGTTCTTCCAGTGGGTTATCTCAAGTGTTTTCAGATCTTGTTCCACTTGTTCCATGTATCTAAGTTTGGGTCTTCACTTTGACCTTCTCCCTACTGGTGTTTGCTTCATTATATGTTTTGGTGTATCGGTCTCCAACATTCGTTCAACATGGCCCATCCAGCGCAGACGTCCGATCTTTATGGATGTTATGACGTCGAGTTCGTGGTATGCTGCGTATAGTTCAAAATTATATCTTCTGCGCCATACGTCATTTTCTTTCACCCCATTATATATGTGTCTAAGAATTTTTCGTTCAAACGTACCTAATAAGTTCTCATCGCTTTTCGACAGTGTCCATGTCTCTGATCCATATATCAGGACCGGTTTTATCAGGGTTTTGTATATTTTGCATTTGGTTTTTCTCGTGATATTGTTAGATCTTAGAAGTTTAATGAGTCCATTATATGTTTTATTAGCAATATGTATTCTTCTCTTAACTTCTTCGCTGACATTGTTATCTGCGGTAACTAGTGAACCTAGATATGTAAAAAAATTTACGCTTTTGATGTTATAGTCTCCTATTGTCAGATTCTGTAGGTTTCTTTGGCCTGTCGATTTGCTGGCCTTCATGTATTTGGTTTTTATTTCATTAATATTTAGGCCACTGATTTGTGCCGCTCTTTCTATAGCATTAAATGCTTATATCATTTCTCTTTTGCTTCTAGCTATTATATCAACATCATTTGCAAATCAGTTTAATATTTAAATAAAATATAAATAAACTGTTTAAAGTATATTGATTTCGTTGAAATCATATATTAGAAGTATACCTTCTTACGTGCGTACAAAGTACACACACATTCTTTTTTTCTATGGCGTATAAATTCTTGATAAATCGTTGTTTTCTGTTTCCGCCTTATAAAGGGGGTTTTAGGGGAAAGCCCGAGGGTAGGAGCGACAAAAATTTTTTCTTCTTTTTTGCGTCATTTACAGCCAAATTCAGCTTGTTCGTATTTTTTAAAATATAAAATTTTGTATATATTCCTTATTTTCAAATAATGGTATGATGTAACAGCCAAATGAAGCGGTGGACAGTTTTCATGGTTGGTTAGACTAGATAAAGTGAATGACTGTTCGTAGCAAAACGAAAGTAAATAGTGAAATTTTTTACGGTTGTTATTAACATGCTTTCTGGTTTCCTGTAATAATCTAATAATAGGGCCGACAAGTCGTCAACTTAAAAAATCATTCCTTTGTACGTCAAACCAGATACTATTGCGGAAATAGTTGAAGTTTTATACTTTGTTGGTGTTTCATACTTGGATAAAAGCCAGACGAAAGACGTATCTTTATTCAAATGGCGTTTTTGTAGCTGAATACGAGTTTAAAGTTTTTGCTTCTGCATAATACCAAAGCAAATTGCTGGAACGTAACAATATTGTATTATATTAAATTATATAATGGAAGTGTTTTTTGAATATTAAACTATAAATTACAAATTAACATATTTATTAACTTTATATAAGGTAAGAAAAAGTAATAGTGCCCAAGAAAAGTTTAAGAAAAAATAAAATAAATAAATAATTACATGAGTAAAAGACAAAATAATTACACTTTTATAAAAAAAAGTAGGTACTTTTTGTAATACCACGTTTTTATTATACAGTGAGGACGTTTAGATCGGAATAAATTAATTTTCTCGAGAATGGGCGATTTTGGAGATAAATCCCAAAACAGGTCGATTTTTATTTTTAAATTATGATTTTTTGCCATATATCATACTAGTGACGTTGATATCATACTAGTGAAATGAAGAAAGCAGAAGAGATATGCGGAAATCTAACAGTCAGAAAACTAAACAAAAAGACGGAATGGTGGAATGCAGATATACAGGAAGAAGTGAGGAAAAAGAAAAAGGCATGGAAAAAATACAATAGTACAAGAGAAGAACAAGATAAAAAAGAATACCAAAAACACAGAAACATAGTGAAAGAACTAGTAAGAAAAGGAAAGAAAGAAAGTTGGAAGAAGTTCGGTGAATCACTAAACCAAAATTACAGAGACAACAACAGATGCTTCTGGAATAAAGTATGGAGCCTAAGAGGAAAGAACAGAAAAGATCTCAGAGGAGTAAAAGACAAACACAACAAACTAAAGACAAATACAACAGGGATACTAGAGGTGTGGAGAGAATATTATGAAGAGAAATATATGGGAGGGGAAGTGAAGAAATAGAGACAGAGAGAACCATAGATCAGACAGCAGCGGATAAAAACCAAATGGAAGAAATAAGTACAGAAGAATTGGAAGAAGCGATAAGTAGAATAAAAATAGGAAAAGCGAGCGGAGAAGATAAAATTGATCCCGAAATGATAAAATGGAAAGGGGAAAGAAGGAAAGAAGCGGTTGCTGGAAATAATGAGAGAAGCATGGAGAACAAACAAAATGCCGAGATGATGGGAAGAAAACTTACTGATCCCAATTCACAAGAAAGGAGAAGAATCCACCTGTGAAAACTATAGAGATATATGCCTCTCATCAGTAGTGTTCAAGCTATATACGAGAATAATAGAAAGAAGATTAAGAACATAGGTAAAAGAAAAACTTGAAGGCGAACAAACAGCATTCAGAGCCAAAAGGCAAACAGTTGACAACATAAGCATACTACGAAATATAATAGAAAAAAATAATGATCGGGGAACAAACATATATATGACCTTCATAGACCTTAAAGCAGCGTTCGACTCAGTAGACCGGAAATTATTGTGGAATACTTTGGAGGAGCTGGGAATAACGAGAAAACTATTAGAGATAATTAAAAAGTACGTACAGCAGAGTGGTGGGAAAAGTACAAATGGGAGGTAGCAGATCACTAGAATTTAGGATGAACAAGAGGATAAAACAGGGAGATAGCCTAAGCTCACTCCTATTCGTCATAATTGTGGATAAATTATTTAAAAATGTAAAAAGAAGAACAAACCACTTAAAAACAATAATAGGCTACACGCACCTAACACAAGTTATGATAGAAGGATTACTTGCAGACGACGTCGTTCTCTTAGCAGACAACCCGAGAAAGATGCAGCGACTAACTGATGTATGGACTGAGGAAATAGAGAAAATGAAATTAGAAATAAACATCAGCAAATGCAAGACGATGAAAATAGGTCAGCAGGAGCAGGAAATTGAAGGCGAAACACGAGTGTTCTGTAAAGGACAAGAATTGGAGAGGGTGACGGCCTACGAGTACCTGGGCACGATAATATCAAATGACGGAAAGCTAGACCTAGAAATTGCAAATAGGACAAAGAAAGCTACGAAAATATATTACGCGATTAATAATACGATATTGGGAAAACGGGAAATCAGCCAAGAAACAAAAATACATGTATATAATACAATTACAGTACCAACTCTACTATATGCAAGCGAGACATCCCAGCAAACAGGTTTGAGCCCAGTTACGTGATGATTACGTTAAATTTACGGCAAATTTCAACGAATACGTAACTCGGTGATTTATGACGGGGAAAAAACGTATTTCAGTGCCAAATCATTCACCTATATATTAGGGCTTCCTTTATACATGTTTGACATTAGAAATAATATAAAATCATAATGACGAATATAGTACATGTTTTTATAATAGGTGTGAATGTCGGTTACATCGCAAAGGTACGTTTATTTCACGTAATAATCACGAAACAGAATTAACTTCCTTTGGTTAAATTTTGAGAAATATTTTGGAAAACAAAATTTTACAACGGTGTTGGTTAGATACGTATCGCTTGAATTTTACTCACTGTATTTTATGGACGTCGAAAAATTAGATGTATTTCACGTAAAAGTAATGTAAATAATACCAATATTTAAACAAAAAGTTTATGATTTCGCTTTTAAAATCATTTAGCATAACTATTTCAATCCAACCTTGATTTGACGCTATTTTTTTCTTTAAAAGTATCACAGGAGCTAAAATGATGAAAGTATCACAGTTGAGTCTAATTTTCAAATCGCGCGCGGTGATGACGTACTACCAAGCTTTTCTCCTCCTTTAAATACTATCACGTGACCAAGGTACATGATTAACATAGTTGGTTCGAAAACTAAATTAATCGATTTATCGAATAATAGATACGTTTCGATAGGATTATTTTTTTATATTATTCTGGTATTGAAATAGATTTTTAGTAAGACCAATTAGTTAATAGTAGAAGAAATTTTAAAACAAAAAGAAAATACGTAATACTAATTTAAAGTAAGTAGAATATAGTTTAAAGTCAAGCGTCCACAGACCCGCATCGTACGCATCGTACGCAACGGATTTTAGTTTGACAATCGATAATGCGATCCGTACGATGCAGATCAGTGGACGCGGTTACATAAGTTTCTGTACAAGGCAAACTAAAATCCGTTGCGTACGATGCGTCCGATGCGTACGATGCGGGTCTGTGGACGCTTGCCTTAACTGTAATTTAAAAATAATCGATTTTTAAAATCGATTATCATAACCACTAATATCAGCTTCTTCTCACTGTTCTCACGTTCTCACCTTCTCACAACAAAAAGTGAAAGTGAAACGTGAAGAGCTTTATTTCCTTCGTTTTATTTTAGGCGAGTTTATTTATAATAATTATGTCTTCCGTATTAACGTTTACCTCACTGCTCGAGGGTTGAAGTGCCGATGATGCAATTAGAAAAAAAAACAAGAAAGTGTCGAAGTGTTCTCCTAGAAATAAAAAGTAAAAAGTGACCTGTGCACTGTGTACTGTGCCTGTGTTGTGTTTTGTGTTGGCAAATTTTTTAATGTGTCTTTAGGTCGGTACCATTTTTGGTTCATTATATTGCATAATAATAATTATACAAGACAAATGTTTTAAAGTCTCTAAATTCTATAAATAAATACATTGTTAAGGTGATACAGTAGCGATCAACAGGTTGCCAAAACGCGTTCCAAGATTGCGGCTATAATTTTGAATATTTTTTCGAGATATTTGGCATACGTATTCGTAATATAATAAAGAATGGCGGTACAGAGCCCAATTTGAAAAATATATTAATATGTGGAAATTACTCTGTAATTTAATACAATATTAAAAAACGAGCCTGTACCGCCATTAAGAAGAACAAAAAAATACACTTTCTTCAAATAAACTTTTTTATCCGATCCCTAGATTTTGTGTCATTTTGGAACTACTAAAATTTTTTATTTCATTAGTAGTTCCAAAATGACACAAAATCTAGGCATCGGATAAAAAAGTTTATTTGAAGAAAGTGTATTTTTTTGTTCTTCTTAATGGCGGTACAGGCTCGTTTTTTTAATA
The DNA here is from genome assembly GCF_917563875.1 of Diabrotica virgifera virgifera. Classification (NCBI taxonomy): domain Eukaryota; kingdom Metazoa; phylum Arthropoda; class Insecta; order Coleoptera; family Chrysomelidae; genus Diabrotica; species Diabrotica virgifera. The sequence goes on along the minus strand of NC_065446.1, from coordinate 96,022,080 downwards.
TTGTATTTAATTACAGAGTAATTTCCACATATTAATATATTTTTCAAATTGGGCTCTGTACCGCCATTCTTTATTATATTACGAATATGTGTGCCAAATATCTCGAAAAAATATTCAAAATTATAGCCGCAATCTTGGAACGCGTTTTGGCTACCTGTTGATCGCTACTGTTTCCTCTTAATACTTTATATTATGCTTGTTTTATTTATATCATATGAAAATAATTACGTGATTCATAAGTTAATTAAGGTCGAATTATTTACGTGAACCTAGGACGTATCTTTCACGTGAATACTAATATATACATTCCCTAAAAGATACGTTAATCAACACGTATTTGCAACGTGAATTTCCCGAAACATTTTATTGCTATTTAAGGTAAATAACACGTCTACTGAAGACGAGTTATTCACGTAATTTAAAGACGTATTTTCAATGTGACATTACAACCAAATTTTCACGTGAAATTCATGTAAGCAATTTACGTATATTGGTGACAAATGTACCCAAAATTCACGTAATTAACACGTCGGTCTGTTTGCTGGGATGGGTCACAAATAAAAGACAAGAAAGTGCCATAAATACAGCAGAAATGAAGCAGCTGAGAAAACTAGCTGGAAAGACGAAGATGGACAGGGCAAGGAACGAAAACATCATAAACGTGCTAAGTCAGGAACCAATAGAGAAAAAAATTGAAAAAAGAAAACTGAATTGGTTTGGACATATAACTAGGATGAACGAGAGCAGACTAGTAAAGAAGGTGACAGATGCCAAAAGACAGGGGAAAAGAAGAAGGGGCAGACCTAGAAAGGGGTATATGGAGCAGATCGAGGAAATCGGGACAAAGAGAGGGAAAACAGTGCAACAGATGAAGGAAATGGCACGAGACCGGAAGGCGTGGAAGAAATGGGTAAAAGATGGATAGGTGTTACCAAAGTCCGACGCTCTTATAGGGCATAAGGACAAAGAGAAGAAGAAGAAGAAATTATGATTTTTTGAAAAATTTTAGGTGTTTAGGTAGTCTGGAAGTATGCTTAAAATCGATTACAAGATTTCCCGGACACAGTGACAAAGTGAAGTATATAAAAACGTTTTAAAATCAAAGAGGTTCTGAAATTGTTTTCTTTCTGTGACTAACCCACAACTGATTGTAATAAAAATTATATTTTATGTTTGTTTTCGAAGTTTCGACTTTCACTCCGGAAATAGTTTCCAAAAAAGAAAGAAATTTTAAATTAAAATAAGGGGGTATTACACCTGGTGTTGTATATTGATATACAACTACATATTTGCAGTGCTAAGCCCAAAGACGGTAACTGATTTTTTATCGAAAATGAGATTTCTGTATTTCTAGGCTGAACAGGGTATTTTATTTACAAAGTCTTTGGAGTTGTAGAAGCATTATATTTTAAATAAAATTGCAATTTTGTTAGCGGTATCTACACTTTTCAATTAAAATACTAAGCCATTTGGCGGCAAATGTTAAATACTCTGGCGTTTTGACGGTATCTGCTACATTTGCCGTCCATATACCTTAGCATATTGCACTTACCGCTAATATACCTTCAAGAATGCTACGCCTATATTTAGAAACCGCCAAATCGCCTTAGTATTACAAAGTAAAATCGGCCTAACTTTACATGGTTAGATTATTGTGTTAGTTAAAAGAGTTGTGTTAGTAAAAGAAATAATTAGCGAGGATGGTAAGAACTTTTCGAGATTATTATATCTATTGAAATTTATTTTCATTTTTGTTTATAGTATGTATTTCAAGAATTAACCAATTATGTTGTCCTAAACAATATGATTCTGCCCCAAGTGGATGATTTATATCTTGAATTAGGTGGTAAGAGATTTTCATATTTAAAAAATATTTATTTTTTTTAATTAGGTTTTAAAAAATTAATAATATATCCACACGCTGTCCACAAACATTTTTAGAAAAAGTGACTTAAAATATTTTGTTTTTTTTTTTAGAAAATCAAGTAGAGTCGAGTAAGAGTTGAAACACGAGGTGAAACCACTGAAGACAATATTATAGAAAGAGAACAATTTATTGTAAATCAATTACAACAGGTGGAAAAAAATTATGTTCAGCCTGTACGTACAGGCGCAAGGTTTGTTTCATACTTAAAGTTTTCTATAATTAACCCTTTGTTGGTCGTACATGGGATTAGCAGTCCCATTGATTGCATTTTTTTTTTTTGTTTAAATACAAGCTATTATCATTGTTTAACTAGACAATGTCTAGTTATACAATGCTATTATAGATACGGGATTGTAGATTTGGAATATCTTTACTTAATCTCTTGAGAATCCTTTACCTAAGTTTTATAAAAAATGCTGGTTTTATTCCTTTAAAAATTTTCTTAAAAGAAAAGAGGCTTAAGAATAAACGAAGAGAAAACTAAATACATGAAAATAGAGAGGAAAAACAAAGATACAGAGGAAAAAAATTTAAAATCGCGAATTATAATTTTGAAATAGCCAGTAATTTTCAATACCTAGGAGTCACAATTAACAACAAAAATGAAAGAAATATAGACATTACCAAAATAATACAAGCGTGTCATAGAGCATATTATAAATACAAAAGTGTTAAAAAAAAAATCCGTGCTATAGATTTTTGAAATATACACTCCTTTGCATGTACTTAACTTACATTACCTTAATCTGACGATTTCGAGTTTTTCCAAAGATAGATTTTTTTTTCGGACCCCCCTTAACTAACTCTCCTGTATTAAGAGCCAATATATGGTAGAGGTACGTTTACGGCGTACAAGGTTTCTCCCCGTATGATAATCTGACGCGCTCGAGTAACTGCAAAAATCCCCGCTTGGGCTCCCCTACCACTAGGAATGTACGAGGTGTCACCGTTACTCAGTGGACAGTTAGGACAGGGCTCAAATTTAACGCACGCAAGAAACAAGCTCGACTTCAGTTTGCCCGAGAAGACGTCAGGTGGGCCCTTGGTCAATTGAGCAGACTTTTATTCTCTGATGAGAGTCGAATGTACTTGTATAGCAATGACATAAGAAAACGCGTCTATCGGAAACCCGGAGAACGATTTGCCAGTGCTGCAGTGTCGAAACAGTGAGCTATGGAGGTAGTTCATGTATGTTTTGGGATGGAATATCCTTAGAAGGAAAACAGAGCTTGTGTTCGTGTCCGGTGGCGATCGCGGAGGAGTTTGACATGTTTTTCAAGACCATGATGTTCCTTAAGCCGTTACAGCGTAGATGGGCCTTGCCAACACCAATATAACAACAATGGACCAACCTCCATTGAGTCCGCATATAAATTCCATTGAGCACCTACGGGATGAGCTTAAATGCAGGGTTCGGGTCCGTAATTCAGCAGCAGCGATAGTGGCGGAGCTAAAAAATGCAGTACATGAAGAGTGGGAAGCGATTACTCCGGAATCAGTCAGAAACTTAATAAGGTTATTAAAAGATCGCATGTAAAGTGTAATACAACGCAGGGAAGAATGTACTGAGTATTAATTTTGATTTTTGATGTTATTTTACTTTTACATTAATTACATAATGGCTTTCATTCATAACATATTTTCTCACATACCTACAATATTTTGTTGTCGTTGTTATGTTGTTTAATAACTAACTTTATAAAATATTGGTGTCATTGCAATAAAAATTACTTCTGTTAACAATATTTTACTTTTAGTTCTACATAATATAATATATATATATGTTCATATAATATATGTTCATAGACACTTGCCAAACAGTGTAGTCAAAAAATATAACTTATTTTACTTTTGAATCGCTTTTTTGCTCGCAAATTGCAAGCGTAGATTTGTCTTCGACATTAGAAATAGACGAGAGTTTTATGTTTTCTAATGCTCTTAAAACTGAAAATAAATCTGAGACTACTACTGAGCTATAACTAGAATTCTTAAAGCACTGAAGGGCTTCATATTATAAAATGAACAGTTACTTTATTATAGCGACAAAAATAAACGAACGCATAACTCTGCAAGAAGAACAGCAAGGATTTCGGACAGGAAGATCATGAAGGGATGCAGTTTTTGAAATAAGACAAATAAAAGAAAAGTCCCTGGAATACAACAAACCAGCATATAATATGTGCCTGATAGATTTGAAGAAAGCGTTTGATATAGTGAGAATTCGGGAAGCGATACATTTATTATATGAAAAGGGAATATCACTGGATTTACATAGTGACAGCTGAAAATGAAGATGACCTACAAAGATTAATTTAAGAATTCGAAGAGACCGCTCTCATATACAACGTGGTGATCTCAACAGAGAAAACTAAATCGATAGGGATATCAGCGGAACCGAGACGATGTACATTGGTCGTAAATAAAAAAATAATAGAACAAGTGATGGAAACGGAATACTTGGGAATAAAACTGTCAAGCTACGGAAAAGTGGAAGAAGAAGTACAAAAACAAGTGAACATGGTGAACAGAGCAGCAGGATGTCTCAACAACACAATCTGGAGAAACAAATACCTCACAATGGAAACGAAAACCAGGATAAAAAAACAAGAGCAGATACGGCGAAAACACAAAGACTGCTGGAAACAGCAGAAATGAATGTCTTACGAAAAATAACAAACCGAACTCTAAGAAACAGAGTAAAAGTGAGGATATACGAGCGAGATGTGGTATAGAAGAAATAAACATGTGGACCAAAAGAAGAAAAATAGAATGGAATCAACATATAGAAAGAATGACAGAAAATAGAATAGTACGAATGGCAAGAGACAAATCGCCAAATGGAAAAAGATCATTGGGACGACCGAGGAAAATATCGTCAGACAATGTCAATTGAGGCTAAAAACCGAAGTAAAACAGACATAGAACCTATTTATAAAGTAGGAAGAAAAAGAAAAAGAAGAACAGTTACTTTCAAAGTAAAGAGATATAAGTCTGAAAAGTCTGAACTTGAAACTAAGGTAGACATGTTGAAGAAAACAAATTAAAATACAAATTCGTTGGAGGTACCCTAGAATAAAATATAGAAGATGAAAAACAATAATTATAAAATTGAAATTGAGATTATCTAATCGAAACCACAACAAAGAAGACTCTCATTTGATTTGCAAAGGGAATAGGCCCAAAATTTCGGCTCTAATGCTATTTAAATGCATTCATTTTTTTCGAATCCTGAGAAAACTAAGTATTTTTGAAAACTTTAAACGCAGAATGAAAGATTACGTTATTACCGAGGGTAAAACGTAGAAAGTCCATGAAAACTTCTATAATGTTTATTTTAAAAAGTTACAGGGGTGAAAAAGAAGATAAAATTAGTGTGATTTTTTATTTCAAATATATCATTCAAAAGAAACTTTTATTTATTCTAAGGGACTTTCAACCCTCGGTAATAATGTAGTATTTCATTCTGCGTTTAAATTTTTCAAAAATATTTATTCGTTTTTTCAGGATTCGAAAAAAAAAATGAACATCATAGTCAAAGAGCTAGTGAACCCTCCGACTAACGGTCTTCCTGTAAGGCTAGAAATTTGTATAGTGATAATTCATAGCACACCAAGGCTAAAAACCATGACCTGGCAGGCATCAGCCCTGCACGTGTATCTACCAGGTGAACCGAAAAGTGCATAGTTTAGGGGAAACATAAACTTTCTCCTGTAAAGTTTAAATTTAAGTATGTGCTTGAGTAAGTCATTTAGAAGAAATGTGTACAATGACAGGCGATTCTGAAGAGCATAAGACATTGCCTGGCGAGGGGAAAGATTAGGGGTTTTTCCTAAAATTATTTTTTTTTGCATCGAACAAAGTTTTTTTAGGTTTTTTGAATCATTCCAAACAGAAAAGGTCTTTAGTGACTTTTCTCTTAGGTTAATAGTTTTTGTTATATAAACGATTAAAAATTTTGAAAATTGCGAAATCGTCCATGTTTAACCCTAAATCGGACATTTAACTAAAAATTTCAATGTTGCCAAGGTGAGTAGATATTCTTTAAACATTGATTGATGAAATCCCGAAGAGTTTTTTGCAATACAATATCGAAAACCCCTTTGTTTTTTAATTGCTAATCAAGCGGGCGCGACACTGTAGTACAGGGGTGGGCAAACTTTTTTTAGTAAGGGCCACAAAATGTTTTTGGTCTATTACCGAGGGCCGCAATATTTGTTACCTTAACATGTTCGAATTTATTTTTAACGTTTTACTAATTTTGTGTAACGGGAGGGGGGGGGGCGTTATTGTTTGAAATCAACCACATTTTTGTGAATTTGTTTGAAACTATGGTAGAAATATTCTATTTTTAAATTAAATAAATATATTATTCAGTACAATTCAAAGAATATTCATAAAATTTCAAGACCGAATATTGGAAAGTAAGCCAACGGTGACAAATTTTTACATACACCTTAAAAAATGGATTGTGCACTAGACATCAGAACTCGTCATTGAATTATATGAAACAAAAATTCAAAAATATTGTATTAGCTGATTATTATATCAGCCTCGAGTTTCTCGAGGTAACGCTGTAGAATTTTTTTAGTTTTAAAGATTTTTTGATATCACTCAGAAGTCAAAATAACGAAGTTTTTATGTAAAAAAGGGTGAAAATCAACATCATTATTATTCTTAAATAAAGAATATCTCGACAGCGTTACCTCACGAAATGTCCATGAAAAATTTCAGGTGGATCTGTCAAGTAGATTTTGATTTACATTGTCCACCGCCTTTGAAAATTCACGATGATTTAATCCTCTTGAATGAATAAAATTAATAATAGATGGGGCTGTACCGTCGCTCCCTTTAGTGAAATTATTCCGATTCGTTTTTTTTGCACAAACTTACTCAAAAAGAGGTCCTTATAACATATCCACAGGGTGCCAGGCGGTGCCGTGGTCGAAAAATTGTTTAAACCATTTTTTTTAAACAAATTTACAAAAAAAAATTTTTTCATTTCGAGGAAATCTTTTTTAGATAATTTGGGTCATTCTGAGCAAAAAAAGTCTCTTGTCTTTTTTCTCTAAAATTGATTGTTGTTGAGTTATACGTGATTTAATATTTAAAAAAATGCAAAAATTGCCATTTTTAAGGCTTAATAACTCGATTAAGAATTATACTATGAAACTCAGAAAGTGATCAAATCAAAGTTTATAACCCCTCCTTCAAGATCCTGAAGAAATTTTTGTTATTATTTTATTACAAAGCTGTTGCTATAGTCCAGGCTGTACCGTCGCCCCCGTTAGCGAAATTATTTCGATTAGATTTTTTTGCACAAACTTACCCAAAAAGAGGTCCTTAAGTATAACAAATCCACAAGGTGCCAGGCGGTACCGTGGTCGAAAAATTGTTTAAACAATTTTTTTAAACAAATTCACAAAAATAATTTTTTCACTGCACATTTTTTTTAGATAATTTGGGTCATTCTGAGCAAGACAGGTCTCTTGTGATTTTTCTCTAAAATTGATTGCTGTGGAGTTACATAGCCATTTTCGCATTTTTTAAATTTTAAATCGCGTATAACGACAACAATCAATTTTAGAGAAAAATCACAAGAGACCTTTTTTACTCAGAATGATCCAAGTCTGTGCAAAAAAATCTAATCGAAATAATTTCGCTAACGGGGGCGACGGTACAGCCTGGACTATAGCGCTAATTGTTAATAGTTAAAAATAACAGCTTTGTAATAAAATAATAACAACAATTTCTTCAGAATCTTGAAGGAGGGGTTTTAAACTTTGATTTGATCTCTTTCTGACTTTCATATTATAATTTTTAATCGAGTTATTAAGCCTTGAAAATGCCCATTTTTGCATTTTTCAAATTTCAAATCGCGTGTATCTCGACAACAAAAAATTTCGGAGAAAAATGACAAGAGACCTTCTTTGCTCAAAATGACCCAGATTATGTAAAAAAAAATGTTCGAAAAGAAAAAATTATTTTTGTGAATTTGTTTAAAAAAAATTGTTTAAACAATTTTTCGACCACGGCACCGCCTGGCACCCTGTGGATTTGTTAAAAGGTCCTCTTTTTGAGAAAGTTAATGCAAAAAAATCGAATCGGAATAATTTCGCTAACGGGGGCGACGATACAGCAGTCTATAATATTAGTTATAATTATTTAAATAACGTTGTCTACTTGCAAAACATGTTTTTACAATACCTGCTGATGGATTATGCAGTGGAAAAATAATAAATCATGTTCTTGAAATTGTTCATGAACGCAATCTTTAAGTTTTCTTAACATTTTAATATTTACTCCTCTTAAATTTGGTGCTCCGTCAGACACATACTAGGTGGTTACGGTTTAATTTAAAATTTTCCAAACAGTTCCTGACTACAAAAATAACTTCTCCATTTGTTGAAATTTCATGAATTTCATTGAGAGAGCCCACAAAACTCTGCAGGAAACCCAAGTAATTGCCCGCGTTATGTTGAAAATTTGCGGAAAAATCACCCGCTGCGAAAGTGTTAATAACTGCATTATCTATATTTAATTATATTAATGTTAACTTATTATATTATAATTATTAATAATAATTAAAAAAAATCTTTAAATGAAAATAATTCATTTTTTTCCGCGGGCCGCAAAAAATGTCTAAAGGGCCGCACTTTGCCCATCCCTGCTGTAGTATAAATTAGGACGTTTGAGTTTGCATAAATTCATTATCTCGAGAATGGGCAAATTTGAAGAGAAATCCTCAGACAGGTCGATTTTTATTTTTAAATTTGCACTTTTTGGCATTTGTATAATACTAGTGACGTCATCCGTCTATATGACGTAATCGATGATTTTTTTAAATGAGAGTAGGGGTTGTGTGATAGCTCATTTGAAAGGATATTTAATTCTCTATTCAGTAATATAAACCTTAACATAATTATTTATACAGGGTGTACAAAAAATTTTTTACTTCTTTTTGTCTAAATTAATTTAATAAAAAAAATGTTTTGTACACCCTGTATAAATAATTATGTTAATGTTTATATTACTGAATAGAAAATTAAATAACCTTTCAAATGAGCTATCACACAACCACTACTCTCATTTAAAAAAATCATCGATTACGTCATCACGCCCAGATGGATGACGTCACTAGTATTATACATATGCCAAAAATCCTAATTTAAGAATAAAAATCGACCTGTTTGAGGATTTCTCTTCAAATTTGCCCTTTTTCGAGATAATGAATTTATGCAAACTCAAACGTCCTCACTTACTCTACAGTGTCGCGCCCGCTTGATTAGCAATTAAAAAACAAAGGGGTTTTCGATATTGTATTACAAAAAACTTTTTAAAGAATATCTACCTGTCTTGGCAACATTGAAATTTTTAGTTAAATGGTCGATTTAGGGTTAAAAATGGCCGATTTCGAAATTTTCAAAATTTTCAATCGCTTATATAAGAAAAACTATTAACCTAAGAGAAAAATCACTAAAGACCTTTTCTGTTTGGAATGATTCAAAAAACCTAAAAAAAACTTTGTTCGATGCAAAAAAATAATTTTAGGAAAAACCCCTAATCTTTCCCCTCGCCTGACAAGGTCTTATGCTCTTCAGAATCGCCTGTCATTGTACACATTTCTTCTAAATGACGTACTCAAACAAATACTTAAATTTAAACTTTACAGGGGAAAGTTTATTTTCCCCCTAAACTATGCACTTTTTGATTCACCTGGTAGATACACGTGCAGGGCTGATGCCTGCCAGGTACTGGTTTTTAGCCTTGGTGTGCTATGAATTATCACTATACAAATTTCTAGCCTTACAGGAAGACCGTTAGTCGTAGGGTTCACTAGCTCTTAGACTAAAACATATTAATTAACTGAATTAATAATTTAAGCGATTACAAAAAATAACGGTTATCCAAGAACATTCAAAAGCCATCTCTAAGTTAATGATGACAATGTCATTGTCAACTAATCTCCATACCAGTGAGAATTTTACTACACGAAATTTGCAGTGTAAAGAAAGAAAAAGTAGGGATAGCCGTAAAATATTTGCGCTTACGGTCTTAAGCAGCACGTTTCAAAATTATAAAAATAAACCTATAGTAAAGTAAACTTTACCACCATTTCCATACTAACTGCTAATTTCATGAACAACTAGATCGTTTAAAAAAACATATTAAGCGCCTGAATTATAAGTCTGATGTTAAGCAGGATCAAACAGTTACTTAATGATATGTAACTAAGTGTGAGAACGTGTCCATCACTTTTTGAGCTGTTTTGATTAAAACATCCTCTTTCACATCAATCATGTAATGAGCTCCGTTTAGTTAACAGATAATGATGTGTGATATACGCCGAATGTTATTTTTAGATTTTGTTTTTTGGATGTAAAACTTCAGAATTAAGAAAGACTATTGAACCGCTTTTAACAGTCACATTGGAAATACGTCTTTATCAGGACCGGCGATAACGGGCCTGCAAGGGATGCACTGCAGGCGGGCGCCCCTGTTCGGGGGCGCCAAACTGAGCTTTTTGTTCTGCTGGTGCTATACAAAATATTAATTTAAAAAACCGAAGGGCGCCTATGCTAGTGCTGCAGGCAGGCGCCTTATACCCTAGCACCGGCACTGGTCTTTATAGGTAAAATTTTTGGGCAATAACTTTAAAATTGTTGTTTTTCTTAGTATAAAAGTATAAAATGTGCATCAGAAAAGAATAATTTGTAAGACCTCATACACTAGAAAGTCTGGCTTAGCATACCTGCCTAGAAAGCCTGAAGGGATCATTTTGGCCCCAAGTTCTTAAATCAATAAAAATTCAGTTTAAAGAAATTATATCAACTCTAGAGGATAGAATCTGATTTGATTTTTTAGTTTCATTGTTTAACACGTTCGCTGCCTATAAAAACATTTAGAACACCATACAGTTTGCAGTTTTTGAAATTTGTCACACATTGCCTTGTCACAGCCGTGGCATTGATTGGAAGTATGCTTTCCTTTACAAAATATTTGCAAGTGACATTTTTTTCGTTTTTGGATAGAAACAGTGCTGTTGTTGGTAGAACTGGTGTTGTTAAGTGTAGTACGTACCATATTTCGGGAGGCAAATTATGGAGCCCATAATTCTTCACACAGCCGAAGATTAAACTTACGAAGACTGAGTTCGCGTCCATCTACTTCTTTATAAATAATCCATGCATTTATTGCTCCTAAGTCAAGAGTATAATAAAACATGCGCATACACCATTGTCTTGTAACAACTTTCGTAGTATAAAGACACGCCATTTGGTCCTCTATCACACCAACCCCATATATGGTTTGTTTATAAAAATATACTGTTTCAGGAAGTTTTTTTCCACAGATAGCAACATCCACTGATTGATGTAACGAGCTCAACAAAATCACATTTTTATCACTCTTTCAGTGGTATTCAGTAAGTGTTATTTTTTATCGCTCTGGAATATAAGGGTAATATAAATATACAATTCTCTTTTTTTTGACACTTTACGCTTAGAAAATCTTTCTTTCTGTTGCGATTCAAAATACCCACAATACTTGTTAATTTCTTTTGCAATGCCTGGGCCAATTTCAACGAAGTGAAGTAGTTATCTATCACATTTTTGCATTTTCCCAGTTGATTTTCCATTATCCGCAAAACAACGTGTTCACCAACAATAAAAATGTATCTTTATTGCGTAAATGATCAGCACCAGTATAAGGGTCATTTATAATAAATAAACAACAAACATACATAAATATAACTTTACCCATCCGACAGGAATTTGAAAGAAAGGCTCGTCGAATTTCCGAGAAAATGATAATAACTTACACAGGGTCAATTTAGCCCCATCAGACTTCTATGGTAGATTTGTTAGAAATACCATTAATTAAAAAGGTACTATACATCGACCCATGCAACGAAGACTATTGTAACCCAGTTTTGGTTGAACTGAGATAATCGCGTTTGAAAATTTTTTCGTAAAGAGATCGCTCTAAGAAATGACGATATCTTTGGAAGAAATACGCCTTGCAACCTGAATTTTCTGTTATATTATAGAGAAAGTGTTTTAAAGGGTTTCATAGTTCAAAAATAACAAAAAACACATTTTTTTTACTAAATTTTGTAGACTTACTATAGTTTTCGTCGAAGCAATTAAGGAAAAAAACATACTTACTCTATACTTAGTAACAGTAAATGACGTTATCTTTGGAAGAAATACGTCTTACAAGTTTACATTTCTGGATTTCTGTTATATTATATAAAGGGTTTTAAGGGATTTCACAGATCAAACATATCAAAAAATAGTTTTTTTTGCTAAATTCTGTAGGCTAACTATAGTTTTCGTCGAAACAGTTAACGAAAAAATACTTATTCTAGACTAGATTTACTAGTAAGATTTATTGAAGCAAAGCAGTACTATTTAAAAAATTTTAATAAAACACATTTCTACAGGGTGTAACAAAAATACAGGTCATAAATTAAACCACATATTCTGGGACCAAAAAAAGTTCGATTGAACCTAACTTACCTTTGTACAAATGTGCACCTAAAAAAGTTACAGCCCTTTGAAGTTACAAAATAAAAATCGATTTTTTCCAATATATCGAACACTGTTTGAGGTTTCTTATTGAAAACGAACATGTGACATTCTTATTATAGGAACATCTTAAAAAAAATTATAGTGAAATTTGTGCACCCCATAAAAATTATATGGGGGTTTTATTCCCTCAAACCCCCCAAACTTTTGTGTACGTTCCAATTAAATTATCATTGTGGCACAATTAGTTAAACACAATGTTTTTAAAACTTTTTTGGCTCTTAGTACTTTTTCGAAAAGTTAGTTTTTTTTGAGATATTTTGAATACTTTGTCAAATCCACCACATTATTGTGTACTGTTAAGTACGATTATCGAGACCTAGTAATAATATGAAAATTTATTTATAAATTACAGTTTGAGGTATATTTTGAACCATATTAAAAAAGAAGCCACATCTCGATAAAAGGTGCCCTATCTGAAAAATACTAAGAGGCAAAAAAGTTTTAAAAACAATGTGTTTAACTTATGGTACAGCAATAGTAGTTTAATTGGAACGTACACAAACATTTGGGGGGTTTAAAAACACAAAGCCCATATAAAATTTTTATGTAAACATATTAAAAAAGAAGCCGCATCTCGATTAAAGCTGGTTTATCCAAAAAATACTAAGAGACAAAAAAGTTTTAAAAACACTGTATTTAACTAATGGTACCACAATAATAATTTAATTGGAACGTACATAAAAGTTTGGGGGGGTTTAAGGGAAGAAAACCCCCATAAAATTTTTATGGGCTGCACAAATTTCACTATAATTTCTTTTTAGGATGTTTCTGTCATAAGAATGCCACATATCCATTTTCACTAAAAAATTTCTAATAGTTTTCGATATATCGAAAAAAATTGATTTTCATTTTGTAACTTCAAAGGGCTGTAACTTTTTTTTGTGTGCATATTTGTACTAAGGTTAGTTAGGTTCAATCGAACTATTTTTGGCCTCAGAATATGTGATTTAATTTATGACCTGTATTTTTGTTACACCCTGTATAGTTAATCGGAATAACTAAACTTAGAGTCTTACTAGAGAAAACTATAGTAAGTCAAACAGTTTGACTCAAACTTGCAATACTAGGGTGGTCCGATAAGTACTTAGCCTCTCCGCCATATGGCGCCATTGTCCCAAGAGAAATGTACCATCGTGTAATACATTCTTGTAGACGGCCTATGGAAAAATGTCAGCCAAATCCGACACTCGCGGTTAGAGAAAACATAATACTTCAGCTGGCGAGCTGCTAGACAATTGACAGTCTAGTCAGGATTTGACGGGCAATATTTGAAAAGCATATTTAAAATAAATATAATATTTAAGACAGTAAATAAAAGATCCCATTCGCTTGTTCGATTATTTATATAAATGAAATTCAAAATATGCTTTACCTAATACCTAATTGTAAAGCATTAGCAATATTTTAAATAAAAAACATCAATGATATGTATTAGTAGTTATATCACAATGGGAATGTATCAATTGTACAGCATTGTTTTGAATTTATTTATTAGAAGGTTGTTCAAACGCCAATTTTGAGTTTTTTCTTAACCTAATTTCCTTTGTTTAGTAATATTTTTATTGCGCAAAATATTTCTATTTTCCTCTAGTACTATTTTTGATGTGCTTCCTTCTGCATTTAGCACAGCTTCAATGAACGGTTAAACGTTTTGTTTCATTTAATTCTGTCATTGAGGAAATTAGATCAATGTGAGCACATATCAAGCCAGTTTTTTAAAGGTAATTTTTCTTTGTCTAACTTGGCATCATGCATTATCACCATCTTCAGTTACCTTAATATGTTAACTAAATCCAGTATTTTGAATTTCTCTATAAAATAATTAACCATAGGATAGTTATAAATTATAGTAAAATAACCATATAAAAGTTATATCATTACCACATTAAAGAACAGTCCAAAGGAAAATAGAAATATTCCATATAATAAAAATTTTCTTAAACGAAAGTGATTGTTTTCAGTTAAGAGAAAACATAAAAGGGAAAATTATTGTTTAAACAAACCTTCTGTTAGAGAAATTCAAAATACTGGTGTAAAATTGCTAATTCCCCAATAACTATAACCTATAGCATAGGCGTATCGTATACATAATATACATAACGATGTTTTTTTATTTAAAATATTGCTAATACTATATAAATATATTTTGAATTTCATTTATATAGATAATGGAACAAGCGAAGTAAGGTCTTTCATTTATTACTATGTTAAACTTAATGATATGTATTAAGTGTTTATGCTTTTCAAATTGCCCGCCAAACCAGAAGCTCGCCAGCAAAGTATTAGGGTAAGAACATAACAAGTAAGTCGAGGTGGATGTGTAGGTCGCGGTAGATGCCACTAGTTAAGTCGCGGTCGATGTCGACAGCACATAGCAAGGAGATCACCTGCGCTGTCAGTCGAGCTAGAACCACTATCAAGTGAAATAGTTTAATGAAATTTGAATGACAAAAAGACTGTGTTTTTGCGATGTTGTGTCAGTCAAGTGATGATAGTGATGAAATGTCAGCTGTAAATAATCAGATCCTCCTTTATATTTCAAAAATTTACTGAATTTAATTACTTTAGAAAACCAAAAATAAACTGAATACAAAAAAGGGATTATATTATAAAAAGTATCAACTCAGATAGCGCAGTTAATGACAACTTGGCTTCGAACGGACCAATCACAGAAAAGCATCCTTGTAGGCCGCGCAGTAGACATTTATTTATTTATTTATATTTATTTATAAAAATCCAAACAGGTCCTAAAACCTTTTTACATGGATAGTTATAATCATAAACTTTATATAACAAATATAACTAATATATACAGTCATTAGCACAACTATTGATAGTCAGATATAGAAGACTTTAACACAAAAACAGCTAGACTAATAATGATATCTATTATCCATCTACTAGTTTAAAGTGCTCTTGCACTATATGTCTATAGCAACCAACTGACATTGTAAAATCAATGTTTTTTACTAAATTTATATTGTTCGCTAGTTTCAACATGGCCTCTAGAGGAGAGCAAACAGATGTTCTTATTTTTCCAAACAACAACTGATATCTCGTTGCTTTTCGAGGAACATTAAATGGTATCCGCATTCGTAAATCAATTGTACCTGAAATATTATTAATTATTTTATATAAAATCATTGCCATTACAAATTTGCGCCTACTAGTCAAAGACAAAACTTCAAATTCTTCCCTTAGCATGGTTGATCTTATGGTTCCATAATCAGGCCATCGATGATGTTTTTTGAAATACAAATAACGAAGAAACTTATTCTGAACTTTTTCTAGTGCCTCTAAATGTACTTGAGGTTGTTGTCCCCAAATAATGGAACCAAATTCTAATATTGGTCTAACTAAAGTATTATATAATATTTTTATACCCTTAATACTAGTAAAATCGCAAGTTTGTCGACATATAAAACACAGCATACGGTTCGCTCGTTTTGCAGCTTTACCAATATGTGTAGCAAATGACAGTTGATTATTATAAATCAAACCCAAATCCTTGACCTCACTGGTCCTTTTCAAAACATTCAGTCCTATTAAATAATCAAATACTATTGGTTCTCTTTTACGGGTAATAGACATAACGTAGCACTTATTTATATTGAATTTGATCTTATTATTGTCACCCCATAATAAAATGTTCTCAATATCCCTTTGAATCATTACGCAATCCCTAACAGTTTGAATTATTTTGAATAACTTAAAATCATCTGCAAATAATAAGTAATCTGAATACTGGATGACTTTTACTAAATCATTTATAAACATTAAGAACAAAAGTGGTCCAAGATTAGACCCTTGTGGTACTCCCGAGTTAGCCTTAAATTTACCAGAAGTATTTCCATTGTGTTTTACAACAAAACTTCTATTCTGCAAATAACTTTTAAATAACTTTATTAAATTATCAGATAAGCCAAAATTACACAACTTTCTTAAAAGAACATCGTGTTTTACTTTATCAAAGGCTTTTTCGAAATCCGTATACACTACATCCAATTGCAATTGTTTTTCTAACGCATTGTTTGCAGACTCGGTGAATGAAATAAAACTTGTGTTTATCGAGCGACCCGACATAAAACCATGTTGATGATCATTAATACTATTTTTGACGTGATTATATACATGAGCATGCAATATTTGTTCGAAAATTTTTGATGGAGCACACATAATAGCGACTCCTCTATAATTTTCAATATCTCTTTTGTTACCCGCCTTAAATATTGGAGTAATTGAAGATAGTTTCCATTTTTCTGGAAATTTTGAATAAGTTATTATTAGATTAAAAATATGTAATAATGGTAACTTTAACCACTCTTGGCATGCCTTTAAAATATACGGGGGGATGCCATCTATACCGGTAGCTTTCTTTGGTTTCAGCTTTTTGACTGCATTATCATAATCTACGCTTGTTATTGATGGTAAATTCAAAACATTGTTATTACTAATAATATTTGTAAAATTAGTGTTATAGCTAGAAATGTCGGTAGAATAAACAGATTCAAAATATTTCGCAAACTCATTAGCAGTATCACTCTGATTTATTTCTTTACCCCCAAAATAAAATATTTCTGTTTGATTAGACTTAGAATTCTTATTATTAATGAAATTCCAGAAATTGTTAAACTCATTTTCTATATTTTCCTCAATTTGCCGTATATATTTCCTGCGCTCTATGTTAATTAATGATTTCAGTTTTTTTCTGGTCTCTATAAATTGATTGTTAAAATAAATTGAAACATGTATTAACTTTCTAAAATTATTTTTTTGTTTGAGCAACTTTTTGATATCAGGCGTAAACCATTTCGGAAAATTAGAATAATTCTTGTAAATATTATATTGTGGTACAGATCCTTCAAATATATTAAGTACTTTTGAGTAAAAGATATCTAGAGCTTTATCTACCTCTATTTCCTCTGTTACAGCTTCCCACGTCATATTTCTCATCAAATCACACATCAAATCAAAATTTGCTTTTTTAAAACTAAAACTATTACCAACTAACTTATCTGTTTGTCTAAAACTTGATACTGTAAATGAAAGTTGAATTTCCAGAGATGGATGTAATCTATCTTCCTTTACTAACGGTAACTGCTCTTGACATACCTTACAACTATTTATATTATCTGCAGATGCTACTACTTGATCTAAAGTTTTGCCCTGCCAGTTTTTTACATTGTTATAAAGCAAAAATAAATTAAAATTTAAAAACTCAATCCATGTAACACGTGACATCCATGTAAAACACACTCATTTTATTTTCAAAAGCATCGATGTAAACCTCCTGGATGGCATCGCGCTAAACCTCCACCGCGACTTACCTGCTCTGTTCTCTTTCATTCAGTACAATGTGTTTGTTTTACATGGATGTCGACATCGACCGCGACCTCCACATCCACCTCCACCTCGACTTACTTGCTATGTTCTTACCCTTAGTGTTCTCTAGCCGCAAGTAAATCCGACTCGTAGTTTTGTTTTGACCGCGTGTATAAGCGGGCGTGTTTGGGGATTTTAGAAAAATGACAAAAGAACAATATCAGTCGGTGATTCGACTCTTCTTTTTAGATGGGAAATCCCGCAGCCAAATCAAAGAGTGCTTGAATTCTGTAAACGGTAACTCTTCTCCTTCCATGCAAACCACCAAAAATTGGTTTAACGAGTTTCAACGTGGTGTTTCGTCGGTTTTTGATAAGTCACTCCCAGTTGCCCCGAAAACGGCTACCACTGAGGATGACGTGAAAGAAGTCGACGATCTCGTATTAGTATACCGCGAACTGAAGCTTCGTGAGATAGCTGAGACAGCAGGCATCTCAAAAGATGTCGTTGGTCATAAAATTTTGGGCATAAAAAAGATATAGGCGCGATGGCTGCCGCATTTTCCAACTCCAAACAATAAACGCAACCATGAGACCACTTCGGATCAATGTCTTATGCTGTTTAAGCGTAATACAAATGAGTTTCTATGTTGTTTCGTAACCTTCGACTAAACACGGTTCCACTGGTATACACCAGAAACCAAGGAATAGTCGATACAGTGGACGTCACCCCGTGAACGTGCTCCGAGGAGGGCGAACACTGTCCAATCGGCTGGAAAGGAGATGGCCACCATTTTCTGAGATTCACAATGTGTGATCTACATCCACTTCCTGGAAAAGGGCAAAATTATCTCAGGGTTTTACTATCCCGCATAATGGGCCCGATACCACGCAGAATTTCAGAAAAAAAAACAGTCCCAATTGTGGAAGAAAAAACTCTTTCACCAAGACAACCTCCGGCTCACATCTCCGCCATTGCCATGGATAAATTGGTCGAATTGGGCTACAAATTGCTGTTCCATCCAACATATTCTCCAGATTTGGGCCAGTACGACTTCTTATTGTTTCCAAATTTAAAAAAGTCACTCGCCGGGCAGAAATTTAAATCGAATAAGGAGTTCATCACCGCCACGGCAGCCTACTTTGCAGACCTCGAGAAAAGCTATTCTTCAGACGGGTTAAAGAAGGTGGAGCATCGCTGGTTCAAGTGTATCGAGCTAAAAGGAGACTACGTTCAGAAATCAATCGCCACTTTTCCAAAATTTCTGTTTTTCTTTTGAAGGCTAAGGACTTATCGGACCGCCCACGTACCTTCCGCTGTTTCTTGCAACGAAGACTACAGTAACTCAACTTATTATAGTCTTCGTTGCATGGGTCGATTTAATAAATTTAGTAAACAATAATTTTTTGTGTTAAATAAGGCTTTGTATCATAATATTATTTAAAGTCAAAAAATATAAAATTATTATTGCCTCGACTAAAAAAACTACAATAACTTCAAATCGCAACAGGGGCCAAATTGGCCCCTCCGACTTTCTAGTGTTAAAGGTAGACAGAGATATGTTATTATTAATTACTTATTATTTCTCCATGTAACTGCATCAAGAAATTAATTATTGAAGTTATACTTCTTTGGGCGCGATTGGGAAAATGTTGAGGGTGAATTTTTGTAAAAGTCACAGTATGAAGTACATACGCGCCCACTCACAAGATGAAGCTAGAGTTGCTAAATATTTCAAGTTACGTATGTATCATAATATATTTATTTTGGATTTGTCTTCGTTGAGAATAGGATAATTAGTATTAAAATATGATTAAGATTAAGAAAATTAAAAAATTTGTGTAGAAAATTTTTAGAAAATTTTATAAAATTTTGGAAAATTTTTAGATTTTTTACGATTCATCATGGAAAAAGCAATTGCGGGGAGGCTATGGAGGGCTTGCGGGGGTTTATAAAAAATGACGTATTAACGTTATTTTTACAATACAATTATTAAATTGTTTAGGATATATTTTTTATTTCGTTGAAATCATAATAATATTAATAATAGAAGTAAAACTTCTTACGTGCGTACAAAGTAAACACACCCTTTTTTGGGGAAATTACTTTGACAGAGTATTACTTTGACAGACACCTTTTTTCATGAGAGTTTATTCATTGTCCCAGGCATGTTGATATTGTCATTTTCATGATCATTTTTCAGTGCGTAACAAATGATAGGAAAAAGGGTAAGTCCGTGATAATACACATTTATGACATTAAATTCTAACACGACATTTTAGTTAAATCTGACAGTTGTCACATTTTATTTTCAATTTGGAATAAAAAAAAAAATCAAATGTGTTCCTTGCATTTATAAAATGGTATTTTCTTTGATTTGTATAGTCTTATAAATTATACAGATTATATTTGTAATATTATGATCTAATTAAAAAAAATATTTTTTTATTATGGCGCCATCTATCGACAACTAGAATAACTAGAAGAAATGTTATAAAAATGTCACCGACGAAATGTAATCACCGACGTGCCTTTTTTTCTGTCACATACAATTTAATGCGTTAGAAAGAAATCGAAAAACTGTGACGCACTGAAAGATGATCATGAGAAATACTGTATATCTGTGATCTACCGAAGTTTCTGTTTTTGATGTATGTTTCACGCTCGTTTATCCTGAGACTTAAGTTCTTTTGCAGTTTCTCCCACATAGAAATTATTGCATTCACAGGGTATTCATAGATGCAGTTCTTTGATCTTTGTTGTATGTTGCTTGGTTTGGTTTTGGTCAGATTAGAGCTCAGTCTATTATTTGTTTTGAATGTAGTTGTAATGTTGTACTTATTTTATATCCTTTTTAATTTTTCCGATAAACCCTTTAGATATTGTATTGTTGTCTTTTTTTAAATTCCTTCTTGTGGGTTAAAAAACTTCCTCAAAATAATGAAGAAATATATCACACTCCATCCAACCATTCGTAGTAGCAGCATAAGTTGTTCCAGGAAAATCTTCCCCTTCAGGAGCGACCCATTCGTCCCAAATGTTTTTCTCTTGTAAATTATTAAGGGAGGTGCTTTGTAACCAGCCGCATTTCCTGCCATCAGTACTGTTATTTTTCCCTAACAACTCCTCCTGTTGTTCTCGATGCTTTGGCTCCTTTTTTACCAACCAACATTGTTTTAGATGGATCCATACAGAATCCCGTCTCATCCAGATTCTATATTTGGAAGGGTTTGTTACTAACATCTTATTGCTCTAGAGTATCTTTCAATAGATTAAAATACAGATTGATTTTGGAATGGATCCATACATCTCTTTCGCGCGTATTCCACAGACTGTGGTTTTTTGATTGACAGTGAATGCCTCTTCCGGAATCCTAGAAACCAATCTTCGTTAGACACACCGCCTTTGAATGGAGTCTTCATCTTATTTTGATTTATATAATCTCCTACAATTCTCAATACTTCAAATCTGCTTAGTCTCCAGCCCCATTTTTCCAAGATCTTAATGCCTTCAGCCAACTTGACTTCATCACTGTACAGTATGGCGGTGCTTCTACCCATGGTCTTGCTTTTCAATCCACGAATACCTCCTCTTCGACGAGCACTGCGTGTCATTTGCGGTATATTATATTTCTTACTGGCTGCGTAGCCAGTTATAAGCCCGTTATTTATCTCGTCCAGAGCTCTATTCCGAGTTTCTTGAGTGTAAGATTTAGCTCTATTGCTTTTTTTTATATAGATACGCACCATTTCAAAAACAGACTAGTATTGTACTGAAAACAAAAACTTAGTTTAGCATTAATTCGCCGCTTAAAATATTTAGGGAGAAGTGTATTGCTACACACTTGCCCCTCAAACACTTGCCCCTCAAAGGGACAAGTGTGTACCAAATGTGTTGCTGCTCACTTCGACTAAATAAATACTACACACTTTCCCTCGTCAAATTTCATAAGGGGTAAGAGTGTAGTACGTGTTATCTTCTACAACTGATACAATTAAAACTAACCTATTTAACTTTAAAAGGCTTTGTTGCTCGCCTAGTTATACAAGAAATTCAATTAAAACCATAAATCACTGTGAGGAGAACGATGATTATAAAACGTAGTAAAAAAATTTTAGTAGGTATTATAGTTGAAGCACGCTCGATCAGGTGTCGAATGATATCACGGTAATGGCGTTACTAAAAATGGAATTGCGCCCTCTGTTGCTTAGAACGCTACTCTTACGTATTCTGTCTAACGTTCAAAAGATTGTGCCACTCGCAAACAATAAATAATTTAGAAACTCTAAGCTACAAACACTCTTGCCCCAGATACAGACTTACCCCACTTCACCGTAATACCCTTAAATTTTTAGTTCCCCCAATTAGACCCTTTTAATTGATAATTAATAAATTATAAAAATATTGTTTTGAAGTTGCTAATTAAAGCAAAATTGCATGGAAACGATCCCAATACTAATATTTCCACTTAAATTTCAAGAGCATTTGAATTGCCTCGACAACCCTTAGGGGTTAGAAAGGTACAGATGATTGCCAATATCCGAAACGCAGAGATACCGGAAGCTGGAAAGGGACCGCTAGTACACCGATCTTTAGAAAAGCTATTAAATATGCCTGAATGAACTGGTACATCAAGGTAAAGAGAATATATTAGGATCACTGGGGTGAAGATAATTTAGATCAAAATCGAGAAAATAAATACATACACATATCGCCCATATATGTAAATAGACTAGGGAAAATAAAAACACCGGAATAAATCGATTTTTAAATATAGCACTACTTATCGACTTACAACTTTTTGAGTTCTGTTCAGGATGACTTCAGGAAAAAAGTCTAAAATAGAAAAATGGGCGGAAATGCAAAAGTGGATAAACATGTCAAAATCAGTATATTTAACCCATTGTGTGTGTTTGTGTTTTATTGGCACTGGTTTTAGCAACCAACTGGCCAGAATTAAGGGTCAAATTTTGTTATTCGGGGATTTTTGGGGTAATCTTGAAATATCTTGACTAATAATGAAAACTCTAATAGTTGTTAAGGTACCAAGGGTATTATAAGGATAATTCCGCTTGAGGTCAATGGTGTATTTACCGAGGGTCTTCGGCCCGAGGGATATACGTTGACCGAAAGCGTTATTACTATAATACCCGCGGTGCCTTCAATGTTTAATGTCCGATTAAATTATTCTTTATATGCAAAAAATTTGAATGAATTTTGAATTAATTAGTTTTCAAATAAGTACATTTACCAGAAATAGTCGTAACGTAATTGTGGTATAGTTTTACTTAGATTTTTATTTGTCAACTTGATAGTATTTAACTCGTTATTTAAATTTAATAGGCTCTAGCGTTATTTTTCAATAACACGCCCTTGGGCGTTATATCGTACTTACTAGACTTCGAAATAATGTCATTATTTGTCAAATAATAAACCAGTTAAACTACATAATTTATTAATGACTATTTCACTAGAATATTTTTAAATGATAAAACGTCATAGCAACGCCACGTTTCCTACTGACAAAACTCCTTTCTGCCTGTCAGGGCCTATTTTACCACTAGGCCCGAGAGGCACCTGCCTCGGGCCCGTATTTTAATGGGGCCCGGAAAGATAACCAAAAAACATTTTTATTACAATAACAAAATAAATTTTCAAAATTCGTTCATTTTACGAACAGGAAATGATAACAATAAGAGTTATAATTAAACAATGTTTAATTGTTTAAGGGCATATGCGCAAAATGTCGCCTGTCAAACTGCTCAATGTGTTTTAAATGTACTTATTCTTTTTTAAGTATTTCAGCAGTATTCAGCAGTAACGTAATATAAGTATTTCAGCAGTCTTATATCGTAGTGGTCAAGTCCTGCTGCCTGCAGGCAATCGAAAAGTGTATCATGTTGACTCGGTCGAATGCCTTCTCGAAGTCGATGAAACAAACGTTTATGTTTGTTTCATCGACTTCGAGAAGGCATTCGACCGAGTACAACATGATACACTTTTCGATTGCCTGCAGGCAGCAGGACTTGACCATTACTATATAAGACTGCTGAAACACTTATATTACAATCAAGTAGCCTCTATCCAAATTGGAGACAGTCGTACTGAAAAACTGCCGATAAAACGTGGAGTACGACAAAGTTGTGTTTTATCACCCACCCTTTTTAATCTGTACTCTGAAGAAATCTTAAGGGATGCTTTGGATGACAGACAAGAGGGAGTAAGGCTAGGCGGAGAAGTAATCAACAGTATTAGATACGCTGACGATACAGCCATTCTTGCTGAAAATTTACAAGATCTTCAGACACTACTAAATCTAGTCAGTGAAGCAAGCTATCGGAGAGGCCTTAAAATCAACATTTCAAAAACAAAGTGGATGGCAGTTGGAAAGATTAATATAGATCAAGGTCAGCTTTCTCTTGATGGAGAGGAGTTAGAACGGGTAAATCATTTCAAGTACCTTGGCAGCTGGTTAAATGTAAATTGTGACTCCGATGAAGAGATAATAACTAGGATCGAAATATCACGGAAGGCTTTTATGACCTGGAAACCAGTTTTATGTAATAGAAACCTGTCGATGAATATTCAAAAGAAGGTGCTGAAATGTTATGTGTGGTCTATCCTATTGTATGGTTGTGAGACATGGACGTTAAAAACCACAATGATAAACAAAATAGAAGCATTCGAATTGTGGTGCTATCGACGAATCCTAAAGATATCGTGGGTTTCGCACACTTCCAATGAAGGTGTTCTTCAAATGATGAATTCGGAACGTCTGGTCATAAGCATTATAAAGAGGAGAAAAACAGAATACTTCGGCCATATAATTAGAGGACCTAAATACCATCTGCTTCGCCTTATAATACAAGGAAAAGTGGAGGGAAAGAGATGGATTGGTCGAAAGAAACTTTCATGGCTGCGTAATATTAGACAATGGTGTGGCTGCACAGTAAAAGAATTATTTCGCGCAGCAGCCGATAGAGAGAGATTTCAGGAAATTGTAAACATGATGACGGCCAACGTCTGAATACAGACACGGCACCTAAAGAAGAAGAAGATTCTTTTTTTGAATTATGAGAAAACTAATAGATAAGTATTTTTGAAAAATTTAATCGCAGAATGAAAGACTACAGTATGACCGAGGGTAGAAGTCTTTTAGAATAAACAAAAAGTTTTTTTGAATGAGATATTTAAAATTAAAAATCACACTAAATTTTCTCTTTTTTTATCCCAGTAACTTATTAAAACAAACATAGGAGTTTTCAGGGATTTTCTACCCTCCGTAATATTTCATTCTGCGTTTAAATTTTTCAAAAATAATTATTAGTTTTCTCAGAATTCGAGAAAAATGAATACATTTAAAACACACTGAATATTTTGACAGGCGACATTTTGCGCCTATGCCCTTAAATATATATATTATTTATCGTTAATAAAAATTTAAATTTCTGGTGCAACTATATTTTTATTAATTAATTAATATTATTTAAAAAAGTTATTACTATTAAATTATATTTAGGGGCCCGAAAATTGTGTAGTGCCTCGGGCCTGATTTGAAATAAAATAGGCTCTGCTGCCCGTGATTTCTCAGCGACAAAATTATGATAGATCCGTCACAAAGCTGTCTGGTAGTTCTATTGTTGTCAGTTTGACAAACGTCATTGAGGCGTAATCAATTTTGGATAGACGAAAAATCAAGATGTGGATGCCAGTCAGGTAAAGAAATCAAAAAATTGGTATCGGAAAATGTCCCATTGAACACGCAGAGGTCCAGAAGCTCTATTTGGACCAAATTTTCGGAGTTCCTACGGGTGAGAAATTTTACTCTTGAAAGCAGGGGCGGCCCGTCGGGGTAGGCAAGGTAGGCTCCCCCTAACCTCTTCAAATGTACAATACAATAATAAATTATTTATTAATACAAATTACTTTTTCAAAATTGTAATTTTTAAATTTTGACACAATACGTAAGTATATAAAATAAAAAAGCTACTTTTTAATTTCTTTTCGAAGTTGTAATTATTGTACGCTCCTCGTAGTAGTGCTAATCACTTCTCTTATGGCACTACCCTATAGTCAGGCACTTTTCAAATCCGCCTAAAGAACAGAACAGAATGATATGCGTCTCTCATTCTAAGTTATGCTAAGCACAGCGCTGTAACTGTGGTTTTCTAGCCCTTGTCTAGCCGTAGTGGACGAGAATTTCCGGGAACTTTTTGGGGATAGCTTAGGCTACATTTTTTGCGCCTTCGACATTGGTTGTCTCGAGCTGCATCTCGGGATAGCCAATTGTATGATTTAGGATCCTAACTACAAATACTGAAAAAACTAAAAGTGCGAATTTTGTCATGAAATTTGGTACGTGGGGTTAGAATAATATTTGGAACAACTTTTTCAAATAACTTTTTCCGATATCTCTAACGCGAAGCAAAATATCGAAAATTCGCCCTGTTTGTAGATTCGCAGCGTTTAAAATTTAAATTTGAGTTGACTATGACTATTTTGACTACCTTAAAAAATGTGAACCATCACACTTGCTTAACTGCAAAATTTTAAATCTGTATTTATTTTGATAGCCGCAATATAGGGGTGGCTTCATCTTAAATGCGACACACTGTGTATATAGGTACCTGTACGGGTATATAATATTATGTATATGTAGAGTATAGATATTTATAAAGGTATATGTGTCGCCTACCCGCATACTGAGGTCACGAGCCGCCACCGCTTGAAAGACATACTATCATAACGGTACTAGCAAAAATTCTCGAGGATTATGTCTTTAACATGAAAAAAGGCAATGGCGAAGACTATAAAGATTCGTCTGTAAAGTCAATGTGGAATACTACAGCAAAAATGGTGTAAGAAAAATATTTTACGGAGTACGGCATAAAAATCGACCCTTTCACAGATATATCTTTCAAATGTGGAAGATTGGCCAGAGATACCAAGCGGAGGCAGCTTCAAACTGTTCAAGAAAAAAAAATCAGTTCAAAATTAATATCCACCGAAGAACTATTAAAAATCATCCAAAGTTTTCACCTTTGCTCATTTGAACTTGCTTGGAGAGGCAATGAGGCCGTAAACTGCAAGATTCATTTTTTCCATAAGGAATTTGTTGTTATGGGAGAATTTACGGGCCCAATTGAATACAACAGTATTTTTTCAAAACAAATCAAGGCGGTTCGAAAAGTTTGGCAGGCAGCAAATGGCTGGTAAGAAATTCATCAAACGAAAAAGTATGCCCAGTTAGACTATTTTTGAAATTAATGAAAAAAGGGGACCAAAGATTTTATCAGACAGACTCTTTCTTACCGTTCACCTCAATTGGAAGGGTGGATCTTGGTTAAAAAACTGCTCACTCGGAATCAACACCATGGACAAAAATGTAAGCTGGAAAAATTGGAATAGACAACAAAAACATAAAATAACAAACCATTCTCATCGATCTTCAGCTGTGTCAGCCTTGTTCAAGCAAGGTGTTTCTGAACAGGAGTTAATTAAATTAACGGGTCACTCAAATACAAGCTCTCTAAAACCATATCTGCAGCTGGATTCCAGTCACCACCAGAAGTTGATCGAAAATCTCAGAACAACAAATGAAGCTGGACCTTCGAGTTCCCAAATGCTACAGGTCAATAATACACAAAACCATGCTTTGGTAGAAAAGAATGGACAAACTACTATAGCTTACAATAATTGTACATTTAATATTGTTAACAAATAAATAAAGATTATGTTTCGTTGATATGGTGCATTAATTGTCTCGTGAAATAGTCTTGTCGAATATAATTCGAGAGAAAATTATTTACCGACAAAATTTTCTTCCGGTTTTATTCAAGTTTGTTGCCTTTTGGCAATTTTCGCTTATGAAATTTTGACAAAATAACTCGACTGACATCCCGTGATTTAACTGTCAAAATTTAATTCGCGAACATTGCCAGGCAACAAACTTTCATACCAGTCGAAAATATTGCCGGCAAAATTTTCTCTCTTATAATATTATATACGTAAACTATTTATAGCCAAAATTTTCTTCTGGTTTTATTCAAGTTTGTTGCCTTTTGGCAATTTTCGCTTATGAAATTTTGACAAAATAACTCGTCTGACATCCCGTGATTTAACTGTCAAAATTTAATTCGCGAAAATTGCCAGGCAACAAACTTTCATACCAGTCGAAAATATTCTCTCTTATAATATTATATACGAAAAACGTTCCTAAAACGGAAAGAGCTAAATAGATATTGAACGAATTGTGTTATGCAATCTGGAAACAACAAACTCAAAAAGAGAGGTTAAATCAGAAAGCAACGACGCTTTATAAAACATATTAAAACAGCAATTGAAGAAAGAATAAAAATAATAATTAAAAAGACAATGGAATTAGTATATTATTCAATGAGCATGCAATGATGGCTATTACTCACGTTGATGAAGTTTGCCACACGGGCCGAAGGCGAGTATCGTAATTTATCAGAGTGAGCAGTGGCCATTACATGCGAGTAGAAGACTATACTTTTTCTACGACCTTCTTTTTTTCTTTATTAGTAGAAAAATTATTAGACTTTTCTAGTCTACTTTTTATGTCTTCTTCAGTTGTTCCTTTGTTTAATATTATGAAATCTAAATACTTGTACATGTCTGTTCCTATGATTTGTTTACCTTCGTCTACTTCCAGCTGTTTTGTTTCTGTATTCTCCGTTGTTATTCAGTTTTCTTTAAGTTTATTTCCATCCCATTCTTTATATATTCCTGTTCCAGTTTTCTCATAATAAAACTGAGGTTTTGGTCGTCAGTAAAACTTAGGGTATATAGATATTCGTTCCTTATTCGTACGTAAAAACACTCGTACGTAAAACAAAGAAGAAACATAATAAACATAATAAATGTCAATTGATGGTAGTGGCCCCCGAATCGAGTTATATCTAAAGTTGTCTTTCCTCATTTGGTAAGTTATTTTTTTTATCTTGAATCGAACTTTTCCTTCTGTGAACAGCCCCACAATTGCCAAACATTATTAGCTAAAATATGCCGCAAACCAATAAATTATATTTATTTTCTTTTGCAAGATAAAAAACATTTCAAACAATTCTATCTACCAACCAATGCCATAAACAAAACAAAATTGTTTGATCCGAACTTGACTGAGGCTTATGAGATTTATTTCATTAAAAAAGTAAAAGCATTTCAGTGTTTTGGGTTCGACTCACAAAACAGAGAATTTTCCGCGTCCTCTAGCTTCGTTCACCTTATGGTCCGAGAGCTGGTAGACATTTTTGGGTAGGTATTTGAGGCAAAAAAAGGGGAAAATCTGATTTAAGTAATTACCGGGCAATAACCCTTCTCAGGGACAAAGCAGATATAACAAACTACCGTCCTATAACACTCCTCAATGTAATGTATAAACTCCTAACAAAAATTTTAACCAATATATTGACGACAAAATTCGACGGATACCAGTCGAAAGAACAAGCTGGTTTTAGAAAGGGATTTAGCACAAGTGACCATTTATTAAGTATGAAAATCCTTATAGAACGAGCAAATGAATACCACATCCCTCTATATATAGCGTTCATAGATTTCGAAAAGGCTTTTGACAATGTCGAACATTGGGCAGTGAAAAGTTCTTTGATTAACAGCAGAATTGACCACAGATATACAGACCTAATAGCCAATATATATATATATATATATATATATATATATATATATATATATATATATATATAATGAAGCCACAACAACAATTAAAGTATACGAAGGAACACAATCAATTCAAATAAATAGAGGCGTAAGACAGGGTGACACAATATCACCGAAACTTTTCAATCAGGCTCTGGAAGATATCTTTAAAACATTAGAATGGGAAGAAAAAGGTATGAAAATTTGTGGACAACGCTTGAACCACCTAAGGTACGCCGATGACATCGTACTGATAACCGATAAAAAAGAAGAATTGTTTGAAATGATGAAAGAAGTGGACATAGAAGCCGGAAATATGGGCCTTTATATGAATTACAGCAAGACCAAAATCATAACAAATACAGATGAGGACATCACAGTGAGGATAGGACAAGATGAAATAGAACAAGTTCACGATTATATATATCTGGGTCAAATTATAAAACTTAACAAGAAAAACCAAACAGCAGAGATCAAAAGACGAGTTAGACTGGCATGGGCGGCATTTGGAAAACTAAGCTACATCCTTAAAAACAAAAGATATCCACAACATCTTAAGACCAAGGTATACAATCAATGCGTACTCCCTGTTATCACTTACGGTTCCCAAATGTGGACGTTTACGAAAGCAAACATGAACAAGATCATAAAAACGCAAAGAGCAATGGAAAGGCAAATGTTGCACATAAGACTAATGGATAAAAAGAGAAACGAGTGGATAAGAGGGAAAAACAAAGTTAGGGATGTTAGACAAGAAGTTGCAAAGTTGAAATGGAGATTTGCCGGACACACTATAAGACAAAAAGAAGACCGATGGAACAAAATTTTCATAAATTGATGACCGTGGGAATATAAACGAAGCAGAGAAAGGCCACAAATGAGATGGGCAGATGATGTCAAGAAGCACGTGGGCTCTAGGTGGATAACTGTAGCGACAGACAGAGAAGAATGGAAAAGGATTGGGGAGGCCTATGTCCAAAGATGGACCGAAGAAGGCTAATTAGATAGATTAGATAGATAGAACCCTTCTCAACACGATTTATAAATTATTTACAAAAATAATCTCAAACCGCTTAACATTAAAATTAGACGGGTATCAATCAAAAGAACAAGCAGGAGTTAGGAAAGGTTTTAGCGTCTGTGACCACCTCTTGACAATGAAGAACTTTATAGAAAAAACCAACGAATATAACATACCGATTTTCATCGCTTTTGTTGACTTTGAAAAAGCCTTTGACATTATTGAGCACTGAGCTATTAAAAGCTGACTATAAAGTAGCAGAATAGATTACCTGTACACAGAATTAATAGACAACATCTAGAGAAATGCTACAACCAAAATAAAACTGCACGAATCTACAAACCCTATAGCGATAAAAAGGGGAATAAGACAGTGTGATACCATATCACCAAATCTATTCAATCAGGTATTAGAATAAGTATGTAAGATATTAGAATGGGAAAATAAAGGAATCAAAATAAATGGGCAATGAGTCACCTTAGATACGCCGATGATATCGTCCTGATAGTCAACAGTAAATAAGAACTGAAAGATATGATCGAAGAATTAGAACACCAGACAAAAACAGTAGGTTTAAGAATGAATCTAGGCAAAACAAAAATGATCACAAACACAGAACAAGATACTGCTATCACACTATCACAATTCGAGGAAGTAAAATAGAACAAATACGAGAATATATATATATATATATATATATATATATATATATATATATATATATATATATATATATATATATATATATCAAGGAGTACGACTGTATAATATTTAAATGTAAAAAGTGAGTGAGGAGAAAATCTCACTGTAATTGAGGTTATCAGTCAAGGAGAATTAAAAAAATGATCAAACTATTTCAATCTTTTTAATAGAATACGTTTCGTGCAGTATTCCTGCACTTCATCAGTTCTAAAATGATTGTGAAGTTAACATAAAGATGTAAAAAACAATGTCATAACAATGGTTTTTGACGTTATAAACTTAGTAGCTAAAAAATACATTAAAATTTCTTATGCTAAAGTAAAAAACCAAAAAAGTCACAAAACTAAAAGTTTCAAAGTTACATTTACAAAAATTGGTTGAACCATGAGGCCAGGAGAAGAAAATAAATTTTTTCCCATTTGATAGAGTTAGAATAATCAATTTAACACAATTATTTGCTGTAATGTGGAAAAGATAAAAAAAACACCAAAAAAGTTTTAGGTAAAAACAACCGTTGGTTCACAGATAATGATGAAACGGTATGCGACTCTAACAAAATACTGGATGTGTTTTCAATTAAGATTCTCATCCAACCCCCTTCGGTAACCTTCTACGTATAGTATGAAAAGCATAGAGCTAATATTACGAGCACTTTAAAAATGGATGTAAAGCATGTTGTCACAAAAGGCCTCCAAATGAAGAACCTATCGTTTAAAAAATGACAATACTGTTGAAAAGTAACGGATTTACATTTAAACTGCAGCAAAATAATCTAATCTAATTTGATGGTATCTAGTTTTAGGTGAAATCCATGAACCTAAAATAGGTTAGGATTAATTAAATGTTAGTTATAAAAAAATACTGAATTACTTGCCTCATGATAGTAGGTTACTAACCACCAGACATGGAGTTAGCATGCCATGTTGGAAGCAGAAGTTGGGATGAAATGAAAATAGGAAACTTTCATTACCAAACCAGATATCGGAGGTTCGTAGGTGGGAACTTTTTGGATGAAGTAAAAACATAGGTTTTAGGCCATGCTTTGAACGGAATTATTCATGAACAATAATTTGGAATTTCAATACTGACAGGGATTATGGGTTGTTAAGAAGTAAGGAGTGATATATAATGCTGAGATTGTCTATATCTGTGCGTTTATTCATGGAATCTTTCTCTCTTAATATGTGAGTCATCTCTAAAAAGGTTCTTTTATAAAAATTAGATTCTGAGCCTAAGGATTTGATGTTATCAAAATCTATTTGATGATTCAGTGAAATAGAATGTGAGCTAAGGGCACAAGAATGCTTGTTGCATCTAATATCGCTTCTATGTGACGTCACGCGAGATTTCAAAGTTCTTTTTGTGTGGCCAATATATTTCAAATGACAATCTTTACAAGGGATGTTGTAAACTACATTAGATTTCTCCCAAATATCTATCGGTGTTTTCGTACGAGAAAAAAGATTACCGACTGTTTTACAATTCTTATTACCAATTTTGGTGGATAACGGTTTAAATAATTTCGTAAGTTTCTCAGTTAGATGTGGGAAATAAGGTAAGGAGCAGTATCTATGAGGGGACACAGATGTGGATACTTCATCCCTTTGAATTTCGATGTTAACTTGTGGGGAATCGTGAACTCCTCCCAAATTGGAATAAGTCTGGTCAAGTAATGCTCGAGAAGTAGAACAAATGTATCTATTGATAAGAGAGATTGGATAAGAATTCTCACCCAAAATGGTCTTAAGTAATATACTGGCTTCACTTCTGTAAAGAGGATGTGACAACCTATGTGTCCTTAGGGCTAATCCCTGTACGAGGTTATGTTTGAATCTTTTAGGATGAAAGGAATAATAATTAAGGAAGCGATTGCTAGCAACGCTCTTTCTAAACCATTTGGTTCTTAGGATGTTGTCAGTACCTCGTACAACTAACATGTCCAGGAAGGGAATGGTGTTGTTCTCCTCCATCTCACATGTAAATTGTAAGTGGGGATTATATTCATTAAAAACGGAAAGGGTGTTCAAAATCTGATCAGTGGGTACAGCCAGGATCAAGTCGTCCACATATCTCTTCACAAAAGGAATGTTGTAATCTAGAAGACTGAGTCTGTCTAAAATCAAGTCATCTAAGACAAAACCAACCAACAGGGGAGAAATAGAAGATCCCATTGGAGTACCAAAGATTTGTAGATAAAATTTGTCATTGTATCACATTTGTCATTTAACACGAACTGTACGGGAGACGCGGAACTTGTGGAAACTCTCACTAAGAAGAAATGGAGGAATTTATAAAGGAACTGCGGGAAAAACTAGATAGAATGGAAGATAGAGGAATGAGAATAGAAGAAAAGTTAGATGGGATCCAAAGTGAGCTGGAACAACTAAAAAATACGAATCAGGAACTTAAAAATGAAAATGAACTTCTCAAACAAGAGCTGCATCAACATAAAAATAGAATAGAACAAATAGAAAGGGATATGAAGAGAAAAAACCTGATAATACACGGCCTTGAAGAAACAAGCGATGAGGACACACAAATACTGGTAAACAAAGTACAAGACATCATCAACAAAATGGAAATACCTTGCAAAGCCAACCAAGAGGTCACAGAAATTAGAAGAATAGGAGACAAAACTAGAAATTCTAAAAGACCAGTCCTGGTAGAGCTAAGAAGTGGGAATACAAGAACGGAAATTCTTAAAGCTACATGGAAATTAAAAGGCTCGAAATGGTTTGTTAACGAAGACTATCCAAAAACCATAATCGAACAACGCAAAACACTTATAAAACACATGAAAGAGGCAAGGATGAAAGGGTACAACGCAAAGATAAAATATAATAAGTTAATAATTAACGGAGACGAGTACGATATAGACCAGGTCAAAAGATGGAACAGCGATTCCGAAGATTTTAGAGATGATAATATGGCAGAAACTACAAAGAATAAAACTGGAACGAGAACAGTGAGTGAAAGATCACCAAACGGAGACACAGAACTAGATCCAAGAGAAAAAATAAAGAAAGTAAACGAAAATCAAACATTAAAAAACTAGAATTGGAACGGAAACACATTATGACGACAACGGCACGAAAAATGGACAAGGCAATGATACAAAAGGATATGAAAACAAGCAAGATTAGCAAAAAGAAAGAAAGAAAGGGTAATACAAAAAAGAAAAAAGAGAGGGAGGTGTTATAAGAATAGCGTCATGGAATATAAGAACATTACTTAGAGCAGGAGAACTGGAAGAAATTACATCAGTTCTGATACAGTATAAGGTGGAAATAGCAGCACTGCAGGAAATTAGATGGAAAGGGAAAGGACAAATAGATCAACAGAATAGTACCTTCATATACTCAGGGGAAGAAAAGCAAGGACAACATGGGGTAGGATTCATAGTAATTGGAAATATGAGAGACAAAATAATGGAACTCAGACTAATAAATAAAAGAATAGCTTACCTAAGGATTGAAGCTAAACAGGCAAACATATCCCTACTAAATGTTTATGCACCGACAGAAAATGCGAAAGAGGAGGAAAAAAATCATTTCTACGACACTATGGAAGAAGAGCTAGAAAAAATACCAAAAGAAGATGTGATATTAATATTGGGCGATTTTAATGCACAAATAGGAAAGGAGGATTATATACAGCAAATAGCAGGCAAACATACAATACATGAGAAAACGAATGACAACGGGCACAGAATATGCAATATGGCGATAGGAAATAATATGTCTATCAGCAGTACAATGTTCAAGCATCAAAGAAAACACAAAGTCACATGGGTTTCTCCAGACCAAAAAACAGAGTCACAAATAGACCACATATTAATATCGAAAAGAAGACAATCAAGTATAATGGATGTGAGAAGCTACAGAGGTGCATGCGGAGACTCAGACCATTTCCTGGTGGTAGCAAAGCTGAGACAAAAGATGAAAGTAATGAGAAGACAGAAAGAGAGGAACAAGAGGTGGAATATCGAAAAATTGAAGGAAGCAAAAGAGATACAAAAGTATGAAGATGAAATAGGTAAAAGAATTGCCGCACTGAATAAGGAAAGAGATGATGTCGAAGAAATATGGGGTGATATTAAAAAAGCAATTAACCACACGGCTGAGACTACATTAGGGACGAAGCAAATTACAAGAAAGAAGGACTGGTTCAATACAGAATGTAAAGAAGCAGTTGAAGAAAAAGTAAAAGCACGAAATCAGTGGATGCGGACTCACAAAAATGAACATAGAGACATGTACGAGCAAAAAAGAAAGGCAAGCAACAAAGTGATAAGAGAACAAAAGAGAAAATTCATGGATAGTCAGTTGGAGGAAATTGAGGCGGAAAGTAAGACTCAGAACACCAAGAAATTCTACACAAAAATCAGAGAACAGAACAGAGGTTTCAAACCAAAAGTAAATGGAGTTAAAAATAAACAAGGGCAAATAGTAACACAAGATCAATCATATATGAAAGTCTGGATGGAACACTTCAAGGAGTTACTGGCAGAAAATGAAACAGAACAGATTACAGAAATGGAGGAAGAGTGGGAAAATAATGGAATGAAGGAGCCAACACTCGAAGAAGTAATTGAAATAATTAAAAATAACAAAAACGGAAGAGCACCCGGGAAAGATAACATAAACAGCGAACTCATAAAACTAGGAGGGAAACCGTTGCATAGGGAAATACACAAACTGATAGTAAACATCTGGAAAGAAGAAAAAATGCCAAAAGAATGGCAAACAGGCCAAATAATAACGATACATAAAAAGGGTAACCAACAAGAATGTCAAAATTACAGGGGAATAACATTACTGAGTACAGTATATAAGGTATTGTCAACAATAATACAAAGAAGATTACAGGAAGCAGCAGAGAATAAGATAGGTCAATATCAATGTGGATTTAGGAAAGGAAAATCCACAATAGATGCGATATACATTTTAAAACAAATAATGGAGAAGGCGAACGAAGCTAACATAAACTGAGAAATACTTTTCGTAGATTTTAAACAAGCTTTTGATTCCATCAAACGAAACCAACTATTGGAAATATTAAAAACGCTACAGGTACCGCTTAAATTAAGAAAACTTATAAAAATGACGATGAGCCATACCAGAGCGAGTGTAAAAACGCAAATAGGGGAAACAGAAGAGTTTGAAACAAACAAGGGAGTGAGGCAGGGTGATGGTTTATCCACAATACTATTCAACATGGCAATAGAATATATTACCAGAAAAATGAACAAAGGTACACTCAGAAATAGAGGAGGTCAAATTGTAGCATATGCCGATGACGTTGTGATAATGGCAAAGAGAAGAGATATATTAACGCAAATGGTAGAGGAACTCATTCAAGAAGGAAAAACAGTGGGTCTGAGTATTAACGAAAACAAAACAAAAATTTTAAGATTAGGGAAAGATCCTACTAATAGAGAGGTTAAAGTGGGAAGATACAAATTTGAAGAAGTAAGTAAATATAAGTACCTAGGAGTCATGCTGTCAAGTGATGGAACAAGAGAAAATGAAATAAAAGAGAAAACATTGGCAATAAATAGAGCATTCCAAGCCAACAAAAAAATGATAAAAAGCAAAATATTAACAAAAACTACTAAATTAAGGCTCTATGAAACGTTAATTAGACCGACATTAATGTATGGAGCAGAAGTGATGACAATGACCAAGACAGACGAAGAATATTTGAGAAGAACTGAGAGAAAAATAATTCGGGCAATATTAGGACCAATAAAAACAGCAGAGGGTGAATACAGGAGTCGAAGAAATAACGAAATAAATGAGGAATTGAAGGGGCAAGATATAGTCAGGAGAATAAAGAGACAAAGATTGAGATGGCTTGGGCATGTATGGAGAGCAGGAGAAGAAGCGATAATAAACATAGTGACAAAGTGGTCTCCGGCCGGAAGGAGACGAAGAGGAAGACCGAGGTCCAAATGGTTGGAAGAGGTGAAGCGAGATCTAGAGGGCATGGGTATTAGAAATGCAGAAGAAAAAGCAAGAGACAGAAGGAGCTGGAACCGGATATGTAATGCAGTTTAAGAAAGAGAAGAACGGAGGACTGATCCACCTCGAAAACATGGATCTAGAGAGCCTGTAAAGGCGGCGCTACCCCCACGGGGGTGTTTTAGCCACTATATATATATATATATCATGAGGCAAGTAATTCAGTATTTTTTTATAACTAACATTTAATTAATCCTAACCTATTTTAGGTTCATGGATTTCACCTAAAACTAGATACCATCAAATTAGATTAGATTATTTTGCTGCAGTTTAAATGTAAATCCGTTACTTTTCAACAGTATTGTCATTTTTTAAACGATAGGTTCTTCATTTGGAGGCCTTTTGTGACAACATGCTTTACATCCATTTTTAAAGTGCTCGTAATATTAGCTCTATGCTTTTCATACTATACGTAGAAGGTTACCGAAGGGGGTTGGATGAGAATCTTAATTGAAAACACATCCAGTATTTTGTTAGAGTCGCATACCGTTTCATCATTATCTGTGAACCAACGGTTGTTTTTACCTAAAACTTTTTTGGTGTTTTTTTTTATCTTTTCCACATTACAGCAAATAATTGTGTTAAATTGATTATTCTAACTCTATCAAATGGGAAAAAATTTATTTTCTTCTCCTGGCCTCATGGTTCAACCAATTTTTGTAAATGTAACTTTGAAACTTTTAGTTTTGTGACTTTTTTGGTTTTTTACTTTAGCATAAGAAATTTTAATGTATTTTTTAGCTACTAAGTTTATAACGTCAAAAACCATTGTTATGACATTGTTTTTTACATCTTTATGTTAACTTCACAATCATTTTAGAACTGATGAAGTGCAGGAATACTGCACGAAACGTATTCTATTAAAAAGATTGAAATAGTTTGATCATTTTTTTAATTCTCCTTGACTGATAACCTCAATTACAGTGAGATTTTCTCCTCACTCACTTTTTACATTTAAATATTATACAGTCGTACTCCTTGATATGTCTTTTTTAGGAGGTTTTTTCCACAACATCAGATTGGAATATGGAGATAACAATGTCATATCTTTAAAACAGTGGTCCAAATTATGTCACAAATTAGCGAAACTTGAGGCTAGAAGACTTTTCTTGTTGGAATGCCGGAGAAGAAAGCAAACACCTACTTTTATTCAAAACCAGATTGATAGATTAGTTAACACAACCTTCAGAGCAACCAGAGGTTCCGTTAGACGCAGGGTAGACAACTTTGAATCTCAGGTGAGGGTGCGACTCCTTAAAATTTCTATTCACTCAGTTCATCATGACATTAAAACCATCACCCAACGAATTCAGTCTATTACTTCCTATCTTAGGAACTCACTTCCTGCCCATATCATCAATAATTTTGATCGTCGACTGCTCAATCAATTTAATTTTACTGTTAACAAATCACTTGAAACACTTCAAAAAAAGATTGCCAATCTTGGTATCACTCCATTTTCCAAAATTAAACAACAACAGAAATGGTTAAAAAATCTTACTGATATTGATCTTCCTCCTAATGTCTCAAAATTACTGGCTCTTGGTCCAAAATTTGGTTTAGCTCCAACTCTCAAGGATTATTCAATTTGTAACCTTTTATCAGATGTCGAAAATATTTTAACAGATTCTGATTCCCCAGATCTCATTCAATTAAGATCATCAGCCAATAATATTATACTAAACTATACCAATGCTCCAAAAAAATCACAGTCAGAAATAGATCGGGTTTACATTGAAACAAAAACTTTTTTAAAGGATCACCCTGAATTATTAGTTCTTTTGAGTGACAAGGGAAATACCACCGTACTCATGTACAGAGATCAGTACATGGAGTTAAGCCAATCACTCTTAAATGATGATCAATATTATAGATCATTACCAAGAAACCCTACCATCACTTTTACATCTAAGATCAATAAGCACATTTCTAATTTAAAAAGATCTAATATAATTACAGATGTTGTAGCCAAAGCCCTCAACAATTATAATGGTATCGCTCCTAGATTTTACTGTTTGCCAAAAATTCACAAACCT
This sequence comes from Diabrotica virgifera virgifera, assembly GCF_917563875.1. NCBI lineage: Eukaryota > Metazoa > Arthropoda > Insecta > Coleoptera > Chrysomelidae > Diabrotica > Diabrotica virgifera. The sequence goes on along the minus strand of NC_065446.1, from coordinate 95,982,781 downwards.
CAACTATCCATGCGTCCCATAGTATCATCAATCAACTCTCCCAACTGTAATATTGCTAAATTTTTGGCCAATATACTTTCAACATCATATGATCACAACAATGAATTCAATATTTCAGACTCGTTTAAATTCAGTGAATTCATCAATAACTTCCAACTACCTATAGGGTTTCAAATAGTAAGTTTTGATGTGGTGTCCCTTTTCACTAACCTACCTTTACCTGTAGTCCTTTCCTCCTTACATAACCATTGGAACCAAATCCAACCCCATTGTCCTTTTGGGTGGGAAACCTTTGTGGAACTTCTTAAACTAGTTTTTGATACCAACTATTTCGTCTACAATGACAAATTTTATCTACAAATCTTTGGTACTCCAATGGGATCTTCTATTTCTCCCCTGTTGGTTGGTTTTGTCTTAGATGACTTGATTTTAGACAGACTCAGTCTTCTAGATTACAACATTCCTTTTGTGAAGAGATATGTGGACGACTTGATCCTGGCTGTACCCACTGATCAGATTTTGAACACCCTTTCCGTTTTTAATGAATATAATCCCCACTTACAATTTACATGTGAGATGGAGGAGAACAACACCATTCCCTTCCTGGACATGTTAGTTGTACGAGGTACTGACAACATCCTAAGAACCAAATGGTTTAGAAAGAGCGTTGCTAGCAATCGCTTCCTTAATTATTATTCCTTTCATCCTAAAAGATTCAAACATAACCTCGTACAGGGATTAGCCCTAAGGACACATAGGTTGTCACATCCTCTTTACAGAAGTGAAGCCAGTATATTACTTAAGACCATTTTGGGTGAGAATTCTTATCCAATCTCTCTTATCAATAGATACATTTGTTCTACTTCTCGAGCATTACTTGACCAGACCTATTCCAATTTGGGAGGAGTTCACGATTCCCCACAAGTTAACATCGAAATTCAAAGGGATGAAGTATCCACATCTGTGTCCCCTCATAGATACTGCTCCTTACCTTATTTCCCACATCTAACTGAGAAACTTACGAAATTATTTAAACCGTTATCCACCAAAATTGGTATTAAGAATTGTAAAACAGTCGGTAATCTTTTTTCTCGTACGAAAACACCGATAGATATTTGGGAGAAATCTAATGTAGTTTACAACATCCCTTGTAAAGATTGTCATTTGAAATATATTGGCCACACAAAAAGAACTTTGAAATCTCGCGTGACGTCATATAGAAGCGATATTAGATGCAACAAGCATTCTTGTGCCCTTAGCTCACATTCTATTTCACTGAATCATCAAATAGATTTTGATAACATCAAATCCTTAGGCTTAGAATCTAATTTTTATAAAAGAACCTTTTTAGAGATGACTCACATATTAAGAGAGAAAGATTCCATGAATAAACGCACAGATATAGACAATCTCAGCATTATATATCACTCCTTACTTCTTAACAACCCATAATCCCTGTCAGTATTGAAATTCCAAATTATTGTTCATGAATAATTCCGTTCAAAGCATGGCCTAAAACCTATGTTTTTACTTCATCCAAAAAGTTCCCACCTACGAACCTCCGATATCTGGTTTGGTAATGAAAGTTTCCTATTTTCATTTCATCCCAACTTCTGCTTCCAACATGGCATGCTAACTCCATGTCTGGTGGTTAGTAACCTACTATCATGAGGCAAGTAATTCAGTATTTTTTTATAACTAACATTTAATTAATCCTAACCTATTTTAGGTTCATGGATTTCACCTAAAACTAGATACCATCAAATTAGATTAGATTATTTTGCTGCAGTTTAAATGTAAATCCGTTACTTTTCAACAGTATTGTCATTTTTTAAACGATAGGTTCTTCATTTGGAGGCCTTTTGTGACAACATGCTTTACATCCATTTTTAAAGTGCTCGTAATATTAGCTCTATGCTTTTCATACTATACGTAGAAGGTTACCGAAGGGGGTTGGATGAGAATCTTAATTGAAAACACATCCAGTATTTTGTTAGAGTCGCATACCGTTTCATCATTATCTGTGAACCAACGGTTGTTTTTACCTAAAACTTTTTTGGTGTTTTTTTTATCTTTTCCACATTACAGCAAATAATTGTGTTAAATTGATTATTCTAACTCTATCAAATGGGAAAAAATTTATTTTCTTCTCCTGGCCTCATGGTTCAACCAATTTTTGTAAATGTAACTTTGAAACTTTTAGTTTTGTGACTTTTTTGGTTTTTTACTTTAGCATAAGAAATTTTAATGTATTTTTTAGCTACTAAGTTTATAACGTCAAAAACCATTGTTATGACATTGTTTTTTACATCTTTATGTTAACTTCACAATCATTTTAGAACTGATGAAGTGCAGGAATACTGCACGAAACGTATTCTATTAAAAAGATTGAAATAGTTTGATCATTTTTTTAATTCTCCTTGACTGATAACCTCAATTACAGTGAGATTTTCTCCTCACTCACTTTTTACATTTATATATATATATATATATATATATATATATATATATATATATATATATATATTTGGGGCAAGTAATAAAAGCGAGCACAGAAAATCAAACAGAAGAATTTAAAAGACGTATAAGCTTGGCATTTGGCTAATTGAACTACATCCTGAAGAATAAGAAATTTTCGCAACATCTTAAGTCTAAAGTCTTTAACCAGTGTGTGTTACCAGTAATCGCATATGGAGCGCAAACTTGGACACTAACCAAAAATCATCATCATCATCATCAGCCTATAGTCATCCACTGCTGAACATAGGTCTCCTCGAAAAACTTCCATTCAGATCTATCTGGCGCTGTTGCAATCCAGTTGGTACAAATCCTCTTTATGTCGTCAATCCATCTTGTGGGTGGTCTTCCCGGGTTTCGTCTATCCGCTCTCGGTCTCCACTGCAAGATTTTTTCCCACCTATCCTCTTTCATTCTAGCGAAGTGTCCTGTCCACTTCCATTTAATTTTGGCTATGTGTTTTATAATGTCTTCTACACAACTTCTTCTACGAATTTCTTCGTTTCTTACCATATCTCTTAACGTTATGCCTAACAATGATGTAATGATGTCTCTGCGCCATATGTAAGAACAGACAGGACACGTTGATTAAAGGCTCTTCTTTTTAAGCAGATAGGTATATCACCTTTAAAAATATCATGCAGTCTTCCATGTGCTGTCCATCCCAGAGTTATTCTTCTTAGCAGATCAGCAGTTTGATTGTCTCTGCTAATTTTTACCGTATGTCCAAGGTATATGTAGCTGTCAACAACTTCAATTTCCACGTCTTCTACCTTTAAATGATGACTCGGAACTCGGAACTAAATTCGTCATCATTTTTGTCTTCTTGTAATTAATATTTAGACCTACTCTACGTGCTGCGTCGCTGAGTTCATTCAACATATCATTGGCAGTTTTTAGGTCATCTGAAATCAGAACAATATCATCTGCGAATCGTAGATGACTAAGAATCTCACCATCGATATTTATTCTTTTATTTTCCCATTCCAGTGAGTTCAAAGCAAGTACAGTAATGAACAACTTAGGCGACATAGTATCTCTCTGTCGAATACCTCTCCTGATTACCAAAAATAATATGGATAAATTTATAAAAACACAGAGAGCAATGGAAATCTAGATGTTGAAAATACACCTGAAAGACAAAAAACGTAACGAGTGGATTCGAAATATTCATTCATTCAACAAAGTTGAAGGATGTAAGAGAAAAAGTAGCCGAATCTAAATGAAAATTTGCGGGGCACAATATCAGACACGGAGACGGTAGTTGGAACAAGGAAATACTACACTGGAGACCATACGAATACAAAAGAGGTATAGAGGAAGACCACAGATGAGATGGGTTGATGATTTGAAGAGGCAAGAAGCCAGTCCCAGATGGATGAACCTAGCTCAGGACAGACACAAATAGAGGAGACCTACGTCCTAAAATGGATAACATGGGCTACATAGATAGATAGGTAGATAGATTTGAGGCAATCTGAAATTTTTCAGATTGCCTCAAATTTCAGGTAGCTTTTCCATAATAGAATAATACAAAAATGCAGTCCTGACTGCAGGCTAGCGGTCATTTACCACTAAAATTAACCCCCTATATTAAAAGATGTCTAAAAATTTTTATTACAAAAAATATCTTTGAGGCAACTTGTAATTATTTTAAAGTAAATTTAAATATTCAAAAATAAAGAAAATAAACAAGCCAGACGATTTTAACTCTGCAAGATGCTTGTATGTGCGCCCCAGGATTATTTTAAGGGAGTATATCTGCACTTCAGGGGGTTGCGTCTGAATATATGCATACTCTCTCTTCAATCCTGACCCCCGGAGGAAATGTAGTGGTCGACGTGATGTCGTGTATTGTCCGTCTCCAAAGATCTCTGTCTCTGGTCATCTCTTTTAACTCACGCATAGGTCGTTTGCATATTCCTGTTATTTGATCGATCCATCTTGTAGGGGATCTTCCTCGTGATCTTCGGCCTTCCACCTCTCCAAGTATAATGAGTCTTTCCATGTTATCTGTGTTTGCTCTCATAACATGTCCAAAGTATTTTAATTGTTGGAGATGGACTTTATTGGAGAGTCGTTGGCTAACTTTTAGCTCTCTTAAAATTGAAATATTTGTCCTACGGTCGGTCCAAGGAATTCGTAGCATTCGTCTCCAACAGAACATTTCCATGACGTCTATCTTTCTTCTTTATAATTGTCTCAGGGCCCAAGATTCACATCCGTAGGTCAGTATTGTGAATATTAAGCAGTTGATCAACCTCATCTTTAACGCTCTTGAAATTTTACAGTCGTTCCATATTGTGGTGATTTTTGCTGTGGTAACTTGTGCTAGATCACGTCTACGTTTTATTTCCTCCCGTAGTGACCCTGTGTTTGTGATCAATGATCGCAAATATACGTATCAGCTCACAACTACAAACCGGTCAATTATGGTTATGTGTGGATGATTGTTATGTAGTCTATCCACTAACATGATCTTTTTCTTTGATATGTTTAATTCTTCTTCTTTAAGTGCCATCTCCGTGACAAAGGTTGGCAATCCTCATGGCTATTTTGACCTTTGAAGCAGCTGCTCTGAACAGTTGTCTTGAGCTGCAACCAAACCATTCTCTCAGGTTCTTCAACCAGGAAACGCGTCTCCTTCCTACGCTTCTCCTACCCTCTATTTTTCCTTGAATTATGTTTAATTTCAGACCAAATATTTGACTTTCGTTTTCGACCAGTCATACAAGATCATTCAGTTCTGCTCTGAGTATTTGCGAGAAGGGCTGTGTCATCTGCGAAACGTAAGTTGTTTATTTTTTGACCATTTATTGAGATAAGTAATCTCTTCTCATAATATGCTCCCCATATATTTGAATAATTGTGGAGATAGTATACATCCCTCTCTGACACCCCGTTCTGGATGAAATTCGTTTCAAAGTGTGTCAAACACTTTAACTGATCCAGTAGGGTGTTCGTATAGTTCAGATATAAGCGAGATAAGGTGTTCTGGTACGCCTCCTTCTTTTAGTATTTGTCATAAATTATATATAAAATATACAACTATGCATGTATAGCTATGCACTTTCTTTCCGGACAGGGGTGTGCAATTTCTATTTTGATAGGGTGTTCTGTAATATTAAAAATAAATATTCTACAAAAGCAAGCCCTTTTGGTGAGATTTTCTACATGCCAGGTGATCAAATAATTACGCGTGCATGTGTATAAAAAGCATTATAGGTAAGCTGCAGTTTGAAAAAGAGCGTATTATCGATAGCTGTTTGTGTCCTCGATCGCAGCGATTCCATTCGCTTGAGCAAAATACCCATGTTGTTGTGCCTCAAAAATTTGGAGTAATGATTTAAATCATTACTCATTTTTAGAATCATTATTTTTAATATTAAAAAATACCCTGTCAAAATTCAATCAATTGCACCCCCCTATCCGGAAAGAAAGTACATAGCTATACATGTATAATTGTATATTTTATATTGGTTAATAGTATGTATATATTCAGATGCAACCCCCCGAAATTCAGATGCACCCCCTGAAAATAATCCTGGGGCGCCCATGCAAGCAATTTCAGACTTAAAATCCCTCGCAAATCGTCTGGCTTGCTTATTTACTTTATTTTTGAATATTTAAATTTACTTTAAAAATAATTACAAGTTGCCTCAAAGATATTTTTTGTACTTAATAAAAATTTTAGCAGGTTTTTTAATTTAGGGGCTTATTTTTTGGGGTTAAATGACCGCTGCCCTCCAGTCAGGTCTGCATCTTTGCATTAGGCTTTTATGAAAGAGTTACTTAAAAAAATTTCAGATTGCCTCAAATACCTACCCAAAATTTTCTACCAGCTCTAAGACCATAAAGAGAAGTATAGTTTTAAACACAAAAACTTGGCGGTTTTAGCTAAAATAAATTAGCAAACTCTTCAGTGATGCAAGAATTCCATCAAACTTTTAATAAGATTTCGTAAAAGGATGAACTAGTAATTTGAAACATAAATTACTTAGTTCTAAAATCTCATTAAGAGTAATATTGTAATTAAGTTAATTTTTCTTCCTTGGGGCCGTCCATTAATCACGTGATGTTTTTTGGACATTTTAAACCCCCCCCCTCCGCCTTACTGCTCTGAAAAATCTTATTTTTTTTAAATATCTATAAAATACAGAGCAATATAATCTAATTTTATTATAGAAAATTAAAGACTACAATAATAACGTTTAGAGGTAGTCAGAAAGGTTGCAGGTTGTTTTTGACTGACATAAAAATAATGAAAGAAATGCGAAAAACTTTTTATACTAATACATGAACATTATTTTAATATACAGTATCATCGAACCACGGATTAGCAAGATTTTTTTTAGCACCAATAACTGGATAAGCATCTTGCAAGTCAGTAGTTGTTGGCACAGTACTTTGTTGAAGATCAACATCGGTTTCATCAAGCCACTCGTCATCAATTTTGCGCACTTTCGTGAGGATGCGGAAAGGGCGAACACTGTGCATCTCTATACTATTATTGCTCGGATTCAGTTGCTTGTGACACGAATTTAAATGTGCTTTAGGCTTTTTCTTTGTACATAAGTACAATGCACACATGCACAGCACTGTCACTGGCATGTCCTTTCCAAAAGTGTCTGACGATCCGTCTTTAGGCTAGTAGTCCAGAAACCCACTGCGCATCCGCTAGGGAAAATATTCTAATTCGGATTTTTTGCACAATCTTACTCAAAAAGGACTCCTTTTAACAAATTTGCATGTTGCCAGGACCAAAAGGTGGTCAAAAATTTTTTAAACGATTTTTTTTTGTTTCTTTCCTAAAATTATTTTTTTTTGCATGGAAAAAAGTTTTTTTAGGTTTTTTGTATCATTCCAAACAGAAAAGGTCTTTAGTGACTTTTCTCTAAAAATGATAGTTTTTGACATATAAGCGATTAAAAACTGAAAAATTGAGAAATCGGCCATTTTTAACCCTCAAAAACTATGTGAAAAATTGAAAATTTGAATGTTGCCAAGGTAGGTAGATATTCTTTAAACATCGATTGATGAAATCCCGAAGAGTTTTATTAAATTAAATTATTTGACAAAAAAAGGAGTAGAAAGACACCCTGTATAAATAATTATGTAAATGTTTACATTACTGAATAGAGAATTGAAGAACCTTTCAAATGAGCTACCACACGACCCCTATTCTCATTTAAAAAAATCATCGATTACGTCATCACGCCCAGACGGATGACGTCACTAGTATACCATATATGCCACAATATCATAACTTAAAAATAATCGACCAGTTTCGGGATTTTTCCTTAAAGTCGCCGGTTTACGAAATAACGAATTTATTCCTTTTATTTGTACCATACTGTCGCTGTCGGTGGAAAATAGTGTCGCGCACGCTTGATTAGCAATTAAAAACAAAGGAGTTTTGAATAATGTATTGCAAAAAACTATTCGGGATTTCATCAATCGATGTTTAAAGAATATCTACCTACCTTGGTAACATTCAAATTTTCAGTTTTTTACATAGTTTTTAAGGGTTAAAAATGGCCGATTTCGAAATTTTTCAATTTTTAATCGCTTATATGTCAAAAACTATCATTTTTAGAGAAAAGTCACTAAAGACGTTTTCTGTTTGGAATGATCCAAAAAACCTAAAAAAACTATTTTCCATGAAAAAAAAAATAATTTTAGGGAAAAAACAAAAAAAACACGTTTAAAAAATTTTTGACCACCTTTTGGTCCTGGCAACATGCAAATTTGTTAAAAGGAGTCCTTTTTGAGTAAGATTGTGCAAAAAATCCAAATTAGAATAGTTTTCCTAACAGATGCGCAGTGACTTTCTGGACTATAGGGCAATACCGGTCATAAATCAATTTGCTGAAGCCTTTATACGTTGGAGTAATTTCAAGAGACCGACGCAGAACAAATGGAGCAAACGTCTTGTCATCATGCTATTGAGGCTTTGGAATATGTAGGCCACTAGACGACTGCAAAATCGCGTAACAATAACTACCTCTTAAAACTCACCAAATTTCATTTACATATATCAACCGGATTTAGAGCAATAAATAAGTCGTCGGTTTTTTTTAAATATCAACATTACAAATCTCGGAAACGAAGCGTTTACGAACATACGTTAATTAAATATGGCATTGCAAACTCGCCAACAGGGAAACTAGAAGAGGTCGATCGCTCTATGCCGATTCAGTGCGCGGCCTGCTTTAGGGGGACACCTTCGCCCGGAACATTTCTAAAGGCGGAATTTAATGGAGTGTGGAGTGGCACTCTTCACCGGTTTACGTCGTCACAGAGAAATAAAAAATATGTAATAGTGAAAAGAAAGGAAACCGCGGTTGGCACCCCAGGTTTGTGCAATTAATAAAAATATTTACTTTTTGATAAAATCAGTTGATGCATGTCCCATCGAGTTCAACCCTACAAGCATGTTTTGATCGATGTTTTCAAAAAGTAAATATGACTTCCTTTGAACTATGGTGATTTACAGACAAAAATGACGGAAGTTCACGCCACTCCGCGCTGATAGTAGTCCATTTTTTCACGGATTTTGCTCTAAATTTTAAAGAACCGCTTGGATTGACATGAAATTTGGCATACGTATAACTTACATGTCAAAGAAAAAAAGTGATATTGTGCCGATGTGTGCTTTTGCCCTGGGGGTGACTTTCACCCCCTCTTGGGGGTGAAAAAATATATGTCCAAAATAAGCCCGGAAATGGGTAAACTGACTAATTTTAAGTAACTTTTGTTCTATAGAGCTTTTTCGCCAAGTCAACACTTTTCGAGTTATTTGCAAGTGAATATGTTCATTTTTCAACAAAATAACCACATTTTTAGACGGTTTTTCGCAAATAACTCAAAAAGTAAGTACTTTGTCGAAAAAAATGTTGTTAGCAAAAATATAGCCTATAAAAAAGTAAAAAAATGGTGTACGCCTTAGGTCTCTGTATCTCGTAGAACCAGAGTTATAGCCAATGAAAAATAGATTCATATTCACCAAATTTCAAATAGAATATTTCGACGTGAAATATCCAAAAAATTAAGTACTTTTTGGGGAAAACCTATTATAACTTTTTTAAAGTGTTTAAAAAAAGCTTTATTTCTGTTTTTACAAAAAGTTTCTAGCATTAAATTTAAGCAAGTTACGCTCAAAATAAAGTTGGTCTCTTTTGTTTTTGCAAAAAAAAATCGGGAAGACCACCCCCTAATTAGCAACGCAAACTAAATTAATCGTAACCGCTCCACAAATTATTTTACTTATGTTGTGTTTATATTAGCTGTAAGTTTCATCGATTCAAAGTGCTTATTTTTGAAAAAATTTGGTTTCAATGTAAAATTTTTAAAAACTTAAATTTTGAAAAATATGTTTTTTTCAAAATAACTTAAAAATTGTTAGAGATACTAAAAATCTCGAAAAACAAAAAAGTCAGATTTGCTTTTCTGAATATCATGTATTTTTTTGTTTTTCTGTTAGACAAAAATTGATTAAGATTTGGTGTTTCTAAACTTACATACATTCGTGATCAGTGACTCGTTCAACCCCTTTTAACTACAGCCCTTTCAATAATAAGGACTTGGAACCGATGACACTTACAGATCATACAAACAATATATACACGAGTCAAGAAACTTGTGAAGTCGTAACGATTAAGTTCATTTAAGATACTAATTGCAGGGGCGATTTTCTCGATTTTTTTACCAAAACCAAAAGGGACTAACTTTATTTTGAGCGTAACTTGTTTAATTTTGATGCTAGAAATTTTTTTTATAAAACAAAAATGAAGCATTTTTTAAACACTTTAAATAAGTTGTAATGAGTTTTCCCCGAGATCTGCTTCATTTTTGGTTATTTCAAGTTAAAGTATTCCAATTGGAATTTGACGAATATGAACCCATTTTTCATTAGCTATAACTCTGCTTCTACTAGGTTTAAAGACGTGATATATACACCATTTTTTAAAATTTTTTACAGGCTATATTTTTGCTAAGAATTATTTTTCGACAAAATACTTACTATTTGAGTTATTTGCGAGAAACCGTCTAAAAGCGTGGTTATTTTGTTGAAAAAATGAACATATTCACTGCCAAATAACTCGAAAAGTACTGACTTAGTGAAAAAACTCTATAGAACAAAAATTACTTAAAATTAGTCAGTTTATCCATTTCCTGACTTTATTTGGACGAATATTTTTTCATCCACAAGAGGGGGTGAAAACCACCCCCATGGCAAAAGCACATATCGGCACAATATCACTTTTTTTCTTTGACTTGTTAGCTATGTGTATGCCTTTCATGTCAATCCAAGCGGTTCTTTAAAATTTAGAGGTTTTGCAATATTTTACCGTTAAAGAACGGACTATAGTACGGGATCCGAATATAGGTACCCATCTGCATGTACCCATCTGCTTGCCGGATGAAACATTTTTTTTATTAAATTTCATGCATAGACAAATATTTCTAGCATGGGCTGCCTATTAAAATCGTGTCATAGCTATCCTTAAAAAAAATTCAAGGAACAATATTGAAAAATAAGCCAACGGTGGCAAATTTTTAAAGACACCTCAACAAACAATGAATTTTGCGGTGGACATCAGAACTCATCATTGGATCATTATAAACAAAACATTCAAAAGTATTTTATTAGGATATGAGTTCCTCGAGGTAACACTGTCGAGATTTCCTAGTTTTATCGAATTTTGACTTTTTTGACAAAACAACGAATTTTTTTTTGCAAAAACGGGTGAAAATCAACATACTTATTATTGTTAAACACAAAATAAGCACAAAACAAAAAATATCTCCACATCGTTACCTCAAGGAATGTCTAAAGAAAATATATCCAAAATTCCAGGTCAAGTAGTTTTTGAGTTACAATAACTAAAGTCTTTGAAAAAAGCATTTTTGAGAAAAACGCCTTTAAAGTATTGTCAACTTTTATTTTCAATTTCTTTTTTGTGTTAAATCGTAAAGTGATGCACACCGGAATATGTTTTTGAATCGCGGGGTAATTTAAAAAAGAGAATGAGAACAGCTGTTGACCGTTTCTCACTACACTCAAGCGAGCTGACACGAACTTGCTGAAAAGCGAGTCGAAGGTAGAGAGGTAGGGAGATAGTGTTGAATATCCCTATTTTAGACTCGCTTTGCAGCAGGTTCGCACCAGCACGCTTGAACGTAGTGAACAGTGGTCAACAGCTGTTCTCATTATCTTTTGTAAATTACTCCGCGATTCAAAAATATTCCGGTGTGCATCATTTTACGATTTGATAAACAAAAAAGAAATAGAAAATAAAAGTTGACAATAGTTTAAACGCTTTTTCCTCAAAACTGCTTTTTTAAAGGCTGTTGACATTGTAACTCAAAAACTACTTGACCGACTTACCTGGAATTTTGTATACATTTTCTTTAGACATTCCTTGAGGTAACGCTGTCGAGATCTATTTTGTTTTATGCTTATTTTTTGTTTAACAAAAATAAATATGTTGATTGTCACCCTTTTTTGCAAAAAAATTCGTTGTTTTCAATTCTGAGTGGTATCCAAAAGTCAAAAGTCGATAAAACTAAAAAACTCGACAGTGTTATCTCGAAAAACTCATAAGCTAATAAAATCTTTTTGAATTTTTTGTTTACCATGAGCCAATGATGACTTCTGATGTCCACCGCAAAATTCATTATATTTTGAGGTGTCTTCAAAAATGTGCCATCGTTGGCTTATTTTCAATATTTTTCCTTGAATTTTTTATAATCTATGAATTGTACCGAATCTGCCTATTTAATAATTAAATACTTAAATTATTCTTAGTATAATAATGTAAGTAGATTATTCCAGGTATAATAATAATCTGATTGGACAGAATTAAACACGTGATGAAAAATCTTACTACATGATTGGAAATTAAAATCATTAAAAAATAATCGGTGTAATATGATTTCTCGTTGACGAAATAATCAACCAAAATTTACTAATCTGAAAATTATAGAGTGAGTACTAAATTAAAATACCATTTAGTGTTATCCAGTCGCTATGTCATCGTCGGAATTTGGTCTGGAATTAAACCTGTAAATTACAAAATCGATCATAGTTGGCAAACATAAAAATCAACTTCAGGGGAGAATTAGAGAGGTAGTGTTATTAACGATGTAGTAGCAACACAAGACTTCAAGTCAAAATCTTCGCCTCTGGTGAAGTTTGTTTTAGAAAAAATATTTAGTAATTATTATACATATAATTTTTCTTTAGCTATTCACAACTCAACATTCCAATTTAGTAGGGTAATCACTTGACGTAAGATTTGCACGGATGATTGAAAAATATATCCCTGTATTTGTACAAGAAATAGATATTGGGAGGTTATTTAAGAGGTATTTGGTTACATAATAGGTATTAGGGAATAATAAACCTTTATAGCTATACAAATTATTTACATACAAGAATAGTTGTCCAAAATTAATATTTAATTATAATATTAAGTTTCACCGAAATGTTCTACAGATCATACTGAAATCGATTATAATATTTGGTGATTACTGTGTTTTATGTTGTATAATAAGACGAAAGTTTCGTTTTTATTTACGCTATAAAATTTTTGTCTTTTTCTATTGTTCTTCAGTTTTAATAAATTATAATGTAAAAACATTGAACATCTTTTCGTTGAAATTTTAAATCTCTGAATCGATTATATTATTTTTCCAGAGGTAACTTTTCCGGTTTTTTGCCGGTTAATACTTTAAAAAGAAAAAACCGGTTATAACCAGGACAAACAAAAAAAAAGTAAAATGAGGGCTTAAACAAAATCGTAACAACAGTAAAAGCAATCTGTGTGAGGAATTTACAAGGCGGCTCAAAGCTAAAAAATCAGGCTTGGCTGACAGAAAACATATTGGATTTGATGGAACAACGACGACTAGCGAAAAACAACGAAACACTTTATAACAGCATACAAAAAGAAATTCGACGTAAAATACGAGAAGCAAAGAGTCAGCATCTTGCCAAACAGTGTCATGACATTGAAGAACTTGAAAACAGATACGACACGTTTAACATGTATAAAAAAGTAAATAAATAAGAAACAAGCTGCATCGCTACAAGATGAACATGGTAAAGTAATCTTTGAAGTGGAGGACAAACTTAAAGAATGGGAAAAATACGTTACGAACCTATTCGAAGACGATAGGAGTAGTTCACCTCCAGATATTACTAACTGCGACGGACCCCAGATGAAATTCCAACGGAAATATACAAGCTTATAAATGATAGCAATGCTTTAGAGGCTATAACTTCGTTTTTCAATACCATTTATAACAGCGGACAACTACCTAATGGTTGGTCCAATTCACTGTTTATAGCTCTTCCTAAGAAGACAACAGCAAAAACCTATGATAATTGTAGAACCATCAGTTTGTTAAACCATTTATTGAAAATTTTTCTGAAGGTAATACATGATCGTTTCTACAATAAATGCAAGGAATACCTAAGTGACACACAGTTTGGTTTCCGTAACGGGTTTGGAACAAGAGAGGCATTATTTGGAATGAACGTACTTGCTCAAAGATGTAGAGATATATCTGTAGACATATACTGTTGTTTTATTGACTTCCAAAAGGCATTTCATCGTGTTAAGCACTCTATATTGATCGAAGCTCTAAAAGACATTGGCTTGGATGGCAGGGAGGCTCGCCTAATTGCAAATTTGTATTGGAATCAAACAACATCAGTTTTAGTAGATGTTGTGGAATCACAGGCTCTTAATATTAAAAGAGGAGTACGACAGGGATGCCTCTTGTCACCCCTGCTTTTCAACGTTTACTCCGAAAGAATTTTCAGAAATGCACTTTTTGAAAAAGAAGAAGGAATAAGTGTGAACGGTGAACTCATCAATAATTTGCGATATGCGGACGATACAGTACTCCTAGCTTCTAGTCAAGAAGATCTGCACACACTACTTGATAGTGTAGTTGAGAGTTGTAGGGTGGCAGGTCTGGATCTGAACATACGGAAAACCAAAATACTCGTAATAAGTAAACAACAGCATATTAAACCGTCTATACAGTGCGCTGGAATAAGCGTTACCACCCTTAATAACTTATTTATTTCTAGCACATAAGCAAAACGCTCGGACAGGTCGATTTTTAAAATAATCAGAGTATATTATAACATCAATAGTTCGAACTTTACGAGATCCGTCTTCAGGTGACAGGCAAAATTTTGATTTTTTTAAATGGGAAAGTACATCATGTGATAGCTCATTTAAAAGGGTATAAAATGCTGATAACAAAAATGTATAAAACTTTAATTCATTTTTAGAGCGTAGGCGCAAAATTTCAATCGAATTGTTTTTAAACGCATTTATTTTTTTCGAATCCCAAGAAAACTAATACTTCTTAGAGTCATCCACAACCGAATCTATCAAAAACTAGACATCGATATTAACGATACACAGATGGGATTCAGAAAAGGATTAGATACAAGGGATGCTCTCTTTGCCTTGAACGTTCTAACATAGAGATGCCTAGATGTTCACCAAGAGGTACACGCCTGCTTTATAGACTTTGAAAAGGCCTTTGACAAAGTACGCCACAGTAAACTCAAAGAAATCCTGGAGAGTAAGAACATTGACACCAGAGACATACAAATAATATTAAATCTGTACTGGAATCAGCGAGCTAATATAAAAATAGAAGACCAAACATCGGACGAAATAGAAATACATAGAGAGGTACGACAGGGTTGTATATTGTCACCGCTCTTGTTTAATATCTACAGAGAACAAATATGCCAAGCAGCTCTCTCATATGCAAACGAAGGGATAATAGTCAATGGAGAAGTTATCAATAACATTCGATATGCTGACGATACTGTGATAATGGCAAGAACAGCGGAAGATCTACAACATCTAGTTGAAAATAAGAATGAGATATGTAATAACTACGGCATAAGGATGAACGTCAAAAAAACCAAATATATGACCTTCAGTAAGAATCCAATAAATGACACTAGTATCACAATAAACGGTACCCAACTTGAAAAAGTAAACGAATACAAATACTTGGGAACCCTTATCAATGAAACAGGTGACCAAAATCACGAGATAAAAAGACGTATTGAAATTGCCAGGTCTACTTTTATAAAAATAAAAAAATTATTTTTTAATCGTGATATTAGTATTCATCTACGAACTAGAATGTTAAAATGGTATGTATTCAGTACTTTGCTCTGCGGTGTTGAGTCATGGACTCTTAAACAGAGGAATATTAAAAATCTTGAAAGCTTTGAGATGTGGTGCTACCGCCGTATACTAAGAATAAGTTGGGTGGATAAAATTACAAATGAAGAAGTAATACGCAGAATAAATAACGAGCCAGAAGTTCTACTGAATATAAAAAAGAGAAAACCTGAATACTTAGGCCACCTGATGAGAGGACAAAAGCACACATTCCTACAAAATATAATGCAAGTAAAAATCCAAGGACGAAGAAATCCAGGCCGTAGAAGAATGTCCTGGATGAGAAATTTGAGAGAGTGATTTGGCTCTACCACTAACGAATTGTTCAAAACAGCAGTAAATAAAATTAGAATCGCCCTAATGATATCCAATCTCCGATAGGAGAGTCACTCAAAGAAGAAGAAGAAGAAGAAGAAGAAGAAGAAGAAGAAGAAAACTAAGTAATAAGTATTTTTGAAAAATTTAAACACAGAATAAAAGATTACATTATTACCAAGGGCTAAAAGTCCCTTACAATAAACAAAAATCCTTTAGTCCTTTAGAAAAGTCCTTTAGAATAAACAAAAGTTTCTTTTGAATGATATATTTGACATTAAAAATCCGACTAAATTTTCTTTTTTTTTCACCCCTGTGACTTATTAAAATAATCATTATAGAAGTTCTCAGGCACTTTCGACCCTCGATAATACTGTATTATTACATTCTGCGTTTAAATTTTACAAAAATAGTTTTTTGAGGATTCTAAAAAAATGAATATATACAGATTATAGATTAAAGTATTATACATTTTTTTAATCAATCTTTCAAAATCTTTTAAATGAGGTGTCATATGATTTACTTTCCCATTAAGAAAAATCAAAGTTATCACTGTCACCTGAAGAGGGACCGCGTAAAGTTCGAAACAATGATGCTATAATATACTATGATTATTTTAAAAACCGACCTGTCCGAGCGTTGTGCTTATCTGTTTAAAATAAATGAGTTAGTAATGGGAGGGGGGGGGGGGACACTTATTCCAGCGCACTGTATATGTAAATAATACCAAACTTGAGCAAGTTTGAGCAAAATCGTTTACCTTGGACAGCAATTAAATTGTAACACAGAAAGTCACGGCGAAATTAGATCTAGGATAGAGTAGGCCAGAGCCGTTTTTAGAAGAATGTCCAAGGTATTATGTAACAGAAACCTAAAATTGGTATTGAGGATCTGCCTACTTCGCTGCTACGTGTTCTCGGTCTTACTTTATGGTGTCGAGTCTTGGACTGTGACCTGTGACTAAAATCGACTTAAATCACCTTGAGGCTTTCGAAATGTGGTGCTATAGAAGAATTTTAAAAGTTTCCTGGATGGACAATATTCGAAACTCTACAATAATAGAACGTCTCAGCAAGACTACTGAGATAATAAAAAGCATCAAGCAAAGAAAGCTGGAGTATTTCGGACATGTAATGAGAGGTCCTAAATATAGGTTGCTGCATAATATTATGCAAGGAAAAATAGCAGGCAAACGCAGTTTAGGACGAAGAAGAACCTCATGGTTGAAGAACCATGGAACCATGCGAGATTGGTATGGTGTTGATACAAGCATGTTATTTAAGGTGGCAGTGAATTAAATTAGGATAGCTATGATGGTAACCAACGTTCTGAAAGGACATGGTACATGGAGAAGAAGAAGAATGGAACAACACGGAGGATGTAGCACAGTGGACAAAGAGAACCTAAGACATTAGGTGGACTGTGATCACAGGCGACTGAATTATTTCCTAACGCAGATGCTCACAGGACACGGGTAAATGCCTATACTGAGTAAACCCGGACACTGTGACACATACGATGTTAGAGTGCAACAGATGGATAGTAGAAAGGAACAGAATGGAATGAGGGACAGATGTGAATTTTATGACAGTGAGAGAAATGATTGCGAGAACGAATTAAGGTAAAGCGGGTTGGACTAGTATACACCACTATATCCGTGCAGTGATCAAGAAGAAAGAAGAGGAAGAAAGACAGCTGTAACCAACGATAAGGTAAGAGAGAATGATGTTGTAAGTTCAAGATATAGGGAATACATTTTGATAAGAGGCGAATTAGTGAGTCAGATTATGTGAGCCAGACTGTGAGAAGGAGGAAATGCCCGGCTAGGAGTGATATCGTTCTGGGAACGATAAGGGCCTTCCAGCACTCCATGGAACGGGGTTCCTAAAAAAACCAAATAATGAAGGTAGTGCTTCTGAAGTGATGTAGGCTATTGGGCGGTTTCCATAGTGCACGCTGGTTTCCGAGTCAGAAAGCCTAATCCGTGTGCAAATAAGCCTAATAACAGCGCCCAGGTGCACTTTGGATAGGCCCGTTTAAATACGAAGGATTATTTGCAAACGGACTCGGCGCTGTTTTCGGAAATCAGCGTGCACTATGGACGCGCCCTTACAGCGGCCGTTCCGATTTTGAAGCGCTGCCTGGATGGCAGAGGAGGGTTTGGTACTGGTTTAGCAGGTAGGCGCTCGGCGACGCGAAGGCGTTTTAGAGCAAGGACACACCAGGCGGCGCGCGTCGAATCGACGTCGAGGCAGCGTAAAACACACGGCGCGGTATAACAGCGGCAGCTATGCTACGATTTAAAGTATTTGTATTTCGTTGTTGCCAAATTTACGTGTCACGTGTTGGCTGCTGTACGATATGATGTCTGAAAGTTATGACGATTTGGCTTTTGTAATAAATACAAGTTTATTTTATCTTAGATTAAAGAAAAAAAGAAACGCAGATATTGGATACATCCCATCATAAAGGAACGAAATTATAAGCGATTTTTTACACATTATATTAATGAAATTAATATAATAAAGGCCCAGAGATGTTTTTTAATTTTACAAGAATGTCTAAAAAAATCTTTTCAAGAGTTATTAGTGAGTATTAAAGAGCTGTGTTCAAGAAATAAAACCGTTATGAGGGAAAGCATGTCACTTAAGAAAAACTATTTATAACGCTAAGAGGCTGTCCATTCTATGGTACGCCACTGAGCAAATACAGGTGTTAAATTGATGCCCCTCTATTGTACCCCATCTATTGGGAAATAGTGATGTTCCACAAATTAATATTAACAAAAAAATTATTCAAATTAAAGCCAAAGTACGTATCGAGAAAGACGAAAACCAGAATATACAAAACCGTAATAAGAGCAACAGTCACTTACGGATGTGAGACATGGGTGCTAAATAAAACAGAAGAAAAAATGATATAGAGTTGAGAACGGAACGTACTAAGAGTTATTTTCAGGGGAAAGAATACAGATACAGAAGACGGCTGGCATAGAAGCACCAATCAAGAATTAAGGATGCTTTACAAGGAACCAAGTGTAACAAGATACACAGAGTCATAAAGAATCAGGTGGGCAGGTCATGTCGAGGGGATGGATAAGGAAACAATGCCAAAGATGGTACTGCACAGAAGACCAGTTGGGACTAGGAGACGAGGTAGACCAAGAAAAAGACGGCAAGAAAGTTTCAGGAGGGTATAGTATCGATGGAAATTACACACTGGAAAGAGGAGGTGAAAAATAGGATATAGTGGAGAACCATAGCAATTTTTACATAGACATCAAATACAATTATATATAAAATTCTAAATACAAGGCCTGTAGAGCATAATAAATAAAATAATAAATAAGACCTGTTTTTTTATTATTCTGTTTGAATATTCATCAATACTCATATCCCAAATAGCTGGTCTCATCTGAATTTCATTAATTAATTTTTCTATATCTGTATTTCCCATCACAAAAACACGATCTGACAACACTCACTAGAGAATTCGCTAGAAAACAGCTCAAACGTCTGTGTTGCACCACGATACACGCATTTATGATATGCCGTCAAAGTCATAAAACCGATTGGCGGTGGATGGGTTCCAGGATATGTCGCCAGAAAGACGCTGCATCGAAAATTTTAAGAGCGTCTGGTGTGTGTTACTGCATCAAAGTATAGTAAGGGATGCGTCGCTTTCGACATCTCAGCGGGGGTTCAGTCGACGTACGCCGCCCCGTCTGTGTTACCTCTTAAAATAGCTCGGGAACTATAGCCGGGAGTACGAAGTGCACTAAGAGCACGGACACACCAGGCGGCGCGCGTCGAATCGACGTCGAGGCAGCGTAAAACACATGGCGCGGTATAACAGCGGCAGCTATGCTACGATTTAAAGTATTTGTATTTCGTTGTTGCCAAATTTAGTCGCGTGTTAGCTGCTGTACGATACGATGTCTGAAAGTTATGACGATTTGTCTTTTGTAGTTTAAAGAAAAAAAGAAACGCAGATATTGGATACATCCCATCATAAAGGAACGAAATTATAAGGGATGGTTTACACATTATATTAACGAAATTAGATGTTTTTTAATTAAATAAGATGTTTTTTAATTTTACACGAATGTGTAAAAAATCTTTTCAGGAGTTATTAGTGAGTATTAAAGAGCCGTGTTCAAGAAATAACACCGTTATGAGGGAAAGCATATCACCTAAGAAAAACTATTTATAACGCTAAGAGGCTGTCCATTCTATGGTACGCCACTGAGCAAATACAGTTGTTAAATTGATGCCCCTCTATTATACCCCATCTATTGGGAAATAGTGATGTTTCACAAATGAATATTAACAAAAAAATTATTCAAATTAAAGCCAAAGTACGTATCGAGAATGACGAAAACTAGAATATACAAAACCGTAATAAGAGCAACAGTCACCTACGGATGTGAGACATGGGTGCTAAATAAAACAGAAGAAAAAATGATATAGAGTTGAGAACGGAACGTACTAAGAGTTATTTTCAGGGGAAAGAATACAGATACAGAAGACGGCTGGCATAGAAGCACCAATCAAGAATTAAGGATGCTTTACAAGGAACCAAGTGTAACAAGATACACAGAGTCATAAAGAATCAGGTGGGCAAGTCATGTCGAGGGGATGGATAAGAAAAGAATGCCAAAGATGGTACTGCACAGAAGACCAGTTGGGACTAGGAGACGAGGTAGACCAAGAAAAAGACGGTAAGAAAGTTTCAGGAAGGTATAGTATCGATGGAAATTACACACTGGAAAGAGGAGGTGAAAAATAGGATATAGTGGAGAACCATAGTTCAGCAATTTTTACATAGACATCAAATACAATTATATATAAATTATTAGCATAAACTGTATTATCTAAAATTGTAAATACAAGGGCTGTAGAGCATAATAAATAAAATAATAAATAAGGCCTGTTTTTTTATTATTCTGTTTGAATATTCATCAATACGCATATCCCAAATAGATGGTCTCATTTGAATTTCATTAATTAATTTTTCTACATCTGTATTTCCCATCACAAAAACACGATCCGACAACACTCACTACAGAATTCGCTAGAAAACAGCTCAAACGTCTGTGTTGCAGCACGATACACGCATTTATGATATGCCGTCGAAGTCATAAAACCGATTGGCGGTGGATGGGTTCCAGGATATGTCGCCAGAAAGTCGCTTAATCGAAAATCTTAAGAGCGTCTGGTGTGTGTTACTGCATCAAAGTATAGTAAGGGATGCGTCGCTTTCGACATCTCAGCGGGGGTTCAGTCGACGTACGCCGCCCCGTCTGTGTTACCTCTAAAGTCAGTCAGGCGGCGTCCTGGACTGAGATGTCTTTTGAAGATTCCAGACCCCTTCTATAAAGATGAAGATGAAAAAAAAAGGTTATAACCGGTAGGTTTCTTCCACCTCTAATCGAATGAGGAGCCTACTATTAAAAAGACAAAGTCTCAAGCTATGTTTGTTATTAAATGCTATTAAACTTTGAATGACCTTAATTATGAGTTTTATTAAGTTTGTGTTTTAAAGAAATCAGAATATTGTAAGTATTACGTTGTCTTTCCTAATTCTTTCTTCTGTGAGACTAATCTACTAATCAACGACAGTTTTATTTCACGACTAAACCAATTTTTTTCGACGCCAGAATATTATCAGTAGTAGTAGGGAACTTGCATAAAATTAAATTAAATTAACAAAATGCTATAAATCACAACATATCATAATTTAAAACAGGTATATTAAAGACAAAAAAGTTTTTTTCTTTCGTTTGACCCCTAAAGACGATTAAAACCGAGAGAAAATTCAAACTATAGCAGGCGACACAAAACGCTTACTCATTGGCTGTGACGTCATATCATTATAGTATTTGATGTCCTCGCCATTAATTCATTAGGTTTGGCATTCGTTATGAAACTCCGTTTTATAAATATTTTGATAGTTAATTATTTATATGGGAAATAAGCCACAATTAAAATGAAAAAAATAATTTTATTAACGTTTCGACGCCCAAATCGGGTCGATTTGGGCATCGAAACGTTAATAAAATTATTTTTTTCATTTTAATTGTGGCTTATTTCCCATATAAATAATTAATCATAAAAATGCCACAAGGAAATAGCTTCAGAACAACATTTTGATAGTTGATATTTCTGACTAATATTTGAGTGTTTTTGTTAAGACATTATATTACTCTGGGCTAATTAGCAAAATTCATGGAAAAGTTATTTACCAGCAATTTTATTGCTGGAATCGAATTATAAGATCCTATATATTAATAATATAGGTATGCAAAGTCCGCAGATAGTGTGCTACTTTTTTTATAAACAAAATGGCGCCGACAAATCGTATTTTTTTCAATTATTGCTCTATAACTCCGAAGATTTTAACTTTACAACAAAAACACCCAAATAAAAATTCACCGCAATTAAATTCTGCATAGAGATATGTTTTTCACGATTTGCTCCGACGAAAATTGTCCTTGGAAAATGCGGGTTTTCCTAACAAAAACTATAATTTTCAAATAAAGTTTTAGGTAAATAATTATTAATCAATAATTAAATAACTTAGTGACATGAAAGATTTCTTGGTATAGTTTGTAATTTCAGAAGCCGGTGAAAATTAAACGAATATTTTAGCAACAATTCAATTGTTAATTAACAATTTACGATCGCAATAATAACCAAAATAATCATGATACATTGATCAAACTTATAAAGATTATAAAGATGAGATGCTTCTTTAATATTTTATCGACAAAATATAAATTTTTCTTTTTTTTGCATAATCTTTAAATTTTGAAAAAAAAATAGTTATAATACGTTGGTCTAATTAGTAAAGAACAAAGAAAGGTTATTTACCAGCAATTTTATTGCTTTAATCGAATTATAAGATCTTATATATTATTAATATAGGTATGCAAAGTCCACAGATAGTGTGCTACTTTTTTTATAAACAAAATGGCGCCGACAAATCGTATTTTTTTCAATTATTGCTCTATAACTCCGAAGATTTTAACTTTACACCAAAAATACTCAAATAAAAATTCACCCCAATATAATTCTACATAGAGGCACGTTTTTTCCGATTTGCTCCGACGAAAATTTTCCTCGGAAAATGTGGGTTTTCCCAACAAAATCTCGAATTTTCAAATACATTTTTTGGGCCAGTAATTATTTATCAATAATTATATAGCTTGGTGAAATAAAAGCTTTCTTGGTATAGATTATAAATTCACAAGCCGGTTAAAATGAAAGGAATATTTTAGCAACAATTCAATTGTTAATTAACAATTTACAGTCGCAATAACAACCAAAATAATCATGAGACATTGATCAAACTTAGAAAGATTATAAAGGTGTGATGCCTATTTAATATTTTGTCGACAAAATATAATTTTTTCATTTTTTTGCATAATCTTTAAATGTTTAAAAAAAATTGTTATAAACAAATTAACATTTCTTAGAAATTGTTTATTATATTCTAATTTTAAAAAATACTTAAAATGCGTATTTAATAGGTCTTGAAAATGAATGCTTTAAAAAATTTTTCCAACCATTTGCAAAAAAGTTAGGAAATAGCAAAATAAATATACGATATCTCCATTGTTTATAATTTGTTTTAATTGTTTCAAAGCTTAAAAGTGAGTCTATGGTACAATCTAATTACTCACAAAGAATGTCAAAAATTAGTGCAATGGTTATATTTTAATCAAAGATTAAAAATACTTTTTTTTGTAATTTTTAGCGCGAAAGTAGGCTTGATACAGAGCCGGAGATAAAATGTTCAGTCGAAGCGACTGACACGCTTAAACTCGCGTGAGTTGTGTATGTGGGCGGGTAGCTGCGGTACTGTATTATTTCGCGCGTATAATTTACAAAAAAATATATTTATAATCTTTAATTAAAATATAACCATTAAGCTGATAATCGATATTGTTTTATAAATAATTAGCTTGTACTTTAAACTCACCTCTACGCTTTGAAAGAATTAAAAAAAATTATTAACACCGTAGTAATAGTATGTTTATTTTGCTGTTTCATAACTTTTGCAAATCGTTGCAAAAAAGTTTTAAAGCATTCATTTTCAAGATATTTGAAATACGCATTTTAACTATTTTTTAAAATTATAATATAATAAAAACTTTCTGAGAAACGTTAATTTGTTTATAACTATTTTTTTTTAACATTTAAAGATTATGCAAAAAAATAAAAAATTTATATTTTGTCGACAAAATGTTAAATAGGCATCTCATATTTATAAGATTTTAAAGTTTGATCAGTGCATCATAATTATTTTGGTTATTATTGCGACCGTAAATTATTAATTAACAATTGAATTGTTGCTAAAATATTCGTTTAATTTTCACCAGCTTCTGGAACTATAATCTAAACCAAGAAGGCTTTTAAGTCACCAAATTATTTAATTATTGGTAAATAATTACGTATCTAAGACTTTATTTGAAAATTAAAGATTTTGTTGGGAAAACCCGCATTTTCCGAGGAAAATTTTCGTCGGAGCAGATCGGGAAAAACACGTCTCCATGCAGAATTTAATCAAGGTGAATTTTTATTTGAGTGTTTTTGTTGTAAAGTTAAAATCTTCGGAGTTCTAGAGCAATAATTAAAAAAAAACACAATTTTCGGGCGCCATTTTGTTTATAAAAAAAGTAGCACACTATCTGAGTACTTTGCATACCTATATTATTAATATATAGGATCTTATAATTCGATTCCAGCAATAAAATTGCTGGTAAATAACTTTTCCCAAAAATGGCCTATTCTCCGATAATCAGCCCAGACTATATATACAGTGTGGAAAGCACTTATGGAATAAAATTATTTCTGTCCTTGTTTCAAAAAATTATAAAAAACGCTGAGACACGTCGATTTTTAAATAAAAATGTGCACTTTTTAAACATAAATTTAAATATACAGGATGGTCCTTGCAAGTCTAGCAGAGTCCATATGATTTTTTTTAATGGAACACCCTGCATATTCTTCTATTTTTAAAAGCTGCTTAACAACCTGATTTCAACGAACTATATCATATAAGGTGTATTATGAATAATACAGGGTGAAATTTTGAAATTAAACAGTATGGAAACCACTTATGGAATAAACTTGTTTGTGTCCTTATTTTCAAAAATTATAAAAAATGCTGGGACACGTCAACTTTTAAATTTAAATGGGCGCTTTACAAACATAAATTTAAATATACAGGGTGATTCACGCAAGTACGGCATAGTCCATGATCTTTAGTTTTAATGGATCACCCTGTATATTTTTTTATTTTTAGAATCTGCTAAACAACCTCGTATCAAAAAAGTGTATTGTATAGGGTCCATTATGAATAATACAAGGTGAAATTTAGTAATTATTTATAAATTTTGTCAGGATCTTAAATACAAAACCCAATAGATTTATTACTCAGTTTAGAAAACGTATGCCTTTATTTAGCTAATTTAAAAAATAATACCGTGATTTAAAGCATGATAAATTATTAATTTCAAAATTTTATGTAGTCATAGGTATTTAATTCCTTGACGAAAATTATACATCATTTTTAAATTTCACCTTGTATTATACATAATAGGTACAGTCGAACCCGCTTATTGGAATAGCCTTCGTGCCAAGCAAAATTATTCCTATAACAGGGATATTCTAATAACCGATCATATGTGGCTAGTAAAAACGTTTTGGGACCTCAAATTTCTATTCCATATAGCGGGATATTTCTTTAACAGGTATTCTAATAAGCGGGTTCGACTGTATACACTTTTTTGATATGAGGTTGTTTAGCAGATTCAAAAAATATAAAAATATACAGGATGATCCATTAAACCTAAAGATTATGGACTATGCTGTACTTGCGTGAGTCACCCTGTATATTTTAATTTATGTTTTAAAACGCCCATTTGAATTTAAAAATTGACATATCCCAGTAATTTTTATAATTTTTTAAAATAACGACAAACAATTTTATTCCATAAGTGCTTTCCATACTTTTTAATTTCAAAATTTCACCCTGTATTATTCATAATACACCTTATATGATATAGTTCGTTGAAATCAGGTTGTTAAGCAGCTTTTAAAAATATAAGAATATACAGTGTGTTCCATTAAAAATAAAGCTTATGGACTCTGCTAGACTTGTAAGGATCACCCTGTACATTAAGATTTATGTTTAAAAAGTGCACATTTTTATTTAAAAATCGACCTGTCTCAGCATTTTTTGTAATTTTTTAAAACAAGGACAGAAATAATTTTATTCCATAAGTGCCTTCCACCCTGTAGGTATTACAATGACATACGATAAATGTCATTATAAAATATAATGATGTGACGTTACAAGTGTTCGCGAGCTTTTTGGGTCGTTGAAATGGTTTAAATAGACAGAAGATTTTAAATTTGTACTTCTAAGTTATTATGAGTTTTTGAGGCGTTAAATTTTCGAAATCTCATCTTTAAACAAAACTCATCATTATTATGTAATAAAAAAATGTGCAAGTTCCCTATTATACAAGAGCTCAAAAATTATCGATTTGTATCGCGAGTGACCATTTGTTTAAATTATATCAAAATGTCATGAGGGCAAAACAAATCGGTAATTTTTAAGAGTTCGAGTGTAATTCGGTAAGCTTATTTAATGAATAATACTGCTTTTTAAATCATTTTAACTAATATTTTATTGATATCTTCGCCTGAATATTTGCTTGAATGTGATCTCTTTGACAAGTTGTAAAACATTAATTGTCATTATTGTCAGTGAATGTTCAGTTTTGCGTAGCAACGAAGGGCATCTGCATAGGGATTACGAACACTCGATACGAATCGTATCCGCCATGTTTTACCATAAGGTGCTACAGTAAAACATGGCGGATACGATTCGTATCGAGTGTTCGTAATCCCACCTCTGACATAATACTTGACGACGGGAAATTATCGAAAAAAATTCGCATTATTTTTATTCTTGTAGCTTTTTATTGGTCAGAATCTCTATGAATGAATAATATAATCACCAAAATGTAACATTAGTGCTTTCGAATCATTACTGATTATCTAATATTAAGGTGCATTTAAATCAAAGCGAACAAGAACGAACGAACGAATTCGTTCGTTAAAATTATTGTATTTGTACAGCGAATCAAGCACGACCGAACGAATTCGTTCTTCGCACATGTTTCAATAGGGCTTTTCATCGATTGTCATTTGTTTCGAGCTTCTGTCACGTGTCACATAATATTAATATATCTACGTCATACGTCTTTGGTTTGTATTATTGTATTATACCAATAACGTATGACGTAGATATATTAATATTATGTGACACATGACAGAAGCTCGAAACAAATGACTGTGAATGAAAAGCCCTATAGACTAGGAGCCGGTATAGGTGAAATTTGCTAATCATTTTAGGCACCATAAGAGTCTATAACTTAAATAGTAGAACCTAAAAGAAGACGTATGAACACTGTGCCGTCACTTTTTAGTGGCATATGCGTCGACAGTGGCGCATCAAACTTTCCACTTATGGATGGGATAAATAAATTAAAATGTACCCTCCCTCACTCCCAGAATTCAATTTTTTTCATTTTTTTTAAGTTCTATGTGTCTAAAAAAATAGGACGCAGCGCAATTTTAACCCACCACCCCTTTCCCCTTCCTCCACTATCAAAAGCTTAATTTTTCGTTTTTATTGTTTTTTAGGTGGGATCCAATAAATTTTAAAATTTCAAAAAATTCACCCGCATACTTGAGGCTTTTACAAAACATGTCTATATTTTATAGACCCGTAGGTTGAGTGTAGATAACCTCAAAAAAATATTTTTTTTTTTGGAAACAGCGTATAATTTTTTTGGGGATGGTTGCAGGTCTAATTTTTTTTTAGTCCTGTGTACTTTATTAAACACTATATTCCTATTTTTTTAAGATTTTTCCGTAAGGTTTTCCACCATTAAAAATCCGAAAACTGTTTTCTAGCGAGTTTTTGGGGGTTTAAACAAGTTTCTATTATTTTTAAATATTCTAAAGGACCCAATTACTTCAATTTACATATAGCCTATAAAAAACATTGGTTTGATATATTTTGAAGTCTATAAAATAGGGAAAATCACCAAAAACCCCCTAAAAAAAAAAGGTTTTTCGGATTTTTAAAAGGTGCCAACGTTACGGAAAAATCTGAAAAACATTAGAAATACCTATAGTGTTTGCTAAAATACACAAGAATAAAAAAATTAGACCTGCAGCCGTCCACAAAAAAAGGTATATGTTTTTTTCCAAAAAATTTTTTTTTGAGGTTATGTACACTCAACCTACGGGCCTATAAAAATAGACATGTTTTGTAAAAGCCTTAACTATGCGTGTGAATTTTTTGAAATTTTAAAATTGATTGGATCCCACCTAAAAAAATAAAAACGAAAAATGAAGTTTTTGATGGTGGCGGAAGGGGAAAGGGGGTGCTGGGTTAAAATTGCGCTGCGTCTTATCTTTTAATCACATAGAACTTAAAAAAAAATGAAAAAATTGAATTTTGGGAGTGAGGGAGGGCATACATTTTAATTTATTTATCCCGTCCGTAAGTGGAAAATTTGATGCGACACTGTCGACGTATGTGCCACTATGGTGCCTAAAATGATTCGCAAATTTCACCTATACCGGCTCTCCGACGGACGTCGGTAAGTCAGCGAATCGTCAAAGGAATTTCGTTTTCAGTGTGAACAGTGGATAAAACGTAGCGAAAATCAGTACTAACGTTGGGAAGGACTGATTTATTAAAACCTTTTTATATACTTGGCTTGGTTGGTGTCACGGACTCCGCAAATTTTGTAATCCATTTTTAGTCCAAGCTGTGGGTGAAAAATAGGTCGATTTCAGGATATAATTCAGGAATTTTTGAAACCTATCAGGTGTTGTAAAAGACGATGCCAGGAATAACTTAAACAAGAATGTAACCAAAAATTTTGTGCGGTTTTTTATTTATGACGATTTTCATTTGTTAAATTTACAATTTTTAAAGATTTTTAATTTTGCAGCTTAGGATATTCATTTTAGAGAAAAAATTTTAAATAGAAAATTGTAGTAAATTAAAAAACCTACAATTTGAGCTATGGCAAGTTTAATTTCGTTAATACGTTATTGCAAAACAGCCTGCGAAAGGTCCAAAATGGCCGTTTTTTGCAAATGCGTTATTTATTGTAAAAATAATCTTTTATGTATTTTTTAAGGCTTTAAAATGAAGATCTTTCAATACTAAACATAAAAAAAATTGTAGTGCCCGATTTGTGAACTTGTTGCTTAGATATTATAATTTGTTTATCCCAAGAGGTCAAATGTCTAAGGCTATATATTTTTGAAAAAAAATCGTACAGAGTTAATCTAAGATCCACTCTCCTTCTAAAGACTTATATTTTCATATTCTGATGTAAATAAATGCGTATAACATTCTTCAACCTCTTATTTCGGGTTTACAAATAAGGGGGCAAATTTCGTTATAAACATTTAGAACTGAAGCCACCCCTGTACATCCTATGAGTTTCTAACTTGCAGATTATTGTTTCTGAAGCCAAAATAAAGATTCAAAACCAAATAAAAATATTATACGACCAACTGAAGCCGAGATAATTGTTTTTGTTTTCTTAAATCGTAGTGACTTTATTTATAACAATTAAAAAATTATTTCACAGTCATTGACTAAAAAAAGACTGATATTATCTTAAAATAAAAATTATTTTAGCCGAAAGTTACATTTAATTATTAAAAATGATTTTTAAAGTGTAGTGGAGATTTATTTTTCGTTTCGACTGTGATTTATTGTGTCGGTTGCCCTTAGCAACGGCTAGCAACTTATAATACATTGAATCACGGTTTTCGCTTTAAATTTTAAAGCACCGCTTGGATTGACATGAAATTTGGCAAACGCATAGATAATATGTTAAAGAATAAAAATGATATTGGGCCTCTGTGTGCTTTTGTCCTAGGGGTGAATTTCACCCCTTATAAGAGGTGAAAAAATATATGTTTAAAATAAGTTCGGAAATGGATAAAACGTCTAATTCTAAGCACCTTTTGTTCTATAGCATTTTTTCACCAAGTTAATACCTTTCGAGTTATTTTCGAGTATATACCTTCATTTTTCAACAACAAAAAGAACACGTTTTTAGGCGGTTTTTGACAAATAACTCAAAAAGTAAGTATTTTATTGAAAAAAAGAGTTTTAACAAAAATATAGCAAATTAAAAATTGAATAAAATGGTGTACGCGTGAAATCTCTAGACCCAGTAGAAACAAAGTTCTAAATAATGAAAAAGAGGTTCATATCCGTCAAATTTCAAAGTGAATTATTTCATCGTGAAATAACCGAAAAATCATGCACTTTTTGGAGAAAAATCATTACAACTTTTTTAAAGTGTTTAAAAAAATATGTATATCTGTTTTAAAAAAAAGTTTATAGCATCAAAAGTAAGCAAATTACGCTGAAAATAAAGTTGATCTCTTTTTTGTTGTCAAAAAACTCGGGAAAGTCACCCCCTAATTAGCATCAAAAATGAAATTAATCAATTTTACTTCAATGTTGTTTTACTCGTATATGTGTCGTTTATGTCTGTAAGTTTCATCGGTTCAAAGTGCTTATTTTTGAAGGGGCAGTAGTTAAAAGGACTTGAACTAGTCAATAATCACGAGTGTGTGCAAATTTAGAACAGCTATATCTTAACAAATTTTTACCTTCCAAAAAAAGCAAAAAATCCAAAATATTCATAACAGCAAAAACTAAATTTTTTTACTCTCTGTGATTTTTGGTCACATTAATAAATTTTAAGTTATTTAGAAAAAATCATTTTTTTTTAATTAAAAATTAAAACATATTTATTTTAAACCCAAATTTTTTTAAATAAGCCCTTTGAACCGATGATACTTACAGATCATATAAATAATACATGAGCAAAGTAACTTGTGAAGCGGTAATGATTAATTTGATTTAAGATGCTAATTGGAGGTTGACTTTCGAGTTTTTTGCCAAAAAAAAAAGAGATCAACTTTATTTTCAATGTAACTTGCTTACTTTTGATGCTATAAACATTTTTTAAAAACAGATATACATATTTTTTTAAATACTTTAAAAAATGATTTTTCTCCAAAAAGTGCATGATTTTTTGAATATTTCACGTTGAAATAATTCACTTTGAAATTTGACGGATATGAACCTATTTTTCATTAGCTAGAACTTTGTTTATACTGGGTCTAGAGATTTCATGCATACATCATTCTTTTTAATTTTTAATTTGCTATATTTTTGTTAAAACCCATTTTTTTCAATAACACTTATTTTTTGAGTTATTTGTCAAAAACCGCCTAAAAACGTGTTTTTTTGTTGTTGAAAAATTAAGGTATTTACTCGAAAATAACTCGAAAGGTATTAACTTGGTGAAAAAATGCTATAGAACGAAAAGTGCTTAGAATTAGACGTTTTATCCATTTCCGAACTTATTTTGAACATATATTTTTTCACCCCTCATAAGGGGGTGAAACTCACCCCCAGGACAAAAGCACACAGAGGCCCAATATCATTTTTATTCTTTAACATGTTATCTATGTGTTTGCCAAATTTCATGTCAATCCAAGCGGTGCTTTAAAATTTAAAGCAGAAACCGTGATACAATGTATTATAAGTTGCTAGCCGTTGCCAAGGGCAACCGACACAATAAATCATAGTCGTAACGAAAAATAAATCTCCATTACACTTTGAAAATCATTTTTAATAACTAAATGTAATTTTCGGTTAAAATAATTTTTATTTTAAGATAATATAAGTCTTTCTTTAGTCAATGACTGTGAAATAATTTCTCAATTGTTATAAATAAAGTCACTACGATTTAAGAAAACAAAAACAATTATCTCGGCTTCAGTTGGTCGTAGAAAATTTTTATTTAGTTTTGAATCTTTATTTTGTCTTCAGCAACAATAACCTGCAAGTTAAAAACTCATAGGATGTACAGGGGCGGCTTCAGTTCTAAATGTTTATAACGAAATTTGCCCCCTTATTTTCAAACCTGAAATAATAGGT
The DNA here is from genome assembly GCF_917563875.1 of Diabrotica virgifera virgifera. Lineage (NCBI taxonomy): Eukaryota > Metazoa > Arthropoda > Insecta > Coleoptera > Chrysomelidae > Diabrotica > Diabrotica virgifera. Next base: position 95,950,643 of record NC_065446.1, on the reverse strand, counting down.
TGAAAAATGTTATACGCATTTATTTACATCAGAATATGAAAATATAAGTCTTTAGAGGGAGAGTGGATCTTGGATTAACTCTGTACGATTTTTTTTCAAAAAGTTATAGCCTTGGAGATTTGACCTCTTGGGATAAACAAATTATAATATCTAAACAACAAGTTCACCAATCGGGCACTACAAATTTTTTTATGTTTAGTATTGAAAGATCTTCATTTTAAAGCCTTAAAAAATACATAAAAGTTATTTTTACAATAAATAAGGCAATTGCAAAAACGGCCATTTTGGACCTTTCGCAGGCTGTTGTGAAATAACGTATTAACGACATTAAACTTGCCATAGCTCAAATTGTAAGTTTTTAAATTTACTACAATTTTCTATTTAAAATTTTTTCTCTAAAATGAATATCCTAAGCTGCAAAATTAAAAATCTTTAAAAATTGTAAATTTAACAAATGAAAATCGTCATAAATAAAAAACCGCAAAAAATGTTTGGTTACATTCTTGTTTAAGTTATTCCTGGCATCGTCCTTTATAACACCTGATAGGTTTCAAAAATTCCTGAATTATATCACGTTTTTTCACCCACAGCCTGGGGTATTTAACAATAGTTCTAGACTAACAAGGTACTTGAAATTTTCAGGATAGCTAAGAGCTGACTAACAATGCAATATTTAACTGCTATTGTATGGATAAATGGATTTTTTTTAATTTCAAACTGTTTTAAAAATGTGATTTTCTATGACATTTTATATTAACTATGACATTTGAATTCCATTTTAACGTAAGTTAAAACATCGAGAGATGGTAGCTCAGTAGTAGAGCGTTAGATCGGAGATCTAGTGGTCCTGAGTTCAAATCCTACCTCTCGTTTACCTTTTTTTAATTTTTTTAATACATAATTAAAACTTAATATACTTAAAATTCATATAGTTAATTATTATATTATGCCATTGTAAACAACCGTGGTATTATAAAAAGTACTTACACTATCTTATTTCGAGTAACTGTGTTTAGCGTGTGTTTGCAATAAAGTTAAGAGCACTTAGGATGTTAATAAAAATCTGATATATCCCATAATTGGTTGAAAACCATTACCTGCTATTGTATGGATAAATGATTTTTTTTTAATTTCAAACTATTTTAAAAATGTGACTAATGCTATGACATTTAAATTCCATTTTAACGTAACATAATGCATCGAGACCTGATAGCTCAGTGGTAGAACGTTAGGCCGGAGATCGAGAGGTTCGAGAGCCGCCTGTCGCTTACCTTTTTTAATTTTTTTAATACATAATTAAAAGTTAATAATATACTTAAAATGCATACTTTATGAGATAATTATTATATATACGCCATTTTAAATAACCGTGGTATTATAAAAAGTACTTTTTTATACTAGTGTAATTTTTGGAATTATAATCTGGACCTCGGAGTTTAAACTACACTATATATTATTTCGAGTAACTGTGTTTAGCGTGTGTTTGCAACAAAGTTAAGAGCACTTAGGATGTTGATAAAAATCTGATATATCTCATAATTGGTTGAAAGACCATATATTACAACGACAGAAACCGCAGCCGGCTGGGTTAATAAAATAATGCAGTAACTATCGCTGCGAGATATCGTCGCACCACACCAGTCACCACACCAATGCAATGTGTTCATGTGTTGGTTCTGGTTCTTGTTATTTCGCCGTGGCTTTATACAAAAGATGGCGCTACTAGTTTACTCGGTTGATGTTTACTTTTAATAGACGGCGTTATTTTATATGCTATTAAGTTCATATTTTATTTGTGAAAACTGTTGAATATTAAAACCTTTTTAAAACCTTTTTATATACTTGGCTTGGTTGGTGTCACGGACTCCGCAAATTTTATAATCCATTTTAAAAATAGTTCTAGGCTACCTAGACACCTGAAATTTTCAGGATAGCTTAGAACTAGCTATCAATACAATAGTTTACTGCTATTATACAGGGTGATTAATAATTAGTGGGGTGAAGCTCCGTAGATCGGTTATAGTAATGTATAGCGATAAAACTTAATAACAAAAATTGCAGCGAACTTTGAGCTTCACATTACAAAATTAGTTAGAATGTTACAAGGTGTTCGATAACATAGTGGCAGACCAAACTTATGTTTTTTTAAATAGAACACCCTGTATTTTATTTTATATTCGAAATCTTCGTAACTTTTCGATTACCAAAATATAAAGGTTTGGTATGTTATACGGGGTATTTACAAAGTTACAACCAATTTTATATGAAAATCGTAACAAGTTTAACTGCCTGTATAAATAAAAGCAAGCACAAGATCAATGGTTTATTGACGTCATATTTTTTATTTATTGTCAAAATTTTCGAAAATGGTTGTTTTGCTAATTTTCTTTATATTGAATACAGGGTGAGTCAAAACGCAAGTACATTATTTTCTCAGTAATTTTAAATAGAACACCCTGTATTTTATATCATTATCGAAAAGTACCATTACCATACTATAATTTTTGTATAACATTCCTTATGCGTAAATTTATTAGTTTTCGAGATAATATCATTTTTCAGAGCAAAATTATTAATAATTAGGGGTCTAAATCTTTCCAAATTTTATTTAAGCCATAACTGAATAATTGTCTAAAACTTACAATTTACGATTGCTGATTATCAATCTGTAATCAAAGTTGGCTACAATTTTTGTTATTGGCGAATGGATTTAGTGTCCGCAGTCATATAAACCCAAACAAACAACAATTTTTGTTATTAACCTTTATTGCTATCTATTACTTATAACGGATTTACAAAGCTTTACCCCACTGACCAATCACACTGTATGGATAAATCGATTTTTTTTTATTTCAAACTATTTTAAAAATGTGACTAATGCAATGATATTTTAAAGTACGTTAATAAATCGATATCTACAAATTGGTATTGCCTCAGTGGCATTAGACTGCAGATCGAGAGGTCCCCAGTTGGAACCCGGCTGTTGCGTATCTTTTTTTAATTTTTTTAATAAATAATTAAAAGTTTATATATTTAAAATTATATTTACCATTTTAAACAACCGTGGTATTATAAAAAATACTATTTTATACTAGTGTAATTTTTGGAATCATAATTATAAATAACAGTTAATACACCTACTAAAAAATAATATTTTATAAGTTAATTATTCTTTCCAAACATGTTGTGTCCTATATGTACAATAACAAAACCGTGATATTATAAAAAGTACTTTTTTATTAGAGTGTAATTTTTGGAATTTTAAGCACGTCATCGTTAAATCGTTTATCGTTAAATTATTTTATATTCTTGCCTATAAATAATAAAAAGGTTTTAAGTATTATAAAAAAGTTCTTTTTTATAAAAGTGTAATTATTATTCTTTACAAATTAGTTTGATGGGGCTGTTTGTTAGTTTGTTGTGTAGTAGTGTGTAAATAATTTTTCAACATGGAATGGACGAATGAAAGACACTTCAATAAATTGAATTATGTAGAAACGAAGTACAGTGAACTCTCCCTTGAACGGACGTTAACTTAAAATTTTTATAAATAATTGCATGCATGTATGTGTATATATGTAGATATAAGTATAAATATTAGTTTAATATTACATAACACAAGTTATGGATGAGATGCAGCATTGTCTAGTAACAAAAAAACTTCGATTTTCTCCCTGCATTATTTTAACAATTTTTTTTATTTAGCTAATGCCTCGACAAGTAATGGTCATTGGCATGGTGGTGGTATTCAGTGGATTTTTCCAATTAGGTACTATTGTAATGTGTAGTGTGTATGTCGAGAAAGTGTCTTGTTACTTTGCAAAGTCGACGTCATTGTATTTGCAAAAAGACGCTAATTATTGTATCCGAACGTCTGCGGTCCCTCGTTTTTAACAAATTTAATTGGCCAGTCTGTCATCATTGCCCTTGTCATTTGTTGTCCACGACTTCTTATTGCTGTACCATTCGATAGGTAATTGTTCTGCGTGTAAACCCTTGAACCAACGAGGAATTTTACTTTTCCCGGTTACCAGTGCCCTTCCTTTGCCCTCATCATTATGGTGCAAATTAGAATTGTGATCCTATCTTTAGAAGCCTTACCTTCAGTGCACCTTTCTCCTTTCAGGTTATAAGTTTTCTTGGGTAATGCTCTAAACTCTAAAAAAATGATCCCGTCTCATTTGCGTTAAAAATGTCTAGCGGAGAGTATACTTTCATTAAAGCGGTCAGTTTTTCCTTCCATTTAGAAACCACTAATAAATCTACAGCAACTGCTTCGCCACATACAAATTTAAAGAAAATATTGTGTTGATTACAAAATTTCTCATTTCTCTCAAATTTGCCTTCCACCAGGAGCTTTCATATCATCGCTTACTTCCCTTACAACTTCTAATGCATTTCCTTGAATAATTTTACAAGAATCAGGATTTTTACTGTTAGACTACTTTTAAACTGCACAATCAATCGAAAACGATTATTATTTCTAGGTCTAATTCAGCACCCTAATCGACTTTTTCTTTCAAACTTAAAACCTCCTTTTGTTTTGGCGGACCCCATATTCGTCACGTTGCAAAAACACTCATAAAAATACAACTACGTCCATTGGATAGGCTTAATCTGACATTTCGGTTAAAATTCTTAAATCCTTGTTCCAGTCAAAACAATAATATAGTTCCTGGTGTCGCATTATTTCATCGACGGACACACACATTAAATTTTTATTACTTAGTGTTGATAACGCGAATAGTATTAAATATCACGTCGTGGACATCTGATTTGAAATAATAAATATATTCTACACATTTTTATATTGTAAAGTATTTGAAAAAGAATGTTAATTTTTTTCATTTACTGTCCGTATTTACACCTCATTTACTGTCCGCGTCCGTTGTGGAGAGTGTCCGTCTAAGGGAGTTAAAGGGTACATGGGCATATATCACCGAATGATTTTTGTTTTAAAAATCGTCCGTATAGAGGAGGTGTCCGGCGAAGAGAGGTGTCCGTTAAGAAAGATTTTACTGTATATCTGTGGAATCCGAAATCGAAAGTACCTATATAAAATAATAAACAGAAAAACTGATGCTTGGAACAAAATTTCTACTAAAATGAATTGTGATGTCTCTGAACTAAAATTAATTCCATTCTAACGAATATGAATGTTAAATGTTTTCATCGGCGATCTACTTTAAGTGCGAGTTTTTTATTTTTAATCTCCGTAAACTGATTTTGCACTTTGTGCAAAATTATGCTAAAACAGCTTTGTCGATCTAATTAAAACGTTACCTTTGTCAGTTTGCCATCAAGAGTAAACGAAGTGTCGATGGCAAAACCCTTTTAATTGGCGCTTGTTTTGACAGAGATTGTTAAAGGATTTAATAAGGATTCAAGTTGTGGCAGATCCGTAGCAGAAATATTGTAGTTCAGAGAAATAAGGAAAAAAAATATCGTGTTGGTGACACATCCCCCTCCAGGCTGAAACCAAATTTTTCGAGTAATATGGTCATCTATAATAATAACCTATATGTTTCCTGCAGCCGATTTTGATGATATACATAGTTATAAACAAATGAAGATCAAAAAACGGTAAATTTTCGCTTTTTTCGTCTCTTACTAAAAAATTGGGCATTCTAAACAAATTTGAGAGTAATAAACTCATAAACCGTATAAAAAACTTCAATATGGCGTTCGCTGAATATGTCTATCCTTATTGGTTACTTAGAAAATTGCCAAATAAATCATAAATTTTGAGTTTTTATAAATATTCATAACTTATGTAAAAATTAACTTAGAACCTTCTTATTACATGGAATGCTGAGACTTATGGTGCTTAAATTACATCCTAAATTCCAAAGCAATTGGTCAAGTAGTTTAAAAGTTATTTAATTTGTTTATCCAAAATTAATTTTTTTTGCAACACTGTAAGTCAGAAAATGATGAAGTTACAGTAATATTTTGGATAGTTTATGAAAGAAGAAAATTTACAGTATTAATTTAATTTAAAAAAAATGACAAAAAATAATTATAGATATTGCAAAATAATTTTGCAAAAACATGTGAATTAAAAAAATGGGGGGGCTAACTTTGTCCCTAAATGTCCTAGAACAGTTGTTTTTCTTTCTAAATGTGTATAAAAATTCAGTCTTTCTAAATATGAAAAAATAATTTTTCTACGGGTAACGGTTAAAAAGTTATTCTAATTGTTTATAAGTAAGCAAAAAATGGACATGTTTTTGCAAAATAATTTTACACTGTTTAAAATTATTTTTTGTCATTTATTTTTAATTAAGGTAATAGTATAAATGTTCTTCTTTCATAAACTGTCCGAAGTATTATTGTAACCTCATAATTTTCTGACTTATAGTGTTGCAAAAAAAACGAATTTGGGAAAAATAAATTAAATAACTTTTAAACTATTTGACCAATTGCTTTGAAATTTAAAATATAATTTAAGTACAAGAAGTCTCGGCATTCCGCGTAATAAGAAGATTTTAAGTTAATTTTTACCTAAGTTACGAATATTTATAAAAACTCAATATTTATGATTTATTTTGCAATTTTCTAAGCAACCAATAAGGTTAGACATATTCAGCGAATGCCATATTGAAGTTTTTTATACGATTTATGAGTTTCTTACTCTCAAATTTGTTTAAAGTGCTTAACTTTTTGGTAATAGACGAAAAAAGCGATAATTTACCGTTTTTCGATCTTCATTTGTTTATAACTATGTATATCATCAAAATCGGCTGCAGGAAACATATAAATTAATAATATAGATGTCCATACTACTCAAAAAATTTGGTTTCGGCTTGGAGGGGGATGTGTCACGAGAAAAACCTTATTTCTCTGGACTATTGGCATATGCCTCATAACAGATATTATGGAAATACTGAATTAATTTATAAAATGATCCAAACGTGGCATTTCAATGGAAAAGGTAATTTTATAGTGCTGGTCTGCGCTCCCTGTTCTAAGTGAAAAATAAGACGGTTTTGCCTTCGCATTTCAAATGAATAAAAATGTAATTTTTTTTATTCTATTTTTATATTGGTCTTTACTCCTTTGAGTAACTAGGTCCATTTTCCGTTGGAATTTACCAGCTCAACAGACGGGGTCGTGAATTGTAAGTTTTTGAATTCCCTCTCGTCTTCTTCGCTTCAGCATCCATCTGGCTTGCAATTTTTAGAAGCCATGGAGGTGATACCAGGGAAATGGACCAATAAGTTTTCAATTAAAAATCTTTTAGTAGTAATATTTTTAATATTTTTCAATATTATTAATGTTTCTATTAGGTTGAAAACTTACTTTACCTTTCAGTTGCCAGATGACGCTAGTCACCTACTCCATAAACGTCAGTTGCAATGCGGGGATAAGCTTTCGTGACTTTGTCGCCCGAGCAGCAGGCCTACGCCTCTCTGATGATGACTCCAAATAGAGTCGAAAATCGTCGATTTAGAGTGCTAGTTTGTGCTCCCTATTCTAAGTGAAAAATACTCGTAAGACGGTTTTGCCTTCGCATTGCAACTGAATAAAAATGGAATTTTTATTTTATTTTGAAAAGGTAATTCTCTAATCTTATAACAGCCTAGGAAAACACGTCGTGCAGTTTGTCCGGTAGAGTAACTCTCGGATTCTGGATAATTTTATTCTTTATATTTTAAACAAACTGTATAGGAACGTTATATTAAAATAATATTTTTAAAATTGAATAAAGAAATTTTATTATTTATTTATTATTTAGATTTTAAACAAATTATGAATTTATTATTTAGTTTGACTTTGACGGTTCTGTCAAAAGGAAAACAATGTATGCTTTGTCGATACTTTAGCAGGTGGCGTTAGAAGCAAACATAATAATTTATTAAATTATTTTAATGTAACATAATTTGTTTAGAATATAAATAATTCACCATCACCAAGGCTTATGGATAGAATGTTTGCCGTTTTTACTTAGAGATTTCTGATTCGCTTATTGTGATGAATCACTCCGCGTTGGTATTGTCAAAGTTTGTCGCATGACTTGGCTCTCGTTACAATTTTCTCGTTACTCATTTTGATATGTGCATAATTCCCTCCAGTTCCTCACTTTCAGGATTTTGAGGTCCCTCATGACCTGGTCCTCCCATCTCTATCTGGATCTTCCCCTTGGTCTTTCAGTTTCTGGTTTCCATCTGGTGACCTTCTTAATCAGTAGGTCGTTTTTCCATCTCCCCATGTGTCCTAGCCATCCCAATATCTGTGTTTTAATAAATCTAACTATATCTTCCCCCTTCAATAGGTGCGTTCACGGGTACAGTTGACAAATTGTCGCCGACAATTTCTAAGCTCACTTAATATAAATATTACCGTTAATAGATAAATATACAAGTATATTTACTTTTAAATAATATTAATAACTAATTATTAAATTATACTAGTAGGAAAGGTTGTATTATACTAGTTGTATTATACTAGTAGGAAATTATTAAATTATACTAGTGTAGGAAACAAAGGTTGAACCTTGCAAAATGGACACAAGTCCGGTTTTATTTTTTTTTCTGGTATATCAAGGGGTGTTTATTATAAGACTAACTTTTTCTGAAAAAATTTCGCCCCGGAACCCCCCTTTTCACCCCTTTAGAAGGGGTAATTTGTGGTTTTTGCGGAACGTAGCCCTTCCTGTACCTTTTACAAAAAATTTCTTTTATAGAAATATGAAGAGGACTATATTTTCTATGATTTATTTCCCAACAGCATCTGTCTGTCATCCACCGTTTAGCGGGGGTGGCGCCCCAAATTTGACAAGTTTTTAAAAAAGATGTTTTTAAAAAATATATATTTTTCCCTAACTGTAACGGAAATTAAGAAGAAATCCTGCGGCAATTATTCACAAATAATTGATTGATTTTTGGTATCGGTTTCACTTAAGGGTAATTGCCCTTTTTGTAATAATTACAGGGTGTTACATTTTAAAAAACCCCTTTTTATACCATCTGAACCGTTTATGCTAGAGTAAAAAGACTTTCAGCGATTACCCATGTACTGGTGCTATTTACAAATTTGTATAATACACCCCCATTTTTTCCCGGAAACCACCTCAAAAAAAGAAGAATTAATAAATAAAGTGATTTTCTTGGAATCGTTCACACACAATGCCCTTTATTAATATGCTTCATATATTATTTTATGCACGTTATTATTACCCATGCATGGACATCAAAAGCGATTTCCTAGTGCAACCCCTGTAGCAAAAAAAAAATAAATAAAATGGGGAGTTGAAAATTTTTTTTGTTTTTTGCTTTTTGATCCATTTGGGCATATGCTTCATCAATAGTGCTTTTAAAAATATATATGGTTATTGCAACATCCCTGCAGAAACCACCCTATCCCTTGGCGAGCATGTTTTTACTATTTTCTCATTACCTATGCATTCTTTTTAAACAAAACTTATACAAGGTTAAAGACCACTATTTACTCTAAAAATTAGGTCCTATTTATTTTTTTCGTATAAGCAGCCGTTACGGCACAGTGGCGCCGTAAACCTCATATATGCTTTGGCAGGCTCCAGTTTTTGTGTTTTTTTTTTCGTCATCGGTTCGTTTTATTGATAAAGTACTTGTGTAAAATAAAAGAACACTGTGTAACCTACAAATTATGACTGATGAACATTTTACAATCTTTGCGCCCCAAAGCCACAGTGGTGGCCCAAAATCAATTTTTGCATATTTTCGCCAACTACACGCATTTTATTGCATTGATGCTACCTTTATAGCACAATATTTACCCTTAGGTGGTCGCTAAGCAGTGGCGGATCCAGGGAGGGGTGATGGGGGTGATCACCTCCCCCCTCTCAAGCCAAGTGATATTATATTCAAAGATTATAAAAATATTCTTTTATTTTTATAGAAATTTAGCCAATTGGCACCCCCCTCTTAACGATGCTGGATCCTCCACTGTCGGTAAAGCATAAAAAGTACGCCATTCTTATAAAAATAATAATATAAGTATTTCTATAAAAATAAATGAATATTTTTATAATCTTTGAATATAATATCACTTGGTTTGAGAGGGGGGGGGGGTGATCACCCCTCCCTGGATCCGCCACTGCTTAGCGACCACTTAAGGGTAAATATTGTGCTATTAAGGTAGCATTAATGCAATAAAATGCGTGTAGGTGGCGAAAATATGCAAAAATTGATTTTGGGCCACAACTGTGGCTTTGGGGCGCAAAGATTGTAATATGTGCATAGGTCATAATTTGTAAATTACACTGTGTTGTTTTATTTTACATAAGTACTTTATCAATAAAACGAACAGATGACGAAAAAAAAAACAAAAACTGGAGCCCGCCAAAGCATTTATGAGGTTTACGGCGCCACTGTGCCGTAATGGTTGCTTATACGAAAAAAATGAATAGGATCTAATTTTTAGAGTAAATAGTGGTCTTTAACCTTGTATAAGATTTGTTTAAAAAGAATGCATAGGTAATGAGAAAATCGTAAAAACATCCTCGCCAAGGATAGGGGTAGTTTCTGCAGTATATTTTCAAGGATAGGGGTGGTTTCCGCAGGGATATTGCAATAACCATATATATTTTTGAAAAGCACTATTGATGAAGCATATGCCCATATGGATCAAAAAGCAAAAAACAAGAAAAAAATTCAACCCCCATTTTATTTATTTATTTTTTTTTTGGCTACAGGGGTTGCACTAGGAAATCGCTTTTGGTGTCCATGCATGGGTAATAATAACGTGCATAAAATGATATATAAAGCATATTAATAAAGGGCATTGTGTGTGAAGGATTCCAAGAAAATCGCTTTATTTATTAATTCTTCTTTTTTTTTGGGGTGGTTCCGGGAAAAAAATGGGGGTGCATTATACAAATTTGTAAATAGCACCAGTACATGGGTAATCGCTGAAAGTCTTTTTACTCTAGCATAAACGGTTCAGGTGGTATAAAAAGGGGTTTTTTAAAATGTAACACCCTGTAATTAAAAATACGGCAATTAACCTTAAGTGAAACCTATACCAAAAAATCAGTCACTTATTTGTAAATAATTGCTGCAGGATTTCTTCTTAATTTCTGTTACAGTTAGGGAAAAATATATATTTTTTAAAAACGTCTTTTTTAAAAAGTTGTAAACTTTGGGGCGCCACCCCCGCTAAACGGTGGATGACAGACATATGCTGTTGGAAATAAATCGTAGACAAGATAGTCCTCTTCATATTTCTATAAAAAAATTTTTTTGTAAAAGGTACAGGAAGGCTACGTTCCGCAAAAACTACAAATTACCCCCTTTAAAGGGATGAAAAGGGGGGTTCCGGGGCGAAATTTTTTCAGAAAAACTTAGTCTTATAATAAGCACCCCTTGATATAACGGAAAAAAAATAAAACCGGACTTGTGTCCATTTTGCAAGGTTCAACCTCTGT